>NW_027526407.1:167913548-168513548 GCF_048455015.1 Haemaphysalis longicornis
AGAAAAATAACCACGCAGCGGGCGAGAGCTTGTGCTAGCTGTCATGCGCGGTTACCGTACGCGGCGGCGTTCGGCGGGCAAATAGCGCAGCCACAAGAATTCTTTTCAAGTTTCATAGTTTGTCTTGGGAGGCCAAGATGCACGTCTAGTCGACAGAATTGTTGCCTTCCGTGGAAAAATTGTCTAAGTCCGAGCGGCGCCGCAGGTCCTTTGTGAAGCCATCGTATCTGTATACTGTCGGGGTAACTACCGCATTAGTGCGCTCAAGGCACGGGTGCATTGTTGTAGGGGGAGTTTCGCTTCCGGTGAGGTCATACAAAGGATCACCGGCTTTGGGCGCGCCGCAGTATCTCGGGATGTTGTACTGCTCGGAGGGTCAGAGTACGCGCGCAGTTGGTCACGGCGTGGTCTACCGCCGATCTGGCGGAAATGAGTCGAGGGGGGTGACAGGTCCTTTTGTATTGAACGCGTCGTATCAACAAAGAACAGGAAGTTCGTCATTGTTGGGCATAATTTGATCGCGCGCCGAATGGACAATACCTGAGAGAGGCCTCCCCAAGGTCGACGGCCAGCGTTCAGAGTTGCTTAATTTGGTCACTTTCAACCTGTGTTACATTTGTGCTTTGGTGAATACGTGGGTGTGAGCGTAACAGTGTGGATCACGCAATTGTTTGTGTACAAATCTTTGGGTTTTGTTAACGTGGCCAGTTAGCGGTCCAGTGTGTGTTGGTTCCGAGGTCCTCGGGGCGTGGTTTTTGTGTAATAAACCCGATGTGTTTGGTGTTCTTGGACAGTCAGAGCGACAGTTTAAAAGTCGATATAAGCCTCGTGCACTGGTTTGGTGGCGCCAATAAATTTCGACCAGTAGCGCCCGCTGTCGATCAGCTAAGCATATTTTGCTCGTCCCGTGCTGCGCCGCTCCGCGAATACGGCACGCAGGGCCTGCGTGACCACGCGAAGGGGGCCGTGCGCGAACTCTTCTGCGGTTTCCAATTAATAGGAAGCCATGAGAAATACTACAAAATAAAGGCTACTTCACCCGCGGAAAAAAAATACTACATCCTAGAAACTACATCATCGGGATCATTAAAGAAATTCAGACCGAAACAGGGCCGCCTATTTAGCCCTGGAACATGGTGTGATGCAAATGAAGGGTTTAAAAGAAGTGCGGCTAGAGGTAAGCGAAAACATAGGATAGAAATTTTAATTAGTCTGCGTTTTCTGCCGATACCCCAGAACACAATCTCTGCAATGCCTGACATTCGCTCAATACCGCGCAATGGGAGAGCGAAGTTAACGCGTCGTTAACTTGCTATGTAGAAAATAAAACCTTATTTACAACAATCACACGAATAATGGAACAAAGCTACCAAAAACCTAGAAATACAACCCGATGAAAGCAAAATTTATTAAAACACACCAAACACTAACGCCAGTCATGTGTACAAAAGGGCATAATTAGCGAAGTTAACACATTTGTCGTATAATACCGCAAATTTATGTTATTTGTATCAGAAAAACAAAAATATTAAGAGCTAGAAATGAAGTAATAAAACAAAAGAAAACCAATTCGCCGCACTCACCTGTTTTTTATAATGGGTTCCGAAATGACAAACCAGAAAAAAGCAAACTGAAAAACGAAAAAACAATCGAAAAAGCACCAATAGGGCTGCAATTAAAATCCTCAACATAAACAGAACCGGCGTAGGAATCGATGCACAGCAGACGTACAATTCGCAGTAAATTCCGTGTCTTTTGTTGATATTTCACGCACATTATTCTTTGTTTTGTTTGTCTTCTTGCCGGCTCTGTTTTTTTTTATTTTTATTTTTTTGTCTACCGATTTAGGGGCATGAAGGCTGTCTGCCCCGGGAGGGGCCAACACACGGCGACGGTGGCTATTTGCATGAGTAGCCACGAGAGCCAAGCAGAAATTGTCCACGGATTCCTACGGGCGGGGGATAAGCCATCAGTGCGTCCAACGCAGGACAGAGCAGCGGATAAAGCGCTTATTAAAATGTTATTATGAAGAGCGCATTTGAAACTGTCGAATCAAACGTTGAGGTGATCAGATGGTTTCTCGGAGCGCAGCATGCGCTCTCCTAATAACATTCAAGTAAAAAAAATAAATAATTTATTCTTGACGATGTTCCAGCCCTGTTTTTGTAACTGTTCAGCCATCCGCAAACATTGAAGTAGGCAGAATTGTTAATTTTTCACCCGTAAATGCGCCGTTCTGTGATGCATTGGCATCTGCGGCGTCTGATTTTGCCGGCCCCGTCCAAGCAAAATACGCCGCCGTGGCTGCCAGGAGGCGCTGCCTGTGCCGCTCAAGTACAACGACAACACAATTTTACAGTGAAAGACAGCGAAACGGCAGAGACAGCGGAGGACAGCCGAAGCTAAGTATTTACCTGCACGGTTTCTTTCTCGTTGTGTCGGGGTTTCAGCCGAGATGACGCGTAGAAAGCTGGTACAGTGTGGTAGCTGTCCGCGGCTCGTAGACGCAGAGGAGCTTCAGCGGGATGGCGGCGAGGAAGACGAAGGGGCAGGTACGTGTCGGTTATGCGTAGTGGTGTCGCGGCTAGAACGCGTAGAAGCGGATAACTCGGGGTTAGCTAAGCGGGTTGCAGAACTGGAGGCAGCGCTAAGTAACGAACGCGATGTACGGAGGGCCGTTGAGGAAAAGTTAGAAGCAGCTGAGAGGAAGCTAGAAAGGAGCGTCATTTCGCCAACAAATGACGACCACCTCGGCCCATGCAGCGAAGCGGAGGCATGCGCCGAGGTGACACCGGGGATGGAAGCAGCAATAGGCAACAGCTACTCCCACGTGCTGCGAAATAGGACAGCAAAACCAGTCGATAACCCGGGTACCAGTAAAGAGCGGCACGTGGCAGATGATAGCGTGGTAATCATTGCGGGTGACTCTAACATGAAGAGGAGCAGCGCTGCCATAGTGGAAAGGGTACAGGGGGATAAGCGTGTGAAGGTGGGGTGTTTCCCAGGTCAAACGATGCAGACGGTGATGACTGCAGCGAAGGGGCAGCTGGCCTTGTCTAGTAAAGCTAGAAACCTTGTTGTGATTGCCGCGGGGCTTAACGATGTTCTAAAGGGAGAGGAGGAAAAACTTGGCCAGGAGATAGCGAAGGGGGTAAAGGACCTGCGGGCGACGGCCCCAAATGTGCGCATTCCAGTCTGCACCGTGCCGGAGGTGATGAAGCAGGGCGTGCACACCGAACGGGTAGTACTCGCTGCTAACAGCGAGATCGTGAGGTGCGGCAGGGAACTTGGGCTTGAAGTGATAGACGTGAACAGGGCAGCATCGGACATAGGCAAGCTTTTCAGTGGGACGGGATTCACTTCAGCCCCAGGCTAGGAAATGAGGTGGGGTGGCGCTTAGGTGGGAGAGCGGTAGCTTTTTTAGGGGGCCCCGCGCAGCTAAGGAAGGCAAACTAGGAGACAAAGGGGAAGCAAGAGACACATGCACACTCAACGCTGGGAGGCAGCCAGGCCTAGAGCTAAACGGAGAAACCTACGGACGTAACTGAGAGCGTTGACAGAAGCCATTTGGGTGGAAACAATGGAGCAAACAATTCTGTAAAAGACAAACACAGACCCCGTAAGCGGAAAGGGAAAAACAAATGCAATAAATATTTAATCAGCTACATAAATATGCAGGGAGGCAGAAAGCCAGATAAGTGGGTGGAAATTCAAAAGCAACTTGAACGGGAAGGAATAGACGTGTACGCTTTAGCCGAGACTCACCTCCGGGACCTAGAAGCCCCACCTATCATAGACAATTATGTCTGGGAAGGTTGGAACAGGACCACAGGAATTAAGAAAGGGGGAGGTGTTGGCATGCTCATTAAACAAGGGACCGACTGGCAGAGAGTGCATGAAAGGTGTAAAGAGCATCTATGGGTTAGAGGCACCATAGAGGGGAAAAATACATGGTTAGGAGTGGTGTATCTGTGGACCGGAAGTAGTGCTAGTGAGGAGAATGAGGAAATGGTAAACTGTTTGAGAAGAGATATAAACGAGTTCAAAGATTCGGGCGAAATAATCATAGTTGGAGATATGAATGCCCATATACAAGGTTTGGATGGATACACAGACCACAACGGTTCTCTAGTGATAGATCTATGCCAGGAAAACCGGCTTGTAATAGTAAACACGGAAAGCAAGTGTGACGGACAAATAACGTGGGAAAGCGGTAACAGACAGTCCAGCATAGACTACAGTTTAGTATCCGAGACAGTATACGGAAGGCTGCGGGAAATGAGGATAGATGAAAATGGAACAGAGAGCTTAGGAAGCGACCACAAGCGGTTTAGCTTGCACTTTGGAGGCGCAACCCGGGCAAATGCAGAAATAGGTACAATAGGAGGAAACAATTTGAATAATGAGCAGTTAAAGATCATCGCTGATAGATTGGAAGATGAAATCAATAAATACCCAGGCAAAAATTGGGATTACGACGAAATGATTGCGTTGATAAAGGGTAAGATGAATGAAGCAAAGGAACGAAACTGATGGAAAGGGAAGAGAAAGCCGAGAAGCTGGTGGAATAGGGAAATAAAAGAGGCTATTGACCAGCGAAGAAAGGCGTCGAGAGAGCATAGAGAAGCAAAAAGAACTGGTATGGAACCGGAGGTAGTGAAGGAAAAGTGGGAGGTCTACCGTGGGAAAAAACTAGAAGTGCAGAAAATGGTGCAAGCAAAGATCAAGCAGAAAAGCGAACAATGGATGGCAGAAATACGGAAGAAGGACAAAAGCGCATCCAAGAAGTTTTGGAACCATGTAAAATCACTAAGCTCAAAAAACGATAACCATCAAAAATTCCTGATTGATGAGGAGGGGGAACATTTAGAAAGAGAGCACGCGTTGGCGCATATTCATTGAGTGATTAGTGAGAAGTTTAGGACAATAGTGGTAGGGAAACCTGCACCGATAACATCAGCGCCACAAGAGACCGCGGAAAGGGAAATACGTTTGAGCAACCTTGATTGGAAAAAAGCAGAGCAAAAGGTTTCCCCCCAGACAACAGTGGGCCGGGACGGAATACCAATGCAACTGATAAACCTACTTGGACCTAAAAGTAAGGAATCTTTTATGAGGGCAATAGATAAGGTGATAGAAACCAAACAATTACCAGAGGACTGGTTGGAAAGTAGGATGAATTTAATATATAAAGGCCGAGGAGACAAAGCCAGTATTGATTCATACAGACCACTCACAGTAACGTCAGTGGTGTATAGATTCGTAATGCAGGCGATAAAATCAGAAATTCAAGCATGGATGGAAGAAAATGAAATACTTGGGGAACTGCAGAATGAATTTAGACAAGACAGGCGACTGGATGACAATCTGTTCGTGATAACGCAATGGATTGAAATTGCGAAAGCACAGAAGAGACCACTATGGATTACGTTCTTGGACATTAAAGGGGCATATGACAACGTAAACAGAGAACGGCTGTGGAGAATGCTGAAACTCCAGGGATTAGATGACGAGTTAGTACAGTTCCTTATAGCAATCTATAAAGACAATAGAGTCCACCTTACTTGGGAAGGACAGAAATGCGCCCAGCAGGTCAACATCCGTCGGGGACTGAAACAGGGATGCCCTTTGAGCCCAATACTGTTCATGCTTTACATGGCAGGGTTAGAAGAGAAACTGGAAGAAAGTCAAGTAGGGTTTAGCCTAACCCATATGCTGCAAGGCGAAGTGGTACAACAGCATATTCCGGGAATGGTATACGCAGACGACATTGTTCTTTTAGCTGATAACCAAACCGATATGCAGCGGCTAATAAATATTTGCGGCCAGGAAGCCACTGACCTCGGATTAAATTTCAGTGCAGAAAAATCAGGAATAATGGTTTTCAATGACGCTACCACCGACGTAGTGTCTATCCAGCAAGGCGAATTACCTAGAGTGAAGGAATATAAATATTTGGGAGTGTGGATAAACGAAGGGGATAACTACTTAAGTACTCACGAGGAGCAACTTAAGGTTAAGGGAAAGCGAAACGCAGCTATAATGAAGCACAGAGCTCTGTGGGGGTATAACAAATATGAAGTAGTAAGAGAAATGTGGAAAGGAGTAATGGTTCCGGGTCTAACGTTTGCGAATGCTGTACTCTGCTTAAAATCAGACGTTCTATCAGGCCTTGAAGTAAACCAGAGAACGGTAGGACGTTTGGCCTTAGGCGCGCATGGAAAAACAACTAACGAAGCAGTTCAGGGGGATATGGGCTGGGCGTTGTTTGAAGTTAGAGAAGCTCAGAGTAAAATATGCTTTGAGATGAGGTTGAGGGCAATGGATCAACGAAGGTGGGCAGCTAAGGTATTTAGGTACCTATACTTGAAAAGCGTGGACACGCAGTGGTTAAGAAAGACAAGAAGGCTAACGATGAAATACGGAAAGAATAGTGGGGAATCCAAAACAGCCAAGGTAACCAAAAAAGAGGCAAGGCAGATTGAAACGAATAATTGGAGGGAAAAAATGGAAGCTAAAACGTCGTTAGAGATGTACAGGTCTGAGAAGATGAACATCAGAAAGGAAAATTTCTACGATAATTCCCAGGGCAGTGCTTTGCTTTTTGAGGCTAGAGCAGGTTGCCTGCGAACTAAGAGTTTTGTGGGGAAGTATTCACAAAATGATGGGGTATGCGTGGTCTGCGGAAAAGAAACAGAAACTATGCGGCACATCGTGTTAGAATGTGAGGGTATCCATCCAAATCTACATGAAGGGAATATTGGGCTTTCAGAAGCCCTAGGATTTAAGGGTATCACAGAGGAAGTTAACTTCAAGGCTGTCGAGGGGACGAAAAGAAGATTAGAATGCTGGTGGACGAAAAGCAGAGAGGGGAATATTGCCTAGGACAGTTACCACCTGTAACAGGAAAAAAAAAGTATTTTGTGCCTAATAAGTTTTTTGTGCCTGCCCTAAGCAGCGCTAGTATTGAACCAAAAGTGTAAAACATAGGTATATTAGTCCTTTTTGGTCAGATGACATGTCATCACCCCGATACAAAGGGGAAACCAATAGAAATCATCATCATCATCAAGTAGTAGCGCACTAGCCCTATGGGGTAGCTTGAGTCCGGTCACTTGACCGAACGAGAGTGAACGAGGGGCCCCTAGTGAGATAGGTATGTTTAGCTGAGATCATTTAAGCATTTCTCTTTTTATGCCAACTTTGTTTAACAGGAGCGCAGTTAGACATGTCTGTAGTTTGTCCGGTGCTCCGTGAAAAAATTCGTCTAGGAGCGCTTCCTCGGATTATTTTCGTCTTCAGGTAATCTGCTGCCGGTGGTGTTCGTATTCGTATAAATTAGGTAGTGCGACGTAACTTCTAAATTTCTCACTTTATTTCGCCTCAGGGTTATCCGACACCGTATTTTACTTTTTTAAATAGAAATGTAACGTTAATGTAACGACACGTTCCAATTTTCAAAGTGGAACGGGAACGCATTCATTTCGCAATAAGAGAACTTGTAACGAGAACTCGTGTCACCGTTGGGAAGGAACTAGGCACGAGCTTTTGTTCCTGTTTTAGAGGAACGCATACAACACTGGGTGGGTGACACAATACCACTGCAGATTGTCGCGAAGACCAACCCTCTACAGCACCACTGCTCGTAACGAGTCCGTAGCGGTAGTGATAAAAGGTTGAAGCAAGAAGGTCACGTGCTGCTTCTTTTTCTGTGATTACGCCCACAAAATATTTAAATAAAAATTCCCCGCATTTCCCCAAGGGGAAGAATGTGAAAGTGCGAATGCACGAGTTGAATTTGCGCGGTTCGGTAATGTTCGTGAAAGAGAGATCACACACACACACACAACTACAAAGAAAGAAAGATGCATTTATTCACAGACACCTATTTGTGTTGTCGTTGTACTTGATTGCTAGAGCGGATCTCAGCTTTGAAATTTCGCGTCAGTGCTCCTTTAAGCGGGTGCATTAGCCCTTCTCACACCCGATTCCTGGCCAATCCCCCACGTGGGTATGTGCCATGTCAGCGGCCAGGCAGCGCGCGCCCATCTCTCCCCGTTGCTAAGGAAGACGAGGAGCGCGCGCACCCGCAGCTGTTGCTATGCGGACTACGGCGGCGGACGATTCAGGCTCGCTTAAGAAGTGCATTCGCACTTAATAGCAAAAGAAACGTGCTTTTTTCTGTCATTGAAACCGCAAGTACCATTAATAAATGTTCCTGTTGATCGTGGCGCTTGCTTGTGTCGACGCTAATTCATCCTATTGTATTTATCGAGCAGGGAAAGGAGTCGTGAAGTTGCAGTGGCCACCATTAGGCAGACCACACTCTCCAATGCAACCCCGTTGCGAGTCGTCAATATGTTCTCAGCCATCCAAATGTGATACAATAGTTGGGTCACCGTTTCTGAGCACAGAACAAATGTTCTATGGCAACCAAGCACACTTACGGAAGGATAGATAGAGAATCAACAGCAGCCGTCGTTCAAATGACCCTATCCTCCTCAAACAGGCGTAAAACGGTTATTGTTTTAAGGGCAATTACCTGGTATCAATAAATTTTTACAGCTTGTCATAAGGGCCAGCAGTGTTGTTATTTGTCACAGCAAAGGCTTGCATTAGGACGAGGATCCTATCATTGAGTTACGCTTTGTAGGTCGTTCCTGCTAAGTTGTACATTTTCCTCGTCGTAAAATAATTATTCCACACCGCGCCCTGGAAAACTTTGCTTGTGTAATAAACCTCATAATCACTATGAGAAGACGTAACTTCTCGCACAGCCTAGGAAACTATCAACCGCACAATTTGGGGTCGTATCCAAAAGTGCTATTTGTGTTGCCGCGAGAATAAAAAGAAACGTATAACAATAAATGAAGGCAAATGTGACTTATGTGATGTATAACCTAACTGGCTCGTGCTTGCGTTTAGTGCTGCACGTGTGGGGCTGCGACGTCGAACGAGATAAAAAATGAACGATGTCTCACAGAATGTCCTAAGTATATAGGAAGACCGTACAAGACGGCGTCGCATAGCTCCCATGGCTCACTAACTGCACACCTGCCTCTCTCCAGAAATAAAAATGTTCACCATTATGATTCCTGGTTATTATTCGAAATACTATGTGTTTTTTTGCTTCCGCCCAACCAGATTACGAACAAAAACTTGCTCTGAATAGAGTGTAGTAGCCGGAATCTTACCATTGCTTCACCCGCCGTGGTGGCTGAGTGGCTAAGGCGTTGCGCTGCTTAGCACAAGGTCAAAGGTTCGATTCCCGGCCGCGGTAGCCGCTTTTCTGATGGAGGCGAAAAGCAAAAAGGGCCCATCTCCCCGCGAGGGGGACTCGAATAAATGCGTCGCATAGGGCGTGGGTGTATTGCGTTAACGTTTAGTGTTTGGGGAGTTGGTGGTAGTGAATGCGTTGTATCAGCAGCTTCTTGACGTAGTTTGAATGAGTCAAGGATATAAGGCGCGTTAGTAGCCTTTTATTCTGTGTCGGTTTTGTGGCGCAGTGGGAAGAGCACCATGTACCTCGTGTTCCGCCCACAGGTAGTGAATGCGTTGTATCAGCAGCTTCTTGACGTAGTTTGAATGAGTCAAGGATATAAGGCGCGTTCGTAGCCTTCCATTCTGTGTCGGCTTTGTGGCCCAGTGGGTAGAGCACCATGTACCTTGCGTTCCTCCCGCAGGGTCGTGGGATCGAAAGCAGGCGCCGGTAAGTATTATTTTTTATATACTGTAGGGGGCGAGCGATGCGGACTACTACGGACGCCTAGAACGGGTGACATCGTGAGTTAAAGAAATGCTCTGCATTTAAAACGCCCTTTTGTACGAGATTTCAGCGCACGTTAAAGATCCCATGTTGGTCAAAATTAATCCGGTGCCCTCGACTACGGCGCTCCTCATCGCCTGCGTTGCGTCGGCGCATTATACCGTACAATCAATCAGCCAATCCATCGCTTCCCCATGCTTCGGTTGTTAACATCAGAGCTGTTATGCCGAGGTTTTCCGTCTGTCGCACCAAAAAAAAAAAAAACCTCGAAACCTCACGAGAAAAGGTGATTGGGGAGATAACGAAAATCGAATCCGGTAAATTTACGCCTTTAAACCGTTGACCTAAGCACTGCGCCACCGCAACATTCCTTGGGGGAATGGGTTTGCAGCGGGGGGGAACAGCTTGTGCTGCGAATTGGAAAGAAAAAAAGTCGCAGGCCATATTCAATAGCATGACACCTAAGGATGGGCCAAGCATGCAGTGTAAAAATGTACTCTCGACGCCTCGACTTTTTTGCCCACATCGTCTATCGGATTGAGCAACCATCGCATTTCAGACGCACATTTTTCTTTGGGTTCGTAACTTCGCCGTTGGCTTTGGACTTGCCCGCAGGTTCGAGCACTATCTACATGGTCCAATTTGGGAGAAATGGCAAAGCCTGCGGACGAATAGATCCGGGACTGAAGTCGCGAACAACTTTCACCGTCAAGTTTGGAAACTTAAGGGACATGCAAGAGCTAGGTCGCTGAGGAAGGGAGATGGGGTGCCAGCTCTGCTGTTTCTCAACACCGGGCGCTACAAGGGCAAGCAGTAGCAAGTTTTGTAGTGAAGCCTTTTTGCTTGTTTAAACAAAATGTTTACTAGTGACATTTTGATTTTAAAGTAAATGACCAGTAGTGTGATGCCTACACTGTCGGACGTTTCATCACAAATACGTACAGGCACTATTAACTTTATGAAAATGATTTCTTGTTGTCATAAGTGAAGGCAGAAGCGTACGTCAGAGCAACTCCCCAACAAGGGGTGGAGGGAGGAAGTGGTGTTATAAATTTTATGGCTTTTACAAATGCAAAAGTGCCTAACAAGCGATTTGGTAATTGTTTGTTGCTTACTTATATAGAATGAAAGCCTAATAAAGTCGAATTGATCTTCATACAGTGGTCAGAGCTTGGTTACTGCGTTCACGCTTGTACAGAGAAATATCTAGACAGCTACAACAGCGCTGATGTTGTTACCTTAACCCCGGTATTCTCAATCCCCCCTCCACTCGAGCCTCAAGACGAGAGATCCTTGAAAGTTATTATCGCATGTAAAAGCATTGTGGTATCCTCAACTCAGCAGAGGGAAGGAAACACATCAAGTAGGGGAAAGACTGGAAATAGGGCCATAAGCTGTGTTGAATGTAAAGTTGCTCTAGCCTATGTAGCGCGGGCAAAAACGTGGATGCGGTGCGAAGCATAAATTAGTGTATTCAAGACTATGAAAACCGTGTCTAGACGATTCCTAACGTTGCAGAATATCTGCGAAAATCTAAAGTATTCTCACATGTGGAATTGCGAACGGGCTACTTTTTGCGTCAAGCTTTGCGATGTTTGAGCCTGAGGGTAGATGTGCCCTGAATATGTCCTCGTCTTTTGCGATAATGTCTTCATAAGAACGGTGCTATGTGTCTGAGTTATAATCTCCACGTCGTAACCATAGCCGCCGCGCCAGCTGACGGTGCTTTTACCTTAAAGGGACACTGAAGTGAATTTGTCAAGCTCCCGTTTTTGCTTGCACTGCGTAGACTGGCTCAAATTAGCACACTTTTGATCGTTTATCCGGTTGACAAATCGGTAATTATTTTACAAAGCGCGAAAGAAAAAAAACTACCGGCGTGGTTTGCGGCGGCTGCACCAACAAAGCTGTGACGTTGGGAGGAGGGGGCACCGTGATTGGACGATGCCAAAGGTTAGCAATCAAACAAGTTTCAGTTTCAGTTTCGGTTCTGTAAAACAACATGTTTGACATCCGATGGCGTCATTGGATGGGCATTCTCAATATCCCAGTAATCGTAGTACCGCACTTCTGCCATGTTGTCGGCTGTAAAATGCATAAGATAAGCCTCCCAGGATGGCTTGGAATCGTAGCATTCACTAGCCGAGGCCTACGCAGTGCATGAACGCCCTCCGCATCCCCACAAACGCACAAATGCATGCGCTTTTCCCCCATATGTGGAGTTTGCCTCACTCATGCCTGTATCGTAAAAAGCGTGTTCGCACCAGGCCAAGGGTCTGTTGATTCTGGCCTGTGCCCTCTGCCCGCAAGCAGTCGGTGCTTATGGCAACAGCACGCCAACGAGAACTCGCTAGCGCGGCAGTGCCAGGCTGCGCGAATTCTGCAGACTAGTTCGTAGAGGAGTGAATGTTGCGGCCCCATAAAAGGTGAATTCAGTATAGAAAACATTGGCGAAAAGCAAAAAAGTTACCTTATAGAAAACAAAAGAAAGAAAAGATTGTACCCGCGGGGATTCGAACTTCTGCGGGCAAAAAACTTCCGACGATGAACCTAGCGCTCCTAACCACACGGCCACGGGCCTAAGCGCTGCCAGTGATGGAAATATATGGTATATAGTGTACAGTCAAACCTCGTTATATCGAGCAGTGCGCGAACCGTGAAATAGTTCGATATAACAGAAATTCGATATATAAAATTTGATCAAAAACGCGTCAAAATGCAGCACGATTCAATCACTAAAAAGGCAACGACAAGAATGACTACTAACATGAAGCGTTAAAGTGAACTATTTATTCCCAGGGGAAAAAAAACTGCAGCAGCTTTGACTGTTTCTTCGAGTTGACTGCATGTCGTACCACAGCCTGCTCCATGGTTTCCAAAGAGTCCACAAACGCGAGACCACTACCTTCCATTCCGCCGAAGTAGCGGCGTAAAAGTTCCACAGCGGCCACAGCTTCGCCCGCAGTTGGGAGCGGAGCGGGGTCCTCGGTGGTCGAAGGGCCAGGTTCGCCATCCACCACCTCTGAAGTCAGCTCGCAGGTGACCTTTGCGGCGATTTCCACGTCGGTTAGTTCAGCCGTGGTCCCCGTTTCGTCATCGCCGACGAAATCGTTGATGATCATGCTCTCCGACACAGAACCCACAAAACGTGAGAACTCGCTCAACGTCTCTTCGAGCGCAGGTTCTTCGAAATCCTCAGACGTTTCATCTTCCTCGGACGATTCCTCGGCACCGACGACGAACCGAGCGTGCCTAAAGCAGTTGGCGATCGTCTCCTGCTTTACGTCATCCCAAGCACATTTGAGCATTTGAATGGCAGTTAAGAGGTCGATCTTGAGGTCTTGGCCCATTCGCAGCTTGAGGAGCAACTGAGTGCTACCGGCGCCTCAAGCATGTGTTGGAGTCGCAAACGCCTGCTGCGCCACCGCTATTCTCCCCTGCGTTGCGGGAAAGCCTGCCGCCTGTCCCCGGAGCACGCGCTTTCGGCTGGCGCTCAGTTCGATATATCCATTTCTTAACCGACTGAGTTCGATACAGAAAATTAAAAATGCATGTAATTCTTTTAAAAAACTGACAATGGTTCGATATAAGCAATAATCCGATATACCCGTGTTCGATATAACGAGGTTCGACTGTATAACCAGTTTACACTTTTATTTAGTTTTAGTATTTCAAGCAGCTTAGGTGACTATTTGTTGTATTGCGCTCGTGCAGTAAGCGTCCCCTAAGTTTTCACAATAGCTCACGTCTAGCAATTGCAATTCTTAGACGGAAAAGCGTTCGCAGATGCGTAGTCGTGCCGCTGACCACTGTGCTTGTTCGCCAAGCGCAAAAACGTGCTTCCCGCACCCTAGTTTACACTGTACGGTAAGAATATTAGTTGATTTTATTTCCTTAGTACCTGTATTGACTTCGCTGACTCTTCTACCCCTTCAAGAGGCCTTATATTTTCCTACTAGCGTACCAGTCAGCGAAGCATCACATGTGCGCTTGTGCAGCGCTTGTGTGAAGCGACCTTGACTTGGAGCTAGATACAGAGTACAAACTAACGAAGTAAAGAAAGGCACATTCTTCCATTCACAAACGTGTTGTGGCTTAGTTTCAACTGATCGAGCGAATTGCCATGAACCGTCGGCGGCCGGCGGACTCGGTCGCGGAAAGGTCGGCGAGCCGTGCAGTAGCGCAGCCAATTGCCACTCCTCTCCTGCTGACGTCACGCGAAAACGCCAAAAAAAAATGGGCGAGAGTGCAGAGAGGAGGACAGCATTTTCGAATTGATTTTTCTACTAAATAAATTCGCGTAAACGCGCTCAGAGTGGTCGAAACAGGGCCTAGGGACTCCGGACTACAATTTGCGCTCGTAATCCCGCATTGTTTACAAATCACTTCAGTGTCCCTTTAAGCTCAACTGCCCGCAGTGGGGCCTCTTTATGTTTTCTTTCATTCTAGAATGAGGCGCATTTCACTTGGCAAACAGATGTCATAGAGTTCGCTGTGCTAGACGTTTCAGACTTTATCGTAGCAGACCAAAAATGTATGGTATAGAGAAACGTGCGCATTGGGCAATGGTGCTGGCGTTGGTGGTGCCAGAAATGTCCTTTCATTATTATGGTCGTTATGCATATCCGAATAGTTGTTCCTTAAATCTCGGTACTTTTCCTTCCACGTGTTACGGTAAGTGAGGGGCTTGGGCAATCGCGGTAGCTACCAACACATTGCCGCAATACGGTTGCAGGTGTTGCAGTTAGGATGCTCGAGTTGCTCTTGTAGGCTTCCAGGGGGGGCAATTACTTGGCGCAGTTTTAACTGCGAATGCACTTTATAAGCGACCCCAAAACCTTCCACCGCCGGCGGCGGCGGCGGCGGCGTCCGCAGTCCTCCTCTCTATATATAAAAAAAAACAGCATCCGGCGCCAGGTTTAGATCCGAGGACTTTGCGGCCGCAGCGCGACGCTCTACCGACTAACCACGGACGCGACGCTGATATCAGTGTTAGCAACGCGCCTTATATCTTTAACGCAGTCCTCCTCTCTATATAAAAAAAAACAGCATCCGGCGCCAGGTTTCGATCCGAGGACTCAGCGGCCGCAGCGCGACGCTCTACCGACTAAGCCACGGACGCGACGCTGATATCAGTGTTAGTAACGCACCTTATATCTTTAACGCATTCAAACTACGTCGTCAGCGGCGTGCGTTGGCGACTCAGCGGCGTTATTGCGGCTTGATAACTGCGTGGTGTACACGTGATACTACAAACCCGACGGAAGAGATGGAAGAGAAGGCGGCGAGGCGGTGGGCTGCGGGGGCCGAGCGCAAGCGCCGCATGCGAGGCGACGACCGTGCATTCGCACTTTCACATTCTCCCCCTCGGGGAAATGCGGGGGAATTTTTTTGTTTTGAATTTGTTTTCTTGCTTTTCCAATCAGGGTAATAGTTGGAGGTGGGGGAGTGAGACGATATGTGCCTTTTTTCATTCTTGTTTTTCGCCCGTCTAAGCAAAATTATTTGCTATTACACCAAACCTGCTTAGCTGGTTCCGCAATTAACATCCGACAATTACTGCTGCAGTCATCACTGTATGCCCCAAACAACCGGGCACTACACGTTCACTGGCCACTCCATCTCTATGTTCGAAAAAAATCTCGGCTGTGTGTATATAGTCACTCGTTTCATTTGTTTGCTACCCCAGCGAATATTCTTTACGCAACTTTATGTAGATGCCTGTATCCCATCTCCGCAGAAGGCCTCTCGCCACACCCTCGAGGTTGACGTTTCAAAAAGAACGTCAAGAGGGAGAAATTCTATTCTTCTCATTCAATTTTCCTTCAGAATATTTATTTTATTAATTACAAAACACTAGATATAGACACCACTCAGTTTATTTTTTCTCCCGCTATATCAGATTTCGAACAAAAAATACCAGGGCCTTGAGGACCTGTGTAGTTAAAGCGCATGTGCATTGCTCTAAAAATCAAAACTTTATCTTTGAATATACAAAACCCAAGACTGCCTGTAAAATTCTCGCTGCAAACTTGTGGTATTTTTGTTGCATCTGTAGTTAGTAGGTGACGTACTACCCTGATACTGTATACTGCCTTTTCCTAAACTGTGCACGTGCTACATACTGGGACATCCTCCAGGAAACATAAAGGCGCTTGTGCTCAGCATGTTTTATTAAAATATTTTTTCGTATGTTCTCCTGGCGTCCCGCCCTGCGGATTTTTAATGTGATGCCGTCTGTGGATATCTCGGTTACGTTATCGCCATGCGGATGTTGAGTGCGTCCCACCGTGAGGAATTTCTGCATGGTTGTTGAGTGCACCGTCACGTATGTGTGAAGCCCCCTCCACGACCGGGACTCGGTAAAAAAATTGTTTGACTTAGTCTATTTTGAGAATACCGTTGTCTCACATTCTGAGATTTATCAGCAGTGAGCAATTATCTTTAGAACGAATAATAAGCACAATTCAGCAATTCAGGACACCCATTTGTTTTTAAATTTTGTGAGGTCCATGCAAAGAACGGTACAGTTCATTTTATCCAGTCACCGTGCATGAAAAAACAGAAAATACACGCGCTTCAAACGGCACTACGCCATGCCGCCACGGCAGCCACTGAAGTGGCGATTCAACGGTGCTGCTATTGATCCTTGGGCTACCCCACTGTTGGTGCCACCGTTGTATTATGCCGTGCGTAGTGTAGACATCTGACCAACAACATCCTCACAAAGGAAAAAGACATCACCTGAAGAGCATTGCATCCTTACACCGGCGTCATACGAACATTCAAGTCGGTTTGAGTGTTGTTTAATCGTGGTAGGAAAATCTGCGGTGTGTCGCCTGAAAGGTTATGTAGCAGAACATAAAGTATCCCTTAAGAACAGTCTGCAACATAAAGCAGGCTTGTACGAAAGTGGAGTCTTCATGCCTCTACCACAACCATAGGGCTACATTCCGAGGTGCGTAGCCACATCGTCGACGAGAAGAAAATTTCCCTTGATTTGGCGCCCCAGTGTTCGATTGTGTTGGTGCAACAAGGGGACGTGATTGGTGTTGGTCAAATATCTTGGACAGGGTATGAGTCTAGTCCAATGCCGCTCGATATTCTCAACTTTGATGCTATGAGAATCTGACTGGGTGGCTTTAAAAAATCTACAACACACGCATACCCAGAAAGAGTAACCTTTCTGCAGAGCAGGTGACATGCATACGAATCAGTGTAACGTGTGGCATTGGTGCACACAAGTAGCACGGCCATTTGCCTTTCACTATGCCTCACACGGTTCGGTTCCTGTCCCTGAATCTGTTTTTCATTGAGCTCATTTTGAGGCCACCGTCTGCTGTCAATGTCGGGTTCTTTCTTGTGACAAATATAATGCTTTGACAATAATGAATTCACAGTTTATGTTGCACATCTGAGATATTGGAAATTGATCTTGATCGAAATTAGGGTGATGTTCACGGAGCCAGCCTGGACAGCTTCCAATTTACAGCTTCATAACCGATCGGCTATACGAGAGCAAAATATGCACTGCGCACAGATGTTTGCCGTTTCCAAATAAGCCGGGCATAAAGCACGCTCGCGACCTATATTCGCGTTCTCTTATGGTCAGTGAAGTGTATTTGCCAGGTTTCTGTATTTGTTTCGATTGCTTAGACTGGCTAAGGTTTGACCATTTTATCTTTTATCTTGTCGATGAAGCAGTATTTAGTTTTTAAAGCGTGAAATACGAAATAATACAATGCGACATTTTCGGCGGCCGCAACAACTAACGGCAGTGCCACGTACAAGAGATGTGATGTGATTTCATGATAACCAAGATTTTAATTGAAACCAGTTCCAATTTTGATTCTGTTCAATACCAGGTTTGGCATCCGACGTTATCGTTGGGTGGGAAGTCTCAATACCTCAGTAGTCGGCGTGCCACGCTTCTGTAATGTTGGAATAATGCGGCAAATAGGCCCACCTGCAAGGCTTGCAATGGTAACGATCGCGAGCAGAGCGTACGCAAAGGATGAACCCCCTCTCCGTTGCTTGATATGCCCAAACGCGATGCGCTTTGCCCCAAATTTGCAGTTTTCCTGGCTCACGCCTGTATTGTAAGGAGCAGGCAAGGGTCGACTGATTCGGCACTGTGCCTGCATGCAGTCGGTGCATATGACAACACCACGCCAACGAGAACTTGCCAGCGCGTCCATGTTAGTATGCACATGCTCTGTGTAAGTGCTCGTGGAACAATAAACGTTGCGCTCAAAAATAGGGAATTCAGTAAGGAAAACATAACCCGAAAACAAATCAATCAACTGCAAAAAAGCAAAAAATAAAAAAAGGCAATGCACCTAATTATTCAGACCGCTCGTCCATAAGCCTTCGCTGTTAGTAACGGAAGTATAAAGTGCATTTTCTATCACCTCTTCAGATTATTTATTTATTTTTTTTATTCCAAGCACCTCAGTTGAATATTTTTTTATTAAAGCCCGCGCAGCAGGAGTCCTCCCACATTTATACAAATATATATTCTCCACCGATTGCACTCCTTAGGCTGAAAAGCGATATCAAAAATGTGGTCGTGCTGCTGACAGCTGTGGTAGTTCTCGCAGCGCAAAAAGTGCTTCTTGCTTCTCGGTTTTACGCTGTACAACACACTTTTCGGTTAATGTATTTACGTAGTACCTATATTAACTTCGATGACTCTTATCTTGCCTCTAACTGACGTTAGATTTTTCTTATAGCGAACCAATCAGTGAAGCGTCGCTTGTGCGAATGTGTGAAACTTCTACAACTCAGAGCTTGGTACATTCTACAAACTAACAAACTAACGCCCCATTCTTCCAGGCGCAAATCGTGTCGTGGCTAAGTTGCAATTGAGCAAACGAACGGCGACTGCTTGCCGGCTGTCAGCCGACAAAACCCTGGACCGACTGATTTTGTTGGAGAGTCAGTGAACCTTGCAGTAGCGCAGGGAAGCCAATCCATTTCAACTGAATATTATACGAAACATCACTGGAAATCGGCGAAGAGGGGGAAGAGAGGAATAAAGCACTGTAGAACTGATTTTTATAATTATGTTTCGCAAACGCAGCGATAGTGTTCGAAACTCGGGTTAAAGATTCCAAACAATTTTTCACCTTGTAAACCCGAAATATTTACAAATCCTATCAGCATTCCTTTTACTTAAGTGCGAAGGCTACTGCAATTTTCACAGAGCAACGCGCTGCTAATTATGAAAAAACAGTGTACAGAAAACGTCAGAGTAAAACCTATTGAAGATGCCAGTGCACAATAAACAGTGAAGAGTTTGAAAGTGAGTCAGGAAATTAGGTGCCCCTCCGCTCGGCGAAGCAGGATGTACGTTCGCAAACAGTCCACTTAAACGGGGTCCCCATTCATGTGGCCTTTTTGTCCAGATGCATAAATTCCAACTTGGCGGGATCGCATTTATGAAGAAGTATCACCAGCAAAGATGGGAGCAGTTCAAAGAGTACACACAACAAAACATATTTGTTTTCAATTTGCCATTGAACATACTTCCTAGCCATTCAGCTGAACGAAACTTGGAAGGGGTGTACCTTTGTTCTCGCGGACGCCGACACTCCATCATATCTCGCTCTTGATCTTTAGAGCGAACGACAGGCGTCGGTCACATCTTCAGTGAAACGGGCAATGCAGGTCCGTTATCAGGTGATTACGGAAATTGTGAATTGTGCATCGGTGCTGGCGCAGGTCATAAAACCGGTGAAAAAAATTGGCTGGTGATTACGATACTCCCTGATGTGATATCTGGGCGCAGCAGCAGTGCGGCGAATCAGCATTCACTTGTGGGTTCTCTCGACAGCAGCGATGATGAGCCTCTGCATCGGCGGCGTGAAGTGCGTGTCAGGAAGAACCACGAACTGCGTCTTGAACTTGCACGCCCCCATCCCGCTTCGCCAAGCGTCCTGCCGTCGGGCGCCTGGTACGGGCAAAGCATACTGCCTCCTCTGCTGCATTACCACACAGTTTCGGTGAACGCTGTCTAGCGCCGCCACAGCGAAACGCCCTCCCAATCCAATCTCGCGACACTCTCCTCCTTTGGTTTCTTTCACCGTCCTCTTTTTTTTTCACTCCTCTCTTTCACTCGGTTACGGCGACAACGTGGCGCAGTCCAGAGACAGCCGCCAAAGGAGTCGCCGTAAAAGGAGTCGGCGCGAGAGTGGAGGAGGGCGGAAGTGGTGCCGAGTGCAGAGGTTTTACTGGAATGAACATGCCGAGGGTTAGGCATATGCAGATTCACTGTTATAATGATCTGACATGATTGCGCTGCCATTGATAATCGCCACGCCGCCAGTTGAAGATTATTAGTTTATCTCGGCAAGGTTAGTGCGTTCTTTACGTCACGTCGGCATGTAATCATACACTTATTGTAGGGATCGTGTATTGCTAATGTTTGAGGCAAGGATCTTCGAGCCGTCGTTGTGTTCAGACCGCCGAACGACATTCGAATAGTAAAATTTGGTACACAGTTTTGCACACCCTTTTCTGTCGCGGCTACCTAATATATAAACGTTTTTTTATGGTTCCGATATGCCCAAATCTAGCTTATAAAAATAGAACTCTATTTTTTCTCCCATTTAGGAAATTACACCGAGCTGGCTTTGAACCTCCTCTGTACTATTACTGCTCATTTTGTTGAGTCAACCTCCTTGGTGGGCTACCAGAGGGAGGTGTTATGCTAGCGAGCCCGATTTTGTGGGTTTGCATACAGGACCAAACAGCAGGCTTAATGATTGAGATGAATCAAAATGCCCGTAAGTCAAAATAAATTGTACTAAAAATGATCAGTTCTTCTAAATTGGTCTCTAGCATTCAGCTATATATGGCCATATGAACCACGTTACTAAGGCACCCTAAACTCTTTCGGCTCTGGTGGTGTCAATTGACCCCATCACATGAACGTTACTCTAGCGGATAAAGAACAATAGCAGAACTACTAGTTTTTTGGAGCATTGTCTTTCAATGATGCCTATTGTGATAGATATCACTGTTGTTTCAATTTATTGGAGCTACTGGCTACAAAAAAAAGCTCCGGTGAAGTCGAAATTACGTCAGTAAGACTGAAAAAAATGCCTGTCTCAGTTTTTTCCCAAACTTGTGAATGTATAAAAACGTGCACTGCAAAGCTGATTTTTTGTGTGTAGGTTTATGTAGTTATAAAGTATAGAAAATTGTGCAAAAGTGATGGGATTGCCGTCTAAAAAAGTTTTATTTGCCAGATGTTCTAATCATTTGTTCCTTAATAAATCTGTTGTTACTTTTAGTTCCAGCTCTACTTTTAATTTGTGGGGTTATGGGACCCTGAAATGTAGGAAAACACACCGAACACCCTGTTTTGCTCGAAATAAAAAAAATCACGGCTGAAATGGTTAAACTTGAGTGTTGATGTTTTACAGAAACAGCTCCTGCTCGTTATATTCTTGCGTCGCTGTTGCATCATTTGTAATAGGCTAGGGATTTGATAATTTATATTTCTGTTACTTCGACTCCAGGATACCTAAGTCCTCCGGAAGATGTAGTGAAGCGGATATTTTTAGTGCTGGATTTTGCAACAAATGCCGGTCTTTTGTGGGAATCGATGTGTTTGAGATGCCTAATTTTGAGATGAATAACGTTTATGTAATAATTTTGGGCTTCTCTTGCTTTTTTCGCGATCAGAGAATTCAGCGGTCTGTCCATGCACATAGTCTACCTACAAAAAAAAAAAAAAACAACCGATGGCAAATACGAAAAAGAATCTCAATAAAGTGCAATATGCAAAAAGGGACAACATCCTGTGCCGGTCTCTGAGCGATCGTTGAAAAAGGAGCTTCTCTTTCCCTTACTCTTCTCTTCTCTCTTCTCGCGTTCTCTTCTCTCTTTCCTTTTTTCTCTCTTCTTTTTTCCCTTTTTACACAAACAAAGAAAATATTCTTTAAGGCGTTTCTTGGGTTGTGGTTTCTTTTCTCTGAAATTTATAACCGCTTTAAATTAAACTTTTTTTGAGTGCTTCAAAAAACGTGTGGAACAGTTTGCCCTGTGGTGAGAACAAGCACTGGGGTCTCTCCATTCAATTAAACGCTGATTTGTATTTAACAGCTAGCTCGAACTACCCATCGCGCATGATAGATAACTCTTGCAGCCCCTTTAACTCCCCACCGGGCATGCGTTAGCAAGCCTGTTTAACTTATCTTTATCAGTAATGCTTGTGATAAAAAAACTAGACAAAGTCTACGTGGCCACATTTCTAAAAGCTTTGAACAAACATGAAGAGAGAAAGAAATACTCACCCACAGGCACAATATATAAAACCATTTTTCAAGTAGACGAGCTGCCTAGAACACCTCGACGTTTACGTAATATTCGCACCCATCAATAAGCATCAGTTTTACAAAAAAGTGCATCATTACAAGAGTAATTGGTGTATTTATTTTTTTCTGCGATGTATCTCATATTCTTTATTAATCCTAAAAGCATGGAGGGCATACAGCGCTCCTTTTATGGCGACGACATGACGAGTGTGTATCAAACGCAGTGATAGTCATATCGCGCCACTCTTTAATAGGAAGTACACATGGGGGTTTGTTACTTCTGACCTCAGGGACTCGGCTTCTGCGCGGTAATTTGCAGCTTCTGCTTTTCGAAATGTATTAAGGGAGGACATACTGCCCTTCGACCTCTCCTCTTCAATTCTTAATTGAAGGTTACGACAATATTCCTATCGTTTCTAAAATTTCTTCCTTACGACCCTAAATATGAGCGAAGGACCTTAATTCGCAAACGGTCTTGGCAGTCAGAAAACTTACACCATAACGGGGTTCTATTTCTCTCTTTCAAACTGGCATAAAGTCAAATACGCGGAAAACCATATCCATCTTGCTTTCCTTGTCTTAGTTACATAGTTAGTACTTAGTTACATGAGAAGCCTGCATTCGTCTAATATGAGGAGAAATGACAAGAAAGTGCCCACCCATAGAAAGGATTTTGTAAATACCAGAATGTGGAATGCATTGATGTCGACCCTGGCCGCCTAGTTTGAGAGGGACGCAATCGACACTGCCGTGATGACTTATCCGCGGGAACCGTTATGTTGCTCGTCATGAGCGGCTCGATAGTGGAGGAAGAAGCGGCCATTTGTTTTCGATGGCGGTTTCTACAAAATTATGATCAGCAATCAGGTACTCTAAGCCGGCAATCCTACATATCTCTAGAGAGGAAATATGCTGGTAGTTGTCAGCCTTTATAGCCCGTGGATTCGCCGCCAAAAGCGAAGCCCTGAGATTGTCTGATCTTGACAGCATACCAGCCCGGCCTTGCCGGGAATGGACCACCTCTTCACACCGCTCGCAGCTTCCCCTGCGGGCAGGTACAGGGTCACGCCACATGAAATATGCTACCAATTATCACCTGAACCGGCAGTGCTTCAATCTGCAATATCCTCCCGCGTAAACAAATGTTCGTGTATGGCAAATTCTGCAAAAATCTTTCCCCATTCCATTTGTCTGTCAGTACTCTTACCGAAAGCTCTAACCACCAGAGTGCCACATGCGCCAACAACTCGCAGATTTGGCGAGCATGCTATGGCAGCAGTGCCCACATGGGGGCGAAATAGATCGCGTTTTATTATTAGTGAGAAGTGCTACACTGTACTACCCCGCTTCAGTCCAAAGCGCAGCTCCTGGCCCAAATCTTGTCGACGACTCTGGAGATTTGTGACGCTCTTGGCAGGTGGTTAAGAGCTGACGTTAGCATATCAATAATGTTTTGAACGGCTGTGTCTCTCAAGGAGAAATTTCTTGACTATTTATTACACAGGAAAAGAGTGTCCTGAATGCCAATTGTTTTTTAAACGAGAATATGGCGATTTAAATCAATACCTTTAGGGTAACGTAATTTTACACAAGACAGAACGGCTTTCACTTCACATTCCGATTCCAGAGCAACCGCTTCACCACACGCACGGCGAAAACAACAGCCCGAACCAATTGCGTAGTTGCGTACCCTATATAGCACAAAACGTCCCAAAAGCACAACTACGGCTGCTTGTTTAAATTCACCATCAAACAATGGCGCAAATAGCAGACTTACATTTCAGCATGTTACGCGTGTCAACGTGTTTTCTCGTGATTTGAGTAATAATTGCCTTATTTTTGAACAGTGGGTCAAAGAAGTACTGAAACGTTTATGCCCCTCGCATAAAATTTCCAGAACAAATATTGCTTCGATCAAAATGTTCTGCCGAAAGCAGGCTTCAGCTTTGAATTTTACCATGTTATTTCACTATGAAAAAAAGAACGGAAAGAGCGACATCAAAGATATCGTTAAAACCGTCTATTTACGAACTATGGTTTTGACAGACATGACAATATCGCCAATTCGAGTAGTAATTTTTAAAATTCTTGTGATCTCATTTGGCCTATCGGTATTTACGAATACAAGGTATAATGAGGTTACCCTGCACGAAGTAGAGCCCGTAAATTAGCAATCGAGCTGTGTTCATGCATTATAATTTCAAAGGTAACGGAAGCAACACCTGCGTTTGGTGGATTTCCTGTTTCTTAAAGGCAACGACATGAAAGAACTTTGCCGCAACTTTCTTTGTGCAGCAAATGCACTTAAGCATCTGCTTTCGACGTATTTTTAGGTTTTTGAGCAACGTTTAGGGTGGGCGTGCCATGTTAT
This sequence comes from Haemaphysalis longicornis, assembly GCF_048455015.1. NCBI lineage: Eukaryota > Metazoa > Arthropoda > Arachnida > Ixodida > Ixodidae > Haemaphysalis > Haemaphysalis longicornis. The sequence continues at coordinate 167,938,009 of NW_027526407.1, forward strand.
TATTCGTCGTTATGCCAGACCACAAAATACCATCGGGATTTCAGTTTCATCAAAGCTGGTTCGTTGAAGAGCAGATGAGTGTTTATGCCCTTAAAATGGCGGCATCATCTCTGCTAGAGAGGAGGATTTACCCGTAACTCAAGGAGCCGTCTCATACTCCGCACAAAAAAGCGAGATTCTTTTCGCAATCAAAACGGTTGCTGGTGCTTAAAAGTTGTTAAGGCGATAATGAAGAAGTTCAAAGGCATGGGTAGCCTGTGTTGCGTATTTTTATAAATCACGCGAGTGAAATATTCGAACTAATTAGTTTTGTCTTCCGAAAGGTAACGCTAATGACACTGCCAATGTTATGCCATTCATGAGTTCACACGAGGCAAAACTGACCAAACACACATAAAAATATTTCACCAGCACCGTTCCATTCCCCATCTCGAGTCATCCGGGAATAAGAAGCGAGCTTTAAAATGTTCCTCTGCATTAACACCGTGGCGAAGATAATTGTTATACTCTTTAATAACACCTGCAGTAGCATGATAATTAGGTCAGCTCCCACAAATTTTGACAGGTCCTATTCCTGTGTTCCCAGAAGGGCTCTTCCCCTCAATGCTTCTCTTGTTACTTCATCGGTTAAATTTCATCCTTCTCGGATTTCAGCACTCTCTGATGGACTCTGTGGCAGCGTTTCTGTTGTCCACTGCGTCAGTTTAACGCGCACAGAAGCTCTTTCTCCGGATTTCAGAAACCATAACGTCAAACATCGTCACCCAGGTAATTCACGCCGTTCGTTTGAATAAGAAAGATTAAGCTTAAATCCTATTTTCACGTCACATGCAAGTGCACTAAAGTCTTGTTTGGACTAGTAAAATGCCTATTGTATGCCTTTCGCTATTTTAGTACGACGAAGCATTCTTGGTAATATTTGACACAGGTAACCATTTATACTTTGCGCCGATGTTCTTTGGCAATTCGCGTGTATTTCAATTGAAATTTTTTAACGCTTGCAGGAAACGATGACATCAATATCCGATTCGACGACCACACCTAAATATTTGCACTCTAAAGAATATCAGTCACAAAGAGAGGTAGTGTGCGGTTCCACGTATTCTATTCCTAAACCGCCTATGGCAGAGAAGAATAACAGATTCCCTGTTATCCGAGAATATTTTAAAATTTTTGTTACGGTAAATAAAAACAATTCTATATCTTCTGCACAATACTTTAGTGTGTGTGGCACTTATTTCTTTGCTTTCATTGCAAAGAGATCAGATAGATGAGCACACCTTGCTTCGGTTGAAACCAATATCACAGTGTTTCGGTCCCCTGGTACATCTTGCAAATTTGCTTTGGGTTCTGACCTATTCAGTAGTGACATTTGCTCCCTTTTCTCGGAACTTTGGCTCCCGGTCAATTTTGGCCGCTCACCAGTATCGTTTTTTGTCACCTAATCACAAGTTGCAAATAATCGTGGCGTGATGGCGTTTACCTTTGAACGTGTTACTATAGCGAACAGAGTGTACGTTGCTCCAAAATGTCCACTTTAACCAATTTTCCAATAATGTAAAACTATTGCGTGAACAATTACTATAATAGATATTTCTGTAACAGACTTGGCAGGTTTCTTCTAGAGCAATGACCTGCAAATCTTGTCAAGGAAGTTTCCGAAGGTGATTGGCGTGTTGTTGGTACTTTCTACTTCCATCGTAGAGATTGTACATCAAAAAGGCAGCGTCAACTGCTAGTGGCGGCTCCGATCCGTGTTAGTGGACTTCGTAATAAGTTGTTCCTCTACAGCGAAGGGGTGTTTTGCCCATATTTTTGAAATATCTGTTGCCGGGTTGATTGTCCTAGTTTGGTAATCTGTTTTTTTTCCTCCTCGATAACAATTTTACTTTTATGCCGCAACCGGCACGCTGCAAGCGGAAGCTCCGCCAAACTTAATGGTAGATCCGCGGAAACAAACTTTAAGATTTGAGTTGGGATTTCAATCCGCTGTTTTATTGGGCGACTGATTCATGACACAATGCTTTTCACGTTCTCGCCTTGCCTCTTTTAAACGGCTTCAATTTTATTGTTTGTGGGGTTCTAATAGTGTGCTCGCGAAACAAACCGTTTTACAAGCGCCATAGCTTCGCTTCGGAGTGCAACTATTCGCTCCAAAGGACCCATTGCTATCGTTTTTTTTACTTCCGTGCCATGTACTTTTTTCCACTCTATCTTCTATTGTTCAAATTGCGTGGTCAATGTTTTATACCACTTCAGTTTTCCTCTTCCGCACATGAGAGATTTTTCCAGGAATTCCACGTAATGTCTGCTTCGAGGCACTTCATTCTTGTAAAGTTCACAACCACGCGTTAAATTTGATCGCCTGTAATATCAGCACAAACATGTTCTCTGTTCGTTGCCGTTAGCCAATTGCAAATGTTGCCATGTCGCTTGGTTCACAAATAAAAAAACATTGACATTCAAGTCGGAAACTCGACCTGGGTTGTTAAGTTCTCTGAAGTGCCCGCTTTCACAATAATTTATGCATCACGGGAGTCAATTATGTCATCCTCTTATCTACATCAAACAAACTTTGTTCGGACGCCCTGATAATATAGTTTGCACCATGTAGAGCCGCTCTAATTTCTGTTCCCGTAATTGGCTTCAGCTTACTCAACGTCCAATACCTACGACTCCGTTTTTTTTGTCTGCCCGCTCTAGCGCCTCTGGGCAGTTACCTACCGGTAATGTATTCTACAGCTTTATTCATTCCGCACTTCCGGGGAGTATTTCTTTCTTACCGTGCGTTTTTTGCGTGACCTTCAATAGGTTACCCTAACTGGGTACTTTCCTTGGCTTGATCCCTACGTTTTTATATGCTCTGAACGTGAAGCTGCGACAGACCAGGCCCAATTGAAGCGTTCCTAGAGCAGACAAAAAATCGGTCCCGCTGAAGCGCTCGCCGGTGAGCAGGCACCTCCACACAGGGAACGCTGGGCGAATTCCGCTCGCCATCTGCAGTGTGCTCCGTGAGTGCAAAGCTCTGCCCTCCCCCTTCTGCCCCCGCCCCGCCACGTTGGGAGTTTCTCTTTCCACACGCCGCAAAAGAATCGTTGGCTGGAAGAGGTAGAAAGCTTTGCTTCAAAACGCGCTTCCTATGAGCGGTGTTTTTCTCCCAACTGTTTAGAAACATTACCAAACGTGGCTTTGAAAACTTCAATAAATAAGCACAAAATTATGCCGCTGCTGGTGGGTGACTTAAAAAATACAGAGTTGGCATTTTATAGTTCAGCCTAATAAATAACGCTAACTAGCGTCAATTTTGGATTCATGAGAACACTTTATGGGAGTGTAAGAAAGCATAAGGGTTGTGTTGTGTATTTCTGAAGATTATTTTTGTCTCGGAGGCACATGTGGGCAGTAAAAGAACTTTTTGTGTGCGTTCACCGCCCTCCACACTCTCGTGTATTTTTTCTAGGCGCTAGATTCATTAGTCCGGATTTTTTGGGGACAAAAAGTACTGCAAGGAAAGAGCAGAAACTCTCACATTGCAGAAATAATCAAGCTGCCGTATTGAGGAACTGTCCTCAGTGCTGGTGTACAGTACAGCAGCCGTAAACGGTTGCAAGTGCGTCTTAAGTAAATATCATTATTCGATTCTATGTTTAACCCAAACTCTCTGCTGTGTGTTGTTCTTGTTTATCTCAGTTGGATTTAGCCTTAAAATATGCCCTCCCATTTTTCAGAAACCTTTCTTTTCCTTTCTGGTCGCTTCATTCAAGGTCTGTTTTGCCACTCTCTTAGGAGACCCATTTTTGGTGGTGTTAAAAATTAACCTGGGCATGTTCTGCGTTTGTTTTTTTCTGTAAATATGAAAACACTAAAAACATTGGGATTTTCTGGAAGAATGAAAAAAGCCCTTATGATTTCTGCGGAGTGATAAGCTCGACTGCGCCTTCCTTCAGAGACAGGTTTAATTTTTCAAGGTGCCGTCTGATCTAACCTAAATCAATTACGCCACGGTCCTGGAACAATTCATCAAGGGCATCAAATCTTAGGAGCCTAAGGTACTATTACAAGAAAACAGTTTTTAAAACTTACGTACCTAATGCAGGTCTGATAATAAATATTACGGCTGTGAAATACATTTCGCTTGCACATGTTCCTAAAATGTAGTAACTAAGTGAAGACCAATAAAGAGCTACCGTATTCACTGTCACTAAAATCACACTCGCGTAATGATCGTACCCATGAAGTTTGTCATCAAAACCGGATTTTTTGTTTCCGACGCAATGATCGCAACCCCAAACGTGCCACAGCGTTATGTATTATGAGAACGAAGCCGAACTGGACATGGTTGTGCTCTCCTCTGAGTCCTTTTCTTTCAAAGCGGACATGACTACGTTATTCCCACAGACTTGCCAATATTAGCGATACCGATATGCCTGCATGCGTTATTTACAGTGAATGAACTCTCACTACATGCACGTAATGTACTCACGAAGGATAGAAAAAACATGCGCTGGGATTGCTGCGTCCGCTTCTATGCCTGTTTTTCTGTCCCACATTTTGACAGCGGCAGCCGCTTATTTCTCGACTGTTGTCACCCGACAGCAAACTCGTTCCGGCGCGTTGCCATAATTCTTGAAGGAAGCAGTTTCAAATCACTTTGCAGAGTTGCTGGCGGTAGTGCGTACAGTCCTTGGTGCTGGTTTGTTGCGGTGGAATTTCGCCATGGGGCGGTATGCAAGTTTGACGGCGCGTGTAAGATTCTGGCTGTCGACTACGCGCTACTGCACGGCAGCCATGCGGCGGGCAGGCATTTCGGCGTTGGTGAGACCCGCATAAAGTCCTAGAAAAATCAGCGGGAGAAGCTGGTAACTACAAACAAGACACGCCGGGCCTTCCGCGAATACAAAACACGCAAGTTCCCTCAGGTTGAAGACGCGATCCTTAAATACGTGAGGGAATTGCGCAAGAATGTCTGTGCAGTATCGTTGTAAATGATACAGACACAGGCTCGGAAAGTTGACAGGAAGATGGAATGACCGAAACAGACATTCGTCCTAGCTCCGGTTGGAAGACTCGCTTCATGCGACGAAAGGGACTGTCACTGACTCGGTGGACGTCGTTGTGCAATCGACGTCCGTCCGCATACGGAGACAACGTCATAGACTTTCATCGCGTCATCAGGAGGATCCGCGAAAATAACGGCTTTTTGATGCTGAAAATACGCGACGCCCACCAGACTCCACTTATATTCGACATGCCCAAAACACAACAGTAGACGGGTGCTCGGAGTCTCCTTGTGGGAACGTCTGTTGCAGAGAAGCAACGATAGACCGTTATGCTCGCAGTGACGCCGGACAGACGGAAGCTCCACCAAGTGTTACACTCGAAGGGAAGACCACACCGAAGGGAAAATTTCTCTGAGGAATCCACATCCGCTCAAGCCAAAGGGTGGACGAGCTTAGAACTCATGGTCGACTGGATCAAGGCTCTCTGGGGCCGAAGACCTGGGCTGCTTCTTTTGGGGGATAGCTTCCGAGGCCACCTCGTCGACAGTATTTGTGCTGAACTCGAGGAGCGGCGCATGGAGATGGTCGTTATCCCTGGGGCCTCACGTCGCTGCTGCAGCCTCTCGAAAATATGTGGAGGCTGCACGCAGCGTGGATGCCGGAGGGCCAGCATGTCTTGACGCCTTCTGGTAGAATCAGAAGGACGTTCATGGAAGTGCTTTGCTCTTGGATCTTACATGCTTGGAGCGCTATCTCCGACCAGCTCGTGGTCACGAAGTTTAAGAAGACCGCAATCTCTAACGCGCTGGACCGAACAGAAAGTGACTTTTTGTGGGGGCGAGGATGACTCAAGCGATGACACTGCTGGTTTAGCATTGAGTCTTACGGTGGTGACAGCGACGACACACACAAAGAGGAAAGTGAGCAGTTCTGAGGGGCTCGTCCAATCACTTCTTTTTTCCCCGCATTCGTCATATCCCGTCTTTTTTTTCGGCGTTAATTCTGCCACCTTTCTTTTGTTCGGTCTGTGTGCACGGTTTTGCAATTTTAAATGAGGGGTCGTACTTGAAAAAGAAAAAAAAACGAATGAAAGGTCTGTGTTCAGTCCATGGGATGTGTGCATTTATTCAAAATGAGCCTTATTTACTCTTTTTTGAGTTACCTTCGTGAGCGTATTCATGTGAGTTATTCATGAATACACCAATTTACCATCGGACCTCAGTCTCCAGTGGCTACTAAACCATGGCGGCGGTCATACTTGTGACACAGCAGAGGGTGCTAAGAATCCCTGGATCCTGGCAGGCCGCCATTGGAATCTGACCCTGGCATGGTTTAACGCGTAACCTTTATCTAGCTAGGCGATTTTATAGGGGTTGCTCAAGAAATTAGAAGGCATTAAATTGGATGGGGTAGGGCATAGCAAAGTCAGGAGGACTTCGGTTCTTCTTCAATATGGTGCCTCAGTTCTTCTTCAATATGGTGCCGTGAGCAGGACCAAAGGATAACACAGTTGAAGAAGATAGTGCGGACTGCCCCAAAACGATGACGTGAGTGAACGCAACGATGGGACTAGACTGCTTCTCCAGACCATTGACCGAAAGCGTCGGCGGAGAAAACCCAAGGACGCGAGGACGCGCCAAACGTGCAGCGGACCCCACGCTCTAAACGATTTGCCTATTCTCCGCGGATGTCTCGCGGAGACCACTGAAAGACAAGGACACCGGCTTCGACATTGCACCGAGCGTGATCCTTCTCGACGACCACGCAGACATTAATGACGTCGAGATTGAATCTACAAGGCCTTTGCCAAAGAAGAAGCCTAATCCGACAGGACGTAAAAGCACTGATCGACGACATACAATCACGCCTGACTGTCGAGACATCATCAATTGGTGAGCTAATTTTCCTGAAAAACGTTTATTGGAAACATATGAAATCTTGAAGGAACTGGACAGTGAAATTAAAGAGCTTGTCAAACTGGATGATTTAGAGAAAGAATATGAAGCATCATATGAATTCGAATATTCGATCCTGCTGACAAAATTTAGAATGAAGCTATTGTTCCCCGAGTTAAAAAATATTCTAGCAATGACACTGTAGCAATAGCTTCCGAACAAGACAACAGCACCATAAAGAACAAAGAGTCAGCACTGAAGAACAGTGGCCCTCCTAGCAAAAACCGCAATTTGGTGGCACCTTCGAAGGACGATCGTCAGGAGCCCCATGTCACCGAACGAGCTGGTACTTTCAAAGAACAACATAATGCCTCAATCGACAGACTACAAGCAGCCGCTCCTAAGGCTCGCTCAGATGAACTGACAACAGCATTTTCGCAGTTGACGCTGCAAACGACGAACCGGCGTTATTACCTCGAATGAATATAACGAGGGATTGAAGTGACAAGACTACACTGGAGGTACCAAAAAAGAAGTCTTGTGCGTAAGATTTTGACGAGATGAAGAAGTGTTCAGCGCACAACGAACGACTTCACGGAACTCCGAAAGCGAACCAAAGAACAGTGGAGAAACATTGACAGATTGACGCAGTTAGAGGCGCAACCATTGATTGCTCAAGTATATGTTGTCGTCATGGAAACACGACTTCGGAGGGGAATTTATTGAATAGCGCAAAACGTGAAGCTTGGATAACCCCTATGCCAAGACAACGACAGCGAAAATGGCGAAGCCGGACAACCCTACGACAGGCAGGTACAAGTAGCACAAATAAGGCTCAACCAAAATTTGTGATCAAGAACAAAGTGAGACTAAAAGCAAGGAATTAAGGAAAAGCCCCTTGTCGATGGACCTTGATACACCTGAAGAGATATATCCGTTACTTGAGTTTCTTTAGGACCCGACAGTCGACCCGACACCCATGCCACATGAAGTTCGTATGAAATCTGCAAGGTTGTCATCCAGGACGGACGACGGTGCAATCGAGTCAATTACCCTGCTCAGACTCTGCAAGGCGCAGGTATCACAAGCGCACCAAGAATCGAAGGAAACGAAAGTATAGACTAGACTAACTCACGGGGGCTACGACGTTCATGACAAGGATTTTGAGCACACTGAACTGATCACGGGACATTAAACGAAAGTGTTAAAAGACGAGTGCTTGATGACCGTTGAAAACTGCAATCCTTCACGTCATGCCCATTCTCCTGCATCATTTATCGCGTGCCTGGGAGGATGTCGGAAAAATCAGAAAGGAAGAAGAGGTGGCCTTTAGCTGTTACCTGCTTATAGTGCTATCATCGTCATTGTAGAATTCCATCCGCCATAAAAGAGAACCCCCACGTCCCGCGGCCCTAGCCTCGGTTCTTCTTCAATAGTAACAAGCTACTACGAAAGAAGCCAATGAATGAGCTGACAATAAAACTGAAAGGTGAATGACTCAGGCTCGCACTGCAGAAACGATATTCAGGTCTAACCGAGCAAGCAGGCTTTACGACCCAGGAAGCCAGAGGCACTTTTACACGCATTATCTTGGAGTGTACATTATAAATCAGAGGTGCGATGGCTAGGCAGGATACTGGCAAACTTTTCCAGGAGACAAAAAATTTAATTAGTAAACTGGAAGGCTTGATAATCTCCATTCCAGCTGGAAATATCGATCTAGCAAAGCTTTCTCAGTTATCAATGAGTGCAAGACGGCTGATATAAACAATTATAGTAAAGAGAGAATCAAGCTTCCTGTAAAGAACGGAGGCAGCCTGAAAGCAGTACAGAGGCGTCTAGCCATGGGGAATAACCATACGTATGCACTTAAAGACGAGCAAGGCAATGTCACCACAAATAGGGATAAAATAGTTACAGTAGCCGACGAGATCTATAGAAATTTGTACAGTAGCCGCTACATCCAGGATAGTACCGACCGAGGAAGTAGTGCCGAGGAGATAGACTTTCCACCACTAACAGAAGAAGCAAACAAGGCTTTGAAAGAAATAGAAAGGGACAATGCACCTGGCGTTTTTACAAGAGGTATTCAGAACACTGGATGGATATGGGGTGGGCTAATGTTAATGATGGGCTAAGTGTTAATGGTGAATACCTGCGTAGCCAGCTAAGTACCTCTGGGAACAAATTGCAAAGCATGATTACCGCACTGGAAATGCAGAGTAGAACCGGGGGCATCAAAATATTCTGCAGAAACTTAAATAATGCCCAATAACCTCGGGAGAGCCCAGCGGTTTGAGATAGGTGGTGAGGCACTGGAAATGGCATTTAGAAGAGAGAGGTTGAACGCCTCGTGTGAGGAAAGGACAGGAAGTGCAGGAGAAATAACACAAAAACGGGATGGGGTTCAATTACAACGCGTGTCTGCCCCGCACGCGGACCCCTTGATTGAGGTCATTTTCACTAGACCTGTACGTCCAGCTAATGTCCAGAGGCTATGTAAAGTTTTTTTTATGTCGCTCGAAGGCGTTATGCGTTCTGGAAGGGACGTGACGTGAGAAGGTAGACACCTACGCCTTTGTTCGGAGAGACTGGCACCGTCACAGTTACGGTGGTATGTTTGTGAGTCGGCCGACACTGCACGGGGGCTGGGAAGGGAAGCCATCTGGAGCCTTCTGGTCTCTTTCTGCCGAAACGCCGGTACCAGGTTCATCAGTCGCGGACGTCAGGAGTGACCGCTCTGCCGGAGCGGGCTTTTTTTAGAAGGACCTGGAGGCTTCAGGGGATGTCTTTGGGAAGTGGTGGGTCCGGGTTGGGGTCGTTTCCTTAAGGTGACAGTGTCGTCACATTTTTCTGATACGGCATGCAACGACGGGGCTGTTGGGGGCAGGTTCGGGAAGTGGGGCGAACGTCGCATGAGATTTTTCGGAGGTAGGAAATGACCGAGATGCCAAACCATGGGACGTCTCGTTCTCTGGGGTGGACTGGTGACCGGGGGTTCATTCTATAAGAATTGTGGTATCATTTATTTCGGCGAGGTTGTCGATGGTTCGTGTAATTGCACGGGAGATATAGTCCTGAGGATCTGGATAGTGCATTGTGCTGATTGCCTCCGCATTGTCAGTGTATATGACGACTTTAGAGGATTCTTTTTTCTCTTGATGGACGATAGATCTCTGTTAAGCAGGGCGATGGCCAGTAGAATGTCTTTATGTTCTGCTGTAAGTGGATCAATTTCTGATTCCGTAGAGAAGGTATTGTACACTGTCAAACTCGTATCGTGGACGTGGTGCCTCCGGCACGCAAGCCAATATTTCTACTTAGGCCAACTTGTGACCCTGAATCCAAACCACGAGGCAAAGATAATTAGAAGGATTTAGAAGGATAAGAACGCGCCCAGGCAGCAAAGGACTGTTCGGCCTAGATCAAGCTGGTGTACTTTGGCCGGTGATTTTCTATCCGGCCTTTTTCCGGCAGCCATGTTCGGCCAGTGTCCAAATGTAGGCCTTTTGGCCGTATACGGCCGTACTCCCATGGCTGTCCAACGGCTCATCTCTGTCGGCCAGTCGAACGGCTTACGTTCATACGGCCAGATTGAAGCCGTAGGGCTCCGGACATTCCAAAGCCAACCGTTTACGGCCGGAGAACGGCCACCGGAGGACCGCCGAGATGCGGTCGTCGGACTCCAGCCGAAGTAAAGCTGCCGGAAATACGGCCGTGCTACGGGCATTGGAGTTCAGCCACAGTACGTTAACTGTTCTGAGGCCGGTCACTGCATGTCGCACAAGCAGATGACTCAGTCGCGCTGTGCGGCAGCACAAACCCAGCATTTTGGGTCCAATGCAGCCACATCAAAGTGAGCCAGCGCGCAACCACCAGCAGTCCAAATTTCAGCGCAGCCTTGCCTAATTATCAGCGCCAGTTGACACCAAAATTGATTTATTAAGCAGTGCTCAGAAATCGTCGTTCCTTTAACTGCTGTGCCTCTTTTACTGTCGAATACAGAAAATGTTCTGTTCTTTGTAGAGCTGGAATAGATGTATTGTCCAGGTTCTGATATCTTCTGTGGGGCGGCTTACCTAATAGACGGGGAAGAAGGAAGCGGGGGGGGGGGCGGGCGAGTAGGGGGTGATGGACGGTTGTTCAATTTCACAAAGATGAAAGTGCCGCTTTTAGACAATTTCATTGAGGAAAATCTTCCTGGACACTCTCATGCTCTGAATAAATAAACTATTAATATTACAACCGTTTCTTGGCCAGTTTTGTTGTATATAAAACCGGCGTGAATGCCTTTACGAAGCGTTTTGGTACTCCACAAAAACTGAAAAGCATTCAATATAATTTCCTTCACACAAAAAGTATGTCCAGTATTTGCCCAATTTTTTTTGCGAAGATATTTTCTTTTCGATCAACTTTTCTGATGACCTTCCACAGGGCTGATCCAAGAGAGATCGAAAAAGTGCTTTCATTTTCAATCTATTTTTATGTTGTTTTCATGCGTTACGTGCACACCACTTAAGAGCCCAAATGAACTTAATTTTCCTCTAATGTCGTACTACGGTAAAAAAATTCTAGACGCGTTGCGAATGACGCCTTGCTTCAGGTGGTGGCCGTTGCATCCGTGTGTGTTCACGCAAGGAAAGGCGTAACACTAGAGTTTCATAATTTGGTTAAAACCAATGACATAGCAATGGTAGTATTCTCAACCCTTCCGAGGTGAGCTTGCGGCTCCGCAAGTGTATTTATTTATTTATTTTTTTATTTTTATTTATTTATGTATTTATCTTTTTCGTTTATTTATTATTTATTTATGTATTTATAATTTATATAACTATTTATTTGATATCTGCTTGCCTTTGCATGCACTCCAGCAGGGAGATAAATTACACTAAGCACAAACATGAGACGAAGTAACAAAATATTTCCACAAAGCGCGGTAAAAATCGTCTATTTGGACAGTTGGTACAATCATACGTTGAAGATAATTACACTCTCGTATTTATCTAAGATAAAATGAATCGCGCAAGGCGCCACCTTTAAAGGAAAGTTAATATTTCGCTTGAAGCTAGCGGTCCCACTTTGGGACATGTATAATGGCGCTTGGATATAATTCTCTTCTTCTATTCTAGTTGTCGAATGCTAGATATTACGAAAAAATTTCTATCTGAGGCTTCGTCTCTGATGTTTCCCGTCTTACCATTCAAGTTTAACCTCATGCTAAGTTAAAGGTGCCAATTACCAAATACAAATTGCACTGCCAGATACTGTATATTTTCGAGCTTATAAACGAGCTCTATGGTGTAGGGATCCCAGAAAACACATGCGTACTCTCACATTGAACGCACATCAGTAAAATACGGTTGTTCTTTTAAGGTAGATGGAGGTTCGCTGAAACTTTATCTCAGAAAGCCAAAAACACGCGCACTGTACCTTTTCTGTTGTGAACGTGCCTATTTAACCTCTAACCTCTCGGTAATTAAACTCCTAGATATGTATATTCCCCGGCCGTTCTTAAAGCAGTGTAATTTACGGTATACGTATTCAATCCAAATGAGGATTTTCCTGTAAAGGTAACGTTAACACACTTTTTAGCATTCAACGGCTTTTCTGATCAGCACACCAGGATGTTATTAAATTAGAATCGCCGGTATTCGGAATCAGGTTCTTTCGCTATAATCCTGTTAACTACACAGTCATTCGCGAACATATTGAACAAAGATTTGAGGCCAATAGTAATAACATTTATATATAACAGAAACAAAAGAGGGCCCGCAACTGACCCTAGGGGAATTCATGAGGGCATTGGAACATATCCGCACTAGCAACCATTGAGAGCGACCGACTGCTGTCTTAGAAAGATAAACTCGGCTATCCATGCAATAACCGATTCATTCAGTTTATAGCCCGCAATGTACTAACAACAAGCTGATATGGAACACCTCAAAATTATTTTTTTGCAGTACCAGAAAACACAGTCGATTACTTTAGGCTTATCCATTGCTAGATCTAAATCGTCCGTAAATTCAACAAGCTGCGTTGAGCAAGAAAAACGCGACGAAAGCCGTGTTTTCTGGGAAGCTGGCGATTGTGTTTAAACAAATGAGTCGTTTTCGAAGCGTAGCTAAGCTTGCCTTCAAACCCCGCAACTAAATTAACATCCAGGCTTCGCCACTGACAAGGTTCTGTTGTTATCGCAAATCTCAAATAACACGTGCTTCTGAACAGACAGCCATAAAATCCCATGAAGCAGAGCGCGAAGCTGAGCCTGCCAATGCACGAGCTTAGCCTGTTCTACGTTTATCTCCAACAAAATAGTGCAACATTGTTTTTCGCAGTAATATTGTTAGAATAATAGCCACAAACTTGCGCTTTTGCGCTCCCTTGCCTTTCTTACGTGGGGAGTCCTTCACATGGCGCCGGTTGAGGTCCTGCGTGGCGGCCGATTGCTGGAAGCAATTTAGGGCCACTTATTTCGGTGAACCACCGTTACTTCGGGTCTAACATCTCTGCATGGTCGACATATCCATTGGCCTCCATTTCTTGCGGGGGCGAATAGCCTCGAGCTGATGCGTCGACGAAGCGGGCGGGCGAGGCGTGGTAGCGGCTATGACTGTCGAGGCTTAGCTCAACCGTAGGTGTGGCACAGTCTTCTTGTGGCAATAAATGGCATTCCGATGGCCTAAAAGTTTCCCTGGTAATATCCAGTGAGTCCTTGCACCTCGCCCGTTTACCTAGAACACTCATTACTGTTTGACAAACGAAGTTCGTTCATTTAAAACGTTGAAACACCGAGCGGATAAAAAACGCGTCTGCGTCATTCGGCCCCCCAACGGCTCTTTCTTTACCCAGGGAAAAACTCGACTTACACCAGCGGGTCTCCTTCCAAACACGTCTGTTCATGAATTCTCGGCGCCCAGACCAGTGGCGCTATTCCGCTGTACGCCGCTTCCCGAAAGAAAGACGTATAACCTGATACCTTACGTAGGCTGGTCTCCTTTTGAACACCGGTTGCCAAAAATACTGCGGCCGTTCGCTTGCCTTAATTCGGCCGAGGGCCCCTAACCGAATGAAAATTGTACATTCTGGGGCCGTGCGTCGGCCGGCCTCCTGTATAACACCGGTTGCCTGAAGAAAATGAATATTCGGCAGCCGGACACGTGGTTCACCATTGAAAGAGCGAATGTGAGGCAGCCGCGCTCCGGCCCGTCTCCGTTCGAACACCAACTGCCACAAGAATGCGGATATTCTGTGGCCGGTCGCTTGCCGTCCTTCCGCTGAACACCGCTTCCAGAAGGATAAATGGATGCCCTAAAGCCGTACTTCGGCCGTTCTCTTTCTCAACATCGGCAGGCCAAAGTGAACTGAATAACTGGCAGCCGGGTACCTGCCGTTGTGTGTCCGAACACGGGCGGCCGGAGAAATACCGAAGCGCTGGTTGCCGAATGTTGGCCGCTCATCGTATGATCAGTGGCTGCCAGAACCTAGATGCTGGCCCGACATGCCAGAAAGCGGCAAAAGACGGGCCGGTCTTGGGACACACTTTCTGTGCCGCCTGGGCGGTGGAGTGCATTCGTCAGGCATCCTCTGATAATAAATGGCAGCCTACCATTATTCCCGAAGAAGAAGGTGCATGACAGCTGAATCTTACCGGTACTCACCTACGTGGCAGAAATTTAGAAGCTCACTAAGAGGGTTTAAAACTCCTAGGTAAACTGAGGACGCGTCAGCGAGCAATGAAATGAAAGATGATAGGTGTAACATTAGGAGACAAGATGAAAGCGGTGTGGTTCCGGGAGGAAACGCGTGGTACCGGCAACTCAGTAGAAAATAGGAAGAAGAAATCAGTGTGGGCAGGGCATTTATTGCGAAAGCAAGATAACTGTTGGTCATTAAGGATAACAGAGTGGGTTCCTAAAGAAGGCAAGAGTGACATGGGTGACAGAAACATTAATTCGGTAGATGAGAGGAAGTTGGCGTGGATAAATTGGACGCAATTAGCACGATACTGGGCTAGTTGGAGATCTCTGGGAGAGGCCTTTGCCCTGCCATTGGCGTAGATTGGCTCCTGGTGCTGCTGATTGTTAATATTATATTATTATTGTTATTATTATTATTGTGAAATTATTATGATGATTCTGATTTTTTGACAACTAAGTTGAACATTTTGACCCGGAAATTCTTTGCGTTTTCTGTGCTGAAGTTGTTTTGAGAAAAATAAACACGCCTAATAAGCGCACACCTCAATAAGATCAATTTTAACAAAAAAGTGTGGTCACAACAGGAGAAAACAGGCTGTTTGTTTTTTCTGTAATGTATCTAATACTCGTTGAATAATCTTAATAGCATGGAGGGAATACAGCGCTGCTTCTTTGGAGGCGATATGACGATAGTGTATCGAACTCAGTGATTGTCATTCGCGCCACTCTTCAATAGGTAGTACACATGGGGGTTCGTTGCTTGTGACCTCGGGGCCTCGGCTGCTCAGCGCGAGTTTGGAACTCCTGCTTTTCGTCAAGAATTGAAGGAGGTACGTCCTGCCCTCCGACCGTTCCTCTTCAATTCTTAGTTGAGCGTTAGAACAATATTCCCATCGTTTCGAAAATGTTTCGTACGTTTCGAACACGAAAACATTGTGTGATAATTTATAAAGTATTTATTACACAGGAAAAGGGTTGTCTGAGTAAAACTTGTTTTTCAAAGAAGAATATGGCGATCTCAAAGAATATTTTGGGGGTAACGTATTTTTACACAAAAAAGCGCCGCATACACTTGACATACCGAATCCAGAGCAACCGCGTCACAACACGCGCGGCGAACACAAGAGCCCCAACCGATACCATAGTTGCGTAACCTAAATAGCACAAAACGTCCCAAAAGCACAACTGCGGCTGCTTGTTTGAATTCACCATCAAGCAATGGCGCAAATGGTCAAATTACATTTTAGTATTTTACGCGTGTAAGCGTGCTCACTTGTGATTTCAGTTATCAGTGGCATAATGTTTACATGGTGGGGCAAAGCAGTACTCAACAATCAATGACCCTGGCATAACATTTCCGTAACAAATATTGCCTTTGATCAAAATGTTCTGCCGAAAGCAGTCTCCTGCTTCGAATTTGACCATGTCATTTCAATATGAACAAATAACGGGAAGAGGGACATCGAACATATCGTTAACACCATCCATAAACGAATTATGGTTTTCACAGACCCGACAATCTCGCTCATTCGTGCAGTTTTTTTGTAAGTCTTGGATCTCATTTCGCCTATTTCCGACTATGAGGTACATTACGTTTACCTGCAAGACGTACCGCCCGTAAATATAATATCGAGCTATGTTCATGCATTGTAATTTCAAAGGTAACAAAAGCAGTACCTGCGTGCTAGTGATTTCCCATTTTCTAAGGCAACGAAGTGAAGGTACGTGGCGGCAGTTTTTTCTTTGTGCAGAAAATGTACCTAAGCATCTGTTTCCGACTACTTTCTAGGATTTTTAGCAACGTATGCGGTGGTTCGTGCCAAGTTATTATTCGTCGATATGTCAAACGACAAAATACCATCGCGATTTCAGTTTTATCAAGGCTTGCTCTTTGAAGAGCAGTTGACTGTTTATGCCTTTAAAATGGCGGCATGGTCTCAGTTCGAGGGGAGGATTTACCCGTTACTCGATAAGGCGACTCATACTCCGCACAAGTAGCCCTGATTCTTTTCGCAATCAAAACGGTTGCTGGTGCTGAAAAGCTTTGAAGGCGATAACGAAGACGTTCAAGGGTAAGGTTACCTTATCTTCCGTATTTGTGTAACTCACCCGTTTGAAATAATCAAATTAGGCAGTTTTATCTACCAAAATTTAAACGATAGTGGCGCTCAGAATAATATGCTATTTATGAGTGCACACCAGGCAACACTGCGCAAACATATCTAAAAAATATTTCACTAGCAGCGTTCCATCCCCGATATCGAGTCATCCGGGAATTAAAAGGGAGCTTTAAATGTTCCTCCACATTAACACCGTAGTGAAGATAATAGGTACACTTTTTAATGCAAGAGCATCATATTTACGTCCGCTACAACAAATTTTGGCAGCTCCTATTCTTGTGTCCCCAGATCGGATCTTCCCCTCAATGTTTCTCTCGTCACTGCATCGGTTAAATTTCATCCTTCTCTGCTTTGAGCACTCTCTGTAAGATTCTGTTGCAGTGTTCCTGTGGTCCACCACGTCAGTTTAACGCACACAGAAGATCTTCCTCGCGATTTCAGCAACCATAACGTCTAGCACAGTCATCCAGGTAATTCAAGCAATTCGTTTGAATCAGAAATATTAAGCTTAAACCCTATTTTAACGTCAGAGCCAAGTGCACTAAAGTTATCTTTGGCCGTGTAAAATGCGTGTATTTATATTCCTTTCACTATTTTAGTGCGACAAAG
The DNA here is from genome assembly GCF_048455015.1 of Haemaphysalis longicornis. Classification (NCBI taxonomy): domain Eukaryota; kingdom Metazoa; phylum Arthropoda; class Arachnida; order Ixodida; family Ixodidae; genus Haemaphysalis; species Haemaphysalis longicornis. The sequence continues at coordinate 167,955,330 of NW_027526407.1, forward strand.
CATTCTTGCTAATATTTGACACAGGTAAGCATTTGTACTTTGCGCCGATGTTTTTTGGCAATTCACACTTATGGCAGTGTAAATTTTTCAACGCATGCAGCAAACGATGATATCAATATCCGATTCGACGACCACACCTAAATATCGGCTCTCTAACGAATATCAGTCACCAGGAAACTTGGTGTCCGGTTCCACGCATTCTAATCCTAAACCGCCCATGGGAAAGGAAAATAACAGATGCCCCGTTATCTGAAACCGTTTTAAAATTATTTTTAAGGTGAGTATACACTTATTCTATATAGTTTGCACAATTCCTTTGTGTCGGTGGCACCTGTTTCGTTGCTTTCATTCCATAACGCTCAGATGGATTAGCACAACTTGCTCCGGATAAAGAACCTCTATCACAGTGTTTCTGTCATTCCCTGGTACACCTTGCAAATTTGCTTTGTGTTCTGACCTATTCCGTAGTGACATTTGTCCCTTTACTAGGAAAATTGGCTCCCGGACAATTTTGGCTGCTCACCAGTATGTCTTTTGTCACCTAATAGCAGGTTGCAATTAATCGTGGCGTGATGGTTTGTGGCATTTAAACGTGTCACAATTGAGAACTGAGTGGGCGTTGCTCCACAATGACCACTTTCATCAATTTCGCATGAATATAAAACAATTTGGTCAACAATTATATAATAGATATTTCTGCTCCAGACTTAGCAGGTTTGTGCTGGAGCAATGATCTGCAAATCTTGTAAAAGACGTTTCCGGAGGTAATTGGCGTGGAGTTGGTACTTTGTACTTCCATCGTCGAGATTCTTCATCAAAAAGGTAGCGTGAACTGCTAGTGACGGCCCAGATCCGTATTACTGGACTTCGTAATAGGTTGTTCCTCTACTGCGGAAGGGTGTTTTGCCCATATTTATAGAATTTTTGGTCTCGGGTCGATTGTCCTAGTTTGGTAATCTGTTTCTCTTCCTCCTTGATAACAATTTTACTTTTAAGCCGCAACCGGCTCGGTGTGACTGCAAGCTCCGCATAGCCTAATGGTAGATCCGCGAAGAGAAACCTTAAGATTTCAGTAAGGAATTTAATCTGCTGTTTTTTTAGGCGACTGATTCATGACACAACGCTTTTCAGGTTCTCGCCTTGCCTCTTCTGAAACGCCTGAATTTTAACGCTTGGGTGGCTATGATATTGTGCTCGCGAAACAAAACGTTTTACCAATGCAATAGCTTCGCTTCGGAGTGCAATTGAGCGCTCCAACAGGCCCATTACTACCGTTATTTTTTACTTCCGTGCCATGTACTTTTTTTCCACGCTATCTCATATTCTTCAATTTGCGTGGGCAATGTTTTCTACCACTTCAGCTTTCCTCTTCCGCACATGTGAGATTTTTTCAGGAATTCTACGTGCAATCTCTGCTTTCAGGCGTTTCATTCTTGGTTAAGTTCACAACCACGTGTTAAATTTCATCGTCATCATTGGATATCTCAGGACACACATGTTCTCTCTTCTCATGCGGTTAGCCAATTGCAAATGTTGGCATGTCGCTTCGTTCACAAATAAAAAACATTGATATTCTAGCACGGAAACTCGACGTGGGTTGTTAAGCACACTGAAGTGCCCGTTTTCGCAATAATTTAAGCATCGCGGTAGTCCATCATGTCATCCTCTTGTGTACAACAAACATACTTCATTCAGACGGCCTGATAATACAGTTAGCAGCTTACAGAGCCACTCTACTTTTTGTTCTCGGCAACGGCTTCAGCCTACCCAACCTCCAATTCCTACTACCCCAATTTTTGTCTGCCCGCTCTAGGGTCTCTGGACAGTTACCTACCGGTAATGTATTCTATTTCTGGCATCAGCTTCATTACTTCCGCGTTTCCAGGAAGTATTTTTTTCTTACCATACGTTTTTCGCGCAATCTCCATTAGGTTATCCTGATTGAGTACTTCCCTTTGCTACATCCCTATGTTTGTTTAGGCTCTGTTGAATCATTGACGTCATTGGCAGTGTCGCATTTTCCGTTAGGAGTTATTTTTATGACTAGTTATGGAGATGAGGCTTACCGTTACCTGTCTTTAATCATCTCCCTACTGGGGAGTTTTTACGCCATTGCATGTGCGCGGCAAAATGCGTCGAAAACGGGGATGCAAATTGGACAGCACAAGATTTCACCCTTTTTACCATGCGCGAAATTCATCAGACAATAGAAAATCTTGCTCGTTTTGGCAACACTATCATGGCTTTTTATGTGCCTCCATTTGCTTTTCTAGGTTGTAGGTCTTCCTTTTTTTAACCTTGTCTCAATAACCTAAGGGGAAATCGGAACGCAGAACCGACCTTATAAATCTTTGGGCAGGAAGATAGCTATTGTGTCAGCAGATGATAATTTGATTGGTTGATTTGCTTGATAGTGCGGTTGAACGGGCCCACACAACGTAGACGATGAGGCGCACCATAGCGGAGGGCTCCGGATAAATTTGGACCACCTGGCGACCTTTAACGTGCCACCAAATGTCCTACACACAGGGGTTTTTTGCTTTTCTCCTTCATCAGAAAAGCATTTGATGCCGGTGGGAATCAAACACTCGTCCTTGTTCTTATCAGCACAACGCCTTAGCCACTGAGCCACCAGGACACCTAGATAGTTTATGGTAAGGGGCCTATTTGAGCTAGGACTTATTGCTGTGTAGTCTTTAATGGTGTTCCGAGAGTTGATCGATTGCTTGTTTAGTAGCGCACGGGAAAAACTTCTTGGGGTTTCTTTGTACTTAGACCCATGCGCATGCTTTATTGTTTAATCAAACTTGTTCTACCTACTCGGTGTTTTATATTCCCAAGCACGTAAGGCTGTGAAATATTCCTCAAACACCGGTATCGATTTACGTGGCTTGAATTCCTAGCAAAAATCAGATATTTGTTACTCCTAAACCATGAGTGCGAGTCTGTCATTGCTTTCATTCCGTCTTGTTTCGGCACGAGAGGCTAAACCATTAAACGTGCGGCTGCTATTTCTGAGTCTGAGGAAAGAGGAATGCTCTGAAAAAGGTTCCTTTTATAATATCTCAAGTAGAATTTTTATGCGGTGCAGTTGCTTCTCTTCACGATAATTATTATTTGGCTTTGACGTGTTTTAAAGGTAGAAATAGCTTTCAGCACTTCCCCTTTCCCAGGAACGCGCCGCCGTGCTTCGTGTCACCGTGATGGACGTCTCAACCTCTGATGTCCAAACTTTGCATACTTTATGAACAGGAGTATACGCAGGGTATATAAAGGGAAACTAACTAGCTGTCAGTGGGGCTTAGAAAGTGAGTGCCCGGCTCTAGCCACCGCAACAGGACTGTACCCGCGACCTGCAGTAATTTCGCTAGCACGAGACCCTTTCCTCTCACCGGTCAGGGCATATACAGCCTCCGGTAGCGTAGGGGAAATGTTAAATGGTAACAGAAAAAGCAGGGCCGGGAAACAATACGCGCCAACCGAGCAAGAGGCGTTCGGAAAACGTACCTGCTGGTCGTGACACAACAAAGTCGGAGAAAGACACGTTTTTTTTTTGTCCGAGCCGGGACACAGCCTAGCTAGCTTCCGCAAGCGAGCGCGTCGAGGCGGCCACCCATCCAGAGATTGATGACCGACGACTACGCGTCTGCGTCATGGGGGTGACGAAAGGGTAGGAAAGCGGCGCCGGCAGTGCGACGACCTTTTGGGTGAAACCATCCAGCACGCTAATTGAAATGTTAGAGTTTTGCGCACCTTGCGGAACTAATAATAAATTTGTGACATTCTTTTTTGAGGTCGCAAATTATTCTGAGAATTACTTAAGGGAGGATGGATAGTTAACGTTAGTGCCCAACTACGTCTCCGGCTATTTTCACTGCTTTTAAAGACGATAGCCTTTCCTGGGCTACCTAAACGCAGACATTTTGGTCTGTCTATCATTTTGCCTGTGATTGCATTCAGTCACCCTGCCAAAATGAAATCATATATGCGCAATATTCTTATATACTCGAAGCCAAATCTAAATGTCTAAGTCCGGTGTCCGTGTTCATACTTGTCAAAATTGTTGAACAAGATCATGATATTACGCAAATTTAAGTCAAAAAATCAATACACAAGAGGTATATATCGTGTTCCTTTATTAAAAATTATATGAAGGCTTGGTTTTCGCCATAGCAGAAGAAATATTTATTCAACGGCAGAAAACCGTCGCCTGCTGTTGAAAGCGCTACCTCCTGGCGTCATTTAGGACGTCAAACGGCCATACACACGAAAGGTTCCACTAGATGGGATACACGTTCCGCATGAAACGCTTGCGCAGTAGGGCATGGTGGTTCTACAAATGCTGTAGTACTGTGCCTCAATTCATTTCCGTATCCACTGTACGACAGCGCTAGCATCGAGGCACCCGACTTGGCGCAGTAGAAGGCGGGTGCCTTCTACTGACTTCAGCAAAACCCTAAGATGTTATCTTGGGAGGAACGAGACAGGAAGGGAACAGCATCAGATGTGGGCGGGAAAGAGAAGGGATGCCTTTAATTGGCAGGGGCGACAGTCGACTATCGACTTTCAGCGAGATTTGCACGCGGCCAATCCTTTGAGAAATTGACTGCCCATTAAGGAGGGTATGTACAATTAATATTTTCTAACCCAGTGTAAAATATCACAGTTTTGAAACTTTTAAGTACTTTTGAAAATGAGAATCCAGAGTTTTTTAGCTTTTTTTCTCGGGTAAAGGAACATTTTCAGAGATGCTTTTACAGGACCAGGGCTTTAAATGTCTACGGCTTTCTTCTGACGCGATAACCATTATATATAAACGTTACGTAGATAGCACAAACACAAATTTTATCAACTTTTGCCAGAAAAAATGGGAACAAAAGAATAAATTTTGGTGAGAACATGCTTATTCTAGTTCGAAATATATATATTGCGTTGATAAAGAACTCGCAGGAAATGGTTTTGGAAACTCAAATAGCCTAGAGAAATGTGCCTTTTATCAGCACAAATGCTGTTTTAAGAAATGGCCCTTCAAAATTTTCATTTATTTCATTTCGAAGTGTCGCTTCTTGCATGCATTCCGAGAAAAGCAAGGCAATGCTACTAGCACAGTGGAATCAAGCTTTAAAAATCGCTCCAATAGGCCAAAAAATTCCCCCCATTTCCCCGAGGGGGAGAATGTGAAAGTGCGAATGCACGGTTGTCGGCCCGCTTGCGGCGCTTGCGCTCGGCCCCCGCAGCCCACCGCCTCGCCGCCTTCTCTTCCATCTCTTCCTTCGGGTTTGTAGTATCACGTGTACTCCACGCAGTTATCAAGCCGCTATAACGCCGCTGAGTCGCCAACGCACGCCGCTGACGACGTAGTTTGAATGCGTTAAAGATATAAGGCGCGTCACTAACACTGATATCAGCGTCGCGTCCGTGGCTTGGTCGGTAGAGCGTCGCGCTGCGGCCGCAAAGTCCTCGGATCGAAACCTGGCGCCGGATGCTGTTTTAAGTACTACCGACCAAGCCACGGACGCGACGCTGATATCAGTGTTAGTGACGCGCCTTATATCTTTAACGCATTCAAACTACGTCGTCAGCGGCGTGCGTTGGCGACTCAGCGGCGTTATAGCGGCTTGATAACTGCGTGGTGTACACGTGATACTACAAACTCGATGGAAGAGATGGAAGAGAAGGCGGCGAGGCGGTGGGCTGCGGGGGCCGAGCGCAAGCGCCGCAAGCGGGCCGACAACCGTGCATTCGCACTTTCACATTCTCCCCCTCGGGGAAATGCGGGGGAATTTCTTTTTTAAATATAGAGGAGCACTGCGGACGCCGCCGCCGCCGACGCCGGCGGTGGATGGTTTGGGGTCGCTTATAAAGTGCATTCGCACTTAAAAAGACACCATTTACGCGCGTGCAAACCGAATAAAAGGCGACTGACATTACGTAAAGCAGCATTTCGCCACGCATGCGCAATGCTATTTCAACTAAGGGAGTGCCATTGCGGCATACACTGAACTACGAAAAAATTCAAGTAATTATGCTTTATATCTAGTGAATTATAAAAACAAACGTTAGCATGTGTTTTAAAGAAAAAAATATGAATACGACTGCGTGCAACACAAAACTTGCACTGACAAGGCGAGGCAACAAGGGGCACGTTTGGCATCATTTTTAAATGACTTCTGTTGCGCATCCAGGGAGCGCACTTCGTGTGGACCTTTTTGACCAGAGTTAAAATATTTGTCACCATAAAAATTAAATATTTGGTCTATTTTCCCCTCCATCTATTATATGTGAACTACTAGAAGTAGAAAATAGCTGCAAAACTTGCACACCGGCAGGTAATTGTTCTTCAATTCATCAAATGTTGCATTGCATTTGCTGATATAATAATACCCAACCCGGACACTCTATTTGCGAATGACTGAAATGTTTTTATATACCATCTACAAAACATTTTCCCGCGCTTCGACGCTGCGAATTGTTTGATACACAAGCCGGCACTCAGGGCCGTACCCAGAGGGGGGGTTTGGGGGTTCAAACCCCTCCCGAAATCTCTTCAAGGCAGCACGTAAACAATACTTACTCTTAAGGAAAGTTTGACATCCACCTAAATGCAGCCATACGGCTGCAACGGAAAGCTATACAGCTTTCTCGGAAACTTCGAAGTTGAAGAATCCGGTTCGAATCCTGGACAAGGACGAAGTTTTCTTCAACTGCGAAGTTTCCGAGAAAGCTGTATAGCTTTCCTTTGTAGCCGTATTGCTGCATTTAGGTGGATGTCAAACTTTCCTTTACCGAAACTCACTCCACCTTGGGGATTTCCCTTAAATCTGGGAGATTAACACCTGTCCTTCACTTCGAGATGTTGATCAATTTGCTTTCGCGCTACTAACGACTAGCCTCCTGGTTAGCTCATTTGGTGGAGCGACCGCTCCGTTTAAGCAGTGGTGCCGGGTTGGAATCCTGGACCAGGACGAATTTTTCTTCAACTGCGAAGTTTCCGAGAAAGCTGTATAGCTTTCCTTTGCAGCCGTATGGTTGCATTTAGGTTTATGTCAAACTTTCCTTTACAGAAACTTACTCCACCTTGGGGATTTCCCGTAAATCTGGTCGATTAATACCTACTGTTGCTTTCAGAAAAACTACCCCATTCCCAAAATTCATGACCCTCCCCGAAAAAAATTTCTGGGTACGGCCCTGCCAGCACGGGTAAAAAATTATGTCGGCTTAAAGGTAAGACATGGTGCCCAGTAGAGCGCAAATTTTTTTTGTGAGATAAAGGAAGAACCCACCTTGCTGCCACGCCAGAGAAACGTACCTTTTATTTAAAACATCACGATATTTGGCGGTAAGCATCCAAAAGCTATGAAATGAAATGATGCTTGGCTTTGACCTGGTGGGACATAGTGGGAACAGACCTGTGGCAAAAAGAGGGGGAGCCAGGAGTGTAGATGAAGAAGCTCGGACCGCACGCCTGTTTGCGATACAAAGGCCACAGATAATCTGCTTATAGAGCATGAATGACCGCCCCGTCCATACCTAGGTGCGCCTTTCATGGCTCCCATTAGCGTGAGCCAGGCACCAACCATCCCCACAGCGAAGGCGTAAGAGGCCAATGATGGGTAGAATCTCCCGCAAATATTGGTTTACACATTGGCTTTATTACAATTGCTAAACAGGAATAAAAATATTTTGGCATTGCAGACGCCGCCACGCGAAGCGTGGAGGCAAAACCCATTTCCTGAATATGCTCCTAACCCCACTCTACCCTGAAAAATGCGCTGGCCAGTACTAATCCTTGTATTTTTGGATAACATGGAGAGGCTTTCTGCTGCTTTGTGGTGATGCAAAATAAAACATGAACTGTGGGACACGATCCATACACAGCCAGAAAAACTCAAGCGAAAAGTGCACCTTCTTGATAAAACATTATTGTTTGGGGACTGTAGCCCTCTCTCCTTACTCCTCTTTACTGGAGTTTCAAAATACAGACCGCTGCTCATTAGAAAGTTAAGGCGTCAGGGGAACTTGGTCTCGCGTTACACAAAACAGAGAGTATCAACAGCAAGTAGTCAATTAGTCCGGCGTTCGTGCAAAAGAGGGCCGCCGAATCTGCCGAAAGAGAGAAGAAGCCTCCCAGCGCTTGCTTTCAAGGCACAGACACAAGATCACATATAGCTCTCTTCCGTTCAGAAAGGTAACCAACAAAAAAAATTACAACGTCGTCCCGTAGGGGAACCCTGTGTAATATGCGAAGCAGCCATGGCGCCGGTTGAAGTGCCCTTTAGTTTTCAGTTCGTCGTTTCTGTTAGGTTGAGATACGTCGCTACCGTTATTGTTACCGTTAGGTTTTCATGGTAACTGCCAAACTTTTCACTTACCGGAACTACGAAATGGGAAATTGCGTTGACCTCATGGGTGCTTCCCATACTACTCAAGGTTCACCTACGGGGAGATGGTGTAATTTTATAGGAGGGTAAGGGGGGTTAGAGTGGAGAGGCAAAAAGAGAGAGAGAGAGAGAGAGAGAGAGAGAGAGAGAGAGAGAGAGAGAGAGAGAGAGACGTTGTACGACGTATGAGCTTGTCTTTATTTAGGCATTATCATCATCACTTCAACGTAGGTGACGTCGAGCTGCGGTTGGCGTTAAGCTTTGATTATGACCGCCTTATGGTCTCTGAAATGTAAAATCAAGGGCTGTTGCAGTGGATGAACCCTAAAGTTGCTGAAGATGAGGTCGATGCACGTTCCCCGGATGGTTGTGGACTGCTTGTAATCACGGCTCTCCGAGACTGGCCGACGCACGACGCTGCCGACGACGATGAAACATCGATGGCACGGGAAGCGTGCTCGTCTCGTGGCGGCTCAGGAAGAGACCGGCAACAGTGTCTTTCCAGGAGACGTTAAAGGGGAAGCGTGCTCGTCTCGTGCCAGCCCAGCAAGACAAAGGCAACGCGGTCGCTCCAGGAGCAATTAAAGGGTGAGGCGCCAGCGGGCGTTCAGCTTAAGCCAAGCATGCGCAGTGAGGATGTGGACGTCGCAACAACAGCCTCAAGCGAGGAACATAGCCCCGACCATGAGATGCTTCCGATCTAAAAATTGGATGCTGATTACGATTCTCCCTAATGCGATACCTGGGCGTAGCAGCAGTGCGCTGTTGAAGCACTCACTCATAGGTTCTCTCGACGGCAGCGATGATGAGCCTCTGTGTCGACGCGGAAACTGCATCTCTGGAAGGGACAGCAAACTGCGTCTTAAGCGAACGCACATCATAGTCGCACGCAGGCCCCCCTCAACGTTTGTCCTAATCCTCGCGCCGTAGAGCGCCTCATGCGGACACAGCATGGTGCCACCTCCGTTCCCCAACCGCAAACTAGCGGAGAGCGGTGGCTCGCGCCGTCCCCGCGTACCGCTCTCACCTACTGATTTCGCAACACTCTGCTCCTTTGCTTTCTTTCTTTTTTTTTTCACTCGTCGGTGTTGCTGTCGTTCACTCGGTTACGCCGACAACGCGGCTGAGCCAAGAGACGGCCGCCAAAGGGCAGGGCCCTAAACCTTCAAAAATTACAACACCACTCGCCAGTGTTACGTTATGGCACACGGAAATCTTAGTACGTGTCAAGATTACATTTACAATGTAATACAATGCTAACTTCTAAACAGTTGATTGTTTGCATAAAAATTGTGTTCCTTTTTCTCGGTTGTTTTCAGGCTAGTTGAAAACCTTTAGCGGTATATTATGGAGCTGAAAGTGGTTTCTGGCTCTGATCCTAGTCTCAACACACCCTTATTTTCTGCTGTATAGCTTTGCGGAGATTTGCAATCCAAAAAATGTAAACCAGCCATAAAGCTGCCGAAGCGGTACGTTTGCGAGGTGGCGATTCTGTGATCCGTTTCATCACCAGCTTGCGCCTTCGCAAGACCGAGTTTGCTGCGTCATACGAGGGTGTAGCAACCGCCGTTAGGTCCTGCATTGTTTAGGCAAGAAACTACTAAAAAAATAAAGCAGCTCTAGCGGCCTAGTTCCAAAGTGTGCGACATTGTTCCAGTCACACAAATATACTGCGGTTTAGGGTGATGTGTTACATTTCCAGCAGTTCGCTATTCGTATGTTTTTGTTTTTTTCCCTCTTGAGCAATGCCGGACTCGTCGCAGCCCAAAATGCATGTGTAACGTACTCTCACACATTTCACCTCCATTTTCTAGCGTTTTTCTTTCTATTGCAAGCAAGTCGCTTCCTTGGTCGATAAGGCTTTTAGGAATTCCAGCCTGACGGAATGATCATCTCACATACAGGAAACCTCATTAAAGTTCCTGCAAACAATTGGAATTCAGAATAGCAATTTGACGAAAATTTTGATTCAGCTCAGAGCTAAGCCATTATATAAAGCATTGATTTTTATAAATAGAGTAACAGTTCACTAAATGTGTCTTCTCGGCAGTTTCTACGCTCGCAGTGCGCAGGCTAATGCGTTATTAAAGCAGTCGTCGGCTTGTTTATAGCAGTGCTTATTTACACGAACACCGCTAAATTTCACTTCTAATGGAGCGATGCTGTAAAGAGTATGAATTCACTTAGACTCAAAAACCACCTAGCCGCGGAACACTAACTGGCTGCACAAACTTCAATCATCTCCGAGGTTTTTATCAACATCATATTTTTTCTACACCCCTCAGTGCCGCATTCATCTTTCTTTTTGTCAGAGGACCAATCTCTACGAATCCGTTATGATTTTTTTATCATTCTGCTGTGTTATCCTGCCCGAGACATTTGAATGTGTTCAACCATTTCGTGCGTTGTTTACATTCGGGTTTTAGTTTATCGGGTGTTCGGTGGCTACTGGAATGAGCAGCGTTTTCGCAATTAAACAGGAAATCATCATCATCAAGCAGAATTTTCACAACCTGACGTACAAAACTAAAATATTAGCCCCTGTATGATGTGCCTTTGATATACGGATGAGGTAACGGAGTGCGGCCTCGTGTTTACCTGTTCTTTGTCGATGACGAAAGCTGCATGCTGTCTGGTTTGTGAGAGCCGTCGGATTGCGGTGCTTACTTCGATAGATGAGACAACGTATTACGTACGTGCCTCACATTTACTTTACCAGTGTTTACTGAAGGGCGATTTAGTTGTTCCTAATAAAATAGCTACAGCGCCAAAAGAAATCAAGGCACGAGAAAACGCTTCCCTGAGAAAACGCAGCCCAAGTTCCACCATTTCCTTGTGTCTTTGTTTTTTTTTGTTGTTTCTTAGCGCGCAGCAGTAATTTTATCACACCTATTGTCAGTATCGGCATGAACGGAACATGTAAGGTCTCACGGCAGCGAGTACATAATGATAGTGGTAATTGGATTTATGGTGTAGATAACGTCCTAGGCGCCACTCAAACATTTTATTCGAATTTCATCGACACAACATATCAGCTGTCTGCTGAACTCTGGCAGCAATTCTCAGTTTTATAAACTGCCAGTGTATGCGCCTCTAGGCAATATCTACGCCGCAGTCATTGTGTCTTACGATGAATCCGTTGTCTTCATTACGCCAATTTATTTATTTATTTATTTATTTATTTATTTATTTATTTATTTATTTATAATACCCTCAAGGCCAAATGGCATTACAGAGGGCAGTGGTTTACATTGGAAGACATGGTACATGGTGAAACAGAAGGAAACGAAACACAATGTTTGCTATAGAGAGAGAGAGAATAGTTATTAATGATACTGGTGAGGTTAGCCTGGCCAAGGCGCCTAGCTTGCTACACCAGATGTATAAAAAAAAATGAAATCGATGAAAAGATGATGATAATGACTGTGATGAAGATGACGCGCTCATTAAGAGAGTCCTGTTTAAAAAGTCTGATCAAGTCCTGTGCTTCGCAGGAAAGACAGTAGAGCTTTTGTCGCTCGAGATGCTCGTTTAGAGTTCGTCCAAGGGCCTAGCACGTCACTGAGAGTTAGGCCTCTAGACAGCGGAAGACCCAAGGACACTAAAAGGGACGTTCTGGCGGCTCTATACCGCGTACACTCACATAGCACGTGGTTCAAGTCCTCGCGCACGTCACAAAGAGTGCACAAGGGGGAAGCGGCCTGTTTCGTCTTGAATCGAAAGTAATTGGTGTAAGCGACATTTAGCCGCACACGGTGAAGAACCGCTTCGTCATGCTTGGAAAGTCCTTCAGGCATCCTAAAGGTCCCGTGCGGGTCTACATTACAATCAAAATGTCAGCGTGCTAAGATGAAAATACATTAAGCAGATCCTGAGTATACAGTTCTAGCTAGTGTTCGACGAAAATTATGGTTATCATTAATAGAATCAATTTCAGGAGCAAGGTGATTCCATTCACGGGAAGAACAAGGCAAGAACGACTGCGCAGCTGCATTAGTATGATAGGTGAGAATGCCAACTTTGTGACGGTGATCCAGGCGATGGGAAGAATACTGGGGCTGTCGAATAAGTTCGTTGTGCAAGATAGAATGATGGTACAATTTATGAAAAGTTGATAGGCGGGACACTTTTCTTCGATACGACAAAGTAGGCAACGATAGATTAGTTTGCCTTCCAGATATGCTGGCAGTGCGATTGTAATTTGAAAATACGAAACGTGTAGAATTATTCTAAACTAGTTCAAGCGATGTAATCAAGTTGTGGTAATACGGATCCCATACCGTAGAAGCATATTCCAATTTAGGTCGAAATAATGTTTTGTAGAGGGCTAATTTTAATGAAGATGGAGCTCTAGAAAAGTTGCGGCGTAGGTACCCAAGCGTGCGGTTAGCGTTGCTGATCATCTGTTCGATGTGCAGTGCCCAAGTGAGATTTGATGTTATGTGGACGCCTAAGTATTTGTACGAGGTAGTAGATGCAAGAGGTGTGTCATTTAGGTTGTAAGTAAATTGACTGCAAGCACTTCGGGACACGCGAATGACTTTACACTTAATAATGTTAAGTTCCAGTAACCATAAACGGCACCAGTTAGCAACTTTGTTAAGGTCAGACTGAAGAATACAGTAATCATTTATACTGTTTACCTCACGAAAAATAACGCAATCATCAGCAAATAGATGAATACTAGAATTTATGTCACAGGGAAGGTCATTAATATAAATTAAAAATAAGAGAGGCCCAATTACTGATCCTTGAGGAACGCCAGATTTTACATCGGTAAAATTACAAATGAACCCGTTAGCATAAACGAATTGTGAGCGGTTTGTGAGAAAGCATTCAATCCATTTGAGCACGTTAGGATCAAGATTAAGTTGGCTTAATTTATGAAGTAATAGTTTATGGCAGACCTTATCAAATGCTTGGAGAAATCTAAGAAAATCGAATCAGCTTGTGATGAGTTGTCAAAAATGCGGTGTAATTTGTCAGTAAAACATATAAGCTGGGTTTCACAAGAGTATGTCCTGCGAAAGCCGTGATGAGCAGTGGCGAAGAATGAGTTGCTTTCAAGGAAATTTACAAGGTTTGTGAATATTATGAGTTCTAGTAGGTTACAGCACGTACTGGTTAAGGAGATGGGGCGATAGTTCGCGGGGGAAGACTTACTACCAGATTTACGAATTGGGACCGCCTTCCGGATTTTCCATTTAGTTGGGAGAGTAGAAGTGTCAAGTGATTGTTGGAAAATCTTGGATAATAAGATGGAACTTATTTCTACGGTATTTCTTAAAAATTTGGGGTTGATGGAATCGTACCCAGGTGCGGAATTATTGCTCAATTTAGTAATAAGAGAAGCGATACCAGGGACGTCAACTACTATTAGAGGCATAGGGTGGTAATTGTGAGAAATGGTAGTAGGTAGCGGAATGTCTGATATTTGAGAAAAATTTGTGGCAAATATGTAGTTAAGGACGGTTGCACACTATTGTATGGGAACTGCGTCACCGAACGTATCTAGCAATAAGATGGAATCTTGTTTCGGGGGATTAATAACGCGCCAAAACGTTTTAACATTTGTTTTTAACATGGGTGGCAGTACGTTAGAAATGAAGGTATTTTTGGCGTGTTTGACTGCTCTGACGTAATCACTAGATGCGGTTTTATAAGCGGCCCATCGTGCGTTTGTTGGTGAAAACTTAGCTGAACTATGAAGGCGTTTTTTCTTGTTACCCAAGCGCTTGATAGTGACGTTATACCATGGTGATTGTGCGTTACTAGGAATGGTGTAGGTTGGGATGTGCTTTATTATGAGGCGAATAACTCCGTCAGCGAACATATCCCAGTTAGTCTGAACAGAGCGGTCGTTAAAATCGGTCAGGAAGACGTCAAGAAATTCAAACAATTCTCTATTGATCGCATCAAAGTTGGCTTTTCTGTAGTCGCAAATAGTTTTTCTTGATGTAGGGCGTTTTGGAGGGGTGGCGTTTATGTCAAAGGTAATCAGTAAGTGGTCGCTAATACCTTGTAAGCAAGTAATTGTTGAAGCATAGTCTGGGTAGGTTGTTAAAATCAGATCAAGTGTGCTTGAAGTGTTAGATGACACTCTAGTGGGTTCGGTAACTGTGATAATGAGAAGACTGAACAAAAATCTAGAAACTCTTTAGAGAGCATTGACTGATTGATTGATTGATTGATTGATTGATTGTGGTGTTTAACGCGCCGACGCAACGCAGGCGATGAGGCGCGCCGTGGTGGAGGGCTCCGGATAATTTTGACCGCCTGGGGATCTTTAACGTGCGCCCAAATCTCGAGCACACGGGCGTTTTTGCTTTTCGCCTGCATCAGAAAAGCGGCCGCCGCGGCCGGGAATCGAACCCGCGACCTCGTGCTCAGCAGCGCAACGCCTTAGCCACTGAGCCACCGCGGCGGGTTTTAGAGAGCATTGAAGAGGGTGATAAAACTGGAGGGGAAGTGTGCCACTGGATGTTAGGAATGTTGAAATCACCAAGAAGGAACAATGGATAAGATGGAAATCGACTAATAACTCAGCATCATGCAAATCATTTACTAATGTACAGGACGAAGATGGCGACCGGTAGCACACACCTATGATTATTTTGATATGATCGAGCGTTATTAAGGAAAAGACTACTTCTAACTCACTGCGCACATGAATGACGCACGAAGGAATATCTCTAGAAACAGCTAGCAAGACTACGCCACCTCGGCGCTCCGTCCTGTCGCATGGATACACAGTGAAATGCGCCGCGTTTACAAAAATTTCAGAATCGCGTACATGCGCAGGAAGCCAAGTTTCGGTTAGTGCTATTATGTGTGCAGCACATGTGTCTATTGCACTGGATAATAAATCGTGTTTGTTCAAAATGCTTCGTATATTAGTAAATATTACAGAAACACGAGGCGTTGTTACTCGCCCGCTGCCCCTCGCGTTTACCTAAGCTGGCAAAACGTCATTAGTGTGACCAGAGCCTCGGCTATTTGAGGGAACTTGCTCAATACTATCCGTAGCTGCATTGTAAACGTAGATTTCGTGGTTGATGTGCAATTTAGTATAGAGGAGTTGAAAATAAGGAGATCCGGGGTAGCTCTTTCCAAATTCAATTAGTTTTTTGCGAGCGGTACGAATTCTCAGGGAATAATCATCGGATACTGTTATGTCGCTTTCTTTAAAATGTGTGCGCTTTGAAAGAATGAGCTCTTTTGTTTTAAAAGTTGTGAGTTTAGCTATTGCGGGACCACACTTGTTCGGCGAGTATGTCCCTAGACGGTGGGCTCTTTCGATACCGTTACTAGGCAGGGACATATATGCGCCAGCCGGTGTTTAACTTAGATTGAGTATCTTTCCAGGGTTCTTTAGAGTCAGGGATACCGTAAAATACTAAGTTGTTAGGACGAGGCCGGTCTTCCAGTTCGTTTAGTTGCAACTTTAATGCGTAATTTTGTGCTGTTAGTTCTTCAATGGATTTTTCCGCGGTTGATAGTCGGTTAGTGAAAGTTTCCAGATCGTTTAACTTGTGTTCAATTTGATTCAACCGGACTTGTATACTCGTCATGTTTGTTTCAATTCTCTTTTGGCCGGTTTTAATAGTTTTAACTTCCGTAACTAATTCTGCTTGACTTTCGGAACTTTGCGTTGACCGCACATGAATGTCTTTGAGGAGTTGAAACACAATTTTCATCTGCTGAACGGGTTATTGGGCAACGACTCAATCTCTAACAGTGCTTCCGACCGAGTAGTAGGCCCGGGGTTGCTTTCTATGTTGTCTGAACGCAGCAACAAAAGGGCCATAGAAAAACACTCAGCAACCGTCTCACAAAATACCTGTGGGCACGGGAACAGCAGTAAAAAAAGGGTTATCATCTTTTCTAGCGTGTAATGAATATTTGTTACATACCTGCATGTTGAAAAAAAACACGGTTGAGTGCGACGCCATTGGCGCTGCTCCCGTGCCCACTGAAGCTTGCCGAGGGATGCGTTTCGTTTATGTAGGCTGTAGGAGATGATGTCGTTGAAAATGGTGCTGAAAGGCGGGCTCGAGTTGCATCCACGTTCCGGGGTCCACGAAGCTTGAGTTGTCATGATAGCCAACGAAGTGCACGCACGCGTAGTGGCTGTTTCCAGCCACATTTTCCGGTAGTGCGTCCGAGCAGCCGCAACACCAGGATACCATGGGCAGCCAAGAGACGACGAATGCAAGCAATGCCTGCATGTTGAAAAAACACGGTTGAGGGCGACGCCGTTGGCGCTGCTCCCATGCCCACCACATTAGGAACGCAAACGATGGTGTTGTAGATGCGAAGCATTTCATGCTCGGGGCTGTGTCCCTCCCTCCCTCGTTGTCGTTGTCATTGTCTGCCGTCCGCAATCTCCTGCGCATGCGCGCCTCTTCAGCTCCGTCAGCGTTCGGGCTGACGTCAGCGCCGTCCACTAAAACGAACAATAGTTAGGCGGCTCCCGGTTATGATCCCATGACTCTCTGGCCCCAACGGGAGGTACGTGGCGCTCTTCCCACTGCGCTACAAACCGAGACGGGAGCATGTGCTACGAACGCGCCTTATGTCCTTCACTCATTCAAACTACGTCAAGAAGCTACTGATACAACAAAGGCTCACGAAGCTGAACGTCAACGGAAAGGACTAACTGAAAACTAATGGGAACTTCAGTCTGCTTCGCATGCTACTCAGGGTTCCCGGACGGGAAGATGGTGTGATTTTTTTACTGTCATGAAAAATTAGATCTATGCGTGGGTGAATCCAATATTCGTTTAAAAGCACCGGCTTCTGGGAGCCCGCTGCAGAAATGAAGATTGTTTGCCCGCACAATAAATGCGACCGCGCTCCGTTCGATTCCTACCATTGAGGTAACCTACACCATAGATTTAATACTGCGCACAGCGGCTAATATGTTCTGTGTTAGTGTTTTTTTATCACTAAATAGTTCTGCCCACTCAGAGGAAACACAGTCCATACGCTCCAGGGATATTTTCCGTTTTCCTTACGATACTCATTCAGAGCCTGCAAATTTTCTTTTCTCATCCGTCATTTAACTAATGTGTTCTCACCCCTCACTACCATCTTTCCGTATCCATTCTGTAGCCCTGGTGATTCACCGGTTGTGCGTCATCGGCCTTAAACAAATGCCACATTTTTTCAGCGTAGTTAGACTGTATTTCACACAAACATTTTCCTTAACATAACGCTCGCCCAAACATAACACTAATATGTTTCTGCTTGACGAGGAAACAATATTAGATACAACGTCACGTTTTGGTAAAAAACTACGTATATTAGTAAAAATAGCTGAGAGGAAATGTAGAGTGCGTGAAGTGGATCTGAGACCATGATGCTCTTGTGTATAGCGAGGCACTAGCTATAGTAACTGTTTAACCATTTGGGTCGATTCGTCGAATATGTAGCGTTGTTTTCCCGTGCGCAGGGTTTTGAAGCTTAACATAAACGGAGAAAACTGGGACCTTGCGAAAGCGATAAGATGCCTACAAGCATTTCGAACTAGGGGGAAGCGTCTTCAGCAATCCTGTATTTAGTATCTTTGAGATTGAGGCTGTTTGAAAGAGTCTTGTCTTTCGTTTGAAACTATTAAATTTAACGATTATCGGCCTGTCCTTGTCTACATCGTAACGGCCAAGACAAAACGCTCTGTCTATGTATTTTCGGTAGATTGCAAGGCCCACGTGATTAGCACAAACGGCAACGACTACTTTTTCTGGTTCAGTAAAATGTTCGAAAACTGTAGTGTCTGGAATGCCATAGAACATCAAATGTTTCCTGCGGGAGCGGTTTAAGAGTCGTCCACGCGGCTGAAAAGCAGTCTATCTGACGGGACATGTGAAGTGTGGTAGCCTTTATGCTGTCTATATCAACTTTAAGAGGTCAAAGGAACTGGCAATGGCACTCAGTCTGTTATTCGTTTACCTAAGGCTGTTATTACTTTATCAGTGGATTGCAGCTGAGCTTTAAACTCCTTTATTTCGGATTGAACGGTGGAGGGTCCAGCGGATAACGTTTTTAATTCAGTAGCAACTTTTTCATTGGCACCAGGGCCGTGGTTTGTTTCAACCTAATTGGCTTAGAGAAACAAAGAAGAAAGGACACTCGCGCAATCAGGGGCGATGGCAATGTAACACTTTGAGCTCGGTGACTGTAGCAAAAAGTAATTATTAGATTTTTTACTTAATAAACAGTGTGAACATGCAGAAAACTTAATAACCAATAACCTCGGAACAGCACTTCGGCTTCAGATAGGTGGCGAGGCAGTGGAAGTTGAAGCGAATATATCTATTTAAGCCAAGTTGTGACCCCGGAACTCAAGCATGCGGAAGAGATAATTAGAAGGATAAGAATGGGGTGGAGTGCTTTCGGCAGGCATTCTCAGATAAAGAATGGCAGCCTAGCATTGTCCCTGAAGAAGAAGGTGTATGAGAGCAGCATCTTACCGGTACTCACCTACGCAGCAGAAACGTGTGGGCTCACGAAGAGGGTTCAACTTATTTGAGAACGACTCGGCGGGCAATGGAGCGGAAGATGATAGGTGTAACTTTAAGGGACAAGAAGGGAGCTGAGTGGGTCAGGGAACAAGCGCCCGTTAAGGACATATTAGAGAAATGAAAAAGAAGAAATGGACGTGGGCAGGGCATGTAATGCAAAGGCAAGATAACCGTTGGTCATTAAGGGTAACAGATTGAATTCCTACAGAAGACAAGCGTTGCAGAGGGCGGCAGAAATTTAGATGGGTAGTTGAGATCAAGAAGTTCCCGGGAATAAATTTGTTGCAGTTAGTACAGGACAGGGGCAGTTGCAGATTATTGGGAGAGGCCTTTGCGCTGCAGTGGGTGTAGATAGGATGATGACGATGATGAAACAGTGTGAATTACTGACATGCATAGCAAGGATAAACTGATTAGTGAACGGCGCTGCTGCGCAATCACCGAGCCCACAGAGCGCAGGCGGATAGTGATGCTCTTCTATAGGGGAGGCGGCGGCTGTTGTCGGTGGCGATACGGCTTTCCATGACAAATACAGTTATCTGGTAGGGCAGGAAAGGAGGAGAAAGAGTTCCCGTAGCCCCTGGACAGCCGTGCTCTGCATGTGCGTGGAGCAGTGACGCCACACGGTGCATAGAACGTTGCTCGCTGCCCGGCGTCTCTTACACAGCCCACGCGCCCAGCGTCTTCGCCGACCTCCGCTCCATCCGTGATGGCCTGGTCCACTTGATGATCGTGCGAGATGTGGCCGGTTCTGGAACCGATGGCTTGTGCGTTGCAGCAACACCGGCGTGCGCCTGTGCAAGCAGATTAGCTCTGGGGCAATTAGTGGCGCTGCGCCGGAGCCGCTTGATAAATATCCATGTGTCATATAATGCGTATACCATGTGTGTGTCATTGAAGCAGCAGTAAGCAGGATAAACAAGCTAATTCTAGACAACCAGAAAAGCTAAGAATAGCCAGCTGAACCTTCGCTCACGCTACGTATATCCTGGCATAGCCGAGCTAAGCCACTGCTAATTTCCTACCACTAGATCCCACTGAAGTTGGCGTATGCCTTCGTGTGTTTGACTAGACTCGCAACTTGTTGTAGGTCTGGCTCTTCATTCTCCAGTTCAGATTGGGGAGTACGAAACGGAAGTGTTTCGTGCAGTTTGTAAAATATATACTTTATACCTTCAGATTGCGAAAGGTAAAAAAACGCTCTGGTCTGCGCGATATTTTGTCATCGATGGTCATCTACCATTACGGTTGTGAAATGCAAGCGATATTCGAAATTCAAACCCGGGATATCGCATTTTGAGTTTCACGCTGTCAGTGTAGGTGGTCGATGAGTTATCAAGGCAGAATTGCTTGCGATGTTTTAATTTCATTTTTTGATTTGCTCTTAGCCGGTACAATGTGGTCGAGGTCATGCTTGCTACTCTATTTCGCTGAATAGAACTTGCCAATCTAGTATTTTCGCATGTTGTGCCCAGAAATTGTCGTGCGCTTGTCTCCGGCGTACAGACTAGCTAGTGAGGTACAGACCGCTACAGGTATACGTCGTTGCGCCAGCAATTTGCGTCATTTTTACGGCGAACGGTTAGTTTTCGCGGCAATCGGATAGCGTAGTTTGAGTGAGTGTGTAAGCGAATGATTGGGTGAGTGAGCTGGAGATTTGCACAGTGCTTGCTATTTTGGCATTACGAGTAGCTATACGGCCGCCTAGTTCGTGATACAACGTAGGCTTGCTTTGTTACGCACCCCTCTTATGAGCGGCATTTATTCCCTTTCGGCAACGATGACCTTGGCTCAAAATTAGCTCCCGTTGACTCTGCAGTTAAGAAATAGTTCGTTGCGTATGTTCATGTGCAGCTTTGGCAATGTGTCTTCGCGTTGCTCGTACGGCGACGTGGTTGGTTGTGCAGTCTTGAGTAGAGGCAGTTCCGCGGATTGTTGTAATGCTTCTACAATGCGCTCTCGTTACCTCCCCCGTAAGTAGCGTCTGACAGCTTTGCGTTATTCTTCTATAGCTGAATCTCTCTCTTCTACCCACCGCTGTTGTGCAATGGCTAAATCGGAGAACTGCTGAACATGAACAAGCGTGTTTCGTTTTGCTAGCGGCGGTCGTTTTTGTGATGGAAGCGAACAAATATCACCAGTTTCAAGATGTTGGCGAGTTCTAAACATTCCAAGGGGTTCTTAATTATTCCTTAGTCGTCCACTACGGTCTCCTTAAAGCCAATGTGGCGCCTTGATTGCAAAACACCAAAAGTACTTACATCCCTTCACATACGGGTTTCATATTTTGATATCAGTGTCCACAACGACGCATTTAGGATTTTAAAAAAAAGTAATTGGTCTGCGAACAAAAAGCGATGTTTAAACTGCTGTGCCGTAAAAAGCGAAATCATTGGGAATGCGACTCAGTATTAATTTCACAGTGTGTTGTCAGTGATTCTGAGTGGACGATGAGAGAGATGTCCTAGAGGGCGAGTGAGTTGGAGTGAATGATGCCAGTGGTGAGCGCGAGCTAGTTTGAGTGGCCAATGCCACTGGTGAGTGCAACTGAATGTGAGTGGCGATTGGAACCGGTGAGCGCCAGCCCAAGTGAATATGAAGGGTGAATATAGCCATAAGCGCAAATGCAAGTTGGTACGAGGGTCGAATAGGAGCGGTAATTAAGTGCGGTTGAGTGCAATTGGAGTGGTGAGCGCGATCGATTTCGAGCGCTGACGACGACTGTTGGCATATGCCCAGTGCAAGCAAGTGTGAGTGGGGATGGCGTGTGGTGAGCGTGAGCGCGAGTGAGTGAGATTGGTTAAGAAGATTAGTGAGCGTGAGTGAAATTCAGTGCACGAGGAAAATGATAGTTTGTGAGAGACACTGAGTAAGTTGCCTCCATTTTTGCCGAGGAGTGCTTGCGGGTGAGAAGGAAGAAACATAATCTTAAAATATTTTGACTGAGCAATGTCTGAACTGAACCTGAAGTTCGGACATTGGTTTTTATATCAAGGATCCAGGTGACCAAAAAAAACACATTTATTGAAAGAAATTTATATGCGAGTAACCTTGGCTGCCTAACTCCTTTAATGTATGCATAAACTGTATGTGTATTCCATCGTTGACTTCGTCGTTGAATCCATTATTAACTCCCTGAACTGCGTCTATCTTCAGCTAATAGTCGTATTATACAGGATTAGTTCCCTCTCAGGCATTTTCGAGCGTGGAGAAAGTTAGTATTTTGCGCATCTCAAGGTTTGCTTGGTTGCCGCTCTCTTGTGACTTTTCTTACCAACTGAATCCCTCGCAGACATTCGGAAAATAATAACTATAGCCATTCTCGAAGCCTATATACCAACCAAATGACCACGTTCAGAGGTCAAAGCATAGGCGATACACCAAAATAGCATTAAAAATGAAACAACTCAAGATCGTAACTTTTTTTGCAATTTTTAGTCCTGTGATCATCAGGGGCGTTAACTGTAACCATACGGACACTAGATTTCCTATAACACTGCGACCTGCTTAACACATCCCAAAGCCAGCCATTTATCTGGCTGTATACTTTAAAAGAGGCAGCCGCTCTGTGACATGGTGTCATACGTTGTGAATGTAATGCTTCGCAATTGTTAAACTCCGCTGTGCCTATGATTGCACCTATTTTTACTTACCACCGATTCTTCCGTACTGTTACCACGGCCTAGATTCTACGTATAAAACTTTATAACTGAACCACGTAGTCATAAAAATTTCGCGTCAGCCGCCGCAGAAGCGAAATAATATTTTATCCCGCAATCCCTAAGAAGGCGCTTTACATTTTAAATAGTGGTAAATACCGAAGCGCTTTTGGCAAGGAATAGAATTTTCAAAAGCAACGTGTTGTGCTGTGCTACATTCTGAAATAAAATGCTCAGGCTTGCATTCCCGGGTGCCCAACGGACCCTGTATTACCCTGGAACAATATTCCGTGCGGTATAGCAAACCTACAAAAGCTGAATTTTAAATTCAACGCGACCATCACATTCACAACGGTGTCATATATTACCTAACTAAGAAATCTGATGTATCGCGTTGAAATATGTATAGAGTATCTTACACTAACCTTGGATTATCGCTTTTTGGCAAGATTGTACGAATCAGTGGCTAGTATAGCTAACCCGTTCGCAAAATAAACATTTTAGGGAGGATTGATAGGATCACCGCGAAGCATATTGACGTAAAACAACTTCTTAGCTTAACAAAGAAGGTTTACCAAAACGGTCATTAGAATCAGCACAGCACCGTACAAATTTATTTATTTATTTATTTATTTATTTTTTATTTATTTATTTTTATTTATTTATTTATTTATTTATTTATTTATTTATTTATTTATTTATTTTATTTATTTACTTATTTATTTATTTTAATATACTGCAGACGTTGGCCGTCCAAGTAGGAGTGGTACAACACAATACTACTAACAGAAAAGATAAGTTACAAACCAGACCTTATTTTTAAATTTTTGCCTCACCCGTGAACAAATACATCTCCATTCATGAGCGTATAGCCTTAAGAGGCTAAAACAACCGTTGTTGCATGTCCATTGTCGGGAGTCCGGGATGCATTCATACATGGAAAATACCGAAGTTCAGTAAAGTTTGATGTCGGGATAGTTGTGTAACATGCTTTTGAAGGTATGTTGCGCTTGTTATAATCACGGAGACGGACACGAGAAGACGGCGCCGTTGTCTCATAAAAGTGTACTTTTTTTTTCTTGTTTCCCTCTGCGTGATTACAAGTGCAACCTACCTTCAAAATCATATACAAAAACTCGAACGTAATTTTATTCTAGCAATAAATTTTCGACATTTACTTTGATGTCCCAGTTATACCTGTGGCTGTCTTTGCTTCTTCGCCATTTGCATTGAATGACAGCCATTCGAATATATTTAAACTTGTGCTTTTGCTACTAACTTGAAATGCGTGGTATACCAGTTCTAGAAACGTGTTGCTGAGTTAGAGCTAATATATTTCAGCTACGCTTCAGACTGCTTCACATGTAAAGTGTAAAAGCTGTAGTCTCCTTGTTCATGTTGACGTCTCAGCTAAGCCGCAATATGCGAATGCGCCAGTACCTTTAAGAGCCATACTTTGTTGCCTTTGGCCATTCCTCTTTAGTGTGTACGTAAAAATATTGCTAAGCCTATAGAGTGTGCCTAGGATAGGTCATCTTTACGGTACGTGAAGGACGTTTCCAAGCAAGATCAAACTGATGCTGAGTCAACCAGCGGAACTGGTTTACAAATGACACCGCAATATGTTCGTAGGCCGCCGCATAAACTGTCGGGGTGGCAAGATTCCCCACACCTGCTCTTTCCGACACATAAAGGGGAGCAGACAATACGAATGTAAGCTAGGCGCAAACCATCATCTAACTGGCAAGGCGCAAACCATCATCATAACTGGCAAGGTCCGGAGGACGCACACATTTGCCGGTAATGCGCACTTGCTTTTGGGGCCCTCGGACGTGTCAGAACCAATCAACGCGTTATTCCAAAGCACGCGGCGTTCAAGGCATGTGGTGCTTTTTCTTATGTGTGAAAGGTTTGTGCAGTTCTCTCGCTGCGTAAGTTTAGTCACGTCGTACACTTGGGCGAATTCTCGGGACGTGCGTACTCACATCTACTTATGTTTCCGTTCCCAAGGGAGGACGTGAGGGGAATTGCAAGGGAGAAGCATGCGGTTGTCAGGGTAAGCAGGTGCGCCTAAGGGAAGCAGGCCCTTAGGATTCTAGGAAATAACATATGGTTGTGCGCTACCGCCCTTAGACCCTTGTATATGTTTGCTACGCGCGCGAATGCGCCGTTAGCACGACAAAGTTACGCTGGACCATTTCTTATTCGAGTAGTTTGCTTTCGCAGTGCTGTGTACGGGTGTGTTTTGATTTCCCGCATGGTGCACTGCTCCGTAACCAGTTTCACTATAAATGTAAACCGAAATCTCCGCTTATACGTCTTTATTACCCTCACAGAAACTGTAGCGCACCTCTTTGTAAACGGTTGCGCTTGTTTCTATTGTTTTGCTTGTAACATCACAAAAGTGGCTGGAAGACGTTCAGCTAAGAAAAGGTGAATTTTTGTGACGCCAATAATAATTCCAAAGCTAGTGCACAGCGTACAAACAAATTAAAATACATCAAAAAGACATTGACGACAAGCATTCGCGATTACTTTAATCGAAACCAAAGAATTTTAGAAAGTAATGGTATACAACGAGCGATTGTGCACGAAGTGACATCCTAAAAACAAATCGGCTGGCAAACTATTCCCATAGAAGACAGGACGCCCAGAGCAAAATATATCAGTTTTACTACCTGTATCATCATGCAGGGTAATTCACTGTACTTTCAAATACTGAGGTCATGAATAAAATGCGTCTAATACTTTGAAGAGCTCACGTTAGGAGCCCCCGTTTTATTGTTTGCGTGTGCGGCTCCTCAAGTCCCCGTTGTAGAGGCTGTTTTGTTTTAGGATTGTGACACAAACTTCTTAGACGAGGCTACAAAAAAAATTGATGTATAATAATTAGGCTTTATTTCTTAAGAAGGGCAGAAAGTTATCTCTTGGTCAGTTACTGTCCTTAAGCTGACAAAATAACTAAAAGAGTGCGAATATTCGAAAAGTTCGACTATCACTCGAATAATAAATATCTTATATACGTATTCGCTTCAAAAATTTTGTATTCGAGATATTTCGAATATACGAAAGGGTTCGAATAATTGGCTATTGACGAATATTTGGATCGCTTATTTTAAAAGGGGATGCGACTTCCAACTTCGGAAAAGAGACCACAACATCGTTTCTTTAAAAGCCACATATTAGGCTTCTATGTTTTCTATCCTGTGCATTTGCAAAGTTTTACCGAAGAAAACCGTCGCAAAGTGGCATCAGGAATAGTTTTGCCAGCCGCGGTGACAAAGTGCCAGCACAAATTGGCGAAAAAACGGCAATTTTCGGAGAGCTGTACCTACGCAGTGGTGCGACCGGGCCGAGCGATCCTCTTTCCGGTCCTTACCGTCTATTTTGTCTACGTTCATTCTCAAACGCAGGAATGGCAGGAAAAGAAAAGTGCACCAACGAAGTGAGATATGGACGCTGAAGCGCGGCGGGCTTTTCGGACGGCGCGCGTTGAAACGGCCCTCCTGATTGGGCGTCGCTGAGGCATTTCAAGATGGCGGCCGCCTGAACTGCGTAGTGTGCGCATTTCTGAGTTAATTTCCACCGCTTCGCTCGGCCAAGTTGCTGTTCAATCATATTGTCTGCTGTGGTATGCAACACGGACGTTATCGCGACGGGAATGCCTGATATCACAAGCCATATTACGGGAGGTTGCGTTCCTCGAAAGGCGGAAGTCACCGAACGCTTCGTGGTGGGCGTGACTTTACCCTGGAGAGTGACACGCCGTGTGCACGCTTGTGATAGCGGTTCGCGCAGTGAACTTTTCGTCCTATTTGCGATGCTTACACGGTTAGTTATCGCTAAGCTTGGCGGTAGGCTCGGTAGCCTCCGGAAAGAAACGGGCTACGCGTCAAAAGCTTCGGCACGCACGGCGTAGCCGCTGCTTGTTGAAGCATCGCCTCTGTACGCAACCTGGTACGATTGAACGCCAGTAGTTATAATTAATGCGTGTGACTTTAGTATAATCCTAAGACCAAACTGACGGGCCATGTCAGGAACAAAGTATGACATGTTGCGGTATACGAGCACCGCGATGAGGGTGAGCCATATCTCGCGCAACGACACGTGCACTTCGAGTAATCAAGCAAACAGGTCTGGGTTGGGAATAAAAACGTGTTGACGGCGTGAAAATGTACCTTACTGTCCTTGAATTTAGCAAATTGACTATTTTAGGGAGATTATAATACCAATGCATACATCTATAGTTCCGTGTATATTGGCTGTGCTGCGAGGAATATTGGATGCCCTGAATTTTACGCGTACCACAAAATGTCCATGTATTGAAGTTGGAGTAATGCAGAATATTATAGCAAGCTTCCAAATACCTCATTTGTATCCTTGTGGTATGTTAGTTTTTGGCAATGAAATCCTGCACGTAAGCTGCTGCTGCAGGCAAAATTATACAGCATAAAAGAAGTCAAAGCTCAGTTTTCAAATTTAAGAAAAAAAGAGCACCTAATTGGTTGCCATGGGCACCGCAGAGGGACGTTTTTCAGCGTAATACAAGCAACCAGCTAACCTACTTTGCATTGAAAGCCATCCCCGTCCCTTGGTCAGCAAACTGGGCAATGTACTCTTCACAGAGAAGAAGAAAAGTATGTTTGTGGAAAGAAAAAGGCTGCAAAAGGCACTCCAATATCAAGGCAAGATATTCCAGAAATCTTGTGTACAGAAAACACAAAAGGCTACAAGCCTAGCGACTTTTATGAATGAATTTTTTTTTTCGACTTCGGAATCCGTTTTCTCGAAACATTTTATTTTGCCACCTACTTCTTTTGTTTCAGTGATTTCTTCGTGACCTGTAGGTCTTTTTTTGATTCCATTTTTTTGCACTTTACATTCCTTGATGAACAGTTCAAGTCGTGACAATCTTGGGTTTTCATGTTTAATTTTGTCGATTTTTTATTCAAAGCGTCATTCATGTGCCTGTTGTAAATTCACCTCTAAAAAACTGAAAATGAAGCAAGGGTTCTCCAATAAAAAAACTAAGACTGTCACGACCTCGTCCGTTAATTTGGGAATGCAAAGCACTTTGAACACGTTTTCCATCATGTTTTATTTTATGGGCCACTCAAGCTCGTAGTGGACAGAAAGAAAATTTTGTAACTAAAATTCTTAAAATATTACTTTAAAAATTTTATGGTGTTATCACAAAACCAATTCTAGTTGCTGTGCCAATTTTCATCACAAGTCACGAAGAAATCATAGTTGATTTCGAACGCCACACCCTCCTAATTATTCGATATTTGATTCAATATTCCAAGCTACATATTCGTATTCGATTCCTATTCGAAAAATTTCATATTCGCACACCCCTTAAAATAACTCAACCTAGCAAAGCAAATGAACCTCTCTTTCACTGAAACCTTTGGTACTAGGTATGTATACTATTCGCCATAGCGGTGCTTTCGTTGGTGGAGGCTGATTTATTTTGATGTATTATATAGGCAGTGCAAGGGGGTGAGAAGTTGCAATGGCAGCGATTCAGCGGAGCGCATATTCTGACGTTTCCACGCGACCTTTCGCAAATGTGTACACTGTCATCATACATACGGCATGCACTTTGTAATTGTTTCTGCTTTAAAACAGTCTTACTCACACAGCGCTTGAACTATAATACCACGAAAGACATGCATATCCAAGAAGTAAAGAAGGAACTGCAAACGTTGTTCTTAAGGTCTCATTTACGAGAAACATTTCAATAAAGTGCCATAAATTCAGCATAAACAGTTTAAATGGATTCTGTGTTTCAGGTAGCCTGTGATGACCTCTAAAAGTACAGTTAGTTTTAAAGGAGTTATGAACGACCCAAAATGCGGCGAAATCCCATCGTTAGCCTAGGCTTCAAAGCACAAGAAACGCTCGTTCGTGCTTAGTGTTACAAATGTTTCGTCACTCCGTGTCCATATCACAGCCCGCACTGGCAAACTTACAGAATACGAGAAGAAGACCATAAAGTTTTTTAAGGGTCTTTCTGTGGAACAGCAGAAGTTTAACTTTGTGAGATCCATGGGAGTAAAACAAAGGCAAATCCAGGAACATTGTGCTCCCGTTTCTTAAAATATATGAATAAAACTGAATTACCCGTGCCTCCGTTTCGTTTTGCAAGTGTGGGGCAGCGAATAAGGACGAGGTCATCAGAGATAAGGTCTTTTAAATTGTGTGTGCAAATATAAAATTTTTCGAAAAGGAATCGAATACGAATATGTAGATTCGAATATCGAATCGAATATCGAATCGAATATCGAATAATGAGGAGGGTGTGGCGCTCGAAATCAGCTATGGTTTCTTCGCGAATTGCGAAAGAATGAGCCCTTCAACTGGAAATGGTTTTATAATACCAGCATAAAATTTTCGATGTAATATTTTGGGAACTATATTTACAAAATTTTTTTTTGTCCGTAACAAGCTTGAGTGGCCCATTAAATAAAACATGATAGAGCACTTGTTCAAAGTGCTTTGCATTTTTAAATTAACGGACGAGGTCGTGACGGTCTTAGATTTTTTATTGGAGAACACTTGCTTCATTTTCAGTTTTTTAGAGGTGAATTTTCAACAGGCACATAGACAATGAATGACGCTTTGAATAAAAAAGTCACAAAATTAAACATGAAAACCCAAGCGTGTCACGACCTGAACTGTTCATCAAGGAACGTAACGCGCAAAAAAATGGAATCAAAAATAGACCTAGAGGTCACGAAGAAATCACTGAAAGAAGAGACGTAGGTGGCAAAAAAAAAATGTTTCGAGAAAACGGATTCCGAAGTTGAAAAATAGATTTCATTCACCAAATGTCGCCAGGGTTGTAGCCTTTCGTGCTTTTTGTACACAGGATTTCTGGAATGTCTTGCCTAGAAATTGGAGTGCCTTTTGCAGCCTTTTCCTTTACAAAAACATACTTTTTAGCTTCTCTGTAAAGTGTAAATTGCCCAGTTTGCTGACCAAGGGACGGAGATGGCTTTTAATGCAAATTAGGTTAGCTGGTTCCTTGTTTTGCGCTGAAAAACTCCCTTCTGCAGTGCCCATGGCAACAAATTAGGCACTCTTTTTTTTTCTTAAATTTGAAAACTGAGCATTGACTTGTTTTATGCTTTATAGCCTTGCTTGGACCAGCAGCTTACGTGCAGGCAATCATTACCGAAAACTAACATACCACAAGGATACAAATGAGCTACTTTGACGCTTGGTATAATATTCTGCATGACTCCAACTTCAATATATGGACATTTTTTGGTACTCCTAAAATTCAGTTCATCCACTATTCCTCGCAGCAGAGCCAATATGCACGGAACTATAGATGTATGCATTGGTATTATAGTTCTCCCTAAAATAATCAATTTGCTTTATTCAGCGACAGTAAGGTACAGTTTTCACGCCATCAACACGTTTTTATTCCCAACTCATACCTGTTTGCATGATTACTCGAAATACACGGGTCGTTGCGCAGGATATGGCTCAGCCGCATCGGGGCGCTCGTATACCGCAACATGTCATACTTTGTTTATTCCTTACAAGGCCCGTCAGGTCGGTCTTAAGAATAAACTAAAGTCACAGGCATTAATTATAACCACTGGCGTTCAGTCGTACCAGGTTGCGTTGCGAGGCGATGCTCCAACGAGCACCGGCTACGCCGTGCGCGCCGACGCTTCTGAGGCGTAGCCCGTTTCTTTCCCAAGGCTAGCGAGCCTACCGCTAAGCTTAGCGATAACTAAGCGTGTAAGCATCGCAAATAAGAGGAAAACTTCAGTGCGCGAACCGCTGTCACAAGCGCGCACACCGCGTTTCACACTCCACGGTAAAGTCACACGCACGACAAAGCGTTCGGTGACCTCCGCCTTTCGAGCCACGCAACTTCCCGTAATAGTTCTTGTGATCTCAGGCATTCCCATCGCGATAATGTCCGTGTTGAATACCACAGCAGACGATATGATTGAACAGAAACTTGGCCGAGCGAAGTGGTGCAAATGAACTCAGAAATGCGCACACTACGCAGCTCAGGTGGCCGCCACCACCTTGAAATGCCGCAGCGACGGCCAATCAGGAGGGTCGTTTCAACGCGCGCCGTCCGAAAGGCCAACCGCGCTTCAACATCCATATCTCGCTTCGTTGGTGCACTTTCCTTTTCATGCCATTCCTGCGTTTGTGAATGAACGAAGACAAAAGACAGGGTAAGGACCGGAAAGAGGATCGGTCGGCCGATCCAATGGTACCAAAATGGCCGCACCCGGTGGCACCGTTGCGGAGGTACAGCGCTCGGAATATTGCGGTTATTTCGCCCATTTGCGGTGACATTTTGTCACCGCGGCTGGCAAAAGTATTCCTGATGCTACTTTGCAACGGTTTTCTTCGGCAAAGCTTTGCAAATATCCATGGTAGAAAACATAGAAGCCGAATATGTTGCTTTCAAAAAAAAGATGTTGTGGTTCTTTTTTCGAATTTGAAAGACGGGTCCCTCTTAAACTAATCAATCCAAATATTCGATAATAGTCGATTATTCCTATCCTTTACAATATTCAAACTATCTCAAATACATAATTTTCGAAGCGAATACGAATATAACATATTTAATATTCCAGTAATATTCGAACTTTTCGAATATTCGCAAACTCTTAGTTATAAACTAAAAAAAATGTACTCGCATCGTATATCATACCACCACTTTTTCACTGGCTCATGAAACTGTATTGTGTGAGATTCAAATTTGGTTACCTGAGGTTGGATTTGGTTTGACTACTTGTTTCTTTCTAGTTTAGATTATTTTCTTTTTTGTTTTTTTGTTATATAACTTTGTTCATTCCTTGCCGTCTCAGTACATGGTTTCTGATATTTTTTTCTTTGTCACGTCTTCTTTTAGTTCAGTAGCTTCAGTAGCTTCAGAGCGGCGGGTCAACGACCAGATATCTGATGTCTGCATTTTTGAATGTTTCATCCCCAACTTGATCGTTCAGAGCGACTCGTCATAAAAATGGTGAATAAATGTTGGCAACACTAAATGCGTACAGCGTCTTTATAGCGATCTTATGGAAACCGCAAGCAAACAAAGTCTCCCATGCGATTTTCAAGACGCTTTGATTTCTTTGCAAAGAGGAGTTGGTTCAATTAGGGTTTATGGTGTGTCTTACAACCCATTAGCTAAGTACCTTTTATCCCTGTCCATTAGATGGCACGTGACCTTAATACAGTCAGAGACATCTGCGGCTGGCTGATCTTCGCGGTCCTCGCGTTGTTACTCTTCGCACGCGTGCACGAAGAAAAATATACGTCTCCTCAGCCACCCGCGACATTGCTAACGCGGTTGTTCGTTTAAGGCTTTCTGAATGTAGAGTTGAGGTTCCGGCCTATTTTGCGCCTGAAACGAAGAGCAAGCGGCGCCAACCATAAGTTTACGCAGTCAAGAACAATTGTTATGCGGCTGCTTATAAAATTCAAGATGTTGCACAATGCCCGAGAGGCGTATAAGAATGCCTACTTGTGAAATTGTGAAAGCATTAATTTTTTCGTTGAATATCGGCGATCATTTATGTGCAATGGTAAGATCGCCGTGGTTACGACTTTGTGTTGCGAAAATACATTCGTAACGACGGGGCTTAATGTCTCGCTTGTAGGCTCCACCATAGTAGGAGCTGTACCCATGTTAACTGGTGATTCTTTTAGCTGGGTTCAGCCACTGCATTTTTTATTGCAGCGACTAGTTTTAGGTTTTCTTGTATGTTTTTTTTTCGAGGCAAACTTCCCTGGCTCACACGTGTCACAACTATCGCTAAAGTAGGGTCTTCACCTTCCATCGTAGTTTAGACAGCAAACACAGGCAGAAGCGTGCACATCGGACAGGCCTAGTGAAGACAGGGGGGGGGGGGGGGGGGTGGAGGCGGGGGGAGGCATCTAAAGGTTGTTTCACCGCTCTCGGAATTCTTCTTTCGCGACGTCATTTTTCCTCATTGCTAGGCTGAGGGTCTTTATCAAAGATATTTTTGGTAGCACAGTAACGCATTTATTATGCACGGGCGTTCCTACTTTCGCCATTATCCTGATTTAACTACTCATCCAGGCCTCAAGCTGTGCATACTCTGCACCGCCTCTGCATACTGCCTTCGCGAGAAATATGCATACTAGCTTCAGGATCCGTTTTCTTTTGTATCTTTGTCATTTCTACTATAGTTTCCTCCTATACTTCTTATATTTAGTGCATTGGCGCTAATCCAGGCAGGGGGATAACTTTTTTCTGTTTTGTTTTTACTTGTAACCTTTTAAGCGCTACGTAGTCGCTTTCAGCTTACACGTTTTTTGCCATTTTAGCTATCAAGCTCAGAAAACTTCTGGGGCCATCAATAAACGCAGCACATCCTTACGCATTTTTTAAAATTCCGTGGCCACAACGCATTCACTTGATTTAGCCTTACTTTACTGAACCTAAATCTAGGCAACGTTGAAGTTCATGCATTCTGGACTAGCAATCTGTCGGTAGCGGGTTTGGATCCCCGACGCACGCTATCTTCTTTTCCATGGCTGTATTGGGTTAGCGCTGTTGGCCACTTTTAGCACCATCTTTATGTCACTCGGACGTTGGACCGCGCACTTTCACCTAATCGGTCGACATAATAATTATGACCTTTTTTTGTGTGATAGCTACTGGGTCTGTGCCGAAAGGTCTCCGGGCACTTGGTTTGAGAATGAAGATTTCACAAATTTCGTCCAAACCGTCATGCTCGTTTAGGGATTTTGAACTAAGCATATTAGTTTCCACAGAAATAGGTGTTATCAACGTCTGGGACTCCCTAATCGTTTTGCTCGATGAAACGCGTGAGTCATGGTGCGTTAAAGGTGACATAGAACATCTTTGTTACGATTGATATATTGTACATATGTCCGTTAAACACATTTCTTTAAGGAGCTACTTGTAGTATATGACAATACAATTACAGCTTGCTTAGGTTTTTTAAAAAAAGTCATGATGATAATACTGTGTAGATTGTAATGGCGCAAGGCCAACTAAGGGCAAAGCGCGCCAGACAAAAGTGATTTCTTGAGAGTAACATGAAAGTAAAAGCAGAACATTTCCGTAAAAATAAAGAAAGTAGAACACAACGCAATGAAGATGACTGGTGTAAAGGGCCAGGATGTGAAGATGCATCATAACAAATGAGATGTAAAAACTTTACATCGGTAAGAAACTTAAAAACACGCTTGATGAAAAAAATCGCGCCAATCCACCCCGTGAATGTGGTTGGAAAGCAAAGCTGTAAACGGCACGCACAACCATTACCCATGCGACGTCACTTAAATTCACTCGCGTCGCTCTACAAATAGTAAAACCAGAGAGAAGTGAAATACACTTAACCACGCCATTTATTACGTAAAAGAGATATTCTTCGTAAGGTTAAATCAATGCATGATGCTTGAACGGTGGTTGGTTGACTTGTATTAGCGTAGCACAAGAGTGGAAAGTTTTTTTTATAAAATTAAAGTAAGCTCCAACACGGTGTTAGACGATCTGACTTCTCCGTCTCTGCGCCGCGGACGGAGGCAACGAGATTTGCGGCAGAGACGGAGGAGAGCAGCAGGAGGAAGAAATACTTCTGTTCAGATTTCTGAACGGCCCAGAGTGCAGAACAGGAGAGTGATTCATTCTTCTGTGGGAACCATACGCAGTCTGCGCGGCCTCTGTTCTTTCCACTCGCTGAAGCCCGGGTAGGTAGAGAGGGCCTGGACAGCAGCATCTCCAATTGCTCTGGTTGGGTAGTTGACGGAAAGAGAGGAGGGTGCTCAAGGCTAAAGTCGCACACCCCGATTACGGGGCGGAGTGTTCCTACTTCTGAGCAAAATTTACATTCAGCGTCGTAGCGATTCGGATGCATTAAGTGAAGACGCGTAGGCTGAGGGAATCAGCCCGAATTGTATGAGCCGTAGGGTAGTTGTTCTCTGGAAAGGTCATGGTAAGACGAAGGTACGGTGTGTCTCAGAAGGTGATAATGCTGGGTTATCTCCCTGAACGTGACAAGCGGGTGACTGTCCTCGTGCAGCTCCATAGCACGGGAGGTAATAGCGCAGGCTTGTTGGGTGGGCGTATTCGTTGCCCTCCATTGAAGCGTGAGGGGGTGTCCAGATGAGCTGAATGCAACCGTTTGGGGAGTGGTTTTTTAGCACGCGCAGTGCAGGTCAGGACACCCAACCCGACTGGTATGCCAGTAGGCTTGCTGGGAATCGGTGACTACCCTCCGAATCCATGGTTGAGTGAGAGCCAGGGTGATGGCTGCCTCTTCTGCTGCCGTCATTTCTTTGGTCCTAAGCCAGGTATACGCAAGGAGGTTGGTTCTGGATATAGCCACAATGGTGGCGTATTGCTGCCCTCTATGCTTGGAGGCGTTTGTGTGGATGATCCCCACCGAGGGTGGTGTTTAGCGCTTGAGCCCGTGCTTTCGGTGACCCTGGTCATGTGAGGGGCTCATATTTCTAAGCGAAGCGAGCATCCGTAGTTTCAGTCGCCAAGAGTCTGGGAGTACGTCAAGCGGAGTGACATTCTGGGCTGCGCAGCCAATCTGGTGAAGCATGCGGTTACCCACCCCAGTTCTGATTCGGACCTTCTGGTTAGAAAGATGGCCTTATATCAGGTCTTCCACCATGTTGTGGAGCCCCGTGCTAAGCAGCCTCTGTGTGGATGCACTCATGAGAAGACCAATGGCCTGCTGGACTGCCTTTCTAATCATTATATAAAGCATCTTTATGTCTGGTTGACGTAAGTGACTCTCGAGAAGACAAAAGCTTCAATTAATCGAAAAGTAGCGGATTCCTTTAGGCCTCGCTACTTGGTGGCAACTCGCCTGATCATGTGTGCGATTTGATTATTGCTGTTTTTGAGGCGCTGCAACGAGACGTCACTCTTGGCATTAGCCTGGAGATGTAGGCCCAGGATCTTGATGCTGGGGCTTGGAGCGATGGCCTGGCCATCAAGGATTATTTAAATGTACTCCTTCATTTGGCGTGAGGGCGGCCGACAAGGAGCGGTGATTTTTTACGAGAACACTGGAGGCCACAGGCTTTAGCACATTGGCGTACTAGAAGTGAGATGCCATGCATTGGTGTGAGCTTCCTTTAATTTTTGTAAATCTTAGCACATGAGCAAGGTGTAACCAGGGCCGCTGGATGGGCGTGAGCGGTCTCGTAAAGCTTTCACGTGACATTCAGCGAGAACGCAGGGGGAAAACCCATAGATGTGCTTGGTCAGTACACCACCTGTCTTCCCCGTCTTCGCGTGGGCTCATAGCTAAAGCAGTAAGACAACGGGCTCTCGCTTTGTTAGTCTATTAGTTCCAGGTTCGATTCCCGGCCGTGGCAGTAAATTATTTTATTTGTTCACTGGAGTTTTCTGGTGACACCAACGGTCGCGAAAGAACCCTTGCGGGATAGAGGTAAAAAGCTTTGCTTTAGAACATGGGCTCATCTCCTACAACGTATGATGGGTGAAACGGGATGTGTTGTCTGTATAGTTGTGGAAAGTGTTTGCGTCGTGTAGTGTCAAGTGCCTTGCTTTGGATGAGCGTGTTGATTACGGATAGGGCCTCTCCACACCCGCTGCACATAGGCCTTGGCGATCCAGTGAGCAGGTGGGAGTGTGGTACGTGTGTGGGGCCTATCTGTTACCTTTGTAAGGTCATTTTGGTGTGTCTGTTGTGTGCGTCAGTTGTGTATCGTCCCAAGTGCGGCTTTATTACATGTAGTTAGTTTTCTGTCGGTTCACTACAGTGTGTTTCTCACGTTTTACGTAGGTTATGTCTTATAAGTGGCTTCAGGTCATTGTAGGGTACTGTTGCTATGTCTAGAGTGTTTCTGAGGGCTGCAGCAGCGGCCATTTCATCAGCCAACTCATTGCCAGCGATTCTAGCGTGGCCTGGAACTCAGCAGACGGTCACATTCAGACCTGACGCAAACGCTGACATCAATAATTTAAAAACGAGATTGACAACGTAATGTTTGAAAGACCTTTGGGATAATCATGGACGCACGTCGCTTAGTGAATCTGTGGAAATTATGAACTTAGTGATATTATATTCGATAATGTGATTTAAAACCAGAAATATACCATATGCTTCCACCGCAAAAACGCTGGAGTTCACACTGATGCTTTTGCAAGCACTGAAGTTGGGTCCGTGTGCTGCACAACACACCACAGTGGACGTTTTCGACGCATCACTAAGAAATTCTGCCGCCCCATATTTCTCCTGGAGATACAAGTAATGCCGCAAAATGGCATTTGTGAGTACCGTGTTTTTTTTAAATTGAGGAAAAAACAAATCACATAATACAGGGAAAAGATGCCATGGGTCTACAGAACCAAGAGAGATGTTTTGTAGGTGTCTAAAAACGAGCCAAAGTTCAGAAGCCTCGTCCGCCTCCCTGAGCGACAAAAGCGCAGAAATAGATGTACGACTTAAAACAGTTGGGATATAGGTGTATCGTTCTCTATTTATTTATTGAGATCGCGAGACATTTATGTAGTTTTAAAAGCACACAATAAATCGACATACTTCCACTTGTACCCTAAGCACAATTTGTTGCACTCGACGTACATACTTTCCACGGGACTAGTACTGAAAGCACCAGGCGCCAGCCGAAGGCCCAAGTGCTGCACTAGGTCGAGCATTTTTAAAGCTGTTTCCCTTCCGGAACCATATGCAACGCTCCCATAGTCCAACCGCGAGCCTACCAGGCTGGTAAACAGCCGCAGCAGAAGTTGTTTTCCAGCATCATACGAGTGATGTGACAAGACCTTGAGAATATTCATTATTTTAAATAATTTTTCTTTTCGTTGTTTCATATGAGAGAAAAAGGAAAGTTTTTCATTAGGAATTATACATAGGAACTTGTGTTGTTTTTTCACTGGAATAGAGACACCATTCAGTTTGATGGCTGATTTGGCCTGATCCCGCGCCTTTTCTAAAAAAACAACACAAGTGCTCTTAACTGTGTTCAGCTTAAAACAGTTCTCATCAGCCCAGCCAGCTAGTCTGTTGCCACCAAGCTGGACTTGACGTTTGCACATTGACATATTGCACGGTTTAAAGGATATGTTCACATCATCTACATACATTATACAGCAAATGGTTCGTGGCAACGCCTTTCGAAGTGATTTAATCTTGACTATGAACAATGGAGCTCATAACGCCGCCTTGAGGCACGCCATTTTCTTGCGCGAAAACATTTGAAAGGCCAGTGCAAACTCTTACGCAAAAGGTTCGTTCCACCAGATAGCTATAAAGAATGTTAAACATATTGCCCAAAACACCGAATGCTTTTAGACCGCAAAGTATTCCGTATCGCCAAGGGGTGTCGTAGGCTTTCTCAAGACCTAAAAGACCTTAGCGTAAAACTGTTTGTGGACAAATTCATCTTTGATATACAACTCAAGGGCGACGAGTGGGTCCTTTGTGGGTCGCCAAACTGTGAAGCCGGCTGGCAGCTCTCGACAAGACCATTGTACTCTAAGAAGTACACAAGTCTCCTGTTATTCACCTGCTCGAGCAGCTTGCTCAGGCAGCTTGGAGGGCGATGGGTCGATAACTGGCGGGAGAAGAAGGGTCCTTCCCCTCGTTCAGGAACGCCACTACAATACCCTCCCTCCAAGATTTTGGGATGTGCCCCGAAAGCCATATGTTGTTGTATAGGCGTAGAAGTGTTTCACGAGTAACTGGGTGCAGGCGTTTTATCATGGTGCATGGAATCAGATCTGCTCCTGGAGCTGAATATTTGCATGTGCTCAGCGCAGCCCTCAACTCATAGAGTGTAAATTCAGAATTGTAACCAGATTTCAACCTGTTATTGCCATGTAGGCACTTATTTTCACAAGCATTTTTATGTTTCAGGAAAGTGTTTGTGTAGTGCGCAGATCTTGAAACGTGCTATAAGTGTTGTGCAACTGTAGTGCGCAGAGCTTGAAACGTGTTAGAAGTGTTGTGCAACTGTGTTAACCTGGTCCTTAAAGTTTACGTATTCTTGTCCATACTTTGTGAGTGTGTATGAGTTAATGGGTGTAAGGAAAAGCGCACCAACTCTCCCTTTTCACCTCATGGCGCACACGCTTTCCAAAGGCCTTTGCCCGTTTAGACGAGATGAGGTTATCCGACGTGGGGTACTGGTGAAGGACACCCCACGCCTTGTTCTGGGCCTCTCGTTCAAACCTACAGTCCTCGTTCCACCAGGGCCTCCTGGGTTCGCGGGACGCACTAAAGGCCTCGGGAATGGAATTTTGGCAAACGTGAAAGATGTGCGCCGTGATGAGTTGGTCGGCTTCCTCCACGCGTAGGTGTTCTATGAATGTGTGGTGTACTTTAAATGTTTCTGTGAATGTGCTGCAGTTTGCTTTTGATTCAATAAACATCCTATGAGAAGATGGACTGCTTGAGCCTGTACCTATATACGTTAGTGAAGTGGGGAAATGGTCACTACCGTTTGGTTCCGTGCCCACGCCCTACTAAAGACATGGAAAGAGAACTGAAGAACCACTAGCCTAATCAAGATGCGAGTATTTATTGTGTCGTAAGTTCTGGTAATCAGGCTGTTTTTTGTTGAAAAGGCATGCCCCAGAGGATGGTAGAAACTTCTCTATCAGCCGACTTTGGGCAGCCATTCGGGAGGAGCTTCAAAGAGAGTTGTGCGCATTAAGGTCGTCTGTGAAGATGTATGGCTCGGGTAGCTTGTCAGGCAGTGCCTCAAAACGGAGCTCAGAAGTGCAAAATCAAGAGAGATATTGTCACGGGAAAAATAAAACAGGAGAGTTTAATGGTGTAGACACACAGGGAGAAAACACAATAGGCCGCGATGCGATAGCACTGGCAAAACAGGCCGAACGCGTCTGGATCCTCTTCCTCTTCTTCCTTTCAGTCCTTTCACACAGGCGCTATGACGCATACCCCGATGGGGGGGATTGTACTGCGGCATTACCCCCTCCCCTGAAAGGCACGTCCCGATGCTTTACAAACAGGTCCTCTGGAAGAAAAAACAAAAGACATGACAGTTTTACGCAACCCCACAGTTGTCCGAAGTTGAGTTCAACGAGCGTGATAAGGTTTCATCCGTGCAACATGGACAACTTCAGCTCGCATAGGGGCCCGCGGGGAACGCACTGTTCCTTCAGGAATAACCTCATAATTCACGTCACTCATCCGGCGCAAGACTGTGTATGGTCCGAAGTAGCATCGCAGTTACTTCTAGGAGTGCCCTCGTCGACGAACCGGGGTCCACAACCACACTTGTTCTCCTGGCCGGTAAGTGACTTCTCTGTGCCGGAGGTTGTACCGCCGCGCATCACGGGTTTGCTGGTGTCGAATGCGCTGACGTGCTAGCTCTTCTGCGCGCTGAACGATTTCTTCAGCACCACAAGTGACGTTGGCGCACCCTTCAGGAAGAAGCATCGAGTCGAGCATTGTGATGACATCCCGACCATGTACTAAGCGGAAAGGAGAAAAGCGCGTAGTTTCTTGTTCCGCCGTATTGTAGGTGAACGTCACATATGGAAGGATGTCATCCCAGTTACGGTGGTCTATGCCTACGTACATTGACAGCATATCTGCTATTGTCTTGTTCAACCGTTCTGTAAGTTCGTTAGACTGAGGGTGATACGCGGTTGTTTTACGGTGGCTGGTGCAGCTAAGCATCAGGACTTCGTCAAGCAGTTGCGCAGTGAAAGCAGTTCCTCTGTCTGTGATGACTACCGTCGGGGCACCATGGCGAAGTACTATGTTTTCAACGAAGAACTTCGCAACCTCTGTGGCAGTGCCCCGGGAAATAGCTTTGGTCTCACAATAACGAGTCAAATAATCAGTAGCAACAATGATCCACTTGTTGCCAGACGAGGACAGAGGAAAAGGACCCAAAAGGTCCATCCCCACTTGTTGAAAGAGTACTTCTGGGGGATCTATGGGCTGCAGAAATCCCGCTGGCTTTTTCGGTGGCATCTTGCGCCTCTGACAGTCACGACAGGTTCTAACATACCGCTTCACGCTCTCAGTCAGCATCGGCCAGTAATACTTGAGGCGTATGCACGCCAAGGTGCGGGAGAAGCCGAGATGACCGGAGGACGGCTCGTCGCGACAGGCTCCGAGGATCTCCTCCCGGATTGTTTTGGGAGCGACGAGTAGGTACGTTGTTTCCGTGGGACCAAAATTCTTCTTGTAATCAATTAGGGGACTGAGGGGGGGTAATCAATTAGGGGACTGAGCTCTGAATCACCACGCTGCTCTTGAGCCAGAGCCATTGGGTTCATGGCACCGAGGAAGCCGCCATCATCGTCTGCATCGGTTGAGTCCTGAGCAAGAGGGGCGCGAGACAAGCAGTCTGCGTCGCTGTGCTTGCGGCCCGAATTGTACACTGTCGTGACGTCGAACTCCTGTAATCGGAGGCTCCAGCGGGCTAGACGCCCTTAAGGATCTTACAGGTTCGCCAGCCAACAGAGGGAGTGATGATCCGTTGCCACTTTAAAAGGTCGCCCGTATAAATATGGTCGGAATTTGGTGATCGCCCGCACGACTGCCAAGCATTCTTTTTCTGTTGTGGAGTAGTTGGCTTCGGCGCGTGAAAGAGTTCGGCTGGCGTATGCTATTACACGCTCGACACCATCTTGCCACTGTACAAATACCGCTCCTAGGCCGATATTGCTTGCATCGGTGTGCATTTCCGTTTCCGCGTCTTCATCAAAGTGGCCAAGGACAGGCGTGCTCTGTAACCGATTTTTCAGTTCGCCAAATGCTCCGGACTCCTTCGGGCCCCAACTGAAGGGAACGTCGTTTCTCGTCAAACGGGTTAAAGGCTCGCTATTTTAGAAAAATTCGGTACAAAGCGCCGATAGTATGCACAGAGGCCCAAAAAGCGGCGGACAGCTCCTTTGTCAGTAGGAACGGAAAATGCGGCTACGGCAGCTGTTTTCTCTGGATCGGGACGGATGCCTTCACCACTGACAACATGGCCTAAAAATTTCAGTTCCTTGTACCCAAAGTGGCACTTTTCTGGTTTGAGAGAAAGCTGCGCAGAACGAATGGCTTGCAGAACTGAGCGGAGTCGCGCTAAGTGCTCTTCGAAAGTTTCGGAAAACACCACCACGTCGTCTAGATAGACAAGGCATGTCTGCCATTTGAGGCCGGATAAAACAGCGTCCATCATTCTCTGGAACGTGGCAGGAGCGGTAGACAAGCCGAATGGGAGCACTTTAAATTCGTAGAGCCCGTCTGGAGTAATGAATGCGGTTTTCTCGCGGTCTCGTTCATCAACGTCGATTTGCCAATATCCACTGCGTAAGTCAATCGATGAGAAGAACGTAGCATGGCGGAGGCGATCTAAAGAGTCGTCGATACGCGGGAGAGGGTACACATCTTTTTTTGTCACCTTGTTCAGTTTCCTGTAATCTACACAGAAACGGAGCGTACCGTCTTTCTTTTCTACAAGGACCACAGGTGATGCCCACGGACTCGTTGACGGTTGTATGACGTCGTCGGCGAGCATTTCTTTCACCTGCCGGCGAATAGCATCCTGTTCCTTTGCCGAAACTGATGATGATGGTTGGATGTTTATGGCGCAAGGCCAACTGGGGCAAAGAGCGCCAAAACAATAGTCATATATGAGGGTGAAACTTAAATACTAAGTAAAGTCAGTAAAAACAAAAGTGAAATCACGAAACGACAATGAGCATGGCTGGTGTATAGGGCCAGATTTCATGATGCGGGATAGGAAATGAGGTTAAAAAACTTGACCTCTGACAAATACTCAAACACACGTTTCATAGAAACAATGGCATCGTCACCTAGAAAAAACAATGGTTTAGGGGAATATGTTGTCTGTAGAGTTCTCTGAAGTGTTTGTGTCGTGTTGTGTGAAGTGCCTTGCATCTGATTAGTATGTGCAATACGGATAGGGCCTCTCCGTACCTGCTGCACTGGGGTCTAGAAGATCCCGTCAGCAGATACGAGTGCGTCGCATGGGTGTGCCCTATCCGCAGCCTACGCAAGGCGACTTCCGTGTGTCTGTTGCGTGATTCAGTTGTGTACCGTCCCAAGTGTGGCTTTATTACATGTAGTTTGTTGTCTGTCTGTTCGTCCCAGTGTGTTTGCCATGTTCTGCGCAGGTGTAGTCTTATGTGTGGCTTGAGGTCTGGGTAGGGTACGGTTGTT
This sequence comes from Haemaphysalis longicornis, assembly GCF_048455015.1. Classification (NCBI taxonomy): domain Eukaryota; kingdom Metazoa; phylum Arthropoda; class Arachnida; order Ixodida; family Ixodidae; genus Haemaphysalis; species Haemaphysalis longicornis. The sequence continues at coordinate 167,998,088 of NW_027526407.1, forward strand.
ATGTCTACAGTGTTCTTGAGTGCAGCAGCAGCAGCCCTCTCGTCTGCCAACTCATTCCCAGCGATCCCAGAGTGTCCTGGAACCCAGCAGAGGAGCAGCTGATGCTTCTTTGCATACACAGACATGATAGTGTTAAATACAAGATTAACTATGTGGTTTTTGGGGGGTGTATGCGATGACAGTGCGCGAACAACACTCAAGGAATCTGTGTAGATGATAGACTTTGGAATTTGATTTTCAAGTATGAGTCGTACAATCAGTAAAATTCCATACGCTTCTGCTGAAAAAATTGTCGTGTGCACGCTCATGGTTCTGGCTGCATTGAAATTTGGACCATGAGCAGCGCACGACACCATAGTGGAGGTTTTAGAAGCGTCACTATAAAATTCTGCACATGTGTATTTAAACTGCAAAGACAGAAAGTGTTGGAGTATTGCAGCTCGTGGTACCCGATTTTTGTCAAGTTTCATAAAAGAAAGGTCGGAGGACACAGGACGAACTTTCCAAGGAGGTACAATGTCTGAAAAGGATGACCTGTACACATCTAAAAACGAAGGGCTCAGATCCGAGGCTCGCTCTCTCACTCTAAGTGAAAAGGGCAGAGGAACGGATGGGCGATTTACAAAAAGCACAGATCTGGATGTGTCGTTAAAGACAGGATAAAAAGGATGGTTATTCAGCGATGAAATTTTAAAAGCATAAAGCAAGTCCATGTATGTCCGTTGGTTCTCAAGGCACCACTTATTACACTCGGCATACAGACTCTCGACAGGGCTAGTGCAAAAAGCACCCGACGCAAGCCGTAGCCCCAAGTGTAGCACTGGGTCAAGCATTCGCAACGCTGTCTTAGTCGCCGACCGATACACTTCACTGCCATAGTCCAAACGAGACCCAACCAAAGCAGTATACAAGCGAAGCAAGAGTTCTTTGTCGGAACCATAGGATTGGTGGGAGAGAACATTAAGTATATTCATTGTTTTGAGACATTTATTTTTAAGTTCCTTGATGTGGGGAATAAATGTGAGTTTGTGATCAAACACCACACCTAAGAACTTGTGCTCCTTGTTCACAGGAAGCGACACGCCATTAAGACGAATGTCTGGGTCCGGATGGACCCCACGCTTCCTGGAGAACACAACGCAGGAACTTTTTGCAGGATTCAATTTAAAACCATTCTTGTCTGCCCAGCCGGCAAGTTTCTTGACACCAAGCTGGACTTGACGTTCGCAGATTGACATATTACATGAGTTATAGGATATCTGGACGTCATCTACATACATGGAATAAGAGATTGTGGGTGGCAGTGCCTTACCAAGAGAGTTCATTTTTACTATGAAGAGAGTGCAGCTTAACACACCACCTTGTGGCACGCCATTTTCTTGCACGTGAACCCTTGAGAGTCCACCACCGACTATCACTCGAAACGTTCTTTCTGACAGGTAACTGACAAGAGTGTTTATCATGTTACCTGAGACACCGAATGACTTCAGGTCACTGAGGATCCCGTACCGCCAAGCGGTGTCGTAGGCCTTCTCTAGGTCGAAAAACACAGTTACACAATACTGTTTATGAACGAAGGCATCCTTTATACACGATTCAAGAGATACGAGTTGATCGTTCGTGGATCACCCCGCCCTGAAGCCGGCCTGGCAGCTGTCGAGAAGACCGTTGTACTCAAGGAAGTACACGAGCCTGCGATTTATCATCTTCTCGAGAAGCTTGCACAGGCAGCTCGTCAGGGCAATAGGACGGTAACTAGAGGGGGACGACGGGTCCTTTCCCTCCTTCAGGAAAGCTACAACTATAGCCTCCTTCCAACAGTTTGGAATGTGCCCCGAAAGCCATATCTTGTTATACAGGTGTAACAGTGTTAGAAGAGTGTCTGCGTGCAGGTATTGTATCATTGTATATGTGATGTTGTCTGGGCCTGGAGCTGGGGGTTTACACGTGCTCACAGCAGCCCTCAGCTCATGCAGTGAAAACTCTGAGTTATAAGAAGATGTTGACCTATTGTTATCTAGTGTAGGCTTCTTTTCGGCCGTTTGTTTGTGTTTCATGAAAGTGTTTGTGTAGTATGCTGAACTGGACACGTGTTGGAAGTGTTGTGCGAGTGTGTCAGCCTGGTCTTCGAGTGTGTCCCCTGTTGTGCTGACCAGAGGCAGGCTATGTGTTTGTTGTCCTTCAAGTTTGGTTATTCTCGTCCATACTTTCCGTGTGTCTGTGTAGGAGTTTATGGATGTTATGAAGGAACGCCAACTCTCTCGTTTTGCCTCACGGCGCACGCGTTTTCCTAACGCCTTGGCCCGTTTGAACAAAATGAGGTTACCCGACGTGGGGTACCGACGAAGGAAACCACACGCCTTGTTCTGGGCCTCTCGCGCTCGCCTACAGTCCTCATTCCACCACGGCCTCCGCTGGTTGCGCAGGGCACCAGAGGCGTGGGGAATGGACTTTTCGGCAGCGTCGAGGATGTGCGCCGTGAGCAGTTGGGTAGCTTCTTCAACGTGTAGGTGTCCTATGGATGTGTGGTGTAGTTGGGATGTCTCTTTAAATGTATTTCAGTTAGCTCTTGCTTCATTAAACCTTTTATGGGAAGATTGACTGCTCGGGCCTGTACCTATATACGTTAATGAAGTGGGGAAATGGTCACTACCATATGGCTCCGTGCCCACACCCCACTCAAGACATGGAAGGAGAATTGCAGAACCAATAGCCAGAGTGAGTATGTGTTGTGACCTATGTTATGTTATGTAGGCTGTTTATTGTTGAAAAGGCATGCTCCAGATGATGTAAGAAATTTCTCTATCAGGCGGCCTCGGGCATCCGTTCTGGAAGAGCCCCAAAGAGAGTTGTGAGCATTAAGGTCGCCTGTAAAGATGTATGGTTCGGGCAGCTGGTCAACCAGCGCCTCGAAGTCGGAGCTCGTAAGTGCAACATCAGGAGGAATGTATATGGAGCATACCGTTATCAACCTAATAAATATTATTGTGCGAACGGCTACAGCCTCAAGGATGGTGTAAAAGGTGACAGGGTGGCATGCTAAGGATTTGCGGGCGATTATGGCCACACCGCCAGAAGAGTGTGTGCAGCCACCCCGGTCTTTCCTGTATACCAGGTAACTATTCAAGAAGTTTGTGTGTTTGGAATTCAGATGTGTTTCCTGGACACACATTAAACTTGGCTGATTGGCATGCAGAATCTCATACACGTCGTCAAGATTATTTAGAAGGCCTCTGCAGTTCCATTGAACGATATTTTCTCTTCCCATTATGATGTATTAGAGCTACTGGAGTGTGACTATTTATGTAGGGTCTTTCGGGGCTTGGACTCTTGGACGGGTTTTCTTTACCTCCTTTGGAGGTTTAGATGGATGGACCCGCTCCTTCCGCTGCAAAGCAGACAGGAAGGGTCCCACATCCACCTCATCATCTGATTTTGAAGGGGTACTCGGCGTACCGGACCCCCCGGACTTGGCACCCTTTGCGGTGCCCTTCGTTTTGGCCGCGACCGCCGAGGGCGTCAGGAGCGCCCCGGGTGGCACAGGTGGTGCGGCGGAGGTGGGAACTGCTGCGGTTTCCTCCGTCTCCATCTCCTCCGGGCCCTCGCGTGAGCTTTGGGCAGGTGGAGAGGACGAAAAAGAGGGTGCAGCATCACTCCCACCGGACGTGGATGCCACCACAGACGCTGCTGGCCCAGCGAGCGGTGCGGAGGCGGGTTGGGCTGCCTGAGGCAACCCAGAGGGGGGCGGGGGCGGGACCAAGTCCGACTCGCGGTACTGGGTCCCCGCCGAAACAAGACGCCGCTCCGCCCCCCGGCGAGCTGCGTCTGCGTACTTCCCCGAAGAAAGAGGCGAACCTCTTTCGCGCCTCAGGGAAGGAAATGTTCTCGGTTACTTTCACGTGGATTATCTTCTTCTCCTGTTGAAACTTCTCACAGCTGCGGGACCATGCCGCATGCGGCCCCTGACAGTTTGCGCAGGTGAAGGTGGTGGAGTCACACTTTTCAGTGTGGTGGTCGTGCGTGGCGCATTTTGCGCAGGTCTGTTTGCCGCGGCAAGAAGTCGTAGCGTGCCCGAACCGCTGGCACTTGTAGCAGCGGCGCGGGTTAGGTATCTACGGACGTACACCACACTTAATGAAACCAGCATTGATGTGTTCAGGAAGTTTTGAACTGCTGAATGTTAAGATTACGTGCTTTCTTGGTATTTCTACATTGTCGCAACGGATGGTGATTATCCTGACAGCTGTTACGCCCTGATCCTTCAGGCCTTCCAGAAGGTCGGTCTCTGTTTCACTTAGCAGATCTGTCTGAGATATCACCCCCTGCGAGCTGTTAAGTCTGCGGTGAGGTGTGACAGTGATGTCCAGATCTGCCATGCGGGTTTGGGTCAGGAGATTTGTGGCTTGCTGCTGCGTCTTGACTTCAACCAACACTTCGCCTGTTCGTAGTTTTTTTGCCTCGAAAGATTTCCCAATGATTTCTTCAAGGAACTTGGAGACGAGGAATACAGATTGGGAGGAGACGGGTTTGGATTTGTCTATTGATTCAAGGACCAAAAAACGGGGATAGTTGTCGTGTTTGGGAACGTTGATAGTTGGTAGGGGTGGAAAGGAAACTTCGGTGCGGCCCCTTTTCGGGGGCCGATCACGTCTGGGGGGGGGGTTTGAAAATGCCATATGATACATTGGAAAGCAGGGAGACGGGGGTAGTTTCTCCTTTGATCTTACCCTGGTACAAAATGGAGAGACGAGCTAGTTGGTTCGCAATTTCCATGAGTGAAACTTAAGCGCAAAATTTTTCACAGGGACGAGAAAGGGAACGACACAGGCGCTTACTATCAACTGAAAGTTTTAATGAAAACGAAACACATATATACCACCCCCAGACTGAACAACCCAGCACGTGTGCCCTTCGCACATGCGTACGGCCGTACAAGAGAACCGCCCCAATCCCTTCCCTTTTCTCTTCTCCTTTCCCTCATCCTCTAACCCTCTCCTTGAGAAGTTGCACTTCTTTATCTAAAATACTCATTGACGGGTGACTTATGCAATCGGGACCCTTAATCCGGATGTGGAAGGCTTCTGCAAGTTCCCTGGTGGCACGGTCTCTGTGCTTAAAAACTACTACCGTGTCCGTGAAGAGTGGCTGACAACATGGCTGAAAACCGCATTTTGAACAGTGCTGCGCCAGGTGTGTGTAGGGCGTTCCTTTCAAAGAGGAATGATGCTCCCTCAGGCGTACATTAAGACAGCGGCCGGTCTGGCCGACGTACACCCGGCCACATGACATGGGAATGCAGTACACAACATTGGTCATGCAACGAACAAATTGGAGCCCGTGTTTTATCAAACAACCTCGTGAGGGGGAATCACCCCGGGAATCGAGCCTGTAGCTCACCATGGCGCATAAACTGCCCAGCTTGTTCCTGGCCGAGAACACCACCTTGACGCCGAATCTGTCAGCTGTCTTCTTGAGGCGATGCGACAGCGCATGTACATAGGGAATGACTGCCACTTTTTTGCTCTGGTCGGTATCTGTTATGTGATGCGCGAACCCTTTCAACTGTTTCACAAGACGCTGACAGATTGCCTGGAGGATGGAGAGGGGAAACCCTGCGTTCTCCAGCCGAACTACTTGTGCAATAAAGCTTTGTTGCGCCAAATGATAACATGACTTGCTGACTGCGGATTTGAGACACGTGTGGGCTATCCCGTTCTTAACCAGCTTGGAATGAAAAGAGGCGAAGTTCAAGAGTGGCTTATTAGAACGGGGTGCGTACATCCAGCATGTATGGGGCCGTGAGAAACGAAGCTCGAGGTCATGAAATTTCAAGGTGCCTTCAACTGGAACCTCGGTCGTGAACTTCAAACCTTCACCTTTCGCATTGAAGGCATCAAGAACAGCACATTGGAAGAACTCCATTTGTACGTTGCAGCCCAGAACCAAAAAATCGTCCACATAGCGGAACACCTTATTGGCAACACCCTGTAAAGCGAGCTGCAAATCACAGTCAACCTTGCCCAGGAAAATGTTGCTCAGGACTGGAGCCACCTTAGACCCAATGCACACTCCCGACTTTTGTACGTATACCTTATCTTCAAACCCCACGACAGTACTCTGAAGGTAGAAACTGAGCAGCTCTAAAAACGCCTCCACGGGGATTCCACTTCGATTCACAAAGGCCAGCTCATCATTGTCGTTTGTGATGCAATCTCTAGTACATCTCATCATCACATCGTGAGGCAGGGAGTAAAACAGGTCCTCAACGTCCACGCTAAATCCTGAGACGTTCAAGCAACCAACAGAGGACAGATACTCTACAACCGCCTGAGAGTTCTGCACCGAAAACGGATCAATGATGGTCAAAGATTCTAAATGCTTCTGCAAAAACCCCGAAACAGCCACCTGCCATGACCCTCGCTCTGAAACGATAGAACGGAAGGGTACCCCCGGCTTGTGGGGTACCTTCTCGTCCCTTTCTCGTCCCTGAGAAAAATTTTGCGCTTAAGTTTCACTCATGGAAATTACCCTGGTAGTCAAAGAGGTCCCGGAGCTCCCTGCCTGGTAGACAGACAGGGAGCCCATCCGCCGGAGCTTCACCTGGGCTCCGACGGCCACCGTTCGTGTTTTTTAACCCTCCACCTATAAACACATCGCCACGGTTGGATCCAGCTTATGTTTGGGGGTTCGGGGTCCGCGGTATCGCTAGTACCGCCACCAAGATTGCTCAAGGTGCCCCGTGAGGGGCTTTGCCGAAACTCGGTAAGGCCGCTGGTGTATGGGTCGCTCGTTTTCATCGGTTATGATACGATGTTTTGTTATGCTGGTGTGCCGTACTTTTGATGACGTAGCAAACCAATCGCTAAAGGAGTCTACAATCTCAAGAAGCTGCCGGTGTTGTTGTGCTGTCAGGTTGGGGTTCACGTCAACCTTTGTAGTTCTTGAGACATGAGTTGAGGTGGATGACTCCGCTAAACTGTGCAGCTTGGAACCGTCGCTGACTTCTTCGAAGTAGGCGACGGCTGTATGGAATGGCAGATGCTGGTGTTCTGCGCTTAAATTCGTCAAGAGAATTTCGGTTCGCCCGTTATTAAGGTCAACCAGGCCACGGGCGGCGCAAACTTGCCGAGCGAGGAGAAGCGAAACGTTTTGCTCCACGATGCCACAATTTGCCGGTGCTCTCTGGCATTCAACGGTGACAAACATGCTGCCTTGAGGCTTCAGCGTCACGTTGTCTTCGCAGATGCAGAGCCTTCTCGTCGTACCGTGTTTGTGGGGCAGAAAACGTGACGACCAGCTCACGTAGGTTTATTATTGCGCCGTACTCGCGAAGGAAGTCCAGGCCAGTATAAGCTGCTTTGAGCATTCATGCAGCACAACGAAACAACCGGTAAAGGTCACACCGCGAATTTTGATCCTTGCAGTACACATGCCAATAGGCACAATGAGGTGACCGCCGCTGTACGGATTGGCGAGCCATTCCACGGTGTTGTAACTTTCCGAAGCTGTGCTGCGAGGGAGCCATTTATGACGTAATAATCGGCACCAGTATCGACTAGAGCGGTTACTGGGTGATTATCGACGAATACTGGAATGTTGGCGGAAATTATCTCGTGTTCATCAAAGTTCGTTATCTGGGTCGGGTGAGCTAAAGGGGTTCGTCGCGTCGATGGAGGCTCTGGACCTTGATACGCAGCGGCCTTGCCCCCGGAGGGCGCAGGCTTCAGTTGAGGGGACGGCCAGGCGAGGAGTAGCGTCGGGTGAGGTAGACCTGGATTGGTGCATTACTCTAGGTGTTGAGGGTAGCTCGTTCACGGCCAGGTACTCCTGAATTTCCCGTGGTCGTTCCCCATAGTGCGGTCGCGGCGAATCCGGCGAAAACCCACGGAGCCCCATTCGGCGATAAGGGCAGTGGCGCATTACATGACCGTCTTCTCCACAATGGTAGCACAGGGGCCGGTTGTCAGAAGTGCGCCACAAGGCCGCTTTACGTTCCAGGCGTGTTGGTTCGTAGCGGGTCGCAGGGTTCAATACGCGCTGAAATGGCTGTGGGGCAGCAGGCCGAAACACAGGCGCTAAAGGAGCAGGAGAGCGGACCCCATCAGTATAAGCTGACAGTAGTCGTGTCACGGGAGCTGCGGTGCGCAGCACATCCGTGTAAGTTAGAACCGACCGTTCGACTTCAGATGTTGGTGGTTTCACCGCTCGGCGGACTTCTTCACGGATAACATCGGCAATGGTAGCGACGGTTGGGTGGTTGCCTCCTCCCTGTAGCAGCTGCAGTTCTTCGCACACAACGCTACGCACAAGTTCCCGGAGGAATCTCATTTCGTCAAATGATGATCCGCAAGCGGCAATATTCACTTGACGTCCATACTGCGTGGCGCGTTTCCACAGCGAGGGTTCCATTGTGGACGCCTCTTGTACGAATTCGGCTACTGTCGTAGGAGGGCTTCGAGCAAGTCCACGGAAAAGCTGTTCCGTGACACCACGCATGAGGTGGCGCACCTTCACTGCTTTACTTATTTCGGGGTCGGCGTGCCTGAACAAAAACGACATGTCTTCCACAAACATGGCCACGCTCTCATTTGGCTTCTCAGCCCGGGACTGAAGAGCCTGCTCTGCCTTCTCTTTCCGCTCCTCGCTGCCGTAGGTCTTTAGCAACCTACGCCGGAACTCTGGCCAGCTGGTCATCTTGCGCTCATTATTTACGAACCATATTCGAGCGGACTCTTCTAGCGAAAAGTAAACGTAGCGGAGCTTGCAATTGTCGTCCCATCGTTAAACTCGGCTACACGATTGAAATCGTCGAGCCAGTCCTCCACGTCCTCAAAGGGTCGCCGTGAAACGGCCGTGGTGTGCGTGGTGCGTGAAAAACCACCGGCGAGGTGGAACCGCTGCACTGGGTGGTTTGGCTTGCGGTGCTGGTCATGACGGCCCTTGTTCGAGTTGTAAGACAGCCGAACTCGGGTTTAAGACTTCGGTGGCGGCGGCTCACCTTGTGGATGGGTGTTGTGTCGAATCCGCTTGGTTTGAAGGCGACGGTTTTATCGGGGTCGAAGTGCATGGGTTGGTACCCCGCACACTCCACCAAAAATGTCACGGGAAAAATGAAACAGGAGAGTTTATAGGCGTAGACACACCTGGAGAAAACACACTATGCCGCGATGCAGTAGTACTGGCAAAACAGGCAGAACGCGTCTCGATCCTCTTGCTCGTCTTCCTTTCAGTCCTTTCGTACCGGCGCTATCGCCCATACCCCGATAGGGCGATTGCACTGCGGCAATATTACACCCACAAATGGATGAATGCAGGAGCGGATTTATTAAGGCAATAAATTTGCATGGCCATGGCAGTGGTGCCATCACACTACGAAGACGTGTTCTAGACTCATTCTTCAGAACAAGCTATCGTTACCTGTAGGTAACCGGTTGGTGCCGATCAACCCGGGAAATCGCCCTTCGGAGCATCTCCGCATGGCTTCGTCGATCGACCGCCTTCGAAAGACTCGTGGCGCTGTCAGGAGCAGCGTCACGCGAGCTCTCGACCAGCTGAACTACCTGCTGCAGCAGCCCTCTCCCGACGCGGCGACCCTTAGCTCCCACGTCGACTACATCGTGCAGCAAGACGCTGAGCTCACAGCGCTCAACGAGAAGATCGCCGAGGCAACGGATGATGACGCGCTGGAGCAAGAGCTCGAGGGAGCGGCAGAGTACAACCGCAAGGTTTCGTACGCTGTCTCTCGGGCACGGTTTCTTCTCAGAAATGCCCAGCCGAACGCTCCCGTAGCCAGCGAAAGCGGTACAGCAGCTGCTTCAGCCCACGATCTGACGGATACGTCATCACGCATCGTGCCTGCATCACGGCATCGGACAGTCGCCCTTCCGAAACTTCAGATTCCAGCGTTTTCGGGAATTCTGCACGAGTGGCAACCCTTTTGGGATCACTACAGCGTGACCATTCATGACAACGTCGAGCTGACAAAAATCGAGAAATTCAAGTACCTGCTGACGTAGTTGATCGGTGATGCCAGGCGAGCCATCGAGGGCATCCGACTCTCGGAAGCAAACTACGACGTTGCGGTGAGCGCCCTCGTTCAACGCTTTGGCCGTCCAGAGTTGCTCATTAACGAGCATATCGATCAACTGCTGGCATTCACACCGATACGTAGCTCGACGAATATCGACAGGCTCCGCGAGTTGTACGACAGGGTACATTTCCGCGTCAGCGCCCTGGAAGCCCTGGGAGTTCCGCAAGAGCAGTATGCCGTGGTTCTCAACCGCGTGCTCCTGCGATGCCTGCCCGATGACATAACCTTGATGTACCGGCAGAGGGCTAAGGAATTGGGCCAAGGGTCGACTGCTGGATCCGCGACAGGATCTGCAATTGGTCAAGGACAAGGTTGCCAGGTGAAGCGACTACTGGAGTTCTTGAGGATCCAAATTGAGATTCGCGAGGAAGGGAAGCAAGGGCAGCCTCTATCAACCGCAGCTCGTCGGTCCGTCCAGAACGCCGACTTGAACCCCCCAGGACAATCGGAGACAACCGTCCCCTCAGCACTGGCATTGACCGCGGAGACCGAGTCCCCAGCCACACCGGCGTGTCCCTTATGCGACAGCCGCGGTCACAAGGTGGCGGAGTGCCGGGTCAGCCAGTCGGCGGCCGAGAAGAGGGCACGATTGCGCAACGCTCGCTGCTGCTTCCGGTGCGGCAGACGCAACCATGTGGCTCGTCAATGCAGAGCGTCGCGCAACGTAACCTGCAGTACCTGCAACGGGCGTCACCTCACCGTGCTCTGTGACGTGCTCCGGCCGTCTGACCACACCACGCCCAGACCAACGCCGCAGGTACAGGCTGGACAAGGTGCACCCCCAACTGTGGTGACGGCTTCGAGCGGGCACTCCGGAGCAACGTCAGTTCTGCTGCCGACGGCTCGAGCCTGGGCAGAGGGTGCTCGACGACGTTTGGTGCGAGTACTTCTGGATACCGGAAGCCAGCGGACGTTCATTCGTCAGGATCTGTCTAAGGCCCTTAAATGCACTGTTCTCGACACAGAAGAGCTAGCGTTGGTAACGTTCGGCAGGACAAGGGCTCACCAGATATTACGCTGCCGGCGAGTAGAGGTGACGTATAGCGAATGGCGAGCGTGAGTGAGTGCGAGTCGTGATGGCGAATGGTAGCGTTAGAGTGAGTGAGTGCGAGTGGCAACGGCGAGTGGTGAGCGTGAGCACGGGTGCGAGTGGTCCCTGCAAGCGGGGAGCGTGAGCGCCAGTGGGTGCAAGTGAAGGAGGGCGCGTAGTAAGCGTGAGTGCGAGTGGTGAGGGCAATTGGTGAGTGTGAGTGTGGGGAGTGCGTGAGGAAAAATATATATTTTGTGTGAGCGTGAGTGAGTGGCTCCCACTTTTGCCGAGGTATCCTTCAGGGATATATTTTGCGGAAGTTAAACCAATGCATGATGCATGAATGGTGGATGGTTGAGTTGAATTGGTGGAGCCCATGAGTGGAAACTGTTTTTTATAAAATAAAAGAAGCTCAAACCTGTTTTTACACGATGTCACTTTGTATCTGCCGCCGCCGACAGAGGCGACCGAGATTGGCAGCCGCGACGGTGCAGGAGGAGGACGAGAAGGAGGGGGAACACTTTTATTCAGATTTCTGAACGGCCCAGAGGACGGCGCGGGTGAGTGGTTCCTTCACTGGAGCCCATATCCAGTCCGCGCCACCTGTACTCTGTCCACCAGCTGAAGCTGGGTAGGCAGAGAGGGACTGTACAGCAACCTCTACCTTTGCTCTTGTTGGGTAGTTGACGGGAAGAGAGGAGAGTGCTCCCGGCTAGTGCCGCACACCCAGATTATGTGGCGGAGCGTACCGACTTCTAAGCAAAATTTACATTCAGCATCGTAGCGATTCGAGTGCATTAAGTTAAGATGCGTCGGGTGCGGGAAGGAGCTGCATTGAAGGAGGCGGCGTCCAGGTGACCTGAACGAAACTGGTTGGGGAGTGGTGTGTTAGCCTACGCAGTGCAGCTCGGGACACCCAACACGACTGGTAATTCCGGTAGAATTGTTGAGAACCGGTGACTAACTTCCGAGCCCTGGTTGAGTGCGAGCCAAGGCGATGTTTGCCTCTTCTGCTGCCGTCATGTCTTCGGTCTTCAGTGAGACACACGCAAGCAGGTTGGTTCTGGAGGCAGCGACGATGATGGCGTATTGCCACCCTCGATGCTTGGAGGCGTATGTGTAGATAACTGCATGATCCCCGCGGACGGTGGTGTTGACGGCTTGAGCAAGCGCTTCTCCGCGACGCTCGTTATTTTCAGGGTTCATATTTGTATGCAAAGGGAGCCTCGTTAGCTCTTGTCGTGATGAGTCCGGGAGTACATCACGCAGTGTCACATTCTGTGCTGCCCAAACAATCTGGGGAAGGATGCGGCGATCCACTGCAGCTCTGCTCAATCGAACCTTCCGGTTAGAAAGATGGCCCTCTGTCAGCTCTTCCCTCTTCCACCATGTTGTGGAGCCCAGTCCTAATCAGCCTCTCCATGGACGCACTCATGGGAAAGCCAATTGACTGCTCAACCACTTTTGTATTCATTATATGAAGCATCTGCATGCCCTCGTTGCCGAGAAGAAGACAGGGGGAGACGGAAGTGATTCTTAAGAGGGCAAAAGCTTGAATCAATCGAAAGGTATCGGCTTTCTTGAGGCCTCGGATTTTGGTGGCCACTTGCCTGATCATGTCTATAATTTGATTGATGCTGTGTTTGAGGCGCTGCAAGGATGCGTCACTCTTGGTGTTGGCCTGGTGATGTTGGCGCAGGATCTTGATGATGGGACTTGGGATGATGGCGCGGCCATGAAGAAGTACTTGAATGCCTTCCTTGATGTGGCGTTTAGTGTGAAGGCAGACGACAAGGACATCTCATTTTTGTGGTGAACACTGGAGGTCACAGGCTTTGGCACAGTGGCGTACTAGAAGTTAGATGTCATGCGTTGGTGTGAGCGCCCTATAATTTTTGTAACTGTTTCCGCATGCGCAAGGCGTGCACGCGGCCGCTTCACGTACCCTTGGCGGAGCGCACAGCGGCACGATAAGTCGCGTGACGCTATCACGTGGCATTCAGTGATAGTGCAGGGGTAAACCCGCATATGTGTTTGGTGAGTGCACCACCGGTTTTCCTGTCTCAGCTTTGGCTCGTAGGTCAATCGGTAAGACATTCGGGCTCTCGCTTTGTTACTCTATTAGCTCCAGGTTTGATTTCTGGCAGTGCCAGTAACTTCTTTTTATTTGTTCGCCGGAGTTTTCTGTTGACACCAACGGTCGCGAAAAAATTCTTGGGGGGTAGAGGTAGAAAGGTTTGATTTACAATCGCTAAAAAAGGAGCGTTATCACAAAAGGAGATATCACAAGCATCGATCATTAAGGAGTACAGTTGTGTACCTTTATTTCACCAACCACATATTGGTATTGATTAAGAACTTCAGTAGATGCATTTACATAGTGCACAAAAATTCGTCGCGTGGGTTCCTTCTTCTTCAGCGATTTTGGTCTTTGAAGGTTTGACAACCGTTTACGCAAACGTATACCGAAGGTTCGACGCAATTTCAGCGAAGGGTGATGCCCTTTTAGTGATGTTTGATATGAGAAAGCTTCGGGGCTTCTCTCAATTTTTTTAGAAGTGGTCGTGAAGTTTTTTGTCTGTTCCTTTCCAGATTCTTTAATATCTGCGTTTTCTGTAGAATTTAGACAAGTTTTTTCGACAAGCTTTCGTGAACTGTGCACATTCAAGGAGGTTTAAATTCGGAATGTCAAGGATTGCCTTTGTCTTTACCGATACAGAAAAAAACCGCTAAACGCAATATTAACAGCTGCAAAAGGCTGAGTGTAACGACGACTTTGGGGCAAGCAAAACATTGTACTTTCGCTAAAGAAATCGGTTAACACATCTAAATAAAATTCTGTGGTGTTGATTGTTCAAACGGAGTGCTTCACTTGCCCAAAGGATCGTTTGGTACTAACCGCTATTGACTTAGTCTCAATGAAAATTTCTGAAAAGCTTTCTAAACACTCACAAGCCTCACAAACGTCACAATAGCTATACAAATAAAAGGCGAATTACGGTTACCAGTTCGCACAAGCGGGGAATTTTTGGGTTCAATTGAATCCCAAGATAATTCCTTTTATTTAAACTTCCCTTTGTAGTTATGATGTTCTATTACAATAAATTTCGATCTAAATATTAATTGGCTTCGGATTTATCAGAAGTGGTAAATACAGAGGGGTATATGTGTTAAGCAAGCACTTTACAACTGCTGTCCAGTTAGAAATCGGTAAAGTTCAAGCCGTTGGTCGAGGGCTTCTAGATATGGATGCTCTATTCAGACAGCCTACCAGCTATCTCCAAGTTAGGAACACGGGAAATGGTTAACGTGAGTAGCAAGTTCAAGACTGACCAATTTTTTTCGTCCACAAGAATTGGCTCGTTTAAAAGACAGTCGTACTCCGCACGTCTAGTCGCGCAATATCTCTTGAATTTGCAAAGCAAAAACAAAACAAAATGCTGTTGTTTAGCTTTGGGTTTAGCTTTAGTAGACAGCCAAAGATTTACTGCTCTGGTTAGGCCCATTTCCAAAGTGTAATCGAGGTATGGTTTCACAATGATATACAGAAATGTTCGCCGTGAATACACCGTTTATTCATGATCGTTTTTCGCCTCACAGCGGTTTTGAAGCCTCGCCGCTGTACGAGCTACCAGAGACATATGTTCGTCTTCCTCCATCGCACACAGCTCTGGCCGCAGGTGGCGTCCTGGCTTTCCTTTGCGGCGGGCGCTTCTCGCTACCGCCTTGGCCTCGTAGCCTTTCTCCGCCATCCGCCAAGTGGCTACACAGGTCCGTTTTGTCCTTGCCTATCTCTCGCCAGAAGGGTTAGAAGCTAGGCCAGTTAGAAAGCCATATTCTTGGAGGAAACCATTGCTACCTAAATAAACACAAAGGAAGTGGAGCACAAGTTGTATTCACTTGCGTATGAGAGAGCGTGAATTGTCATTAAAGGGCACCCCATCATCCCATCTTTCTTCACATTTTACTAACTGTAGCGGATGTAAACCCAATTTTCCTGCCACTGACAGTTTATTTAGGCGACGCGAACAAACGCGCCTAGAAATCATGGAAACGTTACACATAGCAGAAAGAGTAGGCAAGTGTGTCCGCCAAGCAAGCATGACTTCATAACAAAAAGAGTGTATGTCTGCGTGGGCTTTCCTTCTAGCCAATGTCTATCTAGTAGCCTTAGCACGGTGGCTGTTGTAAGCTTTTTTTGCTCATTCGCAGTGTTTGTATTGTTTTGTGTGGAGGGTTTACATAAACCCTTCTTAATATTTCACTTTAAATTTTAGACAGGGTGCCCTTGCGTTCCACTGCCTTTGTCTTTGTTTATGTTCGTGCTGGTTTCATCCAAGAATAAGGCTATCTCTCTCATTCCGCCTATCTTCCACCCCCATCGGGCTGCTGCTCCGTGCCGGGCGCTGGCGGAAGGTGGTGTGGTTTGAGCTTTAGCTCCCAAGGTAAAATGTGGTCACCCCGCGAAGAGAGCCCGAGGTACTCCAGTGTAGCTTTCGCTACAAAAGCACACGAGTGAGATAGAAATAATAAAAAAAATTGGGTACACGACCGTGGAAAATTTGAAATGGGAGCCTGGCACATACAGAGGGGATTAAAAGAAATACGAACAACGGAGCACACACCCTCCGACGCATGCCGCACCATCTCGCTGCACTGTCAGGAAGCTGCGTGCATGCGTTTTTCTTTCGTTATTATTCTGTTTGTGTATAATGGCGCAAGGGTATCTGGGACCAAAGAGCGCGAAGACTCTGTTAGGTGGTCCTTCTATGTCAAATTTGTATTTAAAATGTGTAGGAAATCAGCATCGCCATGGCACTTCCTAACAAAACTATACATGGGTGTAGAGGGCCCGTAAAATAAAACACAAAAATGATGATTATGGCGGATAAAAGGAACAATGGTTGATACATGAGGGCGCCTGGAACCTCAGAGCATGCTGCGGAGCCAGACCCGCTGTGCGCCCAAGACAGTCTTCATTAGCTCCCTGAAATATGAGAGAGTCCGAGGTCTGAAGTGACGCCCTGTATGAATGAGTTTTAAAAAACTGACATCTGCAAGTTAAGAGAACATTGGTTCGTTTCTTAAGAATAGTGAAGGCTGTAGTGGAATATTGTGTATGTACAGTTTAGGGGAGCGTCGTTTTCAGGTATTATTAATGAACGTACACTCAGTTAACAGGTGGAGAACGCAAAGCCGTCCCCCACACTTGTCACAAACACGTGGGAGTGGGCCATTCAAACCATGTGCGTGTGTGGCGTGTGTGTGTGGCCTATTCACAGTCCACAAATGAATACCTCTGTAAGTCTATCTTGTTTCTCGGTGAGATATTACCCTATGTAAGGTTTAACTGTGTTTTTTTGTTATTATATTCTTTGCTCCATTCCTACGGCCACACTTCACGCAATCTCCGTCGTATAGCGGGTTTCAAGTTTGGATATGAAAGCAGAGGTTCATCCACGCGAGTGCGAAGAGTATAGCTTCCACAGCATACCGGTCGGCGATTTCGTTCCCCCGTATGCTGCTGCACCCCGGCACCCAGCACACTACTATCCTCATACATGAATCGTAAGCCCACATTGTCTCCCTGATGAGCTGGTTTAATTCAGGGTTTTTTTGAAAACTAGGGTTTGCCAAATGTAAAGCCATAAAGACACTGAGAGAATCTTGAAAGATAGCAGACTGTTGTATATTTGTTTGTAGGATGTACTCTACCGTAATAAAAATTCAGTATACTTCTGCTGTAAAAATGCTGCAGTTTGTTTTCAGTGTCTTTGTACTGGTGAAGTTGGGGCCATGTGCAGCCCATGCGACAGCAGAAGCAGAATTTTAAGCATCTGTGTACAAAGTAGTGTGGGTGTACGTGGGTTGTACTTCTAAAAAATGCTTTAAAGTAACTTCTCTTGGTTCGTTTTTTTTTTTTGCTGATTTGTCTAAAAGATACATCGCGACACACTGGACGCAGGTCTCAAGGGGCAACTAGGTTGGTGGGAGCATTCTTGTATAAGTCATAAAGAGACCCCATGTTGCTGTGCCTGCATTCCGGTTCGGAAGGGGAATGGCTCGTTTTTGGGGCTCGTTATCCACTGCAACCTTATGAAGATTCTTGCTGAAGACATCTGAACTGCTGGGAAAACAAAAAACCGAGAAAAACAACCGAATAGTTGTATTTTGAGCAGTTGAACAGCGTTGAATAGTTTAGCTTGCAAGTTTGCTCAGAATTCTAGAAGAAACAAGCGATATAGCAACCGTGCACGCGAAGCTCACTGTAATAAAGTGGTTGTTGGCCTGTCCAAGATTTCGTGAAAGAAAAGCCACATGAACAAGATCAAGTATATGCCCGGCTCAGTATGCAGTGAATCTGTGTTAAGCAACGTTTAGGAAAGAAGCAATTTGTTAAGCACCTTCTTTGTGTTGTAAACCAGAGATATTTGCTCTTAAAAACTGTACTCTTTGCGGAGAACACTCTCGAACAATTCACCGCGAAATTTTGAAGTTTTCAAATATCATATAAATGAGGCGTTTCCAGAACCTGGACAAAAGTTTATACTTTGGTGGGTAATATGACGATACAATGAAAAGCTTCAAACCGTTTTCGGAACGCAATGTGAACCGGAAGATCTCAGGATAGCCTGTTCAATTTCTGAGATGGCACGCATGCAACACGTTTTTACGACGATGAGAGGATCGCCTCAACATTGACGAGGGAGCAGACTCTAGTTACATTCCTCTTTTCACATCTTCGGTAGAAAATATTCAGCGTTGTTCAACTTTTGTTTTATCCACGTATTTGCGCCCGTACTCACTCACTATGGCAGTCGAAAAGACAATTGACTTTACTTGTTCGCATTTGGCTTATTTTTTTTATGACGAAGGTTTCGGACAAGAAGTGGCCTTTTAAACACGCAGACTTCACCATTTGCGCGAGGTTTCAGGATACCAAAAATAAAATGGCTGACAGATTCAACTTTCTGACCACACCTTCGCGTTTGTTATCCAGTTGTAATGGTCGCCCTCATAGAATTGAAAAAGGCAGCAACTGTACTCCTCCTTGAAATATGTTTGGTGTAGGTCACTCAGACCTCTGGAAGCGCTTAACGAAGGCAGTCACTAATTTCGGAGACGGTCCTTAATTGGTGTAACCTTGACGACAAAGGGCTTAGTACGTAGAAACGGGGGGAAACACAAACGAGCTGCCGCATCCCTCACTTAGCACGCGGACCTCGCTAAACTCGGAATCTAACATCGCAAGCTAACCTCGCAATCTATTTATGTCGGCTCTTGGACAACTGCGCAAACCAAGTGCCATTAGCAAAACATAAACTCTGACTAGATGAACTATACGCAAGGCACACAGAACTCAAAGTTTGTGTGTGCATAAAGAATACACGCTGGCATCTTCCCAGAAAAACCACGAATAATTATAAATGGTATAGAGATGGCGAAACAACCTAGGACAGTTTTTTTGTGTTTCTTGCAAGTTGGATTCGCAGGACCTAATTTATACTGCAGCTTGATCGCTACCGACGCCAACTAAATCAACCTCGTATACCGAGCCACAAGCATATTTACGGCATATGCAATACATGAGCTCTGACTAGCCAAACTAGAGGCAGTTCCCCGGGGATTCGAGCCCTGTGTGCGCATAAGGGGTACACGCTCGTGCCTTCCAAGAAAAACAACCAGTCATAAGAGAGGGCATGAGACAGATGGAGAAATGACTTGGGTAAATTTTTCTTTCTCGCAGTTTGGATGTCAAAGCGTTAAACAACACTACACCTTGAACACTGCCGACTGAATCTAATTCATCTTCGTATTCCAGGCCGCAAGAAAATTTACGCTTCTTCGAGAAAGGTCAGATGGTCGGCGTGATTGTAATAGTAGAAGGGAGTTATTTGCTTGCTGGCAGGTTTCATTTTGTCTCGAGCTGGACTGACGCTGGACGTAGTCTCACGACTGACCAAAAAAATTCACTTGTCGTGCTTTAAACATAGATGCATTGCTGTGAAAGCAGTTTTCTCTGATTCCTCACCATCGCAGGTTTTGTCCATGGGTGAAAATCTTTATCACAGTAGGGGCAAAACCAGTATCAAACCACTCTAACAAATAATGCTCCTCCAATTGTGTGTTTGTGTTTATCTAGATGAAACCAAGAACACTACAAGGTGGAAGTAGAAAAAATAAAGCACATAAAATAAATGTTTATAAGAGCCAATATAACTTTAGGGATAACATTTGCGTGTATATCTATGATATTTATAAAAAAACAGTTGCGATGCTACTCAGTCAAAACACACCCACGTGACGCTAGAGTTCTGCAGAGCGTTAGACAACAATAAATACACCTACATGCTATCTAAGAGGTTTTAACGTTGCCTTTAAGTAATCGCAATAAACTGAGTTCTATATGTCATAATCATTATGATGGCATAAACAAGCATTTTCTCTAGCGAAGTCAACATATGGCTTCAGTCAAAATGAGACTATACGAAATCAGATTTCTGCAATCCCACGAGGTGTTACTCGTGGAAGTGTTACTGGCACACAGCCGCACAGCGAGCAAATCTTTAACATCATTTTCATGGCACAGTCATAGAACTCCCTCCTACGGATAACCTGAAACAAATTTGGAAGAAATTACCACACCCTAACTGCAAACGGAACGTCCGGCTGAAAACAAACTGGACCATATCAAACATTTCTGCAACACAGCGACGACACGTTCAACGCAGGCCTGATCAAATTAAAGGGGAAGTGACGCAGTTATTGATCTACCTACGGACGCAGACTGCCGCTTTACTCCGAAAGGACGTCAAATGAACGTCAGTAGCTGTTTTAACCAATGCATTTTAGGTGAGTGCCAAATATTCTGTCGCAGAAACATCTTTGTCCAGAAGATTTCACTTAAATATTTGGAACAAACTGGTTTATTTATCCGGTGGGTGGAGTGGCAGACGGCGCCTAACGGGTTCGTAAAAGTGGGTGCGCAATACACAACCGGCGAAACGGAGACAAACATTTCTGAGGCGTTTAAAGGCTTTTAGGAGGCTCTCGGAAGTTAAAGATATGAAAGATCAAACATTTCATTTCAGTTTTTGTTCAACTCAATGTAGCAGCGATACATGCAATCTTTTCCTATTATCAAGCGCAGTAGCCTGAGGGGGTTATGAAACGCGGATTGAGCGTACACATGCGGCTGCCATCTGGCTCAGCTTGTAAGAAGTCGAGGAATCTGAAGGAGAGGATACGGAATAAAATACAGCCGGCGAAGTTGGAGGTGGAGGAAAAATTTTCTTTCTTAAAAAATGGAAATACTCTTCCTCTGTCATGCTGTTGGAATATTCTGTATATCTCTAGACGTTTAGGGTATCCGCCGGTGTACTCAGAGTTCAGGTAAATCCAATTACTAGACTAGGATCGGTGCATATTTACAAAACGGGCTTGGGCGGAACAAATGTACATAGCCCCTATGTTTCCTGATGAATGAGATTTCTGGGTTTGACTTTGATGACGTGGTAAAACATGCACATTTATTACACGCAACTGTACGCCGCAACAGAATGCGACAGGGGCGGTAGCAACGAAAACAGTCAGCCCTGATCGGCTTGTGTATTAGCGGTGACCTCGCGCCTCTAAAGAAAACAAATGCAGGCCTTTAGTTGAGTAGCCCGTGAAGTATGTGCGATGGCAATCCGGCATCTAAGTTCGGAAATATTTATAAACTGGTTATGTTTGGTTGCAAAAATTAGTTGATATTCTCATTTTTCCGGAGTTCGAGGTTAGCGTTAGAACATCAGAGCGACAGAGTCCATAGACAGGGTACCCGTCAAAGCTGCTCACATGGCTTTTTCCTCGGTTCTACCAACTTAAAAAAAACGACATAAAATGTTGCGTTTGAATCTCGAATGTTTAATTATTATCGATATTCAGCAAAAGATGCTGTCTAGGCCGAATTTATAAATGTATAAAAGGCAGCGTAAAATGCTGTCGGTCAAGTTCGCCTTGCTTTTTCATCAGCAATCAGTGAGGTATTGAGTATTCTTCCAAAAAGCCAATGGAAAACAATAAAGATGGCAAGCTTGGAAAGGCCGGCAAATGAAGCGAATTCTGTAATTTTTTGAGAGCCTGTTCTCAAATGAACGGGAGCCGAGCATAATTCTTGGCATTTAGCCAAACTTAGAGCCATTCATCTACATTTTGTTCTGAAATGCTGCTGTTGCATCTAAAAATTTAGTAAAATTGAATAGATTGATTGAATTGATTGATTGAATTGAATTGATTGATTGATTGATTGATTGATTGATTGATTGATTGATTGATTGATTGATTGATTGATTGATTGATTGATTGATTGATTGATTGATTTATTTATTCATTCACTGATTGATTGATTGATTGATTGATTGATTGATTGGTTGATTGATTGTGGGGTTTAATTCGCATACACTACACAGGGGATGAGACGCACCGTAGTGCCGGGCTGTAGAATATATATATGACCACCCGGGGACCTATAACGTGCGCCCAAATACCGAACGCACGTGTGTTTTCGCTTTTCGTCTTCAGAAAAGCGGGCGCCATCGTCATAAATCGAACCCGCGTTCTTCTACTCAGCAGCAGAACGCCTTACTCAATCAGCCACCACGGCGGTACATTTAGGAAAAGCCTAATGCGGAACTATGCTTGATTGCGAAATTATCTCAGTCTGTTTACGAAAAAAAGGCAAACATTTTGACAAAAAAAATGACCAACAATATGCCTGCGACACCCGCCAAGTGAGGGAGGTTTGATTGCGAAATGATAATTAGCCTATTGAGTGAGTCCTATTGGTCAAAAATTTTTGGTTGCGAGTATATTTGTTGAAGTTCTTCGGTTTGCTCTGTTTTGTAGTATTGCGGAAAAATAGGTGAGGCCTATTTGACATTTTGGCACCATTGTAAAGCTTTTATGAGCTCTGCAAAGTCGCACAATTCAGAGATATTTGTGAGCCACCGATACCCTTCCTAGCGTTCAATGGGACATTTTTAGCACCCGCGATACTATTAGCAAAGAGGACCAACGTTTACATGAAGTAGCTTCTCGGCCTTCCCTATATCATTACCGCACGTGCAACCACACTTTGTAATTTTATTTCTTGCATCCTCAGTAGATCAAGCTTTTTCACTTTGAGGTGTAAGTACTCAACGTTGCTGGTTACTACAGAGAAAACGATTTTGGAGATACAGGAATGCCGATTCTTCTACTAATAAAACGTCCTCGGCCCGATTCTGTACTTCCAAATCTGTTGTTCCTCTTTCCTTATACCCTGTTCGATTAACTAAACTGGCAACAATTTGAGAGACAGACAGATATTACACTATGTTATCATCACTGCGAGAGACAAATGCACAATAAAAGAGTGTCCCGTGTCTTTGTTCCTAAAGACGGCTGTCAACATCCGTGGTTCCTGGCAGCTACTTCTAGCATTTCAATCACAGCAGCTCGATCACCACGGGAGAGCTCAACAACGCGGCCTACCGCGGCTTATGTCTTCTTATACGTGCAAGCAGCCTTGGGTTGGTTGTCACCATAGTATTTTCAACAAAACGTAGAGTCAAAACAAATAAACATTTTTTTTTCATTATAAAAAGTTATTTTTCAAAAACGGAAAACTTTTGTTTTATTTGCAGGTGATTTTTCATTGGTAGTCATCCTAGCGCAAGAGATATAAAGGTACTCCAGCCAAACAATTTGGACCAAATGCATCAGCGGCCGTGTGAGCGTTACGTCGAATCCCACTTGAAGAATACCATGAATTACACAAATTTTTCTTTATAAATTCATCTGTCATAATGTGTGAAATAGAGGCAAAATGTTTTCTGTCTTTGTGGCGACGAGGTTTACCAACACTTTTTACCTTTATGATGGTTTACCTTTACTTTTTATCATGGTGTATTTAGGAGACATTTCATTCCTTGTACACTACTAGTCTATGTCATTTGAAGGCGCACAAATTTTCACGTGTTTAATAGAGCTCCCAGGTCTCTAGGGTTACAAAAAAGGGTGCATTGTGCCAAAAAATTCACAAACATAACGAAAATAATATAATGAGCTCAAACGATGCTACTGAGGCACCAAGGTAAGAGGGTGTTTATGAACAGAAAAATATTGGTGTGTGCAAATCTGAAATCAGGGACAGCATTCTCTTCGAATACGTATCGCACTCCGTGAAGCGTACCGACACTGCGGGTATATCCTGAACTATTCATTTGCCGCGAATTGTTTAGGACAACCGGATGACAAGAAGCACCTGGTGTAGAAATGAAGGTTATTCCATTGTACCCCTTCGTGTGGACAATGCGACCCATTGTGGAGGCTTAGTTGCTAAGGTATATCTGCTACTCAACCTAAGAATTCTGCTTCGATCTGTGTAAAGTTGCGGCTTTTGTGAACGCCAGAAAGTGTCGATGCCCTTGTGTGGGATTTCAGCCCAAGTTGAAGATCCGCAGGTGTTCGAAATAATTGCGCTGCCCTCCCCTGAGGCTGTACACTGCGGCGCGCCTCATAGTGCCGGTGTATCTTCGGCACGTTAAGCCGAAGCTACACTCAATGTTTGCCATATTTATTCGCAATATTTAATTACATTACATTGACGGTAGCAAAGAATACCAGATTTCTTGCATCTGTAGCATTCACGCTATTGCACATAAAAAATGTAGTTTTTTGGTGCTCGATTTGAGCGGACTGAAACGAGTGGGCGGATGATTCTGTTCTCGGGTTACTCCTTACTCCAATAGTACTCCCATAGCACGTTATCCCCATAGCACGCTATTGGCGTGCACACAGGAACAACCCGGTCGAAAACAGGCGGGTTAATCTCCCCAGCAGGAGAAGTACCGCAAAGTTGTCTCAGCCGGAAATTTTTTTGCCTAAGCATTACCATCTGATTTCTTCGCTCAGTGGTGGCCCTTACCAAGAACCGGAGGACTCTTTGTTAATGACAGCCATGCCGACAACGCCATTAGGGTGCATGGCTTCTCCACCTGGACAACTCTCAGCCAACTGCCCTATCATAGGTGCACCAATGTGGCTGTAATGGCCCACTGCATCTTTTCCAGTTTTCCTCTATGTTAAGAACGCTGCAACTGTCACGTCCCCATCCTTGCCCCACCAATACGCCCAACAACCTCCTAAAACACGTCGAGAGTGCAAAGTACAAACCTCAAATATTACAGAAAAACACAATTACGTCTAAAAACAGGTCTCTTCAATGTAATAGGAAGCGGAATGGTCACTAACGCTTGATGACTCCTTGTGCAACCTGGTAGCTCTTCAACGACTTGTGATTCGAAGCGTTCGTGTTGATACTTAACTTGTTATTATTTTAATGGACTTGGCCACTTTCACAAGCATGCAATTGGTACCCTTGTAGATGCTACCCAAACTGCCATTCTAGACTTGACGCTCCAAGAGCCGCCAAAAAGTTTATCTTTAACACTTTCCCCTGTCCTTGATCCAATCTCCTAGAACAAGGATTCTGGACTTGCTAAAATAAGTCATCCATTTCATTTCTTGTTCAGAATTACAACTGATTACACAGATTTGAACGCACCTTTCGAGTATTCGGAGAGGTGCATTGCTTAATAAGGCGACTCGTCGATATTGATCCTAACTTTTTGAATTCGGTGGACTGGTTGCATTGTGTTGAAGTTGGTTTGCGGCGCAAATAGAGGTGTTTCCCAGGTGTAGCCTCAGCATTGCTGTAGCACTAGAGTCGACCAAAAAAGCAATTCCAATGGCCCTCGACAGGTGGTTGGGTAGAAGGAACAAAGGTGCAATAAAAAAGCGCGCCATGATTTCTGGTAGGGGTGCCAGCTGCAGAGAAGAGGCGGCAAAAATTGTGGAATGAGCATCCAAAAAGCAGACGCAACTTCGAGCACAAAAGAAGAATGTTTGAACACCTATGCCGAATACTGAACTTTTCATACTTTACCGTGTTGCGAATTCCGCGAAAATGCATTTCAAACAAGGACGTGAGTAAACAAAGTTGCCGTTTATGGATCAAGCGAGTTCGGATACGACGCCTAAATGCGTTTCTAAATGGCTGTAGAGTGCCCTCGGGACGCCGGTGCCACTGCGCCGTGGTTTTCTTTTTCAGAACTCTAATGGTGTTACCAACGCCCTTAGAGTGCCTTAAAGCGACCCAATGCAATGGTAATGCCACCACAACAAAGATGCACGAGCACCCTTTTGCAAAACGCAAAGCAGTAGTCTGGGTTAACCGGGGCAGTGGTATTCATCGTGCACTTCTCCGGCTATGTGGAGGTGAATGCATGCATTAAGGGAGTATCATTCCTGGTAAGAAGACTGAAATAATTTAACCTTAAATATAACATAATTGCATTTGAATATGTGTGACTCATTGTGCGGGCAAACGTGTTTACTATCGGGGAAGGCTGTTACTGAGGAACATAATATTTAAACCATCTGTCGTCAAGCAGGAATTGTTCATGCATAGTAATTGTCCTTGTTGTGTACTGGGATCAGCAACATAGTCTGTTTTTGCAGACCGCAATCCCACAACGAGTCGCCTTAGTTGCAGAAATTGCGCTCTATTTATTGCTCTTTTTGTAAAGCAAAACTTACTTTCAATAAAACATGTTATTTCGTTCTACTGCGCTCATGTGTGCAGGCTTTTATTAACCCAGACTTTTATGGAAACTGCAAAAGTGTGGTGGCAAAAGGATGGTCCAACGAAGCGGAAACAAATTCGTCAAACTGCATACACAAGTTCCTTTGTGTCAACACTAATCCAATTTAGGTAAATCATGTGCAAATTTCAACAGCTATGCTACTGAAACCATTTAAACAGTGTGGCAATAAGGTCATGCAAGCTTTTTGCATAACCGAAATAGTTATGGTTTTTGTAAGAAATTTAAATGAATCTTGAAAACAACACAGGGTACAATGAAACACTGAGTAGCTAATTTTATCATCGAGTATTTTCTCATCTAATTTAAAGGTGTGAAAATACAATCCAACTGTAAATAATTTCTAGGAATACTTACATGGTACCAGGGTATTCCGAAACATATTTAAAAAATTTACAAGCTTATATCCAATATGGGCGAAAAATACGATGAAGGCCGATGACATAACCCTCTTTCTCTACGTTCCTGTATGTATATTTTTTGTACATTATCAAAATTGCACTTCTATGGTTTTCTTGATTGATTAACACGCCAACACGCCTAACCCGCCAAGTTTGATTGATTGATTGATTGATTGATTGATCGATTGATTGATTGATTGATTGATTGATTGATTGATTGATTGATTGATTGATTGATTGATTGATTGATCGATCGATCGATTGATTGCTTGAGCGATTGATTGATTGATTGATTGATTGATTGATTGATTGATTGATTGATTGATTGATTGATTGATTGATTGATTGATTGATGGATTGATTGATTGACATGCCAAGTTTAACACGACAAGGGTACAGGGGATAAGCGTGCCGTAGTGGAGTGCTCCGGAATAATGTTAACCAACTCGCGATCTTTAACATGCGCCGAAATCTCGAACACATAGGCGTTTCCGTTTTTCGCCCCAATCAGAAAAGCACCCGCCGGTGCGCAATTTAGATCCCGGCCCCTTCGACTCAGCAGCACAACGCCTTGCCACGAAGCCAGCAGGGCGGGTGCACTTCCGTGGTCAAGCACATCCTGCATACACATGCAAAACTATTGCTGGAGGTCACGGAAGACGCGGCGACGTAGACGGCCAGTTTCAGGATGCTTGAAGAGTCAGAATAATTGGTTCCCTGTCTAAGAAAAGGTAATATCTAACTCTAATCTACTATACCATCCTGTACGTGCGATGTCAAGAGAACGCACTGATAAACTGATGTCAACGGATAAATGATCTTTATTGCCTCCCTTAATTGCCATTTTCACTACGTCTCAGGGCATCGGTGGGTTGCCAACATCATACTTCCAGATCTTATCCTTACTGACTTATTTATATCTGGGGTATATTGCATCAATTGGCTATATTGCTTCACTTTCCATCTGGGGTATATAGCTTCAACCCAATGCTCCAATTCGCGTTTGGCATAGGTGAGCATGTGGCAGACCAGCATGTTTGTCATAGGACAGCATGTGAAAACTTTACTGCGGCAATAATTACGAAAGGAGTAACATAAAAAGTAACCAAATTACACCATCTTCCCGTAGGGAAACAATGAGTAGTATGCGAAGCAGGCATGGGGTTGACTGAAGTTCTCATTAGAATTCAGTTCGTCGTTTCCGTTGACGTTCATCTTCGCTTGCCTTCGTTGTATCAGTAGCTTCTTGACCTAGTTTGAATGAGTGAAGGACATAAGGCGTGTTCGTAGCACATGCTTCTGTATCGTTTTGTAGCGCAGTGGGAAGAGCGCCACCTACCTCCCGTTGCGGCCAGAGAGTCTGGGGATCGAAACCGGGCGCCGCCTAACTATTTATTATAGTGGACTGCGCTGACGTCAGCCCAAACGCTCACAGGGCTGAAGAGACGCGCATGCGCAGTAGAGTGTGGACGGCCGACGAAAAGGGAGTGACGGCCACAGCCCAGAGCATGAGATGCTTTGCATTTAAAAAAAGTAGTCAGTCCGTATTTCAATTATTTAATGACCTCCCGATTTGGCTCCCCTAAAGTCTGCCTTTATTCACGCACTTCCTCCGGTTTCCAACAGTAAGTCTCCAAGTTGTTGGCCAAAATGATACGGATACTTCGCAATATAAAGAGTATTGTTGGCAATTTAAAAAAAAATTCGACTACAGCTACATATAGATCGCCTTGTAAGAAGGTTTTTAGATGCAAAGCATCTCTTGCTTTTTTTACGGGCTATCTTATTTATGTATATTTTTTACAAGCGCAATTTTTTGCAGGCTATCTCTGCGTGTTCGGAACACGGGTGGTTGGTTCTTCTATCACCTTGGAGCTGAAAAGACACAGCAGCCTTCTATGGAAGTCATTAGAGATGCAAAGCATTTTTGCTCCGGGCTATGTCCGTCGTCCGTCCGTTCTCCGCACCTCTCCCCCTACTTCATAAAAAAAATAGTTAGCGGCGCCCGGTTTCGATCTCACGACTCTCTGGCCGCAACGGGAAGTAAGCCGTGCTCTTCGCACTACGCTACTAATCCGGGACCGGTGCAACTGTTAGGAACGCGTCTTATATCCTTGACTAATTCAAACTACGTCAAGAAGCTACTGCTACAAAGAAGGCACGTGAAATTGAACGTCAACGGAAACGACGAACTGAAAACTTTAGAGGAGGATGTTGAATTTCTCGTGGGAAAGCTGTGGCGGGAAGCGCCACGCTCCAAGCAGCTCAAGCAGCCCCGTCTGCAGTGCGCCTGATGCTGATCGTGGCAGGATGCCCCTAGGTATTGGCCAACCAAAGAATCCGTCACGAAATAGCTTCGCGTTGAACCACCGTCGCCATCTTCCCGTAGGGGAACCGATGAAGAAGTAGAAGGAGAAGACAAAGCTGCGAAGAGGAGGGCGTGTACAGTGCTCTCAGCCGGTGAACCAATGTCAACAACATTCACCTCTCCAGCGCTGACGGAGACTACTGATTCAACCACAGAGACGACAACATCGACAAGAACACGATGGACGAGTTTCGGCGCCTCGAGAACCACCGCCCACTCACAGTAACACAACAGTACTTGCGTGCTTCTGCCACCAGTGTGGACCCGAATGCGGAATTCCCTCTGCCGCTAGTAACACCAGATAACTCAACATAACGGTAACACAAGGGAACCACACGGAACCGCCACGATGCTTCGCATGCTCCTCAGGGTACCCCACGGGAAGATGGTATAAATTTTTTTTTTCTCGGCCCATTCATATTCTAAACAAGTAAGATGCATAGAGGCGTACAACAAAACTTTCCAGTTTTAATGCTTAAACTTGATAACAGTTGCCATCTGAAAACGGACGTTACACAAGTTACCGCCTTTGTTGTCATGTCAACACTTAGAAGTACAATTCTCTTATACCCACAAAAAAAGAATTTGCCAATCACAATGACAACTGCCATGAGGAACCCGATTTGAAATAATATATTCCTGTTTTATTTGATGCGAATCTAACAAAACATCTCGGACCATCTCCACTGAAGTAAAATCTAACGAGTAATGTGCAGGCAGTGTATAAGTTAGGAGATTGTTGTGCAGTGTATAAGTAAGGAGAAAGATTGTAAGTTTGTCTCTTCCGACACTGTGCGCGCTGATTGGGAGCCGGAGAAATGCCGGTTGGAGGAGCAATCTCGCGCTTCTTGAGGCGGTGGAGCCCTCTCTTCTGTTGAATAGGACCTAAGCAACAAAAGAAGGGACGGAGTAGCAGTAAGTTGATTGCGTCACACGCTGAAGCATGCTAAGAAGTATAGAAAACAAACGTGGCATAGGAAACAAATTTTGAGGTTTAATGAAGCAATGTTTGTAATTCTGCGAATAACTCCTAATTATTCCTGTATTTTAAATACGTTTAAACCGTGTTAGTTTAGTTGGAGCCACTTTTTCCCATTATACATTTGTTTTTCTTTTACCATAGTTGAACAACTTGATTTGCCTGGACTACTTGAGACGTCACTTGAGACGACGAAAGAAGGTGCCGAAACCTTCAGCTGCTGAGGTGCTTCACACCTAAAAATTTGTCGCATTTTTAAGCCAGCTGTTGGAAGAGGGGCGTAGCACACGAATAAGATGCATTACCAGACGTCGAATGCAAAGAAAAAACAAAATAAAATCCCCGCCGATGTACACTAACGTGAAACCTGGGTATGGGCGAAGCGTGAAGTGTATAAGTGTATTCGTGAACCTTGGTGTTTTTGCCGACGGAGATGAAACCGGTTGGAGTCGAGGTGATCAGCTGTGCTGTAAAAGTGTCCTGTCTTTGAAGCGCCAGGCGTTCTAGCGCGAGGCGAAAACGAGTGCACCTGTGTTTTTTAGTAGGCGTTACGAAGCGCTCCCGCGTGAGGCGCAAACAAATGCGGCGGCATTTATTAGAAGGCCTTACGTTCTTGCGCGAGGCAGAGACGAATGTCCCGATGTTTTAGTACCGTAAACACATGAGACGACGATTAGACGAAGACAACGTGAGATGTTGACAGCACGCGCCTCTAAGGTACTTTGGCCCGTAGAACGGTCTGCTTTACAGTCCCGTAAACAGCCCGTAAAACGCCCTGCTAGAGAAAGACACCGTCGCTGCGATCGCCTTCTGGGGAAGACTTTTTAGTGACGCGCAAAATACGTCCTTCGCCTAACACGCTTTTGAGCAAACTACGCAAAACATATTCGTTACAAAAAGGAAATATGTCTTCTTTTCATATTGCTAAAGCACAATTTATTCACCTGTACAAGATTCAGCCCACATCAAGCCCACATCCAGCCACGACGACCAAGTAGTGGAGCACTTCTATGAAGATGTGGAATCGGCAATGGCTAAAGTAAAAACACAGTATACCATAGTTATGGGGGACTTCAATGCCAAAGTAGGAAACAATCAGGCTGGAGACAAGGCAGTTGGGAACTATGATCTGGGCTGTAGAAACAGCCGGGGGGACCTACTAGTTGAGTTTGCGGAACAGAATAACCTACGCATAATGAATAGCTTCTTCTGTAAACGGGAGAGTCGGAAGTGGACCTGGAGGAGCCCGAATTGGGAGCACAAAAATAAAATAGACTTGATATTATGCGATAACCCTGGCGTCGTGCAGGATGTGGAAGTGCTCGGAAGGGTAAGGTGTAGTGACCACCGTATGGTAAGATCTCGAATTAGGCTAGATTTGAGGAGGGATCGCAACAAGCTAGTACGAAAGAAGCCGATAAATGAGCTAACAGTAAGACGTAAAGTAGAAGAATTCAGGATCGCGCTGGAGAACCGATATACCGCCCTTAACGAGGAAGCCGAGCTTATCACACAGGAAGCCAGCCACAACCTTACACGCATTATCACGGAGTGTGCAGTAGAAGTCGGAAGCCCTATGGCTAGACAGAATACTGGTAAACTTTCACAGGAGACCAAAGATCTAATCAGAAAACGGCAAACCATGAGAATCTCTACCGCAGCTGACAGAATAGAACTAGCCGAGCTTTCGAAGTTAATCAATAAGCGTAAGACAGCTGACATAGGGAAGTATATTATGGAGAGGATCGAATACGCTGTAAAGAACGGAGGTAGCCTGAAAGCAGTGAAGAGACTTCTTCGCGTGGGGAAAAATCAGATGTATGCATTTAAGGATAACCAAGGCAATGTCATCACAAATAGGGATAAAATAGTCACAGTGGCCGAGGAGTTCTATAGGGATCTGTACAGTAGCCGGGACATACAGGATAATGCCGAACAAGACAGTAGTTCAGAGGAGATAGACATCCCACCGGTAACGACCGAAGAAGTAAGGAAGGCTTTGAAAGAAATGAAAGGGGGCAAAGCACCTGGTGAGGATCAGATAACAGCAGACCTCTTGAAGGATGGCGGAGAAATTGTACTTGAAAAACTGGCAAAACTGTATACGCAATGCCTAATTTCCGCAATGGTACCGAAATCTTGAAAGAACGCGAATATCATCCTAATAAATAAGAAAGGTGACATGAAGGACTTGAAAAATTACAGGCCGATCAGCGTACTGTCAGTCGTCTACAAGGTATTTACCAAGGTAATCGCTAACCGAATCTCTGCCGCCTTAGATTTCAGTCAACCTAAAGAACAAGCAGGGTTCCGCAAAGGTTATTCAACAATGGACCATATTCACACGATCAATCAGGTGACAGAGAAGTGCGCTGAGTATACTGAACCCCTATATATAGCCTTCATAGATTATGAGAAAGCATTTGACTCGGTCGAAACCCTAGCAGTCATTCAGGCATTACGGAACCAGGGGGTAGATGAGCATTACGTAAGAATACTAGAGGATATCTACAATAGGTCTACAGCCACCATCATCCTCCATAGGGAGAGCAGTAAAATACCTATTAGGAAGGGTGTCAGACAAGGAGACAGAATCTCTCCAATGTTATTCACAGCATGCTTACAAGAAGTATTCAGAACGTTGGATTGGGAACAGGTGGGAGTAAGGGTTAATGGAGAATACCTCAGTAACCTCCGATTTTCTGATGACGTTGCCTTGCTAAGTAACTCGGGGGACGAATTGCAAAGCATGCTTTCCGCACTGGGCGAACAGAGTAGAACATTGGGCCTCAAAATTATTATGCAGAAAACTAAAGTAATGATCAATAACCTCGGAACAGCACAGCTGTTTGAGATAGGTGGCGAGGCAGTGGAAGTGGTAAGCGAATATATCTACTTAGGCCAAGTTGTGACCCCAGATCCCAACCATGAGACAGAGATAATTAAACGGATCAGAATGGGGTGGGGTGCTAATGGCTGACATTCTCAGATAATGAATAGCAGCCTACCATTGTCGCTGAAGAAGAAAGTGTATGACAGCTGCATCTTACCGGTACTCACCTACGGGGCAGAAACTTGGAGGCTCACTAAGAGGGTTCAACTTAAATTGAGAACGACTCAGCGGGCAATAGAGCGGAAAATGATAGGTGTAACATTAAGGGACAAGAAGAGAGCGGAGTGGGTGAGGGGACAAACACATGTTAAGGACATATTAGTAGAGATTAAGAAGAAGAAATGAACGTGGCCAGGGCATGTAATGCGAAGGCAAGATAACCGCTGGTCATTAAGGGTAACAGAGTGGATCCCTAGAGAAGGCAAGTGCTGCAGGGGGCAGCAGAAAGTTAGATGGGCAGATGAGATTAAGAAGTTTGCGGGGATAAATTGGTTAAAGTTGGCACAGGACCGAGGTAATTGGAGAATAATGGGAGAGGCCTTTGCCCTGCAGTGGGCGTAGATAGGCTGGTGATGATGATGATGACAAGACTCAGGATTGTAATTGTGTCCACCTTATCTGTGCATACACCAGAAACTGAAAAAAATTTAGCAAGCTGCAAGAACAATATAAGAATGCAAGGACGGTAGCCTAGTTTTAATCAGTTTTGGTCAATATTGCGTCCCAGCCCTCGAAAAGCAAGCCCGTTTTCTACAGCCTCCTCAGAAGCTCGTTCTTTCACTCGTCATCAACAGGAACATTGTGTACACCCCACCCGTCACTTTCGCCTTCCAATACCGCTCGTACGGCGGGCTAAACAGAGCCCTTCCCACTTTTGGCGCTGCTGTTTTCGTTCACAGGTAGGTGCTGCAGCGCTCTTTCTACAACCGGTCCTTCGACCTCCGCGCCACCTGGATTTGTTCGTACGGGCTCGTAATTTCCTGCTCGCGCACGCTCCAACCGATATTTAGCACTTCACAACGCACGTGCTCGAAGCAGAAATATATTGTTTGCCCTTTAAAAGTTCTTAGGTGTCCATACACAGTTTTCAGGTTGTTATTCCTCACCACGCTACATCAGCTGGGCCGTCAATAAAGCATATGTTTATGGATCGTTCTCTTCCAGAATCTGTTATCCAATTTAACAAAATTGTTTCGTAGAAAACCGATATTGTTCCGGTTAGAATTGAAGGATTTGTTTCAATTTTATTACTGTATATTTGACTTCTTAGCACACATTTTCCCTATTTCGAACTGATTTTTACAAGCCCCGAAAGTTGTCACTACTGTTCGTGCTGCATTGGATACGGATATTTTACAATCTAACGCAAAGTTAGTCGGGATTATGTTTTCATAATCCCGCTATGATAAATCAGAGCGAATGAGCTTAGAAACTGAGAATGCCAGCGTCGATTTGTCTCTAAAATTCACTTTGACAAGCATCTCGTAGCGGTTCGCTTTTACAGCTTGGGGAGTTACATAGCTGGCAAATAAAAGTACAAAGGCACCATTGTAAACCAAAGTAAGGCTTGTTGCTCGTTGCCTGCACAAACCATACGAGACGGAGTCTCGCGTAAACAAGTTCTCAGGATAAATAGGCTCAAAAATCACTTTCCAATCCGCCTGTTTTTCTGAGGCTGAACTCGTTCACACATCGACGAAAGC
The DNA here is from genome assembly GCF_048455015.1 of Haemaphysalis longicornis. Classification (NCBI taxonomy): domain Eukaryota; kingdom Metazoa; phylum Arthropoda; class Arachnida; order Ixodida; family Ixodidae; genus Haemaphysalis; species Haemaphysalis longicornis. The sequence continues at coordinate 168,032,242 of NW_027526407.1, forward strand.
CCGCATCAACGAGCGCTTGAAGGCGGGTAAAAGTTAGGCGGATTTTAATTTTTTAGGAGAATAAATTCCCACTTAGCACTTCACCTTTCCCCGGCAAATCTGACTCGGAATCCGCTTGATCGCATTGGGTAAATGGGCTGCGTGAGGCTAGGGGCACGCGGAATCCCCACCGACATTCCACAGTGCGCAAACAATACTTCCCTTTCTTTTAGAATTTGGTTGGAGGCCTCGCTCACAGGCTTACATAAACCATACCTTGAACAATAGTAGTGTTTGCCAGATTTCGACCTCTTAACATCATCCTGGGAAACTTAAAGGTTACTGGCGCCGGTGGGGCAATCAGCACTCAGCCGGAGCGAGCAGTTCAGTGGAGCGTGGAAGGTTTTCTGCCATAGAAAAGAAAATTTGGTTTTGTTTTTAAATCATTGCGTTAAAAGAACTTCATCCCATTTGGCCCCACGACAGAGCCCGAAGTTCCTGAAGTACCGCCTCGACTTTCCGAAAACCTTTCTGCAGTAATGACTGCTGTGTTTGCTCCGTTTATTCACCTACGCGTTTCTCTCGGGATACTCCTAACCCATTCCTTTTGATGACCTCCACCGGAGTTCTGTTTAAAATGAAATGTTAGGAGCCTAAATAGCTAATGGAACCAGACCTATTGGACTGCACAACGCTTCGAGTGAAGCATGGTCCCACAATTTACTCTAGTGGCGACGCGGCTTGTCCAACGTCTGCAAACACTTAACATAGGTTTCAACGTTTTTCGCCGTAAACATTCTGTAGAATCGAGAGTATCTAAAATTGCGGGTTTGATTCCCGGCAGCGGGGGCCGCTTTCGGATGGAGGCGAAAAGCAAAAACGCCCGTGTGTCCGAGATTTCGGCGCACGTTAAAGATCCCAGCTGGTCAAAATTAATCCGGCGCCCTCCACTACCACGCGCCTCATCGCCAGCGCTGCGTCGGCGCGGTAAAAGTCAATCAATCAATCAATCAATCAATCAATCAATCAATCAATCAATCAATCAATCAATCAATCAATCAATCAATCAATCAATCAATCAATCAATCAATCAATCAATCAATCAATCAATCAATCAATCAATCAATCAATCAATCAACCGATCAATCAATCGATCAATCAATCAATGAAACAAACAATCAATCAATAAATCAATCAATCATTCGAGAGTGTCTGGGACAGGCGTGCTGGAATGTGTGCCATCATATAAATATACAGCAGGTAAACTATTTTGTAATGAGTTACTGCCTACATTTATCAGTTGCAGGAATAATTCCCGTGGATAGTTGAGTTAATAGGGCTGCTGCGCAACTTTTATTTATTATTCAGCCACCGCATATAGGCGGCGGTAGGAAAAATTCTGCAGCTAATAAATAGTTTTGTTATCAAGTACACAGTATCAGAAATCACCACAAAGTTTAAAATATAGAACGACTTTGCTGAGTGATTTCGAAGACATTGCCCTGTATATAGATTCTGCAGGCCTCTTTCGAATCAGTTTAAATCATTGCCCCCGACCCGAAAAAGATGGCTAAGGCGACGGCTGGTTGTTTCCCCTAGGGGGCGACTTTTTTCTTTGGGAATCAAAAGGCTCTCCTTATGGTCTTCATTAGGTCGAGCTTAAATAGGCAGTTTGTGATACAGAAGTAATTTACGCAATTAGGGCGAATGCGTCTCGCTCTCCGGGGGCCTGTCGCCCACTTCCAAAACCCATCAAAAGCGATGAATTCCATTTATACGAGATACGAAGGAAATAAATGCGCAAAATAAATGTGTTGTAACAGAACCGCTGGAAGCAATTTCGACACTTACATGACTTTTTGTTTTCTTTTCTAAATAGGAGAGATTTCTGTTCAACCTAAATATGCGGCACTCCTTCTCGTCATCCGTCATCTGAATAATTAGCGTCCACGGCGGCACATTAGAGCCGTCGAAACACTCATTTCAGCCGCGTTAAATAAAATAAAACCTGGACATCTTGTTGCCCTCACAGTGAGCCACGTAGAATATTAGCGGCCGACCACCACAGATGACATGGGCCTTAGGGCCATGTCAATTGATTTTGTGTGTACAGTGTACGTGCAGGACAGTTCCGAAAAATCAGCGCTACTATACTGGCCGTCTTAAAATCGTTTAAGAAACTCCTGGCGCAGGTAAAGTAAAGTAAATAAAAAGAAATACCCCTGGCCCCGCAAACTATAGCCTAACACTGAACTAGAAAAACTCTGCCAGGAATTCAAAGCCCAAGTGCTACAAAGTATTCCTTCACAGATTATACAGAGGACACAACACACGGCCAAAGGCCACCGTTGTAGCCACAGACGGCCGACATACGTGGAACAGCGTCTTTTTGCAATGTGACTGCACAAAAAATGTCAAGTTGTTCGTCTGCATGGCCTGGCCGCTACATTCAGCTCTTCAAGTCCTCATTGCGGACTGTGCACCAGCAGTTCGTACGACCAAAGAAACTATTCTTGAGCACAAAATACGTACGACTCTTGAACTTAGTAACACACACCATCATTGTTAAGCGAAGGAACCGACAGAACACCCCAAGAAGATAACCGCGCACAGACTTTTGATACAGGTCGTCCTTTGCCAGAAAACCAAAGAAATATTACTGTCGAATTGACACGTGCCCGACCAATACAGTTATTGACGACACTCGTACATGATTTTAGAAGGGTTTGTTACGCAACGCTCCCAGCTACAGACCAGGATGTCATATTATTACGATTTGAGAGGAGAAAAAAATTAGCTATCGATATACCTACGACATGATAACCACGCCCACCAGCTTGTGCGCGTCCTATCCGAGCGCCAGCACCTGGTTCACAGGGAACACTACTACCTTCGACGCCGGAACATTCAGTATGATACTGTACACCACGAGACGGTGGTGAGAAAATATTTCCAGCCAAACAAAATAGCTCTGCATGTGGGAAAATGCCCCTATAATAACACCTACTCTGACAATCGTAAATCCCGACGACGCAGTGAGAGCGGTCTAGTTCATACCCTTTGTCTAGCCGCTCATGACAATATACTCAGGGGCGGTTGGAGAATCATTCAATTTTACCATGTATAGTGATATCTTGCGCTGACTCTTTGTACACAGAGGCAACTAAGCGTCCTCCCCGTTCATCGAGTCCCTTAATGCTCTGCCGACAATGTTTAAAATGTAATAACGTGTTTGCTGCCCAACTTTTGGAGCACATCAAACACTCCTGTCTGCCATTGTGAATTCTCGACAGCAAACGGAATGGTAATAAATTGCTTTTCGATGAATATTACTAAGATTGCTTACCCGTGGTTTCACCATATAAACTCGATCAACTGCAAGAAACCTCGTGTTATGTCAGGTTTTGTCAAAATATAAAAACTGTTACTTTTTTTTCCAAGAAATGCCTTGCGTTTGGTTTAGTTAGTATTCTATAGTTATGAGGCTAAGGCACGAAACTAACTATATACAAAAAAGACACAAAGCGTATCATAACAAATTCACATGTAAACTAGCCCATGCGTTAGAAAGGTAATTTTGCCTAGTTGGTGCATAGTATCTTCATTAAAAAAACACCGCTATTAGAAGGGACGCGAAAAAAACACAGCGCCGTGTGTTTTCGTCCCCTGTCTACCAGCCTATTTTGAAGGAAACTTGGTCATCGGATATTACCTATATATCTCCGCTATAGCCTTGTCAGTTGAGTTTTGGTTTTGTAATCCCAAACACCATGAATATTGAAAAAAAAAACTAATACGTTGGTGTCTGAAATTGCTGACCGACAATACTCCAGAGATAAGCGATGAGCAGAAAGGAAGATATGGTTTATAAGTTACGTCCGGCAGGGTTGTAAAATGATAATTGCTGTAAACGTTTTAAATAAGCATTGCTGACAGTTACGAAAAAAGGACCGGCCCTCGTAACTGCTCCGCTTAGTAAAAATTTGTTTACAATGCCCAAAGGCATCAACTCGATCACCAGAAACGCAAAAGATTTCCAAACTACTGAACGTTGTGGCATTAATCCTACACGTTCACACTGTTGAGTCAAAGAATACTCCCCGCCGTGGCTGAGTGGCTATGGCGTTGGGCTGCTGACCCCCCGGACGCGGCTTTTATTTTTAGCCTTGCCGGCCGCTTTTCTCATGGAGGCGAAAAGCAAACACGCCCGTGTGTTCGCAATTTTGGCGCACGTTAATGATCCATATGTGGTCAAAATAATCAGGAGTCGTCCAAAACGGCGGGCCACATCGCCTGTGTAGCGCTAGCGCGTGAAACCCCATATTAAATCAGTCAATATAGTAAAAGAGTCATCTCTGTGACTTTTGCGCAAACCAAAGTACACATTACCGAAACGAACGCCTTCTTTTTTGTTAACTAATGTGTTTGCTGTCAGCGTCTGACCATGCCTGGTCATTTTAATTCAAAGTGGAGCCCGTGTTTCTTTTCCTTGGTTTCTGATGCCGCACTTGGGACGCACTTTTGACTCCCACAATTTTGGCGCGCTTTTGATGCGAGTCACCTTTCCCGCATCTGTGGGCTTTCTTTAAGAATTGATGGTAAAGTGTTTTTTGCTTCAGTGTAACAAAATGAAAAAAAAAATACTTCGCTACATCGGACTGACTTGCTGACGCTGAAAGTCCAAGTAAGGGGAAGTTCGCAGTAAAATTAAAAACAAATCACCAAACGCACCTTCGTGATGACGCCCGGCAATAGCAACTCATATCCCTCACCATAGCAAATATTTCTGTGCAAATAGAGGCAGCAAGGTGTCAATTCCAAGAACAAAACTCGAACTTCGATCCAGTTATCTTGCGAAGTCGAATCGGATAAAATATGTCTATTTGAGTACATAAATAGGAAGCGTGTTCTCTGCGCAAGTCTCTGAAGAAGAATCCAGCAGAAAACGCAATGTAGGAAAAAACGGGCTCTTCGATCATGGAATAAACCAAAAAATCAAGCCCCAGTTTTGCATTCTTCGGTTTCAGAATATTTCTGAGGCCGATTTTGTGAGACGGCACTTTCGGTGCGGATGCCACCTGCTCTGGGTGTGCGATTGCCTGTCTCATATATTTCGAAAGGTGAAAGATCAGCACACTGTTCTCTAATACATGTTCTCGATGAAAGTTGTAATATTTATGCATATTGAGAGAGCGAGGGACGAGGTCTTGGAGCGAACGTTCCGCGAAGCGCGAACCCAACGATGATGATGGAGATTATTTACAGATGGTGATGGGGATGGGGCTTGAGTACAAGAGATTGCGAAGCGAATCCTTCGGTGCTCCCAGTGGCCATGATACTGGCGGTATCGCTTGCAATGTGTATGTATGGCATTATTGGAACGCCGCGAATGCTCACAAACTACATATATATAAATATTTATATAAATATGTATATATATATATATATATATATATATATATATATATATATATATATATATATATATATATATATATATATATATATATATATATATATATATATTTCGTAGATGATGGGTATAGCTTCTAAGAAAACTGTTTATTGGTCGATGTTTCGGTCGGATGCCGACCTTTATCAAGACAACATTTCATATTTCTCTGTACGTATTTATAAGCTCGTCGTCCAACGACGCCGAAAAAAAAAGAGAGAGCGAGAGAGAGAGAGAGAGAGAGAGAGAGAGAGAGAGAGAGAGAGAGAGAGAGAGAGAGAGAGAGAGAGGGAGAGAGAGGGAGAGGGAGAGGGGGGATTTGGTGAGAAAAGAAACAACAAACACACCCTCTCGGCGAGTTGAGGTAAAGGTTAACAAAGAAGAGGAATTGAGAGGAAAAAAAGAAAACAAAAACAAACTTAAACATGCATAGAGGAGAGATGAGTACACAAATCTTTCAAAACGCTGTCCTCTTTGATTCGTCCGTTTGTAGAAAGAGTGACACGGACCACTCGCTTCAGAAGGGCGCCGCTCTTCTCAAGAAAGGAAAGCGCAAAGCAGTAACAGAAAGCATCTCACACAATAACTGGCGGCACAGCATTCCAATGGTCACTGACAAAACGGAAATAGTTTACAGGAAGCGGCCGCAGCCGCCCACATGTTTCAGTGACGCCAACCCAACAAACAAATAGGAAGGCTCGTTACGAGTGTAGGTACGATCTCCGCACTGTGGCTCAAAATATGCAGGTTCCGCCGACGGGCAGGATGGGCGGGCGGCATTCATCATACTTAGGTGTATTCTTCCGCTCTGTCCGGGCAGTCGAAGGGGTCGTCCCTGATCATGAACCCGGGGAAGCGCGCTTAATAATTCCTCAACAGGCACGAGGGAGTGGTTCGGGTCCTTTGTTGGAGTAAATCACGGCGGTCGCCTGGAGGCTGTTAGTGGTATATCCCGCCTGTGCGGAAACCCCAGAAAGGAAATAAATAAAATAAGAATAGCTGGAATACTTGTTTAAAAAACACAGAGACTTACAATTTAGATAGGGGATTATTCTGCAGCCAGATTTTTAACAGCATGTATAAACGACATAACGCCTGGGCTAACATTTATTCCTGCCTTTACGGTATTGATTTTGTGAATAATATAAGATTAACGCGGTTCGCGTTCACTTGTAGTAGAAAATCCACGCTGTAAAAGTGTAACCTTGATGGAATCTAACGGGTGGTTTTCGGAGTTAATATGTTGGGATATGGGTAGATCCGGGAGTGAACGAACTTGTGCGCGATGGTTTTGAAGCGCATGCGGAATGCCGTGTTCGTCTGGCCAATGTATCGAATGCCACAAACACCGCCCTCCAGAAGGTACACGACATTAGAAGAGTCGCAGTCGAGTGTCGCGTGAATTAGATGTTTGAAATTGGAGTTGGTGCTTTCTGCCACCGTGGTTGTCTTCATGTGTTTATATACGCGGCACCGTGCCTTTCCGCATTGTTGACACCCACCTTTGGGTGTCCTCTGAGTTTTGGCGTGTACAAGGTAATCTTTAATATTTTCGGGGCGCCTGTATACGACACGAGGAGGGGTGGGGAAGATTTTCGAAAGCCGTTCACTCTGTTGTATCATGTGGAAATGTTTTTCAAGATTTTGTTTATGTTCTGGGAATTGCCTCCGAACGTCAGAACCAGGTTGCCTCTCCCTTTATTTTTTAGTTCTTTTTCATGGTGCAGCAACTCTTGGCGATCAAGGTTGGCCGCTTTGCAAATAGCGTCGTTGACTATGGGGGGAGGGTATTGTTGCTTCGCTAGTACATTGCGCAAGTTTTCTGCGTTTGCCTCGAAGTGCTCGGTGCGGGAACAAATTCTCCTTAATCGGTGGGCCTGCCAGTATGGGATAATCGTTTTGGAGTGGCGCGGATGACAACTGTCAAAGTGCAGATACTGCTACCTATCGGTAGGTTTTTTGTACACGGTAGTGACCAATTCTCCTTTGTCTGTATTTATATGCATATCAAGAAAATTGATTTCCGTGGTTGAATAGGTATACGTGAATGCGATGCTTGGATGGGCCTTCTTGAAACACTCGATCAAGTCGATTAACTCCTCCTCCGTACCGGTCCAAATAAGGAATACATCGTCGAGAAAGCGTTTGTAAAAAAATGGCCTAATTTCCCGGGTTGATAGGAATTTTGTTTCGAGATCGTTCATGAATATATTAGCGTAGTTAGGTGCCATTGGAGTGCCCATCGCAGCGCCATTTATTTGTAGTTATTACTGATTGTGAAATTGAAAGCTTTTTAACTCCAGCACTTGCTGGTTCAAAGTTTCAATAACTTTTGGGCTTGAAGAATCGTGATCCCGATGTATGCTATAGGACTCAAGGATTGAAGCCCTGGTTGAGTCCTATAGCATACATCGGGATCACGATTCTCGAAGCCCACAAGTAATTGAAACTTTGACAAAGCTAGTGCTGTAGATAAATAGCTTTGAATTCCACAATCAGTATTACCTACAAATAAATGGCTCTGCAATGGGCACTCGAATGGCACCTCACTACGCTAATATATTTATGAACGATCTCAAAACAAAATTTCTATCAACCCGGAAAATTAGGCCATTTTTTTACAAACGCTTTCTCGACGATGTATTCCTTATTTGGACCGGTACGGAGGAGGAGTTAATCGACTTCATCGAGTATTTCAACAAGGCCCATCCAAGAATCGAATTCGCTTAAACCTATTCAACCACAGAAATAAATTTCCTTGACGTGCATACAAATACAGACAAAGGAAAACTGATCAATACCATGTACAAAAAACCTACCGATAGGCAGCAGTATCTGCACTTTGACAGTTTTTATCCCCGCCACTGCAAAACGAGTATCCCATACTCGCAGGCCCACCGATTTAGGAGAATTTGTTCCCGCACCGACGACTTCGAGGCAAACGCAGAAAACTTGCGCAATGTACTCGCTAAGCAACAATACCAACCCCCCATAGTCAACGACGCTATTTGTAAAGCGGATAACCTTGATCGCCAAGAGTTGCTGCACCATGAAAAAGAACTACACCAGAAAGGGAGAGGCAACCTGGTTCTGACTTTCGGAGGCAATTCCCGGAACATAAACAAAATCTTGAAAAATATTTCAACATGATACAACAGAGTGAACGGCTTTCGAACATCTTCTCCATCCCTCCCCGTGTCGTATACAGGCGCCCCAAAAATAATAAAGATTACCTTGTACACGCCAAAACTCAGAGGACACCCAAAGGTGGGTGTCAACCAAGCGAAAAGGCATGGTGCCGCGTATTTAAACACATGCAGACAACCACGGTGGCAGAAAGGACCAACTCCAATTTCAAACATTTAATTCACGCGGCACTCGACTGCGACTCTTCTAATGTCGTGCACCTTCTGGAGTGCGGTGTTTGTGGCATTCGATACATTGGCCAGACAGACACGGCATTCCGCATGTGCTTCAAGAGCCATCGCGCACATGTTCGTTCACTCTCGGATCTACCCATATTCCGACATAATAACTCCGAAAACTACCCGTTCGATTCCATCAAGCTTACACTTTTAGAGAGTGGATTTTCTACTACAAGAGAACGCGAACAACGTGAATGTTACATTATTCACAAATTCGATACCGTAAAGGCAGCAATAAATGTTTGACCGGCATTATGTCCTCTATACAAGCTGTTGAAAATCTGGCTGCAGAATAATCCCCTATCTAAATTGTAAGTCTCTGTGTTGTTTAAACTAGTAATCAAGCTATTCTTATTTTATTTATTTCCTTTCTGGGGTTTCCGCACAGGCGGCATATACCACAAACAGTCTCGAGGCTACCGCCGTCGTTTACTCCAACAAAGGACCCGAGCCACTCTCGCGTGCCGGTAGAGGATTACTTAAGTGCCCTTCCCCGGGTTCATGGTCAGGAACGATCCTTCGACTGTCCGGACAGAGCGGAAGAATAGACCTAAGTATGATGAATGCCGCCCGCCCGTCCTGCCAGTCGGCGGAACCTTGCATGTTTTGAGCCGGAGTGCGGAGATCGTACCTACACTCTTAACGAGCCTTCCTATTTGTTTGTTGGGTTGGCGTCACTGAAACATGTGGGCGGCTGCGACCACTTCCTGTAAACTATTTCCGTAATAGACCCGTGTACATGGACGCGACGTGGGCGGGGTGAGTTGAGTGGCGGGTTCAGCTTACCTCGACGCGGCTGAGTTTGTATGAACCCCGTCCAAAGAATCGAGGTGAGGGGAGCGGCGGGGTTCACGAAAAAGGGGCTACCGTATTTTTACGATTCTAACGCGCACCCTCTTTTGCTAAAAGGCAGCTTAATATTTGTGGGGTGTCACAATCGGTCTCAAAACCGACATAGGCTTTAAAGCGGCCAGCAGCATTGCCATGCGCAGCGGACACAAAGTACCCGCAAAATCCAACTCAATTCAATGAAACAATCGTTCAACACCACGTGAGTGAATTTCGGCACACTGATTCCTCAATGGCATGCCACATACCATGGGCAGCTGTTGCACATTTTTTTTTGTTCTTCTGCTTAGTTCCCAACGCTTAGAATTATGAAGATCAAGGCACTCAAAATCGCAAGCAGCTTCAGTGTTCCCCGCTATAACTTCATTTCCAGCAGCAGCTGGATAAGCAACCTTGTGATCACAATTCATTTATGGCTTCCAGAGCTGCACACGCCAAATAAAATCTCCCTCTTCCAGGTATGTGGTGTCATGTCTTTTCCATCTGCTCAGTACCGCCAGTGTCATTTTTTTTTTCGAATTTCCCGGCGCAAGTTACCCGCGCGTTGCGATTGGGGGCGCATTAGAACCGCGCAAATACGGTATTCTCCTCCGCGCGGCCAGCCGACTCATCCCGACGAGCGAGCTAACCCACCCCCTGCCTCCGAGTTGACTGGACTGGCCGCGACGGCTCTCTGACCCACCCCGTCCGGTCATATATGGGGGTGTCGAGTCCAAAAAAACTGTTTATTTCAACTCAACGCGCCCTCTTCGGGTCAAAGTAAACGGGGCTAATGTCAGTGACGATTGGAATGCTGTGCCCCCCGTGATTGTGTTAGATCCTTTCTGTTACTGCTTTGCGCTTTCCTTTCTTGAGCAGAGCTGCGCCCTTCTGAAGCGAGCGGTCCATGTCACTCTTTCTACAAGCTGACGAATGATAGAGGACAGCGTTATGAAAGATTTGTGTACTCTACTCTCCCCTATGCATGTTTAGGTTTGTTTTTGTTTTCTTTTTTTTCCTCTCAATTTCTCTTTTTTGTTAACCTTTACCTCAACTCGCCGACAGGGTGTGTTTGTTGTTGCTTTTCTCCCCAAATCCCCCTCTCTCTCTCTCTCTCTCTTTCTTTTTTCAGCGCCTTTGGACGAAGAGCTTATAAATACGTACAGATAACTACGAAATGTTGTCTCGGTAAAGGTCGGCATCCGACCGAAACGTCTACCAGTAAACAGTTTTGTTAGAAGCTATACCCATTTTTTTTACTATTTGTTACGGCAACCCAAGATTGCCCTTCTCGTAATCAATATATATATGTATACATATATATATATATATATATATATATATATATATATATATATATATATATATATATTTTATATATATATATATATATATATATATATATATATATATATATATATATATATATATATATATATATATATATATATATATATAGGGTTTGGAAATGAGGGGCTCGTTAGGAAATAAAGAAAGAAATGCCGGCCGGCAGTCTACAACGCCAAAGAACGCATAGGGGAATGGTTAGACAATTTTTTACCGTTAGTGACGTTACATTATTTTATTTTAATATTAATTACGTGAGAAAGAAAGAAAGAAAAACACGCGCCCAGAGTGGGGGCCGAACCCACGCCTTTCGATTAGATCTCGAATGTCTTACCAATTCGGCTATCTGGGCGAATGTGTTCTCCTTCGCTTTCTTGGGTATTTATATTTACTACAACTGTATCTAACGCTTGAGGATGGCAGCCAGCGCCACTACGACTACACGGGGAGAAGGGGACCTTCTTTTTAACCCCCGGGGCGTGACGTGAACGTCTACAGCCTGTCATAAGCGGGTAACTGGAGGGAAATCCTCTTATGCTTCCTTGGCATCAAGGCTGCCAGAACCGAGGCCCTCGCTAAGCTTTCGCAAGATAATAGGGTTTCGAAATGAGGGGCTCGTTGGGAAATACAGAAAGAAATGCCGGCAGTCTACAACGCCAAAGAATGCATACGGGAATGGTTAGACAATTTTTTACCGTTAGTGACGTTACATTATTTTATTTTAATATTAATTACGTGAGAAAGAAAGAAAGAAAAACACGCGCCCAGAGTGGGGACAGAACCCATGCCTTTCGATTAGATCTCGAATGCCTTACCAATTCGGCTATCTGGGCGATGTGTTCTCCTTCGCTTTCTTGGGTATTTATTTTTACTACAACTGTATCTAACGCTTGAGGGTGGTAGCCAGCGCCACTACGACTACACGGGGAGAAGGGGACCTTCTTTTTAACCCCCGGGGCGTGACGTGAACGTCTACAGCCTGTCATAAGCGGGTAACTGGAAGGAAATCCTCTTATGCTTCCTTGGCATCAAAGCTGCCAGAACCGAGGCCCTCGCTAAGCTTTCGCAAGATAATAGGGTTTGGAAATGAGGGGCTCGTTGGGAAATACAGAAAGAAATGCCGGCAGTCTACAACGCCAAAGAATGCATACGGGAATGGTTAGACAATTTTTTACCGTTAGTGACGTTACATTATTTTATTTTAATATTAATTACGTGAGAAAGAAAGAAAGAAAAACACGCGCCCAGAGTGGGGACAGAACCCATGCCTTTCGATTAGATCTCGAATGCCTTACCAATTCGGCTATCTGTGAGACTGTGTTCTCCTTCGCTTTCTTGGGTATTTATATTTCCTACAACTGTATCTAACGCTTGAGGGTGGTAGCCAGCGCCACTCAGACTACACGGGGAGAAGGGGACCTTCTTTTTAACCCCCGGGGCGTGACGTGAATGTCTACAGCCTGTCATAAGCGGGTAACTGGCGGGAAACCCTCTTATGCTACCTTGGCATCAAGGCTGCCAGAACGAAGGCCCTCGCTAAGCTTTCGCAAGATAATAGGGTTTCGAAATGGGGGCTCGTTAAGAAATACAGAAAGAAATGCCGGCAGTCTACAACGCCAAAGAACGCATAGGGGAATGGTTAGACAATTTTTTACCGTTAGTGTCGTTACATTACTTTATTTTATTAATAATTACGTGAGAAAGAAAGAAAGAAAAACACGCGCCCAGAGGGAGGACCGAACCCACGCCTTTCGATTAGATCTCTATTACCTTACCAATTCGGCTATCTGGGCGACTGTGTTCTCCTTCGCTTTCTTGGGTATTTATATATACTACAACTGTATCTAACGCTTGAGGGTGGTAGCCAGCGCCACTAAGACTGCACGGGGAGAAGGGGACCTTCTTTTTAACCCCCGTGGCGTGACGTGAACGTCTACAGCCTGTCATAAGCGGGTAACTGGCGGGAAACCCTCTTATGCTACCTTGGCATCAAGGCTGCCAGTACCGAGGCCCTCGCTACGTTTCGCAAGATTATAGGGTTTGGAAATGAGGGGCTCGTTAGGAAATACAGAAAGAAATGCCGGCAGTCTACAACGCCAAAGAACGCATACGGGAATGGTTAGACAATTTTTATCGTTAGTGACGTTACATTATTTTATTTTATTATTAATTACGTGAGAAAGAAAGAAAGAAAAACACGCGCCCAGAGTGGGGGCCGAACCCACGCCTTTCGATTAGATCTCGAATGCCTTACCAATTCGGCTATCTGGCTGTAGACGGTAACGTCACGCCCCGGGGGTTAAAAAGAAGGTCCCCTTCTCCCCGTGTAATCTGAGTGGCGCTGGCTACCACCCTCAAGCGTTAGATACAGTTGTAGTAAACATAAATACCCAAGAAAGCGAAGGAGAACACAGTCGCCCAGATAGCCGAATTGGTAAGGCATTCGAGATCTAATCGGGTCTAATCCCTATGCGTACTTTGGCGTTGTAGACTGCCGGCCGGCATTTCTTTCTGTATTTCCTAACGAGCCCCTCATTTCCAAACCCTATTATCTTGCGAAAGCTTAGCGAGGGCCTCGGTTCTGGCAGCCTTGATGCCAAGGTAGCATAAGAGGGTTTCCCGCCAGTTACCCGCTTATGACAGGTTTTAAACGTTCACGTCACGCCCCGGGGGTTAAAAAGAAGGTCCCCTTCTCCCCGTGTAGTCTGAGTGGCGCTGGCTACCACCCTCAAGCGTTAGATACAGTTGTAGTAAATATAAATACCCAATAAAGCGAAGGAGAACACAGTCGCCCAGATAGCCGAATTGGTAAGGTAATAGAGATCTAATCGAAAGGCGTGGGTTCGGTCCCCACTCTGGGCGCGTGTTTTTCTTTCTTTCTTTCTCACGTAATTATTAATACAATATAATAATGTAACGTCACTAACGGTAAAAAATTGTCTAACCATTCCCCTATGCGTTCTTTGGCGTTGTAGACTGCCGGCATTTCTTTCTGTATTTCCTAACGAGCCCCTCATTTCCAAACCCTATTATCTTGCGAAAGCTTAGCGAGGGCCTCGGTTCTGGCAGCGTTGATGCCAAGGTAGCATAAGAGGGTTTCCCGCCAGTTACCCGCTTATGACAGGCTGTAGACGTTCACGTCGCGCTCCGGGGGTGTAAAAGAAGGTCTTTTCTCCCCGTGTAGTCTGAGTGGCGCTGGCTACCACCCTCAAGCGTTAGATACCGTTGTAGTATATATAAATACCCAAGAAAGCCAAGGAGAACACAGTCGCCCAGATAGCCGAATTGGTAAGGCATTTGAGATCTAATCGAAAGGCGTGGGTTCGGTCCCCACTCTGGGCGCGTATGTTTCTTTCTTTCTTTCTCACGTAATTAATAATAAAATAAAATAATGTAACGTCACTAACGGTAAAATATTGTCTAACCATTCCCCTGTGCGTTCTTTGGCGCTGTAGACTGCCGGCATTTCTGTCTGTCTGTATGTGTATATATATATATATATATAGATATATATTTATATATATATATATATATATATATATATATATATATATATATATATATATATATATATATATATATATATATATATATATTGATTTGCTTTTTGCTTGGGCGGAGACTTTTTTGATGCCGCTAAAGGCTGAACGTTGTGGGGCGAACGATCAACAGTTGGAAGACAGTGTTCGGGCTCGCACAATGCACGATTGCAAGGATAAACAGGCGGTATTCCTGTGTTTCATTTGTTGTCGACTATATTATTGTTTTTCTTTTCAAAAGAACACTAGAATACAGCAGCACAGATTTGGACCGTGCAACTGACCGGCATTCTTTATATATTTTTCCCCTAGTTCATACGGCGACACCAGCGAAGCTGTGATTTTGTACTCAAAAGTTCTGTGGGTTGTGTGAAGACCACAATCAGTTGTCAAGCTTGGAATTTGCTGCGAATATGTGTAGACACTGGTCTAACGCTAATTTTTGTTGCGAACGCCCTCATGCAATATTCTGGAATCAAAAGGCAATAAACCATGAATATATATTCGGCAACGTCATTGCATCTTGTATTAAATATGTGCAAGATGCGGTCATAAAATCTACAATCTTTGATGAACCTTATTTAGAGCCTGTTAACCAGTCGTCATCCTGAAACAAAATTAAAATGCACAAAATAACAGGCGACCTCTGATTCACAAAAAGACAGGGTGGCTCTTTGTGCTCCTCGTGGCTTACTTTATACAAAGGAGCTGTTGAGGCCGAGCTTTTGCCGTCTATGGCATCCAAAAACCTCGAAGCCACAGGAAAAAAATGTGGTAAGGGAAGTGTTAGAAATCACACCTGGAGCATTTACGCCATCAAACCGGCGACCTATCCAGCGGGCCACCCCAAAAGGCCCGAGGGGTACGGGGTTAGCAGCGGCAGGAAACTATAAGATGGGAAGCCAATAAGAAAAATAAAAAAAGGCTTCCCGTGGTTGGAATCAAACGTTCATCCCGTGGGTAATCAAACAGGCGTCTATCCGAATGAGCTATCATTCCATTCCGTGCGCACACCATTTCCTTCCGGTTCGTAGCGTTGGCGATTGCTTTGGAATTGGTCGAGGGTTCTAGAGCGGGCTAAAGCGGCCAACTTTTGGAGCGATTTGAAAGCCCGCGGACAAAACAATCAGGGGCTGCCAGTCATGGAGAAATTTCAGCAGCAAGTAAGGAAATAAATCAGAGGTGCAACAGCCGGTTCCTGTGATGAAGGGAGAAAAGCTGCTATTTGTGCTGTTTCTACAGCGTTGCACCACCCGTGCTAGGTGGGCTCGATTTTTAGATGCGAAGCATCTCCTGCTCGGAGCTGTGTCCCTCCCTCCCTCATTGTCGTTGTCTGCCGTTCGCACTCTACGGCGCATGCGCGTCTTTCAGCCCCGTCAGCGTTTTGGCTGACGTCAGTGCAGTCTACTATAAAAAAATTACACCATCTTTAGTGGGGAACCATAAGGAGGATGCGAAACATTATGGGGGTTCCGTGTAGCTTCCATTGTGTTGCCGTTATGATGTTTCACTTATCGGAGCAGGAATGGGAACGTAGTGTTAACCCCCATGTAGAGACAGAGAAATGTAGAGAAATGTAGAGACAGCGAAGAGACCGACACCCGCGTCACCTAATCGAACACCTCCTGGTTCTCGTCTTTCTTTATTGCGTGCTCACGCTCCTACCCCGCTGCCCGCCCTCTTTGTCCTCTTCTCTGGTTTAGCTGCGTGGCGCTTCCCACCACTGCTTTCCCATGGGAAATTCGACACCCTCCACTAAAGTTTTCAGTTCGCCGCTTCAGTTGACTTTACCTTTGCGTGCCTTCATTTTATCAGTAGCTCATTGACGTCGTTTGAATGAGTGAAGGACATAAGGCGCGCTCGTAGCACATGCTCCCGTCTCGGTTTGTAGCGCAGTGGGAACAGCGCCACGCACATGCCGTAGCGGCCCGTGAGTCGTGGGGTCGAAACTGGGCGCCGCCTGACTATTTCTTTTGATATTGCACTGCGCCGACGTCCGCCCAAACGCTGAATGGGCTGAAGAGAGGCGCATGTGCAGTAGAGTGCGGACGGCGGACAAGAACATGGGAGGGAGGGACACAGCCCCGAGAATGAGATGCTTCGCATGTAAAAGAAATAGTTAGGCGTTGCCCGGTTTCGGTCCCACGACTCTCTGGCCGCAACGGGAGGTACGTTGCGCTCTAGCCACTGCGCTATAAGCAGAGACGGGAGCATGTGCTAAGAACGCGCCTTATTGTCCTTCGCTCATTCAAACTACGTCAAGAAGCTACTGATACAACGAAGGCACGCGAAGCTGAACGTCAACGGAAATGACGAACTGAAAACTAATAGGAACTTCAGTCGACCCCATGGCTTCTTCGCATACTACTCTGGGTTCACCTACGGGAATATTGTGTAATTTTGTAAACATGCCATTGTTTGCCGAGATCTTACCTACTTTCTGACTTCCAAGACATATATTTTCCCCAAGTATAGAAGCCATGTAAGTAATAATTCCGTCGCTTCTTTATAAAGAAATGAAGCCATTCCACTCAGTGTGAAAGCTGTCAGAAGTGCGGAACAGTGATTTGCATTAATGGGCTCTTCCGCCGCCGTTATCCGCTCACTGCTACCACACAATGCATTTCAAACTTCCCGCCTTCTGAGTGCTCGCGCGCCCCCTGCCTGAAACTGTGCCAGCTGGAGTTGTGAATTGGATTGGCTTGGTTTGGCTTGGTTTCGTTTGATTTGGTTTGGTTTCGTTTGGTTTTGGATTGGATTGGATTGGATAAGATTTGGATTGTATTTGGATTGTGTTTGGATTGAAATATAAGCAGCAGTGAGCATCGAAATCGGCTAATCCAAGACAACCAGTAAAGCTAAGAATAACCACCTGAACCTTAGCTCACGCTATGTCTATTCTGGCATAGTCGCTTGGTTTTCGAAGCCACTGGGTTACGCCAAGACGAATGGACAGTGACAGGCTACACCATAACGCCGTGGCGATATGCTTGGTTCTAGTGAGCGAGCTATGACTACAAGGCGAGCGTCTAAGGTGCTCTGCAGTTAAAAATCTGGGGCACGAGCAGTGTGGTGCTTTCTCATTAGGGCTTGGACGCACGTGAGCACTTTTCTTTGCATTTTTTGCGAGCCCAAAGCGCAACCCTGGGCGACGCCGGCGCTCCTCGGGAGGCGTGTGGCCATGTGCGCGGTAAACGGGGAAAGTTTTTAAAACCCAGGTTTTCTGATGATGACGCGCACCGCACATATTACGGCAAGCAATCACAGCTTTGCTATTAAAATAACACCTATCTTTATCAGCTCGCTATGCAGGCACGGTGAGCGAGTGTCTCGCCAGTACTGCGGAGCGTTGCTCCGTGTTTATGACGCCTTTTAAGAGTGAACCGCTGCATGCCTGCCGTACACTCGCGTACGCGCTGTTTAACCTTACCACAGCTTTGAGCACGCGTTCCACTTTGCAGGAGTAAATGACTGCGGTGATGATGCCAAACTGCCCCTCTGTTTATCAACGCGCATGACCGAAGCACTCTGATTCATCACTTACAATCTTCTAGAGGAATCCCTCATCGTGAAGGCTTTTGGCTGCCCTACCCGCAATTTTTTCTGTCTTACGCTTGACAGAGCAGAAAGGGCGAACGCGAAGCAAAAAGTAATGTTCTGCCCACATAGTCATCGTACTTCCTTTACAGCTGCTTTTTATTGTTTGTGCCATTCTACTGGTTCCAACGAAGCTGAAAACTTATAAAAAGTTTCACTTAAACACGATGCATGTGAAGGAACTAAAAACCACAGTTAAGGTTCTTTAAATACGATGGGCAATCAAAACGTATGAAGCTCATTATTCCTAGTTCTAGGCTCTGCGATCAGAGTTACATATACTAAGTGGCCGTTGGATGTTAGTACGTGTGTAATGACGGGCTAATGTTATAGACATGAAAAGTGAAATATCGGTTCTGTGTGAATGTATTTGTGTATTGGCACTTCGTGAATGTTTCCACTGTTGTCCACTGTATGCGTTTGGTGTGGAATTGCGGTGAGTATATTGAGTGATACGTCAAGGGTAGCCGTCACCCAGAAGAGACGTCGGAGAGTTAGTCGAAACGGTGGGTTTATTCCGAAAGGTGATCGAGAATACCAGGCGAAGTAATTATGATGTAGATGTGTATGAGAAACAGATGAGGTACGACATGCTAATGATAATGGTCGTCAGAAGCAGACGGAGTGCAAGGTGGATTGTAAACGAAAGTAGCAGGCACCTTCCATGTGTCCTTGAAGAGAAGACTATCGCAGCGCGCACACAAATGCTCACAATATAACTGTGTTGCGCTGTGTATTTCCCAGCCTGCGTTCGGCAATTAGCTGTCTTTGTATTTAGTGTTGCCTACATGTACGCATAGAGAAAACGCCGTTACGTAAAAGCCCACAGATTATGATGCGTAGTAGCTGCTTCCAAAGCTTTTCCCGCTCTAAAGCTGCCCCATTATACCAAGCCTATTTTTTACCGGCCCCTATTGGTCACTTCAAACTTTTAGAATATAAACATTTAGAATTGTACTTTGAGCTCGCTAGATGGCAAGCAAAGTCGTCTACAGATAAATATTCTTCAGTTTTGTAGTGAAGTTGTTTCTCCGACGGATCTTTACTTCGCGCTACTTTTGCACTGAAGTGCACGATTCCAAGTGATGTGCGTGTGGATTGTTAAATTCGTCAAGGCGTCCACGTACCGAGCTCCGTCTCCTTCGCCATGAAGAGGTAGCGTGGTAAGCGAGTGGCGGGCAGAAGAGCCGACTTGGTATGGACGACAATGAACCAGGAAAAAAAGAACTGGTTTATGGCATGGCGAGACGTGAACAGCATTATTACAGCATGAGTCGACCGCCAGAGCAGCGCTCTCTGTTCAGACGCACGGTCGAGTGATAGGAGCCGCCTAGAGGGCACAATTTGTATACAAAAGTGTAAGCGGATCAGAGCTTTGCGCACTCCCTAAAAAACGTGCAGACACACCAGAACATCTTTTTCCGATGTCGTGATAGCCGGCGCACGTTGAGTTTGAGAGAGGGGGGAAAGAAAACATCTAGGCAGGAGGAGTCTGTTCGCAGAGTCAGGACTAAACTGACTCCAATAGAACTACTTTGTTCCGGATTCTGCAACTGCCATTTTCTCACATAGTAAAGTGAGAAAATACAAGCGGAATGGACGCCCATTCTAAGCACATCGATGTTGGCTATTTTGGTAGTAGCATAGCAAAGAAAACCTTCTGACATTACTATGCCCGCAACCACTCCCCCATACTGGGAATCCAATCCGCTACCTTAAGCCAATATCCTGTGCAGCGAATTTATTTTCTCAACGCCCAGATATCCGGAAGGTTTGAACTACTTATTAAAAAGCTTCGAATACACGCCATTAGAGAGGCGCCAAGCCATATATATATATATATATATATATATATATTTGTCCCTTCAAAGAACCCCGAGAAGCATTGATTCATCTTTGTCCTGGCGCGCTCTTTAGATGGCATGACACCTTGGTGAATTTTACGCGCAAATGCAGGGTTCTGGTAGTCATTACCCTTTTCTTTTAGCAAATGGTGTAACAAGGCCTAAGCTTTCTTAGAGAATAAAGCAAAGTACTTCTTAAAGGGACCGGTGGCGTCCAGATAAAAAACTAATGCATTTCCCCGCGAAACGTTCTGTTAAGATCTCTCAAAAGACACCACGTGCATGAAACCGGCCTTCCTTTGTGTGAGAACAGTTATTTGAAAATTGCGTAAAACAAGATTTTTTAGATATGACAATAGACTCGCTTATCAGGAATAAGGAGTGCAATCGTTTACCTTTATGTCATAAACCACGCTATCGGTTTATATTTAAATTGTTCGCAGATTCATTTTCTTAGTGCGCAAAAAACTGCGCATAGGTTCGTTCTTCGTTTGCAATTTGGGTGATTGAAGATTTGAAGATCGCGTGGACGCATCTTCAGCGCAGGGTGGAGCACATTTAGCTATAGTTATGACGCAATTTTGAGGCAGATTTGATGTCAGAAACCTTGCGCGCTTCTCTCAACTTTATGTTGAAAGAGACGGTGAAGTTTTTTTTTTTCGGTTTCACCCAGTGTTTTCCAAAATTATCTAATGGATTGTTTCTATGGAATATTGCACAGAACCGTGTTTTGTCACTTGTATTGTTGATGTTTTCTTCATTATGCGTTCCGCAAATGGCGTAGAGTCAGTTGACATTCTTGTACCCAATAAAAGGTGCTGGACGAAGAGCGTAATGGCTCCTGCATATGCTGCCCGTCTAAGAAAATCTCAGGTTATGGAAAAAGTGTCTTGTGATTCTTTTGTCAATTTCTAAATCTTCTCGGTCTGTTTTTATAGAAGCATTGAAGTTTGCAACCAAACGTCAGGGCTGGGTTGGCTAAAAAAATGGAAGAGGATTGAAATCGACACTCGCGGCAGCGGCTCGACCTGCAAGAGTTCGACGCTACCGTCCTACTAAGTGCGTTATCAAGCCATCTTACGCTGACTACCTATCCCTAGCAGCGGTTCTGTCACCGAAGAAGGACGATAATAATGACAACGTTTTGAGCGAACCCATTAACTTCTCGTTGGTAGGAAAATTTATGTCGGAAACAAAAACAATCGGGATGCACTCAGCAGTTCGCCTGCAATACGCCCAGCTGATGCGTCAGTCTAATCAGCCATGGCGAATAGAATTCACTATTCTTTAAAACATCCACAAAACAAGCACCGAAACTGCAGTATGGGTGATACGACGGATGCAAGCAATGATAAATGGTGTGATAAACATTTGCGTGCATCACGGGTGAGTGGGGGACTGTGCAGTGACATGAAAAAAATCAAGGGTGTTCCTCATTTATATTTGTATGTTCCGTGGTTGTTAATCAAACTTGGTGGTAAGTATCACTGGTCGTTGTCTCCCTCCTCCTGTGTTTTTTTAATGCGCTTAAGGGAGTAGCAACAGTATGTGTCGCTAGCCATTGTGAGAGATACTAACCAAAAAGCCGGGGTCAAATTTTGTCAAGATGCGGCGTTTGTACCTCAATCTTTCCTCAGAAGTGTTGAAGATAGAGCAGAAAAATCCGCGACCAAATGTATACAAACCTACGTTGAAGCTTTCAGAAAATGTACTCCTAGTGAAAATCGGCAAACCAACGAAACGCTTTGATGGCCTAGTACCCATTATGAAGCAATGAACGCGGATGCAGTGAGTGTTTTTTAGAGATTCTATGGCTATTGGCGGGATAGAAATGTTCTATTTTGCGTGAACGGTGGTGAGCAAATGAAGTTGCGATGGGCTTTCTTATCTTGGAGCCAATGAGGCTCACGTAGTATAAACGTTTGAATTATTAGCAGCCACTCAACTCTCCTCGACCCTTCCAAGGCAGGCCGACGCATGTTACCTTTGAACAAACTGCAGCGCTGCTCCTTAACTGGAGGAGCAGGGCCTTTTTTCTAGCAGCCTACCTAACCAAACCCAAATAAACCTAACCTAATCAACCCCTACCTAACGTAAACTAACCTAATCTAACCCAACCTCACCTAGGCTAGCTTAAGCCAACATCAGGATAGGAAAGAAATGTTGCTAGCATTCTGAATATTGCCGTCTATTTGAGTTATGTGAGCGCGGTCTTGCTGGAAAACTGTTTGGCAAATTTTTACGTGATTTCTTCCCAAATACATGTTTTGCCTGTTCTCATTATATCCCGCGTACCTGTCAAAAGGGTATGTTGCAAAACACAAACTTGACCTTCGCCGCTAAATCGAGCGTATGACGTGAGTTGCCACGATAGTTAAGACATCGCTAAAATAGAAGCATGACGCTACCGCCACACGTGCTGCTCGCGCAGCACTGTGCAGAACGCAAACGGTTGAGTACCACAAAAAAGAGTGATGTACGCTGGCGCTAGTGTCAACAGGGCAGCGCTTTGTGAACTGTGTGGTGCCTTTGTTGCGGTGGCACCGACAAAGTACAGAACAAGATCGTTGTTCTCGTGCGTGAAACATTAAAATTTATTGAGGGAGGACAGTCAACACTATGCATTTATTTCCAGTTAATTTATATAATTTCTTTTAGCTTCAAAGCAACCACCGATGTTAACGGAAGGGTTGTTTAGGCTTTTAGTTCCACCGCGGACTATTTCCAATGAACTCAGTCCCACCGAGCGCACTTGGTCGTGCGCCTGGTTAGGAGGGCCCAAATTTGCCAGGCTTGAGTGTGGCTTGCGACACGTGAGGAGCTCGAGAAAAAAAAATAAAAATGCGGCAGTCACGGGGGCATGCGCCGTGTGAGGAGCGCCTGGCATCAGTGTTTTCGACATTCGATTACTTTTCCCAGGCCTCGGGCCATGACCTCTCGCGATCTGTTCTCCTTGACCAGTTCACGTGCATTCGTGCCTGTAGTGGTGAGAAACCAAAAAACTCGCCCTACCGAGGGTAAATTTCCGAAGATGGTTACCATGGGATATAGCACGTGCTAAGCCGGTCCACTTGGGGAGATAACTAAAAGCGTGAGGAAAAAGGGACCTGGATATGCCAGTGAAAGAGAACTTCCAGCGGCAGGTTGAGTAACCTATGTGGCGTGCAATAGCCCGTACTGGAACGTAGGGAGAGCGCCGTCAGCTGTGCTTTTTCTCCAGTCATGCGCCACAAATCAAGATGTGCCAATTTTTTTATCGTTACACTGGATGTAAAGCAGCAGGAACAAACATAATTCTCCTAATCAAAAATTTCTATTAGGCTACTTCAAATGATTTATTATATAGTGTACGATAATTTGAAGGTCTAGTTGCAACGCTCTTTGAAAAGCAACCTAATCGTTTTTTAGACGAGAGTGACTACCAGAAAACTAATTTAACATTTCCTTTTTGGCAGTTGGAGCGTGAATTCCAAGCACCGATTTCGGTGTGACCTTCCTAAAACACACGCAAAATTTAGCTGGGCGTCAAACAATAACCTTCAGGTTGAAACTTGAGTCTAAAATTGGGCTTGCGTAGTTCGCTCTTTACGTTTTAATCCTTATTTCTGCAATGACGACAACGCCTTCGTGCACGATCTAACAAAGCCTAATTTGCAGTTAATATAGCTGAGTTTTTACTGATGAATGACCCTCTATCAACGCTCCTCTTCTGACCTCAAGTCTATGTAGGAGTCAGGACGCAATGTAGCGCTACCAAGTTATTGTGTCTACTTGATAATGCTGCAGCTTGCGCACACACGGAATAACGGCGTGCTTTTTTCTAATACATAGGAATGTGTGAGGCTGGTCCTTCGGACAAATTACTTCAGCTGGCCATTGCGAACAGAAGTTCTACCAGCTGCGTTAATTCTTTCCTTTTCTTAGGATTATATATGAAAGCAAAAAATGCGTGTTCATCAGCGCAGCCAAATACATCATATGAGACCGAAGTAAAGGTAAATCCAAATGAAAACTAAGCAGATATATGTAGGTCCCGCAATTTGTCATAGCTGCGTGTTTTTGGTAGGCCATATTTATCTCGGACTTAAACGAAGAAACCGAGAAAAATAGTTTGGCAGTACTTCCTTTACCATTTAACTGAGAATACGTGCACCAAATTAGGTGGTCATTATGCATGTTTCTCACCCATATTTTCTTTAACTACCAATGTAAGCAGAGCAACACAGGCCGCCTACGAAAAAATGCAGAAGAGGCATGCTGTCAGGCAATTTTTGTTTTTTATTTCATTGTGCATGTGTCGGCTGTTTGACAGCAAATATGCTGGGTTATCGCTCACACAAAGGTGCATAATAAAATGTAAAAAAATCACACTTCAATCATTTGATCAGCGCTAATGCCGCTGCATTTGCATCCACGCGGCCCCTTTCAGTAGACCCTATCACAATTAGTTTTAAAGTAAAGCTTTCTAGCTCTACCAGCGAACGGTTCTTTCGTGATGTGCGGGACAAATAACTACCAACGCTGCGAGGGCGGCGGCGAAGGAGGGGAGAGGGTGCGTTGGGGGCAGATTGTTTCACTCACGGAGCACACTGTAGATAGCGCAGCGAATTTAACCAGCGTTCCCAGCGCGCAAGTGCCTGCTAGGCGCCGGTAGCATTGGCGGTATGGCTTTGTCAGCCGCACACGTCGGAATTAAGTGGTCGTAAGGCAAACATACGTTAATGATTGGTTTGCAGGGCGGCAAAACAAAATGTACAAGCTACATACAGACATCTGGCGTTGTGTTTTAAAAGGTATTACAAAAGACGAAAGGAGCAACTTGTTCTGACAAATAGCGATTATGAATGTTCCCTCAACTTTTTCGCAATTTTCAAACTTACTAAGCTAACTAGTTTAAGTCGATATAAATGTGAATCTCTAAGCTCACATGCTGAATTGTTTTTGTGTCTGCGCTTGTGTCGCGTGGTGTTGTAGCCCCGAGTTAGCAATCTGGTTTGCTAGGTTCCACTGTCACACCTTTCAAAATACGCTCCACTTGTTTTCTTCTTGCCGGCGCACGGCCGATATATAGCGGTGGCGTCCTCCGCTGTAACCTGGCTGTGGCTGACGCTGCTGCAGCGTTCAGCACGGCGCCCCCGCGATTTACATAGTGGCTGGTAGAATCTCTGGTTTCCCTCTTTGTAGAGCCAAGTGTGTGATTTCGAGTGACGTCGCATGTAGCTTTGCTTTCCAACCACCTTCACAGCATGGATTGGAGCCAATGTTTTTAGATGCAACGCATGTCTTTACCTCGCCTTGTCCCGCGACGTTGTCGCGGCGTAGTCCCAATCCCTCCCCCATTCTCCTCGCCGCGGGAGCTGCGCACTCCGCCGCTCTCACCGCAGCGCCATCTGTGCGTCAGCGCGGTCAGCGCGCAGCTTGTGCCCGGCTGCGCTCGCTCCCGTCGCCGTGCCAGCTGTGCGTTAACGCGCAGCTTGCGCTCGGTAAAAATTTACACCATCTTCCCGCGAGGGGAACCATGGGGTAGATGCGACGCATCGGGGGTGAAGATGCTGCGTAAATAGGATACACAACAACAGCAATCCACACGCTGACATCGCTAACATAACGGAAACGCAACCGCACCCCAGATGCGTCGCATCTACCCCATGGTTCCCCTCGCGGGAAGATGGTGTAAATTTTTTTTTTTGGGGGGGGAGTTTTGCATTCGTTTATAGCTTTCACATAAGGTATTCTCCATGTTGCTTGATTAGAAGACGCGGCGTCCGGCTACTCTGCACTAGGGTCTTGCATCAATCGATGTGACGTAGATCAAGTAAAGGGAACCAGAACTCTAGGTCGCTGCGACATAATGCCTGCTGGGTGAAGGCACTTTACAAGGATTTCTACCACTGCTTTTGAATTCAACGTTTCAGCAAGTCTGGGTTCTTTGCGTTCATTGTTTTTATTTAGTACAGCATACATCACTCATAAGAGAGTCAGTATGTTTCTGTTCTTGTACACTGCCTCGGTAAAGTGGTCGCTCCTGGCACCTATTGTAAGTTTGTGTTCATAGTGTGGAAGGAAGGGTGCATCATGACAGTGCTGCAGCTTTGAAACTTGGAGTAGGTCTCACTTGTTAAATATTGTAGGCTTTTTCATATTATCCATTCCGGCAAGGTACACTATAAGCGTTCTTTGTGTGAAAGAACAGTGTACTAAAATTTTGAAAGGCATTCGTAAATGAAAGTGTGGTGCGTCTATCGCAATTTGCATTTATTTGTTCCTACGTCGTATTGGATGTACTTTGGTTTCGCTACAACGCCAAAATTATAACTTCCCAATTATTTAAAATATGGCTGGAAGCAATTGCCCAATACAGCCTGTATGTGAACGAAATATTTTACAAAACATGTGGGCCGGGAAAAATTCATATCCCACCTGCCAGCTTTTAGCTTCAAAATTTATTTGTCGATGAAACAAGCATCTATTCGTGCGTTTGTTGCAGCAACTAATTTCTATTTTTGCTCATCTTTGTTCACGCCTATTTTATTTCCTGGGGTCGAACCTGGCCTTAAAGCATGAACTGGATAATTTGAGGCCTAATACAGAGCATTGCTCGTCAGTTGCATCGCGCATATAAATCCGAATAAAAAGCATAATGGAGATTTGGAACAAAAGGGGGGAACAGCGCAAACTCAGACAAACCACAAGAAGAAGAATGTGACAAACACGAGCGCTGTGTTTGTTTGATGCGACAAACACCAGCGCTTGGGTTTGCCACATTCTTCTTCTTGTGGTTTGTCTGAGTTTGCGCTGTTCCCCCTTTTTGTAATCATGCACCAACTTGCCCAAGCCCTAACCCTTGCAAGAAGATTTGGAAGCAGGCAGAATGTTCACTACCTCACCTTTATATTTGTGAAGCTTGTTGGTCTTCGTTGGGTGCTCAACCGGTCACATTTCAACCGTGTTGAGCTGTCCCGACTGCGTGTCACCATAAAAGATGCGTTAATTTATTAATCTCAACAGAAACAGCTGTGACAAAGAAGCATACAAAATAGACACAGTACCGCAAAAGAAAGGGAGATGTTTTGTGTATTCAAAAGCAATTTCTCAGGGATTACAAAGAAAATCTGTCCGGAATTTACAAATTATTTCCCAGCATTTGTAACCTCTTCTCAGTCGCGGCGAATGTGTTTTATCTCCTGCTAGAAAGAGAACGATAATTACGGCGGTGCATCTGTTCTGCGTTCTGCTGAGAAAGCGCACCTCACATGCTGTTACCCATAGTCCAATGACAGATATGTTTTTGCGACAACAGTCTGCAAAGATTTATTAGCACGGCTGGCGTGAAAACTGCCTCTGCTGTCGTTTCTGTAACATCCATTCTGTGCTTGTCACAATTTTTTTGTGGTTTAAGGGGCGTTTGCAACCGTAATTTACAACTGATATTCGTTGCACTCTTTTAGTTGTGAATGACAAACGATCCTAGATTTATGATGATGATGGTTGGGTTTTTATGGCGCAAGGCCAACTAAGGGCAAAGAGTACCAGAGAAAAGTTTATTTAATTAAGTGGTTAACACAAAAATACAGGTTTAAAAAAAGTGTCATCCGAACATAGTAAAATCAGTTAAAGATAATGGTGATGGCCGGTGTATAGGGCAAGATTTGATTATGCGTGATAGGCAATGAGGTTTAAAAACTTAACGTCTGACAAATACTCAAACACACGTTTCACAGAAACACTCGCATCGTCACCTAGAAACAGCGATGGATGTAGTGGGATATGTTATCTGTAGAGTTCTCTGAAGTGTTTGTGTCGTGTTGTGTGAAGTGGCTTGCATGTGATTAGTATGTGCACTACGGATAGGGCCGCTCCGCACCTGCTGCACAGAGGTCTTGGAGATGCAGTGAGAAGGTGCGAGGGCGTTGCATGTGTGTGCCCTATCCGTAATCTGGCCAAGGCGACTTCAGAGTATCTATTGCGTGTGTCGGTGGTGTATGGTCCCAAGTGAGGTTTTATTACGTGTAACTTGTTGTCTGTTTGTTCACTCCAGTGTGTTTGCCGTGTTTTGCGAAGTTGTTGTCTGATGTGTGGTTTCACGTCGGTGTAGGGTAATGTGGTTATGTCTACTGTATTCAAGAGTGTAGCAGCAGCAGCCATTCGGTCCGCTGCTTCGTTCCCGGCTATACCACAGTGGCCAGGGACCCAGCAAAGAACCAGTTCAAATTTGCGTACATACACAGACATAATACCCTTGACGATCAGATTGACAACGTGGTTTTTCGAAGGCATTGTTGACGACAGTGCCCGCACAACACTTCGGGAATCTGTATAGATAATGGATTGTGGGATGTGGCTTTAAGGTATATGATTGACAACAAGAAGTACACCATAAGCCTCTGCAGTAAAGATACTAGTATGAATATCCAGAGTTCTAGTGACACTAAGGCCGGGCCTATGCGCCGCGCAGGACACAGAGGTGGCAGTTCTAGAAGCGTCCGTATAAAATTCAGAACACTCATACTTCTGCTGCAAATACAAGAAATGCTGCAGAATTGCACATGTGGGAGCTCGGTTTTTATCTACATGTGTGAAAGATATGTCGCATGATACAGGGCGGAGATGCCATGGTGCTATAAAATCCGTTAGAGAACTTTGGATTGTATGTAAAAAGGGGACAGCAAGCTCTGACGCTTCCTCTATAACTTTGTAAGAGAAGGGCGCAGAGAACGATGGCCGATTTAAGAGGAGTTCAGTCATGGACGTATCATGAAAAACTGGTTTAAAAGGATGGTGAGGCATGGATGAAATTTTAAAAGCATAAAGGAGATCTGTGTATGCTCGCTGACGTTGTAGGTTCCATTTGTTGCACTCCACATAGAGGCTTTCGACCAGGCTAGTGCGGAAGGCGCCACACGCCAGGCGGAGCCCGAGA
The DNA here is from genome assembly GCF_048455015.1 of Haemaphysalis longicornis. NCBI lineage: Eukaryota > Metazoa > Arthropoda > Arachnida > Ixodida > Ixodidae > Haemaphysalis > Haemaphysalis longicornis. The sequence goes on from NW_027526407.1 coordinate 168,061,173, forward strand.
TGGAGCACTGGGTCCAGCATTTTGAGAGATGTTTTACTTGCTGCCCCATAAACAACGCTACCATAGTCCACTCGTGAACCTATCAAGCTGGTAAAAACACGTAAAAGAAGTTGTTTGTCAGCACCAAAAGAGATGTGCGACAGAACCTTCAGGATATTCATTGTCTTTAAGCATTTATGTTTTAGTTGTTTTATGTGTTGGATGAATGTGAGCTTTTCGTCAAAGATAATACCTAAGAGCTTGTTTTCCTTTTTTACAGGAATAGAGACACCGTAGAGTTGAATGTCTGGATCCGGCCGAACGCCACGCCTCTTGGAAAACAAAACACAAGTGCACTTTCCTGGATTAAATTTAAAACCGTTGCTATCTGCCCAGCCGGCAAGCTTGTTCACACCAAGCTGGACTTGCCGCTCGCAGATAGACAAGTTACAAGACCTAAAAGATAATTGTACGTCGTCTACATAAATTGAATATGAAATCGACGGTGGTAGCGCCTTCCGAAGAGAATTCATTTTCACAATAAAAAGGGTGCAACTTAAAATTCCACCTTGCGGCGCGCCGTTTTCCTGCACATGAACCCTAGAGAGTGCAGTTCCAGCTCGCACACGAAAGGTTCTTTGAGACAAGTAGCTGGCAAGTGTGTTCATCATGTTACATGTTATGCCGAAGGACTTGAGGTCACTTGGGATGCCATACCGCCCCGCGGTATCGTACGCTTTTTCCATATCAAAGAATACCGTCATACAATATTGTTTGTGGAGGAAAGCATCTCTTATATAGGACTCAAGCGCGACGAGTTGGTCATTGGTGGACCGCCCCGCCCTGAAGCCTGCCTGGCAGCTCTCGAGAAGACCATTGTACTCAAGAAAGTACACGAGCCTCCTGTTTAAGATCTTCTCGGGGAGCTTGCACAGCCAGCTTGTGAGGGCGATGGGCCGATAGCTAGCGGGAGAGGAAGGGTCCTTTCCTTCCATCAGGAAAGCCACCACTATAGCCTCCCTCCAAGAGCGAGGAATGTGCCCCGAAAGCCATATGTTCTTGTATAGATGTAGGAGTGTTTCAAGAGTGTCTGGGTGTAGGTGTTGTATCATGGTGTTAGTGATTTTGTCTGCACCTCGAGCTGAAGGCTTACATGTGCTCAAAGCAACCTTCAGCTCATGAATTGAAAAAAAGAGAATTGTAAGAAGTGTGCGACTTGTTGTTATCATGCAGGGACTTTTTTCTATAGATGTTGTGTTTCATGAAAGTGTTTGTGTAGTGTGCTCAACTGGACACGTGTTCGAAGTTTTGTGCAAGTGTGTTAGCCTGGTCTTGCAGTGTGTCCCCTGTTGTACTAACCAGGGGCAGGCTGTGTGTCTGTTGTCCTTTTAGTTTTCGTATTCGTGTCCAGACTTTGTGTGTGTCAGTGTATGAGTTGATGGAAGTGAAGAAGGTGCGCCAACTCTCCCTTTTCGCCTCACGACGCACTCGCTTCCCAAAAGCCTTTGCCCGTTTAAAAGAAATGAGGTTATCTGACGTGGGGTACTGGCGAAGGACACCCCACACCTTGTTCTGGGCCTCTCGCGCCCGCCTGCAGTCCTCGTTCCACCAGGGCCTCCTTTGGGTGCGGGACCCACTGGAGGCCTGGGGAATGGACTTTTCGGCGGCGTCGAGGATGTGCGCCGTGACGAGTTCGGCGGCTTCCTCCACGTGTAGGTGTTTTATGGATGTGTGGTGTAGTTGAGATGTTTGCGTGAATGTGCTCCAGTTTGCTTGTGATTCATGAAACCTTTTATGGGAAGATGGACTGCTCGGGCCTATACATATATATGTTAATGAAGTGGGGAAATGGTCACTACCATATGGGTCTGTGCCCACACCCCACTCAAGATATCGAAAGAGAACTGCGGAACCAATAGCCAAGTCAAGATGCGAGTATGCATTGTGTCCTAAGTTATGGTATGTAGGCTGTTCTTTGTTGAAAAGGCATGCTCCGGAGGATGTAAGGAACTTCTCTATCAGGCGACCTCGGGCATCCGTTCTGGAGGAGCCCCAAAGAGAGTTGTGCGCATTAAGGTCGCCTGTTAGTATGTATGTTTCGGGCAGCTGGTCAACCACTGCCTCGAATTCAGAGCTCAGAAGTGCAAAATCAGGAGAGATGTAAATGGAGCATACTGTTATCAACCTATTAAATATTATTGTACGGATCGCTACAGCCTCGAGGACAGTGTTTAAAGTGACAGGGTGGCATGCTAATGATTTCCGGGCGATAATGGCCACACCTCCTGAAGAGTGGGTGCAGCCAACCCTGCCCTTTCTGAATACCATGTACCTATTTAAGAAATTTGTTTGTTTAGAATTGCGGTGGGTTTCCTGGAGACACATGATACTTGGCTGACTGGCATGCAGAATTTCATACACATCGTCAAGATTTTTATGGAGGCCTCTGCAGTTCCATTGGATGATGTTTTCTGTTCCCATTATTTAAATTTAAGAATGACTTGAGTGTGTGTGTTCGTGTGGGTTCATGTGTCGTATTTCGGGGCTGTTACTCTTGGATGAGGCTTTTTAGGCCTTTCTACTGGCTTGGCCGTCGGAGGCTGCTCCTTGCGCTGCGTTGCAGGCAGGAACGGCGCGACGTCCATTTCGTCATCAGATGTCCTGGGGGTGCCCGTCGAACCGGGCCCCCCGGACATGGTCTCCCTTCGGGAGCCCTTTGTTTCAGCCGCCACCGCCGCGCGCGTCGGGGACGCCAGAAGTGGCACGGGCGGTGCGGTGACCGTGGGTGCTGATGCGGGGCCCCCGGTGTCCATCCCCTCGACACCCTCCAAAGCACTTCGAGGACGGGAAGGAAGCGGCGGGAGCGGCACCGGTCCCAACGGAAGAGGTTGGCACCACAACCGCTGCTGCCTCAGCAAGCGGCGTGGTGGCGGGTTGGGCTGCCTGAGGCAACCCAGGGCAACGTCGACGCAGCTCCGCCCCCCGGCGAGCTGCGTCGGCGTACCTCGCAAGCGGGAAAGAGGCGAACCTCTTTCACGCCTCTGGGAAGGTGATGTTCTCAGTTACCTTGATGTTGATTATCTTTTTTTCAGTTTGAAATTTTTCGCACTTGCGGGAGTAGGCTGCATGCGCCCCCCCCGCAGTTCACACAAGAGAGGGTGTTGGATGGACAGTTGTCGCTCGGAAGGTCATGCGACGCGTATTTTGCGCACGTCGTTCGGCCACGGCAAGAGTTTGTACCGTGCCCGAACCGCTGGCACTTAAAACAGCGCCGCGGGTTCAGGATGTAGGGACGGATGGAGCTACGGATAAAACCTGCATTTATGTGTTGTGGAAGAACTGCGCGTTCGAAAGTCAAGATAATGTGCTTGGTTGGAATCTCCTTGTCGTCTCTGCGGATAGTGATGCGTCTCACGGCAGTGACGCCCTGATTCTTCAAGCCGGCAAGGAGATCCGCATCCGTTTCGTTCATGAGATTCGTCTCGGATATCACACCTTGCGAGCTGTTGAGGCTCCGATAGGGTGTGACCCTGATGTTTAGATCAGCCAGTCGAGTCTGAGCTAGAAGCTTCGTGGACTGCTGCTTGTCATTTACCTCGATTAGTAGTTCACCAGACCTTTGTTTTTTGCACTTATATGATTTTCCTATTATCGCTTCAAGATATTTTGCGATCAAGGAGACTGACTGAGATGCAAGAGGGTGGGTTGGATTGAGGGACTCCATGACAAGAAATCGAGAGTAATGGTCTGGTTCAGGAAATGTCAAAGATGGCAATGAAGGAACAGATACTTCGGTGCGGCCCCTTTTCAGGGACCGATCACGTTTGGGGGGGGGGGGGGTTGTAATTACCATAGGGCATAGTATAAAAGCAGGGAGACTGGGGTACTTTCTTCTTTGACCTTACCCTGGTAGTCAAAGAGGTCCCGGAGCTCCCTGCCTGGTAGACAGGCAGGGAGCCCATCGGCCGGAGCTTGACCAAGGCTCTGACGGCCACCGTTCACGGCTTCTAACCCTTCACCTTTCAACTTCTAGCCACGGTAGGTGACAGCTTAAGTATGGGGGCTCGGGGTACGCGGTGTCGCCACTCACCGTCACCAAGATTACTCAAGGTGCCCCGTGCGGGGGATCCTAGATTCACATTTTCGTGTTAACGTGCTTTAGCTAGCGTTACATCTTTCAACTTTACTCTCACCCGCGTGGCACTAACCTAAATGATGGCCTCCGGACGATGTAGCTCAAAGATATTGTATATATGTGTGGATGGTTTTTCAAATAAATGATGACTTATTATTTAAATGGAAAAAAAATTCTCAATGGGTATTTTTCAGATATACTGGTGTCTTAGAAGTTTCTGAAAACTATAGCCACTAACAAATATACACGGAAAGAAACTATGTATTTTATCTTGCCGCAGTAATACTGTATTGATAAATTTTTGATTAGCAGCAGTTCTGAGCCAGTCATATTTAGAGTAGGATGCACTGCATGTATTTTTAACCAGGCCATACAAAATATTTGCTATGTCGAATTTGGTCACTACAAATTTCTTCATAACACGGTTACCTTTTACCGATTGTCTTCTCCCCTGCCCCTACATCTTTCGGCGCTTTACATTTCCAGCCGTGGGCCCTTTCTCACCCCTTGATTTTACCTTCCTCTCCCCTTTTTGCTATATAGTTAAATATATGGAGTGTTGGCAAATGTAATTTATTTACCGTGTTCGGGATGCCCTAGCGCTGTTGTTTGAGACAGGAGCGTCTTATTCTTTATCTTTTCAATCTTTTGTGCCTAGACGAACATAATTTTCTCTGTGATGGTATTGTGACCGCAACATTCTAGCTTTGCCTTTTTTAGTGTTGTAAACCAATCCCACAGTGTATTCCTAAATGAAATTACGCCAGCACTTCGAGTTACGTACTTAAAGTTTTCCACAAGTAATGACTGATCATTTTTACCCCCTGAATATGTAGGAACCCTGGCAGCATTTGTGGTAGCTTTCTATGCTTCTGTTCATGCATAGCTCTTGGTAAGGCAACTTCCGTTTGGGTGTGTGCTAACCCAGGGAATGCAGACAGATACACAGACAAGAAAACTTTTGTTTATAGTAGCGCCAGTGAAACTTTTGTTTTTAATAAAACACCCACGTTTACGTCGAGCTTCAACTTTGAACCAATCAGCTGCGTTAAGCAAGTGCGTTCTGCCGGGTAATCTAACAAACGCCGAACAAAATTTGTCGTGTTAATCTATCCCCAAGCATAATATGCAGAGTGTTTGCATAGTTGGAGTGGGAGAGCGCCATTTCACGAGAAAGTTTCCGTCGTGGTTGGCGTTAGCAAAAGTTTATCTTACGCGTTCAAGCTTTCTAAACGAGAACCCAAACTAATCAGCCCCGAAGTACTAACTTCGCTTTTTTACTTCAAACTTTCTTCGACTAAATGTTGAAATAATGCCACACTTGGCTGAAACCGGTACAAAATCGACTTTACTCCACAGAAAGTTTCCATGAAATCCGCATAAAAGAAAACATAAACTCGACAAGGTGCTGAATATGTATGCCATTATCGATTCTTCGTAACTAGGCAAGCAGTACAATACGCGAGCTGTTCGACGATGCAAATACCCCGGCAGCAGCGCCCACCACAATGTGTTGTGTGTAAATGCAGAATGCCTAGTAATCTCATTGGATTGAACGGCCCAGGATGCTGCGCCCTACGCTGTTGTACCGACATTACGATGACGCAGCGTTTTTAATCGCTGACGTAGGTGCGCGGGCGCGCTCCCTTGTCAGCATTTCCTGGCAGTATTGAAGATATTCGAAAGAGCTCTAAGAGCACAGAAAACGAAGGTCCTGCATTGATTAGGGTTATACTGAATAAGCTGATTTCCCTTGTGACATAACCCTCGGGGTGATGTTTTTTTATTTTTAATAAAAAGAACTAAATATCATTTTAAGCAGGAAAGCCATTTTTCTGAGTGTGGTGCACTGACCCGGCAGCAAAAAGGGTGCATGGCACAAACAATTAAGGAAAATGTGTTGAGTTGAAAAGAAAGCATTGAAAATTTTTGTACGATGTCAATGCACCCAGCCCTTGCAGAATGTGACTAAAGCGCTAAGCGTAAAGGAAAAGTCTGGCTTCATTGCTGTTTTAAAGCGCGAAGCTTAGCGAGTTCGTTACTTAGTAATGAACGCATACTTCTATCGAACTTTACCACAAGACAAAGAAGAAAAAGCGTGTTTTGTATTTTACTTCTTCGTCCCGTGTTAGCTCACTAGAAGTATGAGTTCATTATTCTATTGCTGTAGATGCGAAAATTGAACCTATAGAGTGCATTCTCGCCTTCTATCCTGAAATGGTAGTCAACTTGTACACAAAACTTTATGTACAATGACTTTGACATAGCCAAGTATCGTGAGGCTCAATGTCCGATAACAACATGCTAATTTTAGGTGTAAGTAGGGCTTCGGGTTTTCGCATTATTCAGAAAAAACCCTGAAAACACTAGGCGGTGAAATTTTGGGCAATTTGGATTTACTCAATAACCACCGATTTTAAAAAAGGGGGTTATAAATGATGATCAAAGCTCAAACTTAGGACATCGTGCAAGTTATCGTCTGCAGTAGCCGTTCGCACTTCAGCAGCGAATGTACGAATAGCGGCCAGCACCACAAAAAAGCTCGTTTTTCCTGTAATAAGGCCAATACACTTGTTTATCAACGGATTATTGGCCCTGATAAAACCCAGCTCATGAAATATTTTGCAAGCTACCAGAAATATGAAGTAAGTAGCATTTTTAAAACACTCTTGTTTTGAGAGTTTACACGGCGTGGTGATCAGTGCTTTCACGCTGCGGGCTGAGGCTTCTCGCTCTACCTATTTCTAGCGCAAACGTTGAAAGAGCATTACCTATACTGAGAAAACAAAGACTCGAAAGCAGCGTGGCTCCTTTAGCGACAAAAATCCCGTAAAGTATGCAACTGTGTATTACAACAAGCCTGAATGTTGTAGTATGAGAAACCCATGTATTGGCGGGATGATTTCCGTAGCGGCACATACGACTGAGTCCGCTTACGATTTTACTGGCCAGGTATCTACCGGACTGTGCGTCGCCACATCGCAGGATGCGATCTTTGCAACGTCGAAAAACGCCCCCATTCCGTCCGGCCGGCTAGTTTCAACCATTTGACATTCCCGCCGAACCGCTTTATTGTGTTATCTTGTATCTTTTAGGCCCATTTCCGTTGTCCTCATCCGGAAGTCGTTAAATGGCGGTAGCCACAGAAAATTCTACCCACTACGCTATCACACAGGCGCTCCACACGAGCTGTGCTGAAGATGCATCGCGAGGGTGTATAAAATCGAGCTTCTGGGTATAACAAACGTTGGTAGTAAAATATATTCAAATCTTTAAATTCATCGTATACTTTAGAGCGTAAACAAATTGAGCTGTATCGTTGAATCCAAATTGTATGAATAGGGTTATAATATTCCCAGCAGCAGGAACTTCCTAATATCAAAAACGAACTAATACAGTAAAAAAAGACGCTGCCAAACGCGGTTTTCCGCACCCCGATATTCCTATACCACCTATGAAAGGTAAGTGCAGTCATATTATTTCTAAGCTTTGCTTATAAAACCATCAGTAAGCAAGCCTAGAGTATATATTTGAAAAAAAACATCCAGCTGGAAGCTACAGACTCCAACGTGTTCTTTGAAAAACCGAAGGTCAGCATTTTAGGCAAACGCATGAAGGTAGATTTATCACCGGATGCACGAAGGATTGTTTCAGATTTTATTTCTATCTGAAGCTTCGTTTTTTGAAGCGCTGTATTAAAAATTGTTACTCTCGACACAAAAACATGCGTCTAGTGTTACAGTTCGCCTAATGAACTGGACAAAAGGCGTCTGAAATAGTAGAAGTATACTGGCGCACCATAACCACATTGAATTAGTGAAGGCCCCTATAAAGTAGGCACAAGCCAATCGACTGCCGGCAGAGGTTCCGAAAGCATGTTGAATGAAGCAGGCTTAACTATAAGCGCGGGAGCAGCCTGTCGCACATGGTGGCTTAGGCTGGGTAAGCCTGTTTGTTGCCGATAAAGCCGACGCTTGCCCTTCTTGTGCGAGACCCCTCGTGTGAATAAAACGATTAGTTTTTCTGGCCACGGCCGCTCTCGGAATTGTAAGTATTGTCTGAGCCATTTTGTACACGCTATCTCTGCGTGTTCAGAACACGGGTGGTTGGTTCTTCTATAACCTTGGAGCTAAAATTACACAGCAGCCTTCTATGGGCGCTTTTTTCACATTCTGCCAGCTCAGGACGGAAATACCCATGCAATAGGAGTCCTTGTTTCGCAGCAAATACCCCTCAGAGATTTGCACTCGTGATTCAAGTTTAATGAAAATACCTTCACTCCTGCCGGTAATGCAAGCTGCATTGTACTCCCAAACGAGTCATTCAGTGTGCTTACAGCAAATAGGATCTTTGTGTTTGCTCTACAGGGAACCTTGGAAATCTGGCGCGTTCGCTGAGATCATCGCTTAAGAAAACAAGGTGCCATGTTTTTTTACCCTATGTAGTGTACAGGTTTATTTAGCTTTCATTGTTTTTCGTGACTGAAGAAGACAGGAGGAGGAAATCCTGAAGTGTGTACGTGCAAGCGATGGTGTATTGGTCTGTCTTCTAGGGTGTTTTTTCTGTTCAATTTCTTTCGCTCGCAGTCTCTTTTTCAGCTTAAGTAAAAGGTTTCATTCTATTCTTGCAGACCCATCTAATAAGCATGTCCTGTGTCCTCCCATCAAGACCATAATTGTCTGTTCCAAAGGTACAAGAAATGCCTTATTTTAACAGAGACGGCTATGTCAAGTGCAGCACATGTCTACGATATGGTTATTCTCAGTTCCAAACAGCATTGCTTTTTAGTCCTAATGGAGCCTTGGATGGGGCAAGTGAATGAGTTGGTACCACAAGTATAAAACGCCCGCGATTATTTTCCCGAAAACTGTCCTTTGCGCGAAATAAAATTGTCGTTATGAGGCAACGTTCTGAATTTCGGCAAGAAAATATTGAGTTCTCCTCAAAGTAGGTACACAAAAACTGATGTATAATTCTCCGACAAAGATTTTATTTACATTCCGGGAGTGAATCCTTTTACGAAGGCGTTTCCAAGATTGTCTTAATACCGCGTGGTGTACTTGAGGGCAGCAAACAAGTTGCTATATCTACGTTCAAAATGAAGTGGCGCCTCATTTGTGTTTCAAGACTGACTGTCCTCCTTACAAAACATCAACCCTGGTTGGCGTCTGCGTGTTTTTAACAACAATTGTTAGCAACAATGGCATAATCCTGAAGCTCATCCTACTCAACCGTAACACATGTCCTGTTGGTCTGAGGACAGTTCAGAGGTTTGTGTGCCATCTTCTCAACAGAAAACCCCAATGCAATACATTTTTTTCTCATTCCAAGTGAAGCCTTCAATCATCCTCCCGAGACTGCTACAGCCATTGCCAATATGAACAATCTAGAAACCGCCTTTCACAAAAGCGCAGGCCCTTTGTTTCCTCTATTGCAAATATATAGCAACTCCCCCTTTTCTTCCTTGAATGGTTTCACGCCTAAATCATTTGTGGCTACTCAAAGTTTAAGGGGGTTCCTTAAATGTTTCCAAGTAATGGAATGCAAAAACGCACTTGGACGCTGCGTTTGCGTACGGTTCTAGCACCTAATGAATGTTTCGCTGCGCCCATCACCATTACACCAGCCTCTGGACACAACCGTCCGAAGCATCTGCGGTTCTGGAGCTATCTCCAGGAGCATCCTGTTTGCCCCCATTAGTACCTTCACCTGTCAAGAGTCTCGAATTGCACGAGTCACAGTGGCTTACCTCTGTGCGACGCAGATTTTCCTGTATCCCGTCACGCGCGGTTTCGCCTTTTCTCAGAACCGCCGGCGACCTCCTACGCTCCTTGCTGTTAGCAATTGTTGCCCCACTACCACGTACCACGATACTAGACTCGACGCAGATTTTCCTGTATCCCGTCACGCGCGGTTTCGCCTTTTCTCAGAACCGCCGGCGACCTCCTACGCTCCTTGCTGTTAGCAATTGTTGCCCCACTACCACGTACCACGATACCAGACTCGTGCCACAACAAGCTCTTTTCTAAAGGGCACAACGCCTGTGCTTTAAATGCACAGGTCCACGACTTTACTAGGAAAAATGAGTACTTAAAGGTAGATTCACAACGTAGATCTCATACCTTCAGTTTTTTGTACCGAAAAGTAGTGGTTCTGCTTCCCAAGAACATAAAAAACCGACATTCACAGTGCACATTAAGCGAACTCCCTTCGTGGCAATATAACACAAAATAGGTGAAATGGAGAAGAACTGTTTAGAACTGAAAGTACTATAAATAAAAATGCATTCGGAATAAGCTTTAATGTGTCAGCAGAAAATTTAGGAGGTGTGTGATGATAATATAAGTCACCGTTCTGTATCGTGAATCTGACCGTGACGACCATGATTGTCGAAAGCAGCAGAAGTCAAGCACTCAAATATCCGTTACACAAGTTTCGTTTTTACCAACGATAGTCGTTCTTGCTCTACATCAACGCGCAACTTTTGGTCTATCTGTCTGTCTGTCTGTCTGTCTGTCTGTCTGTCTGTCTGTCTGTCTGTCTGTCTGTCTGTCTGTCTGTCTGTCTGTCTGTCTGTCTGTCTGTCTGTCTCTCTGTCTGTCTGTCTGTCTGTCTGTCTGTCTGTCGGTCGTTTGACTGTCTGTCTGCTATTGATTGAGCAATCCGACCAGACCAAAGTTAAAGCCATCGTTTAACGCAACTTTTATGTACCCAACTCCGTAATTATCTGGATTATTCGGGATTGCTCATAACTGTCAACCTTGTTGATGAAAAACTAAACATTACGAATATCTGAGGCATAACATTAAGACATAAGTGATATTTGCTGTGTTCCTCTACGATGCAGATATGCTTCGTTTTTATACAGAAAAAGAAAGATGCAGCCACTCTAGGAAACTCACCTCGTGGCGTCACCTGACAGGTTGCCCTAGTTGCTGCATCCGTGAACTTCACAGGTACACCACCAGCAGCCGCTACCTGTATTGCTAGATGCGAAGCCCTTTACTGCTATTCTTGTCACAAAACTTCTCTGACGGCACTGTTCGGCATGCTTGACTATTTCCGAAATGGGTGCGAACTCGGTCTGATCTGTGTGGTACTGCAAAATTGTGTCAAGACTACATGCCGGCTCCCGTCCGTATAACAGGAAAAAAGGTGAGAATCCCGTCGTCATCTGCGTGGCCGTGTTGTAGGCGTATGTGACAAAGGGAAGTATCACGTCCCAGTCAGAATGGTCCGACGCCAAGTATATCGAAAGCATATCACTCAAAGTGCGGTTAAATCGTTTCGTTCTGTGAGTCCATTGGTTTGCGGGTGGTAAGACGAAGCAGTTCGGTGAATAATTCGACATTCCCGCAGGAGGGCTTCGATGACTTCCGAGAGGAAGACGCGACCTCGGTCACTGAGCAGCTCTCGAGGAGCACCATGGCGAAGTATGCAGCGGTGTAACAGGAAGGACGCGACGTCACGTGCCGTGGCCGTTGCTAGCGCAGCAGTTTCTGCATAGCGCGTAAGGTGATCCACCGCCACAATGACCCAACGGTTGCAAGCAGGTGTGCACGGTAGGGGACCATAAAGGTCTATCCCAATGCGGTCGAACGGTCTTTCTGGTAACGGCAATGGCTGCAGCGGGCCCACCGCAGGAGTAGGAGAGGATTTCCGCCGCTAACAGTTGATGCATGACCGGATGTACTTGCGGACGAACGTGTACATTCCCCCCCAGTAATACCGTAGGCGAACCGCTCATACGTTTTTAACACACCGGCGTGAGCGCAGCTGGGGTCAGCGTGGAAGGATGTACATATGCTCGTGCGCAAATGGCGAGGTATTACCAGTAACCATTTGCGACCTCCTGATTGGTAGTTGCGCCTGAAGAGCATTTCGTCGCGGAGTGCAAAGTGGGGAGCTTGTCGGCGCAGCGCACGCGATTCTTGAGCAGAGGGCACGCCAGAGAGGAAGTCAATAATCGAGGCAATCCAGGGGTCCTTGCGCTGCTCGGCTGGCATGTCCATGATGTCGACGGAAGAGAGGCCAGCATCAACAGAAATGGAGCACGAGTCTTCCGGCAGTAGGGGGGAACGGGACAGAGCGTCAGCGTCTGAATGCTTCCGGCCGGAACGGTACAGCACACGGATGTCATGCTCTTGAAGTCGCAGAGCCCAGCGACCAAGGCGGCCAGACAGGTCTTTGAGCGACCACAACAAACACAATGCGTTATGGTCCGTCACAGCGTCAAAAGGACAACCGTACAAATATGGTCGAAATTTTGTAAGCGCCCATAGGATGGCCAAGCACTCGTTTTCCATAACCGAATAATTTACCTCAGCTTTTGTGAGTGTGCGACTGGCATAAGCGACGACATAATCGTCAAAACCAGCTTTTCGTTGGGCAAGCACTGCACCGATTCCGGCGCCGCTGGCATCCGTGTGGATTTCTGTTGGCGCGGTCGGGTCAAAGTGTCGCAGAATAGGCGGGGAAGTAAGGAGTCGCCGTAACTTTGCGAAGGCTTCATCGCAATCCCTCGACCAAACGCTAATACCGCTTTGCTTGCCGAGAAGTGCCGTCAAGGGCGCAATTATGGCGGCGAAGTGGCGAATGAAGCGGCGGAAATTCGAACATAGTCCAATAAAGCTCCGTAGAGCCTTCATGGTGGTCGGTTTAGGGAACTCGGCGACCGCGCGAAGTTTGGTGGCGTCAGGAAGAATTCCCTCCTTCGACACAACGTGGCCCAGTATGGTCAACATTCGCGCCGCAAAGTGGCATTTCTTCATGTTGAGTTGCAATCTGGCATTGGCAAGGCAAGTCAAAACCTGCTCCAGGCGCCTCAAATGAGTGTCGAAGTCGGGATAAAAAACGACTATGTTATCTAATGAGTGTCGAAGTCGGGAGAAAAAAGGACTATGTCATCGAGATAACAGAGACACGTTTTCCATTTCAGGCCGCGCAAAATGGTGTCCATAATCCTCTCGAACGTGGCAGGAGCATTGCACAGGCCAAACGGCATGACGTTAAATTCATACAGGCCATCAGGAGTGATAAACGCCGGTTTCGCGCGATCGGCTTCCGCCATGGGTACCTGCCAATATGCAGACCGCAGATCAAGGGAAGAAAAAAACTCGGCGACTTGTAAAATGTCAAGGGCATCATCGATCCGTGGTAAAGGATAGACATCCTTCCGTGTTATGCTGTTCAGACGGCGATAATCCACGCAAAAGCGGATTGAACCGTCCTTTTTGTTACAAGCACCACGGGAGACGCCCAGGGACTGTTGGAGGGCCGAATTACTCCCCGCTTGAGCATATCATTCACCTGTTCGTCAATAGTGCTGCGCTCTTTCGGCGACACACGATACGGTCGTTGGCGTAGTGGTGCATGCGAGCCGGTGTCGATGGAGTGAGAAACTGCAGATGTTCGGCCCAGCGGTGCCTTTGCGACGTCAAAAGAAGAGCGGAACCGATATAGCAGAGCGAGGAGCGTCACTCGTTGGTCTGCTCTGAGGGTAGTATCGATCGAAGCGCCAATGTCCGGAGGCGACAGGTCTGGTGCTGGCGGGGCAGGACTGAGTCCAGCCACTAGAACCGATGACGAAAAGTCGTCTGGTACGGCGGTGACAAGCTGCGGCACGACAACTTCGACGCAGCCAAGGACCTGACCGTGCAGGAGACGAAGGGGCTCCAAGGACTCGTTGGTGACCACTTGGCGCTCGTGCCAGCATGAACTGTCAGTAGGGCGAATGGCAGGGACAGCGATTTTCGATGGAGAAATAAGGGCGACGGCGTAAAAAGAACAGGTGCGTCGGGAATGGAAGAGCAGAAGAGCGGTACGAGATCAGCCGAGCGGGGAGGAATGTCCGTGTGGTGAGCCACGGTGAGCTTTGCAAGGGCAGTGGACGGAATGTTGGCATAAGGCGCATCCAAAGAAAAATCAAATTCTACTTGTGCACGCGCACAGTCGATTATTGCGCGATGGCGAGATAAAAAGTCCCAGCCTAAAATGACGGCATGGGAGCAGGATGGCAGCACGAGGAACTCGACGGGGTACACAACGTTCTGGATCGTGACACGCGCCGTGCAGGCTGCCAAAGGTTTTACAGGTTGCGCAGTTGCGGTATATAACGAAAATTGCGGCAGCGGCGTCGTAACTTTCCTAAGCGAGCGCAAATATCGGCGGTAATGACGGAGATGGCTGCGCCAGGGTCGGCTAGTGCGACTGTACATACATCCTCAACAGATACGTCGATTACATTTGTAGGCCTTTTACAGTTCAAAAGTCGCGCAGCTCTTGCCTCCGGTACTGCGGCGGCTAGTTTTCCTGTTCAGTTGGGCTTTAACGATGGCGCATAGGCGATAGTGAGCGGCGACGTGGGGAGCTTGAACGGCGGCTATCGGCGTCACGAAGGCTGAAATCGTTGTATCCGGAGGCAGGCAACGGCGACCTGGGTGGCACGTCGGTCATTAGCTGCGAAGACGCGTGTGGAGAGCCAAAAGTGTGGTTTCCAACGTCATCATTCATCGCGGACACGCGGTGGTGGCAGTAACGGGCCGCATGGCCTGGAAGTCGGCAGGGAAAACAGATAGGGCGATTATCAGCCGTGCGCCACGGATTCCCCGGTGGCGGATTCCTGTGTACCGCAGAGCGTGGCGGGGTTGGTGGCATGGCCCGAAAAGACATCCCAGCTGGCTGTACTGGTCTTCCCATGGCTTCGGCATACGTGAGGGGTGCATAATACAGAGTGGCGGCAGTGCCTCAGCCACCTGTTCCTTGATCATGTGGAGAAGCGCTGGAAGCGTTGGCGAGACAACGGAAGGAGTCACTTCGGTAGGCTGCGGAGGCAATAAGTATCAGTGAGATGGGCCAGGAACAGACGGTGGCATCGGTGATCCAGGCTCCAGGGTAAGAAGTGACACTTGCCGTGCGACTTCTTCGCGAAGAAACTGTTGAAGCTGCCGCATCAAGGATGCGTCGGCACCCGCCTCTGTCAAGCTCGACAGCACCTCTCCCTGGACTGAAGAGCTCCGGGTAAGCGCCCTCTGTCTGCGGAGTTCTTCGTAGCTTCGGCACTGGGTGATGACGTCAGCAACGGTTCGCAGGTCTTTCGCTAACAGCATCTGGAAAGCATCATCATCGATTCCTTTCATCAGGTGCTTAATTTTCTCTGCTTCCGCCATAGCTGAATCAACACGGTTGCATAGGTCCACAACATCCTCGATATAACTTGTGAAGGTCTCTCCAGGACGCTGCGATCGTGTGCGGAGACGCTGCTCAGCAAGACCTCGACGATGCGGTTTTTGAATTCAGACCAGGTAGCCATGGTGGCTGCGTTGTTGTGGAACCACTTCTTGGCTAGGTGGTCCAAATGAAACTCAACGTCATTAAGCTTCATGCCATCGTCCCATCTGTTGTGCGTGCTTACTCGTTCGTACTGCGACAGCCACTACTCCACGTCGTTGTCATCCGTTCCATCGAAGTTAGGGGGGTCGCGCTGGCGAAGCACACCCGAACACATGATGGGCTGCGGTGAGCAAGGTGCCATGTCCCGGTCGGTGTTCAGCGGCATCGCGGGCTGTAGCCGTCTGCTCCGTAACTCCAGGATGTGGTATCGAAGACTTGCGATGCGAAGGTAGAGTCACGCTGGAAACGAACCCGCACACTCCACCAAATTGAAGCGTGGTTTATTGGACCACTAACGAGCAGTTAGAGCTGCGGAGAAGCCGAGGTTCATTGTGCTAAGCAATCTGTGTCCGACGCGATACTCGATCGGCCCGTGCGCCAAGCGGTGCTTCTGCCTTCTCGTCCTCGGGCAAGCACCAAGCCGAATATCCCCAACGGGGAATTGTTCGTGCATGAACGCCAACGACGATTACATCAATTGCGTCCACAATCAAAGCTACAATAAATACAAGTTATACAAAAAATCTGAAGATAACACGAAGGAAATAAAAAAAAAACATAAGGAAACAACAGTCATAAATACGAACAAAACAGGATCACATATAAACCAAAAAAACTCTTTAAGATTGTTTTTTAAAGTACGTAGTAGATGACGATCATTCGTTATGACAGGCAAATAATTTCCCAATGAGACAGCTGCGAAACAAGATGTTTTTCTACAATAATTAGTGCGAATCGTTGGTAATGAGAAATTATAATCACTTGAAAATCTAGTGAATATTTCGCTTCGTACACTAACTACTTTAATGAAATCAAGTGAATGGTAGCAGTGCAATAATTTGTGAAAAATATTTTCAAGTTCTAATAAAATACCGTAATAATTGATGGTATGTTATTGCGACCTAGTAGACCTGAGGCAGAGGAACAAGGTGATCTAAACTTTATTTTGCGAATGCATTGATTTTGAATATGTTGAACCGATGAAACGCGATAACAGCACGTGTTGCCCCATGAAACAAGGCCATAATATAAGTGACTGTGAACAAAAGCAAAGTCTGAAGACAACAAGCATGATGAGGGAAAAAGAGCCGAGCCTTGATTAAAGCTCCAATGCCGAAAGCAGTTTTTTGCTTAACATAAGAAACGTAAGATGTATATGTGAGCTTAGGGCCGAAATGAATGCCAAGGAATGTAACCTGCAAATGAATGAGGACCAAGTTTTATTTCCGGAAAAATACTGATAATTTTCTCACATGACCTGAACACCATAAATGTAGTTCTTTTCCGGGTTAATAATTAGGTAATTGTCATGACACCAGTTTTATATATTGTTAAATACTAAATTCAAGTTCGGTGTAAGTGAAGTAATGATTTATTAGATAATGACATAGTTGCGTGGTCCCCATAAAAGAAGCAGTGCGAGGAATCAGCGCTATCTGGAAGGTTCTTAACATATACAAGAAGAGTAAAGGGCCTAAGATTGATCCCTGGGGTACGCCTTGATTAAATGTTCTTGTATCTGAGAACGCATCAGCAACATCTGCACTGTATTGTCTGTTTAGTAACTTCAAAAATAATAATGCAGGTCCGGTTATGCCACAGGCTTCTCATTTATTAAACACGTTTCGTGATTAATGTAATCAAAGGATTTATTAATTTTAAAAATAGAACCCGCAAAATTTCCAGAGTCAATTGACTTCCTATTGAAGTCTGTTAACGAACACAAAGCTAGGTTAGTGGAACATCCAGTCCTGAAACCGAATTGACAAGGGTTTGGAATATTTAACTTATTCAGGCAGCTATAGAGACGTTTTGAAATAGCTGTTCAATAAGTTTACTTTAAAAAAGAGAACAAAAATGGGGCGATAATTATGTATTAATAATCTATTGCCTTTTTTGGAAATGCGCATCACTTTCGCTTTTTATAGAGAAGATGGAAAAGTTCCAGTACTAAGTACAAGGTTTATTATATGGCTGAGTGTATTTCCAACAAAAGTGTCCTATTGCCTTTTTTGGAAATGCGCATCACTTTCGCTTTTTATAGAGAAGATGGAAAAGTTCCAGTACTAAGTACAAGGTTTATTATATGGCTGAGTGTATTTCCAACAAAAGTGTCGACTAACTGCAAATGACAAATCAAAACGTTACCTAGGCCTGGGCTCCTGTTTTTGAGGGCACCAAGTGTAGACAGCCCTTCGGGAATAAAAGGAAACCGGAAATAAAAGGAAAGATCGGCTAACCCGCCGGAAACCAAGTTAAGCATTCACAGACTGAGCGGTGTTGTAGTAAGATGAAAAATAATCGCAAAAAGCTTCGGCAATGTCAGTGCGCTGATTTAGGTTTCTTCCATTCTAGCTAATGTCTGGTATTAAGGATTAAACTGCTGTCGCCTTTAAAAACGTGCTAAGCAAATTTTATTGTTTTTTGGGGTTATTTTCATGTTTAGCTCACTCAGTCTCATAATAACGTTTTTTTTCCTGTTTTAAAAGAATGTTTAAGAGAAAGCAGTATTCCTTGTATCGCGTAGCTAAATTGGAATTGAAGGGCTGCCTTTTGTTTTTTTTTGTACAGGCACGGCCGCTCGATTAAAACTAGCTCTCATCGAGCGGCCGTGGTACAGGCACGGCCGCTCGATGGAAACTAGACCTAGTTTGCGTCGAGCGGCCGTGGTACAGGTTATCTTTCTTTCGCATGCTTTCTAAAAGACCATTAGTAATCCAAGGATTATTCGGCGAGCTGAATCTTTTTTTGTTACAGTAACCGTAGTTTAGTTAGGTAACACAGCTTTGAAAAAGGCACAAGAAAAGTGCCCTAGTGCAACTTCTGCATCATCTAAACAGTTGTTGTACACCAGTCAGTCGCCCTGATGGTTTCTTTAAATTTTACTGAATTAGATACGCATGTAAAGTGACAACTGCGTTTTTGAGGCACGTCTGCGTCAAGTATAAGCAAAATAGGAAAATGATCGGTGATATCTGTGTCAAGAACGGCTGAAAACGTTGGGGTGATAGGTTAGATATTGAGTGATTGATTGTACGGTTTAACGCGCCGACGCAACGCAGGCGATATGGCTCGCCGTAGTGGACTGCTCCGAATTAACTTTGACCACCTTCGTACCTTTCACGTGCGCGAAAATCTCGCACACACGGGTGTTTTTGCTTTTCACCTCCATCAGAAAACCGGCCACCCCGGCCTGGAATCGAACCCGCGACCTCGTGCTAAGCAGCGCAACGCCTTAGCCACTGAGCCACCAAAGGGGGTGTGGGTGAATGTATCAGAGATTTGAATTCGAATGATCCAAAGGAATCTGTGTTTGCAGTAAATGAGGTACACTCGGTATCACGTTAGTTAATGTTTAGATCGCCAACTAAATCAGGTTGTTTTAGACCAAAGAGCTTAACGGGGGAAGTAGACACAAAATGATTTGGCATTTGTTTTCATGGAAAAGAAACAGAAACTGTGTGGCACATAGTGCTGTAACTCGAGTGCATGCACACGAAAGTACGTTAGTGAAATTTTGGGCTTCCAGAAGCCCTAGGCATATGGGTAGCCCAGAGAGAATTAACTTTAATTGCTATCTAGGCGATGAAAAGAAGATAATATTTCGGGGGAATAAACACACCGAGGGCAAAATTACCTGGAACAGATACCACCTGTACCAGAAAGAATAAGTATTTTGTGCATGCATCCAGAGCAGCATTGGTATTAAACAAAGAGTTTAAAACATAGATGTATCAGTTTTTCTTGGTACGATGACACGTCATTCTACGTTAAAAAGGGAATACCAGTAGCAATCAATATCATATTCCTCTTCATCAGCGGCCAAGAGCCATCGTCAGTGTTTTGTCTATACACCCTCCGCCACGGACGTTTCGACGCAATTATGAGTACGCTGCTTTTGCTCTCAACTTTTAAAGTCATTGAACGCAGAAATGTAGCCCAATCAAATAAGCCGTAACTGGAACCAGCGTGGACTACAAATAAAGACCTGAAAAATGGTTTCCTAACAGCACAAGTATACTGTTTACTTACGAGTGTGGGCGTAGTTACGCAGACACACAGTTAAAAACATACAGTTACGAGTGTGTTTTTACTAGACCGTGTAAAAACACGACGCTCATCACGCTCCGTGCTTTGTGGCTCAAATGTGTGAACAGCTACTTTCGGACCGATCGGAGAAAGTGTATATTTGCGGTTGGCTGAAGAGCGACCATCCTTCTGCGATGCGTAAGCTTTCTGCCCGTGTAGGCACAGAAATACGGGGAGGGGGGTGAACGCGATACAACATAAGTATACAGCACAGGCGCAGTCGCATTAATTTCTATTCGGCTAGTCCTTCCCGCGCTACAACCAAATTATTCGTCGAGCAAAAACCTTTATTGCAAACCTTTAAATTGCATTACCTCCCAAATATGAAGTTGTAGCTACCGGGCGAGCTTTATCTGCGCCCATCGCTTCCTCTACCTTGGGGGGCGGATCCTGATCCGTAATTCTGGCGATTGCGCAGCAGAGCGCGTTGCGCCCGCCAGGCTACGGTATTCAGGGCCTTTTTGATTCGATTGATTGATTGATTGATTGTAGGGTTTAACGCGCCGACGCAACGCAGGCGTGAGGCGCGCCGTAGTGGAGGGCTCCGGATTAATTTTGACCACCTGGGGATCTTTGTCGTGGGCCGAAATCTCGTACACACGGGCGTTTTTGCTTTTCGCCTCCATCAGAAAAGCGACCACCGCGGCCGGGAATCGAACCCGCAACCTCGTGCTCAGCAGCGCCTTTTTGATTCGAACTGAAGGCATAACTTTTATTGAGATGGGGGAGGCCACATGGCCATAGTTCGGAAAGATGGAAACGAAGAGGAGGTGGCATGCAGTCAGCCATGATTACGGATTGCTTTAGGTGAATGATAATTGAATGGGGGTGTAGCCGCATCTCCAGCTATTCTGTCAAGGACACTTTGTAATTGAGAACTAAATCACCTACAACAGAGGATGTCTAAATAAGCGTCTCTTCATAAGCGGGGACGTCCACAGACGACGTAAGCACGAGTTTTAAGGGACTAACAACTCATCGAACCCTCGTTTGTTTTGCAATGTACGCGCGATATTCGTTGCCTTTGACGTTTTTGTATTTTTCGCCGTGTATAGTAAATAATTTCCTGCTAATAATGGACGAGCAAACATGAGCTGGTACAAGGTGATACCGGCTTACATATTGTCTTTGGAAGGGAAGTACAGCAGCGTAATATCGAAGCTTCTTTATGGTGCCCTTTTAATCGGTTCAAATACGTTTGCCTCCTGCTGAGGTGTTTTTTTTTGGGAGGGTGGGAGGAAGAGAGGCAGTTTATAGGATTCAAGCATGCAATGAAAATGAAATGTTTAATGTCAGTGATATACCTTTGAGTAAAGAGGTGCATACTATGTACGGGTGATTATTACTAGGTACGTATAAGTAGGATAGAGGTCGACAATATGATATATGATTTATTAACGTACAATGAAGAGAGCAAAAATGCTTCATTCGAATAGTAAGTGAAGTAAAGACCTTACAGTATATGGTACATATTGTTACGAAGCCAAGGACGACGCAGTTGCCTTGAATGAGAAACAAGTTTATTGGAGCGAACATGTGCTCCCCTAACAACTCAAAAGAACACAGAGGCGGCGAAGCAGCGGTCAACAAAGTGACTTGCGCAGGCGAGTGTCATCGAATCGAATGCCGCGGCGTCTGCTCTGCAGGCTTTTATCTTTCGGCGCAAGTGTTTCTGGAACCGTCAATTCACATTGTAGATCAAAGAAGATTATTCTGGGCTAGTGACTTAAGTGCGAAACAGTCTGCTTATCTGAATGTGATAGCCCGTGTGGTATAAAAGTAAAGAATGTAAGACGCGCTTCGTTTGGAACGCAGATAACACAGCCGCGCGTGGCCTGGTAGTAAAAACAAACAATAAATAAACAAACGCACACCTGCTTCACAGCATTACGCCCACCTCCCCTCGCGGGAACAATGGTGTGATGCGACGCTGAAGGGGGTTCCACTGGCGTAGCATCAAGCAATCGTCGGGTACGGCAAGAGAGCAAGCGCAAGCTCAAGCGCGGACGACCGTCGACTCAAAGCCGGGCTGCCAACCTGCGAAGCCACTTTCCCCTATATCGGTTAAAGAAATTCCCTAGATTTCCCTAGATAACTTATAAGTGCGGTGTTTGGATGTTTTCTGTAAGATAATAAGTTTGTTCTATGGAAAAAGATTTCTAGGTTTACTTTTACAACATAAATAAGTATTCGCTTGCAAGCATTTATTGAAATAACTGTAATAAAGGTGAGAAATGTCGCTGTACAAATTGTAATTTTTAAATATTTTATTTCATCAAACCACAAATGTCATAGAGGAAATCAAACATAACATATACAAATCACCAAGAAAGGAAAACCAACCGCGCTGCACGCACACAGCATTACAACATTTTAAGAGACAGTACAGATTACAACAAATTGCACGTAAGCTGAAGACGCGTTTTGGCTCACGCAATCGTGATTAAAGTTGCCGCTCTCACCAATGTAGCAATAATCGCAGACCGAGGTAGACAAAATTTTCTGCGCAGGCTGCGATTATTCCTACATTGGTGAGAGCGGCAACTTGAAAGACGATTGCTTGAGCACAAGGATGACGTCAGAAACAAGAAGATAGCTTCGAACGCGCTAACGGAACACGTGGAAGCCACGACACATAAAGTAGACTGGGGAGCCGCATCAGTTATCGCCAGAGAGGAGAAATGGCTGTTACGCCGATATCCCGAGTCTTCGATTATACAAAGGACAGAAAAAACCATGAACCACACTGCAGGCAATCTCCCTCCGACGTACGCAAGATGCCTGGGGCGATTATTTCAGCACGCCCAGTGAACAAGGTTTCCCTACGGAAGCCAAAACGTCTTTTTTACGCTTTTAATAAGCCTTTGGCCGGTGACCACAGGTTTTTAACTATTAATCTTTTACCCGACCAGGCGAAATTTCGTCAAACCAATAGAGTTCCTTGAACACCGCCGCTCGCGGGCCATGTGTTGTTTTGTTAGTCGTAGATGTGAGTGCAGCGGAAGTTTCTGAGCTCGTGATTCCGATTTTATTCTGCTCGCTGCCTCACACCTGGGTAATATGTGACAAGGGGGCGCCCTTTTACACTACCCGCCCTGTCGCCCCCTTCGACCCTTTGTATCCGCTATCCCGGCACGGTGCTGCACCTTTGGGACAGTTTAGAAGGCAGTTAAAAGAGAAAAGAAGAAACAAACAAGAGACTGTACGGAGGGAGGCAGGGAGCGGTCCCAGCGTCGAGTTGCTTTCTCCACGTGGACGCGAAAAAGTTCCCTAGAGATTGGCAAATTTGCTTTTTCCCCTAAAGACAACACTAATTCCCTAGATCTAAGGAGATTTCCCTAGAGTTGGCAGCCCTGACTGAGAGACCGACCGGAGCGCGGCACTCCGCTTCTATGCGCAGTGCGCCCGAAGGAGTGGAGACCACGGAGAGAGAGAGAGTACTGCACATGCGCACAGTGCGGAGCCGCGCGCAGCGCAACCGCAGATGTCGGGAGAGAGTGTTCGCTATCGGAGAGAGGAGAGGAGGCGAACGGAGGAGAGACGCAGCTGTGCGGACGCGGACGACGGACGCACACAGGACAGGGCCGCCGGCAAGAGATGCTCCTCTCAGCGTCGCATCTAATAAAGCACAGTCCGAACGATCAACAAAAAAAGTCCGTCATCTTGCATTGTAAGATTTCAAGCGAACCACGTGGACGACTTCGGGCCGCGTGCGTCGTCGTGATGTTCCGGAATCACCATCGGGGATCAACTCGTAGGTAAGTTGGCCGACACGTCGTAGAATCTTGTAGGGTCCCAAATACCTTCGCAGAGGCTTCTCACTTAGTCCGCGTCGACGGATGGGTGTCCAAACCCACACACTATCTCCAGGGTGGTACTACGCGTGTCGGCGTCGGAGGTTGTAGCGCCCGGCATGCACCAGCTGCTGGTCCGTTGTACGAACTCGAGCGAGCTAGGGGGCCTCCTCCGCACGCTGAAGCTATCCTTGGACGTCGGGGTTGAGGTCGTCCTCTTCTACATGCGGAAGCATGGCTTCAAGCATCATAGTCGGCAGTCTTCCGTAGAGAAGTTCGAACAGCGTTATCCGGGTAGTTTCCAGGATAGCCGTGTTGTACGGAAAGGTGACATACTGGGGCACTTCGTCCCAAGTCTTATGTTTAATGTCGACGTACATTGACAGCATATCCGCGATCGTCTTGTTCAGACGTTCCGTTAGTCCGTTCATTTGGGGGTGTAGGCCGTCACTCTTCGGTGATCCCTGTTGCTGCAGCGTAAGATTCCTTGCATAAGCTCCGCAGTGAAGGCAATTGCGCGGTCCGTGATTAGGACTTCAGGGGCTCCATGTCGCAGCACAATTTGGTTTATGAATAACTTTACGACTTCCTGTGCTGTCCCCCTCGGAATAGCGGCGGTCTCTGCGTAGCGCGTCATGTAGTCTGTTGGTACAACAATCCACTTGTTCTGTCATTGTGACGTAGGAAACGGGCCTCGAAAGTCCATTCCAATATGTTCAAAGGGCCTCGACGGAACGGCGATCCGTGGCAGAAAGCCGGCGGGTCTCGTCGGCGGCGTTTTTCGTCGCTGGCCGTCAGGGCATCTCCGGACGTAGCGGGTCACGTGGGATGCAAGGTGGAGCCAGTAGTGCTTCATCTTGATTTTCCCGATTGTGCGATCTGTGCCGACGTGACCGGAAGACGAGCCGTCGTGGCACGCTTCCAAAATTTCGTCACGAACATCCGACGGGATGACAAGAAGGTAATTCGCTCTCGTTCTGGGCTGAAATGTTTTTGTTCCCGAGGACGGCGTTTTTCAGGCTGAATGCAGGTAAGTTGCGTGTAAATGCCCTGGACACGGCGACGTTGCATCTTTCAAGGTAGTCGATCATGACGCGTAACTCGGGGTCAGCACGCTGTTGGGCGGCTAGATAGCTCTCAGTCATGACTCCGAAGAACGCGCGTCATCATCGGAGTCTTGTGGTGGCGGGTTGACGGGGGCGCGGGACAGGCAGTAGGGGTCAGAGTGTTTTCTCCTGGATTTATAGACTACTGTAACTTCGAATTCTTGCAGGCGCAAGCTCCACCTACCAAGACGACCAGAGGGGTCCTTCAAATTTGCGAGCCAACACAGCGCATGGTGCTCCATGACAACCTTTAACGGTCTTCCATACACGTGTGGGTGAAATTTTGAAATGGCACATATATTCTTGAGGCACTCTTTTTCAGAAGCTGAGTAATTTCTTTCTGCCTTGGACAGACCACGGCTGGCATAGGCGATTACTTTTTCGCACCCGCTTTGCTTTTGTACGAGGATGGCACCCAAGCCTATATCACTGGATTCCGTGTGCATTTCCATTTAGGCGTTCTCGTCGAAATGCCCGAGCACAGGCGGGCTTTGCAGGCATTGTTACAGCTCACCGAATGCTGTTTCTTGGGCATTTTTCCAGCTGGAAGGGGTGCTACCTTTCGTGAAGCGGGTGAGTGGCTCTGCAATGCGGGCGAAGTTTGTGACGAAGCTCCTGTAGTACGCGCAAAGTCCGAGAAATCGCCGCACGCCCTTCTTATCTTTCGGTCTTGGGAAGTTCGCTATGGGGGAAGTTTTCGCCGGGTCAGGCCTTAGTCCCGCGGCATTGACGACATGGCCCAAAAACGTAAGTTCCTCGTACGCAAAGCGGCACTTTTCAGGCTTCAGCGTTAGCCCCGATGTACGGATGGCTTCGAGTACAGACTGCAACCTTGCAAGGTGTTCGTCGAAAGTCCGGGAGAATACCACAACATCGTCGAGGTATACGAGGCAGGTATGCCACTTCAGGCCAGCTAGCGCCGTGTTCATGACTCGTTGAAATGTTGCTGGCGCCGTGCACAACCCAAACGGCATCACCTTGAACTCGTATAGCCCGTCCGGGGTTATAAATGCAGTCCTCTCGATCTCTCTCGTCCACTTCAATTTGTCAGTAGCCGGTCTTTAGATCCATTGATGAGAAGTACTTCGCGTGGCAGAGGTGTTCCAGGGCGTCGTCGATTCTGGAGAGGGGGTACACGTCGTTTTGGTGATTTTGTTTAGTCACCGGTAGTCAACGCAAAACCTTATTGGGCCGTCTTTTTTCTTCACGAGTACGACCGGCGCAGCCACCGGCTTTTCGATGGCTGTATAATGTCGTCACTGAGCATGTCGCCGACTTGAGTCCGGACGGCTTCCCCCTCGTGTGAAGAGACGATGCACGGTGACTGTCGGGTAGCTCGGGCTCCATCTTCGGTTATTATTCGGTGCTTCGCCCGAGGTGTCTGACGTAGTTTTGAGTCGGACGAAAAACACTCTCTGTAGCGATGCAGCAAATCCGATAATTTATCTTGTTATTCTTGCGGTAACGCAGGGATTCACGTGGGAGGGATTCGGAAGCTTGAAGGTCTCTTCGGGTGCGCGTTCAAAGTCGGCAAACGCGATCACGGCGCTTGCTTCTCGCGTTTCTTCGGGGAGCGCAATTGCAGCGCCCCTTTTTAAATGTTGGTATTCCTCGCTGAAATTAGTGAGCAAAACTTGGGATTGGCGTGGCGTAAAGCTCGCAATGCCTCTTGCAACAGAGACACCGCGGTCGAAGAGCAACCTTTGGCAACTCTCTACAATAGCGTCGACGTCAGGAACAGCATTTTCCCTGTAGACAGTGATCATCAAGCTTGCGCGGGGTGGCAGTGTGACATTATCATCGGCGATCCTTAAAGCAGCACGGTGTTCGGGGTTCGGTTCCGGTGTCATGTAGTGATCGGAGGAAAAGGCTATGGACTTGGTCTGTAGATCAATTATTGCACCGTTTTCCGTCAAAAAGTTCATTCCAAGAATTACGTCGCGGGAGCAGTTAGGCAAAATGATGAACGCCGCAGGGTAGGTTGTGCCGTCTATTGTCACGCGATGTGCAAGTTCCACTTGACGTCACGAGGTGGCCTCCTGCTGTGGGAATATGCGGACCGTCCAATCTGGTCATAACTTTCTTCAGCTTAGACGCAAAAGGTCCGCTCATGACTGAGTATTCGGCTCCCGTGTCTATGAGGGTGACTACCTCAAAGCCGTCGATGGACAGCTGAACGTCGGGCACTGCCTTCTTCAAGTTCCGCGTGCGTCTTGGCGTCGTATCTCGGCTGCTCTGTGTTGACGGTGGGGCACTGTGCGTCGTGGTCTTCGTTGTATTCTCATCGGCATGTTCGGTCGTGTCGGGTACACGTCGCGCCGTTCTGCTGTCTTCGTGGTCGG
Organism: Haemaphysalis longicornis; assembly: GCF_048455015.1. Taxonomy (NCBI): domain Eukaryota; kingdom Metazoa; phylum Arthropoda; class Arachnida; order Ixodida; family Ixodidae; genus Haemaphysalis; species Haemaphysalis longicornis. The sequence continues at coordinate 168,088,009 of NW_027526407.1, forward strand.
GAGTCACGTCAGGTTTAGATTGGGTCGTCGGGTTCGGGGTATGTCATGAATCATGGTCTTCAGTGAGTCGCTGCGTCGTTGGAGGGTTTTCTTTTTTCCGCCGTTGTGCAACTTTACCTCCCGAAGTTGCTGCTTTTAGTTTCCCCCGCGTGGGCTGGGGGACCTTCCTCGTGAGAAGTCACCAGTGCTGCGGTGGTTCGGTGACTGCTACTGGTAGGGCGACGGCGAACGGTTAAAGCGGGCTGGTCCTCGGTTGTTGTTGGATAGGTATTCTTCGATCTCAGCAGGGCGCTGTCCCTATGGGGGGCGTGGGACGTCGATGGAGAACCCTCGAAAACCGATCCTCTTGTAGGGACAGTAACGGTAGATGTGGTCGGCCTCACCGCAGTGGTAGCACAGCGATGATTACCGGGCGTTCGCCACACCTCGGTCTTCCTTCGAGCGGGGGTTTGCACCGCTGGTGGTCGGGCCGGCGACAGGGGGTCACGGTGCGCAGCCTCGTGATAGTAGGGCGCAGGTGGGCGAGCCCGGCTAACAGCAGCTGCGTAGGACATGGCTTGCGGCTCGCGGGGTGCTTCTGACGTCTTTGAGGTACCCAGCGCTTGCTTCACTTCTTCCCTAATCACATCGGTAAGGGAAGCGACATGCGGCTGCGGCGGCGTGGGGAGAAGTTTCCGCAGCTCCTCCCTCACTATTGCGCGGATAGTCTCACGTAGGCTGTCTGCCGGAATCCGCATGCTGCGCCAACAAATTGTCGGTCATACTGCTTAGTACGCAATTGAAGAGCCTTCTCAATTGCGCTGGCTTCGGTCACAAATTCGGCGACGGTTTTGGGAGGGTTGCAGACAAGTCCAGCAAACAATTCCTCCTTCTCACCGCGCATTAGGAAGCGCAACTTCTTTTCTCCCGCCATGCAAGGGTAAGCACGCCTGAAGGCGTGCTTATTGGCCGCGCCAACAAACTGTCGGTCATACTGCTTAGTACGCAATTGAAGAGCCTTCTCAATTGCGCTGGCTTCGGTCACAAATTCGGCGACGGTTTTGGGAGGGTTGCAGACAAGTCCAGCAAACAATTCCTCCTTCTCACCGCGCATTAGGAAGCGCAACTTCTTTTCTCCCGCCATGCAAGGGTAAGCACGCCTGAAGAGCCTCTCCATCTCTTAGATCAACACAACAACACTTTCGTTAGAGTGTTGTGTCTACGTCAGCAGCAAGACTTCGGCCAGCTATTTTTGCACAGCCGTGGGGAACGTCGTTAAAAATTGCATTCGGAAATCATTCCAAAACTCTAGGGAGCTCTCATGGTTTTCGAAACAGATCCTTGCTGAGTCCTCAAGGTAGAAGAACACTTGCCTCAGTGTCTCCCCGTCGTCCCATCGATTGAACAGCTTTACCCGTTCGACTTGCTCCGACCAGTCTTCGGCGTCCTCCGAATGTGACCCATGGAATGATGGGGGCTCCCTGGGTTGCTGAAGAACGAGGGCAGGACTGGGAGCGATGGTCATGGTGTCTGCGTTTGTCATAGTGGTTTTCACGACGTCTTCTGTTTTCACTTTATCAGGAAGCAGTCCAAACTCTGGCTAGAGGCCTTCCTATCGGCGGCTGACACGTGTCGGGCTTGCTTCTCGGCTTGACGAGGGCTTAGGGTGCATGTACCCCGCACATCTACTAGATGTCACGATGTCAAGGACGACGCAGTTGTTTTGCAGGAGAAACAAGTTTATGAGAGTGAACTTGTGCTCCTCTAAAAACTCAAAAGAATACAAAGGCGGTGAAGAAGCGGCCAACAAAGTAACTTGCGCAAGCGAATGTCGTCGAAGATAATGCCGCGGCGTCTGCTCTGAAAACTTTTATCTTTCGGTGCGAGTGTTTTTAGAACCGTCGATTCAGATCCAGAACATTGTAGATCACAGAAGATTATTCTGGGCTAGCGACTTTAGGGCGAAACAGTCTGCTTATCTGAATGTGCTAGCCCGTGCGGCATAAAAATGAACAATGCAAGAAGTGCTTTGCTTGGAACGCAGATAACACAGACGGGCGTGGCCCGGCAGTAAAAACAAACATAAATAAACAAAGCCGTACATGGTTCGCGGAAATATCAATCATACGAGCGAGGTTTATGCAGTGTGAATGCGACCGTAATAAATGTTGTAAACGCTGCATGCTGGGTTTGCATTTCATGCGATGTAGTAAGGTTTTAAGAGTTTCTCTGTAGGTTAAGCGTTCTGTGTTCAGTGAATACATTTAAATGATTCGATATTTACATTTTAGCGAATACCGCAACTATTCAAACTATATTGTTAGCACAGGCGCTACAACTATTTTCAACTGTATGATGGCCTCCTTTGCGTGTATCTTTACTCCCTTTTCTGCGGTTTTCCACCCCTTTTCTTCACCTACAGTGTACTGAGACAAACGATTGGGTTTCACTACTTTTAAAGCTGCAGCTGTCGTTGATCTAATCGGCTGAGCGTCTGAATTTTCGCAACAAAGATTCTATCGTCAATGTCACGCGAACTGCATGTGCCAGTGCACCATGTACAGGTGCCCCAAAAAGTAAACGGATGACGGCTTCATACAATTAAAGTAATGTCTATTTCATGGAGGTGCCAGCATAAATAGGATATCTACGGCCGATTTTTTTTTTAAACGAATTTCTTGGAATGTCACTTAGAATTTTCTAGCTAGGCACATGGCGGAGAAATTCGCCCAAAATGTCCAACCATTGCTTCGTTTACTTTTTGGTGTACCTGTACATGATCAAAGACATAAAACGTTAGATCAACAGTGCCTAAGTTGTTTTACATGACGGGCTCACACTCCTGATACAGACGCAAAAACGGACAGGTGTGTTTATTCTCGTTACCGACTAGCGCCTAGCTCCGCGAGAAGTGAAAAATGGTAAACCATCGTTGGAAGCGAGATGTTGTAGCTTTGACTCTAAAAATATGCACGTATGCAAAACGCATTTTGATGCTGCGAGTTTCTCACAAATGAAGAGCACGTCGGGAGCGAGGACATGCTGTCGCTGCAACGAGGTAGAGCGATGCTCAAGACCGGTACCGCTAGGAGGATTTCTGACATCCTAGCGACGTAAAAGAGAAACCCAAACCTACGTTCATGGACAGTGATTCAAAGGCTACAAGCGAAGAGGCGATCTATATGGCCACTTTGGTGCGCAGTTGTAGAAGGACAGAATTTGAAGTACGGTTCCGCAGGAGAAGCTAGTGTTGATCAGTTTTGCGCAGATTTGGTCGCAGCCTTGACTTTGTTCCTTCAGTCTTTTGACACTGTGTTACAGGGGCTAGCGGCATTTAGGTGCCTCTGAAACGAGTTATAGAATGAATTTACGTATTAAGCAGCCAATGCCAGAAGACACACAGTTCAGGCCTGCCAAACGGCAGAGGCTGTGTGTTCGTTTTCTGAGTCGGAGGCGGTGAGGCCGCATCTCCACAGTACAAAGCCAATACTCGAATAGCGCCAAAGCTGCTTGCTAAATCACAGGGCATGAAAACAAAATGTCAGGCAAGGAGAAGATCAGGAGAAGCTATCCACTCGCGACACCAAAGATATTTATTTTGTATATACTGCGTGTAAGATCTTGTAATGTACTTACTGTTTGAAGCATTTTTTCTCGTTTTATTTGTGTTAATAAATCATGTTGTTCGCTTCTGTCCTCATCACATGCACCTAATAATAATCACCCGTTCATATTAGGCACCTTTTTACCCAAAGGTATATCACTGACATAAAAACTTCATTTTTATTGCATGCCTAATACCTTGAAACTCCCCCCACCCTCACAAAAAAGATCTCAGCAGCAGGCAAACGTATTTGAACCGATTAAAAGGGCATCATAAAGGAGCTTTCAGATTATGCTCCTGTACTTCCCTTCCAACAAGAAAATATGAGCCGAAATTATCTGGTACCAGCTCCTATTTGCTAGTCGATTATTAGCAGGTATGTAATTACACTATACATTGGAAACCTAAAAAAACATCAAGGGCAACGAATATACCGCGTACATTGCAAAACAAAGGAGGGATCGATGAGGTTTTAGTCACATGGAACTCTTGCTTAAGTCGTCTGTTGACGTCCCCGCATATGAAGGCGCTCTGATAGACATCCTCTGCTGTGGGTGCTTTATTTTTCAATTACAAAGTGTCCTTGACAGAATAGTTGGAGATGCAGTCTACACCCCCATTCAAATATATCATTCACCTAAAGCAATCCCTAATTATGACTGACTGCATACCACATCCTTTTCGTTTCCTTCTTCCCGAACTATGGCCATGTGGCCTCCCCCATCTCAGTAAAAGTTATGCCTTCAGTTCGATTCGAAAAGGCCCCTGAATACCGCAGCCCGGCGGGCGCAACGCGCTCCGCTGCGTAATCGCAATAATTACAGATCAGGAACCGCCCTCCAAGGTAGAGGAAGCGCCGGAGGCAGATAAAGCTCACCCGCTAACTACAACTGTATATTTGGGTGATAATGCAATTTAGAGGTTTGCAATAAAGGTTTTTGCTCTTCAATTCAGTAAACTTGAATAACAGGGTTGTAGCCCGGGAAAGACTTCCCGAATAGAAATTAATGCGACCACGCCTGTGCTGTATACTTATGTTGTATCCGGTTCACCCCCCTCCCCGCATTTCTGGGCCTACAAGGGTAGCAAGCTTACGCAACGCATAAGCATAGTCGCTGTTCGGCCAAGCGCAAATATACACTTTCTCCGATCGGTCCGAAAGTAGCTGCTCACACATTTGAGCCACAAAGCACGGAGCGTGATCAGTGTCGTGTTTTTACACGTGCGAGTTACCATTATGAGGCGTTGTAAGTATACATTTAGGTAGGCCGAGAGAATAACTGAATGCGTTAAGACAAGGTCTGAGAAATTTTCAATGTTGCGGCTGGTTTTAAACTATGCCACAGTCGCAATTAAACAGTATACTTCTGCTGTTAGAAAACCTTTTTTCAGGTTCTTATTTGTTGTCCACGCTGGTTCCCGTTACTTCTTGTTTGATCGCATGACATTGATGCGTTCAATGACGTAAAAGGTATGACCAAGACCAGCGCACTCATATTTGCGTCTAAACTGCCGTGCAGGCGCAGAGTATATAATCCTAGCACTGTCGGTGTCTCTTGGCCATTAATTAAGAGGAATATGATTATAACTGCTACTGGTATTTCCTTTTTAACGTAGAATGACGTGTCATCGTACCAAGAAAAACTAATATATCTATATTTTAAACTCTTTGTTTAATACCAGTGCTGCTCTTGGGGCAGGCACTATATACTTCTTTTTTCTGGTACAGGTGGTAACTGTCACAGGTAATATTCCCCTGTCTGGGTTTATAGCACCAGCATTCTAATTTTCTTTTCGTCGTCTCTATAGCGTTTAAGTTATTTATCTCTGGGCTACCTATATGCCTAGTCCTTCTGGAAGCCGAATATTTAACTAACGTACATTCGTGTGCATACAATCGAGTTTCAACACTACGTGCCGCACAGTTCGTGTTTCTTTTCCACAGAAAACGAATGACAAATCTTTTGTGTCTACGTCCACCATAAAGCTCTTTGTTCTAAAACAACCTGTTTTAGTTGGCGATCTAAGCATTCAATAACTTGATACAGACTCTACCTCATTTACTTGCATACACAGGTTGTTTAGTTAATTCGGATTCAAATCTTTGATACATTCACCTACACGCGCCGTGGTGGCTCAGTGGCTAAGGCGTTTCGCTGCTGTGCACGAGGTCGCGGGTTCGATTCCCGGCCATGGGGGCCGGTTTTCTGATGGAGGTAAAAAGCAACAACGCCCGTGTGTACCAGATTTCAGCGCACGTTAAAGATACCCAGGTGGTCAACATTATTCCGGACCAGTCAACTACGGCGCGCCTCATCGCCTGCGTTGCGTCAGTGCGTTAAACCATACAATCAATCAATCAATATATTCACCTACCACATGCGTGTGCAATGGTCCTTGAACCTTATTAGACTATGCGTTATCTAAGCTATCACCCCAACCTTTTATATGCAAAGCATCTCTTAGTCGACCCTCCGTAATCCGGCATCCGCACCTCTCTCACCACACTATAAAAAAGAAAACGTTTGCGGTGCCCGGTTTTGATCCCTCGACTCTCTGGCAGCAACGCGAGGTACGTAGCGCTCTTACCACTGCGCTACAAAACCGGGACCAGAGTTAGTGCTACGAACACGCCTTATGTCCTTGGCTCATTCAAACTAAGTCAAGAAGCTACTTATACAACGAAGGCACACGAAGCTGAACGTCAACGGAAACGACGAACTGAAAACTTTAGAGCAGGATGTCGAATTTACCGTGGGAAGGCTGTGGCGGGAAGCGCCACGCGCCTTGCATCTCAAGCAGAGAAGAGGACGGAGAGGGCGGCGAACGGGTTGGAGCGTGAGCACACAATAAAGAAAGACGAGAAGCAGGAGGTGTTCGATCAGGTAACGCCGGTGTCGGTCTCTTCGCTGTCTCTACATTTCTCCACATTTCTCTGACTCTACATGGGGGTTCACACTACGTTCCCATTCGTGCTCCGATAAATAAAACAACATAACGACAACACAATAGAACGAACACAGAACCCTTACGATGCTTCGCATCCTCCTCGTGGTTCCCCACGACAAGATGGTGCAATTTTTTTCAGCCGTTCTTGACACAAATATCACCGATCATGTTCTTATTTTTCTTATTTTTAATGCGGATGTGCCTCAAAAATGCATTTCTCACTTTACATCTGTATGTGATTCAGTAAAATTTAAAGAACCCATCAGGGCGACTGACTTGTGCACAATCACACTATGGATGATGCAGAAGTAGCACTGCAGCACATTTGTTGTGCCGTTTTAAAAGCTGTGTCGTGTAGCGCAACTGCGGTTCAACGTAAAAAAATAGATTCAGCTACCCGAATGATCCTTGGATTACTAATGGCCTTTTAGAAAAGCATGCGAAAGAAAGATAACCTGTACCACGGCCGCTTGATGAGAACTTGGTCTAGTTTGCAACGAGCGGCTGTGCCTGTACAAAAAACCAAAAGGCAGCCCTTGAATTCCAACTTAGCCAAGCGATACAATGAATACTGCTCCCTCCTAAACATTCTTTTAAAAAGGCAAAAAACGTTATTATGGGACTGAATTAGAAAAACATGAAAATAATCCCAAAACAATAAATTTTTTTTAACACCTTTCATAACACGAATGCAGTTTATGCCTGAATACGAAAAAATAATTACAACAAAACAAACCTAAATGAGCCCACTGACATTGCCAAAGCTTTTTGCGATTATTTTTATTTGTCTACTACAACACCGCTCAGTCTGTGAATGCGCATCTTGGTATCCGGCGGGTTAGCCGATCTTTGTTTTCATTCCCGGTTACGCCAGCTGAAGGGCTGTCCCCACTTGGTACACTCAAAAAAGGAGCCCGGGCCTAGATAACATTTCTTTTCGTTATTTGAAGTTTGTAGACGATTTATTTGAAAATACACTCAGCCGTATAATACACCTTGTACGTAGTACTGGAACTTGGAACTTTTCCGTCTTCTCTGGAAAAAGCGAAACTGATACCCATTTTTAAAAAAGGCGATCCATTAATATTATTTAACTACCGCCCAATTTCTATTCTCTCTTCTCTAAGTAAACTTATTCAACAGCAATTTCAAAACGTATCAACAGCTACCTGAATAAGTTGAATATCCCAAACCCCTGTCAATTCGGTTTCAGGACTGTATGTTCTACTATCCTAGTTTTGCTTTGGTTAACAGATTTATTAAGAAGTCAATTGTCTGTGGAAATTTTGCGGGGTCTATTTTTAAACTTTAATAAATCCTTTGATACCACTAATCACGAAACGCGTTTAAAAAATGAGAAGCTTGTGGCATAACCGGACCTGCATTATGTTTTTTGAAGTTACTAAGCAGACAATACACTGTAGAGGTTGCTGAACCATTCTCAGATACAATAACATTTAATCAAGGCGTACCCCAGGGATCAACCTTAGGTCCTTTACTCTTCTTTTATATGTTAAGGACCTTCCAGACAGCGCGGATTCCTCGCACTGCTTCTTTTATGAGGACGGCGAAACTATATCATTATCTAATAAATCATTTCTTCCCTTACTCCGATCTTGAATTCAGTACTTAACAATTTCTTAAACAGGTGTCACAAGAATTACCTAATTATTAACCCGAAAAAAAAACTACATTTATGGTGTTTAGGTCATGTCAGTAAACTATCAGTATTTTTCCGGAAATAAAACTTGGGCCTCATTTAATTGCGCCATGTGACCGCGTTTCATTCCTTGGTAATAATCTTGATCCTAAACTTACATATACTTAAATATCTTATCTTAAGCAAAAAACTGGTTTCGCCATTCGAGCTTTAATCAAGGCTCGGCGCTGTTTCCCTCATCATGCTTTGTTGTCTTCATACCTTGCTTTTGTTCACAGTCACTTCCATTTTGGCGTTCGTTTATGGGGCAACGCGTGCTGTTCACACGTTTCATCGGTTAAACATATTCACAATCAATGTATTCGCATTATAACGTTTAGATCCCGTCGTTCCTCTGCCTCAGGTCTACTGCGTCACAGTAACATACCATTTAATATTACAGTATTTCATTACAACTTGAGAATACTTTTTACGAATTATTACACTTTTACGATTCACATAATTTCATCGATCTTAGTTTATGAAGCGAGAGCTTCACTAGATTATCAATGATAATAATTCCCATTACCAACAGTTCGCACTAGTTACCGTAAGAAAACCTCTTGTTTAGCAGCTGTGTCGATGTGGAATAATTTGCCTGTCATAGTCGAATCGTCTATTACGGGCTTTAAAATAAACTTCGAGAGTTTTTTTTGCTCAATTGGTGAAACTGTTTTGTTCGTATTTATGACTGTTACACTCTTATGTTTTCTTATACTTTTATTTCCTTCATGTTATCTTCAGGATGTTTGGATAACTTGTATTTATGTATAACTTGTATAACTTGTATGTTGATAAATTTTGTATTTATGTATAACTTGTGTTTGTATAACTTGGATGTTTGTAATATATTAAGCGTACTGTATGAGTGTATGAACAATATAAATTACTTCACTCCTCCTTTATTCTGGTCAATGATATCAGGAGCTCTCACGTCCATTTGCTACTTTCACGAATTTGTTTTTGCATTCCTAATCGAGGGTCTCTTTATAGTCTGTTGCCTCTGGGACTCTCGTCCTTATATCAATATGATTGTATTGTTTTTATGAAATAAATTTTCATATTCACTTGCACTTAAGCCATATAAAGCAAGGCACTTATCTTAAAATTATTCTACCCATTTTTTTTCTAGTGTTCAATTTACCGGCCTCGTACATTTGCAACGAAGTTTTAGCTTCAGTTTTTTTTTCTATCGGTTGATTCCGCCATTTGAATGGCGACGCGCCTAGCGAACGCTATTGTCCCTATATTTCGTGACCAGAATCGCATCAAAGTACTTCGCTTCTGCAGGTAGCGGCTGCTGTTGGTGGACCTGGGAACTTCACGGATGTCAGCAACTAGGGCAGCCTGCCAGATGACGCCTGGAGGTGAGTTTTTTAAAGTGGCTGTATTTTTTTTATATAAAAACCAAGCATGTCTGCATCGTAGAAAAACACAGCCAATATCACTTGTGTGTTAATGTTATGCCTCAGATATGCGAACTGTTGTGTTTTTCATCAACAATGTTGACAGGTATGACCACTCGCAGGAGATCCAGATAATTACGGAGCTTGGTACACAAACGTTGCGTTCAACGACCACTTTGAGTTTGGCCGGGTGGCTCAATCGACGAACAACAGACAGACACACAGGACAAAAGTTGCGCGTTGATGCAGCCCAAGAAAGTCTATCATAATTAAAAACGGAATTGGGGTAACGAATATTTGAGTGCTTGAGCTTTGCTGCTTTCTAGAAATATGTTCCTCACGTTCACATTCAGGTTTCATAATGGTGTTTTATATTATTATCATACACCCCCAAACTTTTCTGCTTACGCTTTAAAGTTTATTTTATTCCGAATTCGATTTTGACTTATGGTGCTTTCCGCTCGCAACAGTTCTTGTCCGTTTAACTTATTTTATGTGATATTGGCACGAAGAGATTTCGCTTCAGATGCACCGTGAGGATCAGTTTTATATGTTCTTGGGAAGCAGAACCGCTATTTTGCAGTACCAAAAACCGAAGGTATGAGATCTACGTTCTGACGCTAACTTCATGTATTCATTTTTTCTAGCAAAGGCCTAGATCTGTGTGTTTTAAACACAGGCCTCATGCTTTTAAGAAGCTAGCAATTTACAAAAGAGCCTGTTGTTGCACCATCTGGTATCGTGATACGGTGGACCGGGGCAACATTTTTAACAGCAAGCAACGAAGAAGGTAACAAATGGTTCTGGAAAAACGCGACACCGAGTACGACGGAAGACATGAAAATTGGCGTCGAAGATAAGTAAGGCGCTGTGACGCGTGTAATTCGAGACTCTTGACAGGTGAGGGTACTTATGGGGGCGAACAGGATGCTCCCTGAGATAGCTATAAAACAGAAGAAGCTTCGGAGGGTTGTGTCAAGAGGCTGGTGTAGTGGTGTTGGGTGCAGCCCAACATTCATGAAGAGCTCGAACCGCACAGTAACACAACGTCCAAGGGCATTTTTTCATTCGATTACTTCAGACCTTTTAATGAACCCCCTTAAACTTATAGTAGTCACAAATGATTTAAGCGTTAAATCATTCCAGGAAGACTGGTGGAAGTTGCTATATTTTTGCAATACAGGAAACAAAGGACCTGCCCTTTTGTGAAAGGCGGTTTCTGGATTGTTCACATTGGCAATAGCTGTAGAAGTCTCGGGAGGATGATTGAAGGCTTCGCTTGGAATAAGGAAAAATGTATTGCTATGATGTTTAGTGCGAGAAGATGGCACACACAAACCTCTGAACTGTCGTCAGACCAACAGGACATGTGTGACGGTTGATTGCCAACTTACCCTTTCCATTGGCAGGGGTGCTAGATATTACAAAAGTAAAAATGAGTGCAGATGCGACCGAAATAAACCTTATAGGCCTGTAGAATATTTGGGTCTGATGTGCCTCGACTGGGTCGGTTGTTTTCCACGTGTTGTTCTCTGAGCAGAGTTTGAAGTAGGGTGAGCATCAGGATCATGACGTTGCTGCTAACAACCGTTGTTAAAAACACGCTGACCCTAACCAGTGTTGATGTTTTGTAAGGAGGACAGTCAGACTTGAAACACAAATGAGGCGCCACTTCATTTTGAGCATAGATATAGCCACCTGTTTGCTCCCGTCAAGTACACCACGCGGTTTTCAGACCAGCCTGGAAACACCGCCGTAAAAGGATTCACTCCCGAACTGCAACTACAATTCTTTGTCTGAGAAACATACATCAGTTTTTTGCATCTACTTATAGTAGAACTCAATATTTTTCTGCCGAAATTCAGAACATAACTTGGTAACGAAAATTTTATTTCGCGCACAGGACAGTTTTTGAGAAAACAATAGCGGGCGTATTGTTACCTTACATTTAGCTAAATCGCAGTACCAACATATTCCCTAGCGCCCATCCATGGCCCCATTATGGCTAAGAAGCAATGCTGGTCGGAACTGAGAATAACCCTATGGTAGACCTGTGCTTCTCTTGATATAGCCGTCTCTTTTAAAATAGTGCATTTCATTTACCTTTGGAAATGATAGTTACGGTCTTGATGGGAGGCCAAAGGACCTGCTTATTAGCTGTATTGGAAGGATAAAATAAAACCGTTAACGTAAGCTGAAAAAGAGTCTGCGAGCGAAAGAAATTGAACAGAAAAAACACCCTACAAGGCAGACCAATACACCATCGCTTGCACGTACACACAAGATTCCCTCCTCCTGTCTTCTTCAGTCACGAAAAACAGTGAAAGCTAAATAAATCTGTACACTACATAGGGTAAAAAAACATGGCGCCTTGTTTCCTTCAGCGATGATGTCAGCGAACGCGCCAGATTTCCAAGGTTTCCTGTAGAGCAAACACAAAGATCCCATTTGCTGCAAGCACACTGAATGGCTCGTTTGGGAGTACAATGCAGCTTGCATTAGCGGGAGGAGTGAAAGTATTTTTATTCAACTTGAACCACGAGTGTAAATCTCTGAGGCGTATTGCTGCGAAACGAGAACTCTTTTCGCATGGCTATTTCCGGTCTGAGCGGGTAGAATGTTAAAAATTACTCCCATATAAGGCTGCTGTGTATTTTTAGCTCCAAGGTGATAGAAGAACAAACACCCCGTGTTCCGAAAACGCAGAGATAACTTGTAAGAAATGGCCCTGACAATACCTACAATCACGAGAGCGGCCGTGGGCAGGAAAACTAATCGCTTTAGTCACAGAAGGGGCCTCCCGCAGAAAGGGCAAGCTTCGGGTTTATCGGGAACAAACAGGCTTACCCAGCCTAGGCCACCATGTGCGACAGTGCGCTCCCACGCTTTTAGTTTAGCCTGGTTTATTCAACATGATATTGGAAACTCTGCCGGCAGTCCATTCACTTGTGTCGACTTTATAAGGGCCTTCACTAATTCAATGTGCTTATGGTGCACCAGTATACTTCTACTATTTCAGATGCCTTTTGTTCAGTTCAGTGGGCGAACTGTAACACTAGACGCATGTTTTTGTGTCGACAAAAAAAAATTGATAATACAGCGCTTCACAAAAATAAAGCTCCAGAAAGAAAATAAAATCTGAAACAATCCCTCGTGTATCCGGTGATGAATCTACCTCCATGCGTTTGCCTAAAGCGGTGACGATTCTGTTTTTCAAAGAACACTTTGGAGGCTGAAGCTTGCAGCTAGATGTTTTTCAAATATCGACTAGGCCGGCTTACTGATGTTTTTATAAACACAGCTCAGAACTCTTATGATTGCACATTGCCTTTACTGGAGCTCAAGTGGAAATTGGGGTGAAGAAAACTGCGTTTGGCAGCGGAAGTCGTTGTTTTACTGTATTTGATTGTTTTTCATATTAAGAAACCCCTTCTGCTGGGACTAATATAGCCATAATCATGCAATGTGGATCCGTCGATACAGCCAGTTTGTTTGCTCTCTGAAGTATATGAAGGATTTTAGGTTTGGAATTTATCCCTATAACAAGTTTTCTGATACCCAGAAGCACGATTTTTTTACACACTCGCGATACATCTCTAGCACAGCTGGTGTGGAGCACCCGTGTGATAGCGTAGGGGGTAGGATAATCTGTGGCTACTTCCATTTAACGACTTCCGGACGAGGAAAACAGAAATGGGCCTAAAGGATGCAAGTGAACAAGATAAAACGGTTTGGGGGAATTGTCAAAAGGTTTAAACTAGCCGGTGGGACGGAATGGGGCATTTCTCGACGTTGCGAAGATCGCATCCCGCGACGTGGCGACGCACAGTCTGGCAGATCCCTGGCCAGTAAAATCGCCAGCGTACGCAGTCGTACGTGCCGGCTACGGAAGTCATCCCGCCAATGTGTGTGTTTCTCCTACTACATCGTTCAAGCTGGTTGTAATACACAAAATCATACTTTACATGATTTTTGTCGCTGATGGAGAAGCGCTGCTTTCGAGTTTTAATTCTCAGTATAGCAAATTCCCTTTCAACGTTTGCGCTAGAAATAGCTAGAGCGAGACGCCTCTGCCCGCTGTGTGAAAGCACTGATCACCGCGCAGTGTGAACTCTCAAAGCGAGAGGGTTTTAAAAATGCTACTTACTTCATAATTCTGGTAGTTTGGAAAATATTTCATGAACTGGCTTATATCAGGGGCGATAATCCTTGGATAAACAAGGGTATTGCCCTTAATAGAGGACAAAGGCGCATTTTGTGGTGCTGGCGGCCATTCGTACATTCGCTGGTGAAGTGCAAACGTCTACTGCTGACGATAACTTGCAGGACGTTCTGTAGTTCGAACTTTGATCGTCATTTAAAACCCGTGTTCTTTTAAATTTTTGATTATCGGGTAAATCAAACTTGCCTAAAATTTTACCGCCGAATGTTTTCAGGTCTTTGTCGAACTAATTCGAAAACGTGAAGCTCTACTTAGACCTAGAATTAGCATGTTGTTACAGGACGTTGAGCCTTACGACACTTAGCTACGGCAAAGTCATTATACATCTAGGTGTGTGTACATGTTGACTACGTTTTTAGGATGGAAGGCGAGAATGCACTCTCTAGCTTCAAATTTCGCAGCTACAGCAATTGACTAATGAACTCATACTTCCACCGAACTTTAACACGAGACGAAGAAGTTAAAGGAAAAACACGCCTCTCCTTCTTCGTCTGGTGTTAAAGTTCGCTAGAAGTATGCGTTCATTAGTGACTAATCAACTCGCTCAGTTCTACGCTTTACTTGCATCAATGGAGCCAGAGTTTTCCACCAGGTTGAGCACTTTATCGTATTCTGCAAGCCCTGGGTGCATTTCCATCGTACGAAAACTTTCGTTGTTTTCTTTTTGAACCCAATACATTTTCGCTAATGTGTTGGCGCCATCAATCCTTTTCGCTGCCGGTTCACTGCACCAAACTCAGGGCAAAGCTTTCATTCCTGACATAGCATTCATGTGTTTTTATTAAAAATAATGAACCATCCCCCCGAAGGTTAACCAACAAGAGAAATTCGCTTATTCAGCATAACCCTATTCAATATCTGACCTTCCTGTCTCTGGGCTTACCGCTCTTTTGGCTCTTTTCAGTACTGCCAGGAAATGCTGACAAGAGAGGGCGCACGTGTGCGCGCACTTACTTCTGCGAATAAAAACGCTGCGCCATTGAAATGTCGGCCCAACAGCCAACGTCGCTGCATCCTCTGTCGTTCAGTCTAATTACATAGGGGCATTCTGCCTTTGCAGACAACACATCATGGTCGGCGCTGCTGCGGGGTATTCGCATCGTCCAACTGCTCGCATATTGCCCTGCTTGCCTAACTGCTGCTTACCTTGAAGGTAGCCTTTTGAGGCACCAGTTTTACTGAATGCAGTGAACACACTTGTGATATTTTAAAGCTGATTGTTGTCTGCTTTGAGATAGTTTTTTACCGATATTTTTGGGGTGTGTTGCATTATTGTTGTTGCGATGGGTATTTCTAACAGATATTGCACAGGTGTTGGGCCAAAAATTGTATGGAAAGGAACACGCAGCAAAGGGGAGCGCTAGTGCAACCGATAACCACAATCATGCCGATGGGAAATGTCGCATTCAATGTTGAGGACTTCTAATTTTATACTAATGCCGTAAAAACTACACTCGCGTTTAAAACAAAACCAGGCGCTATTTAGGCGATAGCTTCAATATGTCTAAAACATTTACTTTTCAGAGAGTAGCCTATAGAATTAGGAAAAGCAACTACACATTTACAATAAAACCGGGAGGATTCAGAAAGGGATAAAAGACCGACCAAAAATTCTATAATTCAAAACAAACAAAATCCAGTGTAGCCGCTCCTCTTGATTGACCACAAGATATAGACGTAGGTTTAGTGTAGGCTTTTCTTGAAGCCGTAGACATCAGTGCTGCTCATTGTTTACAAACCAATGGTTACCAAAACATTGTTTTAATTTCTTTTCAAGAACCCCTAGCGATAACATCCTTCGTCCCGTTCGTCCACCGTCCCCATTTCCGAGCTTGACATTCCTACCATGGATTACCAATGGGCTCGAACCCATACGTTCATAAAATCCTGCTGTGTGGGGAAAAGATGATGATGATGATGGTTTAGGTTTAATGGCGCAAGGCCGACTCCGGCAAAGAGCGCCAAACACAAAGTTATTTGATGAAGAGGGCAACCGAATAAAAACAGTAATGACTATGAGCATGGCTGGTGTAAAGGCCAGGGTTAAGAACATGAGTGGTTAAAGGATAATTAAGGTGGCTCGTATGTATGACCAGGGGTAAAACTGTGGGTGCTATCAGATTATTTTTAACAAATGAACTTCTGATAGGAACTTAAAGGTGCGCTGAACAGAACACATGGCATCATCTCTTAAGAAGTGTGACGGGTGTGGTGGAATATGTCGTGTCTGTAGTTGTGGGAAGTGTTTGCGTCGTGTAATGTCGAGTGCCTTACATTGTATGAAGATGTGGATCATGGATAGGGCCTCTCCGCACCTGCTGCACAAAGGTCTTGGAGATCCAGTGAGCAGGTGTGACTGCGTTGCATGTGCGTGCCCTTTCCGTAATCTAGCCAAGGCGACTTCAGTGTATCTATTACGTGTTTCTGTGGTGTATGGTCCTAAGTGTGGTTTTATTACGTGTAACTAGTCTGTTTGTTCGCTCCAGTGTGTTTGCCATGTTTTGCGAAGTTGTTGTCTGATGTGTGGTTTCACGTCGGTGTAGGGTAATGTGGTTATGCCTACTGTATTCAAGAGTGTTGCAGCAGCAGCCATTCGATCCGCTGCTTCACCTCCAGCTATACCACAGTGCCCAGGGACCCAGCAAAGGACGAGTTAAAATCTGTGGACATACACAGACATAAAACCTTTGATGATAAGATTTACAAAGTGATTTTTTGAAGGCTTTGTTGACAACAATGCCCACACAACACTGAGGGAATCTGTATAGATAATGGATTGTGGGATGTGGCTTTGAAGTATATGAATAACAACAAGAAGTACACCAAAAGCGTCTCCCGTAAAGATACTTGTATTACTTTTAAGAGTTCTCGTGCCACGAAGGCCTGGCCCATGCTCCGGGCAGGACCCCGAGGTGAAGGTTTTAGAGGCCTCCGTATAAAATTCAGAACACTGATACTTGTGCTGCAAATACAAGAAGTGCTGCAGAATTGCACATGTGGGAGCTCTGTTTTTATCGGCAGGTGTGAAAGATGTGTCGCATGATACAGGGCGGAGATGCCATGGTGCTATAAAATTCGTTAGAGAACTTTGGATTGTATCTAAAAAGGAGACAGCAAGCTCTGACGCTTCCTCTCTAACTCTGTAAGCGAAGGGCGCAGAGAACGATGGTTGATTTAAAAGGAGTTTAGCCATCGATGTATCATGAAAACCTTATTTAGAAGGATGGCGAGGCGTGGATGAAATTTTAAAAGCATAAAGGAGATCTGTGTATGCTCGCTGACGTTGTAGGTTCCATTTGTTGCACTCTACATACAGGCTTTCAAGTGGACTAGTCCGGAAGGCACCACACGCCAAGCGGAGCCCTAGATGAAGCACAGGGTCCAGCATTTTGAGGGATGTTTTAGCGGCTGACCCATAGACAACGCTACCCTAGTCCAATCGTGAACCTATCAAGCTGGTAAAAAAACGTAAAAGAAGTTGTTTGTAAGTACAAAAGAGTTCTGGGAGAGAACCTTCAGGATATTCATTGTTTTTAAGCATTTATGTTTTAATTGTTTTATGTGTGGGATGAATGTGAGCTTTTCGTCAAAGATTATATCTAACAACGTGTTTCGTTTCGACAGGAATCGAGACACCATTGAGTTGAATGTCAGTCTCCGGCCGGATGCCACGCCTCTTAGAAAACAAAACACAAGTGCACTTCCCTGGATTAAATTTAAAACTGTTGCTATCTGCCCAGCCAGCTAGCTTTTGTGGGAAAAAAGCGACTGATTACATAAACCCTCAGCTTTCAATGAAACAAGTCGTTTTCATGAATGCCCACCTTTCACCTGAATGCAAATGTACTTCTGGAAAAGCCATAGCGGCAAAACAAGAAAAAAAGTAACATTTTATCACATAAATTTCATGATTCTCATTACCGTAGAGAACAGTAACTGTGCTGCTTTTGAAATATGCAAATTATCTTGAGAAAAGAAATAAGCTGGTACATCTTCACTTCGGTTTGTTTGCACCTACAATGTTCTACCTCATCCAATACTTGTTTCTGGTGAACCCAACGTTTTAGGAGTACAGAATTCTCAAACTCGTATGGTAATATTGTGAGAATAAACAATAATTACCTTGAAGGTCACATAACCTTTGCAACCAGAGCAAACCTCTTCAATCGACGATATATAGGAGAAGTTACTGAACCCAGGTAAAAATTTGGGTTTTCCTGGATAAATGTGAACAGAACGTTACCACCATGACATGGCAATGTTGTAGCTGAAATTATTTTAAACCGCTTTTCCAGATAACACTTTTCACAGATGATCTGGATAGTGTATTGGCCCCCGAGGTTCTGATATAGCTTCTAGACTTTATGAAGTTGAAACGGTTCCTTTACCTGGTTTCACAAATGAAGGACACCCGTTGAACTGGTGTGTTTGGCGATTGCAATTTCGATAGCACCAACACAACAAACTGGGGTCCTCACCATTTTGTGGATAGTAATATATCGGCATCATAATTACAATGCGTACAAGCGTCACTAATGCGACCGCATACCTATTGTCTTGCACTAATAAACATCCTATAGGCTGTGCATGCTGGCGTTTTAAAGAACATATTTTTCATCACCTTTCACTGAAAGACGACCCATGCAGTTTTTAAAGTATTTCATCAGCACAAAACACAAGCGTGTGTAGAATCGTCTGATGCCTAGTGTTGTCTATAGAAGTTTTTCGTGAAAATTCTTTCACAGAGGTCGACTGTTACGCTGCTGCAATTACCAGCACCCAAGCTGCACTATATATTAAGATAACAGAACAATTATACCAGAATCCAATGTTACCCTTGCTTTACCAATCGGATTCTCGATGTACTCAAACACAAACAATATTGCGCATTAAAGGCGACGAGAAAACAATAGCGAGCATTGCTTGCACCAACGTCAGAACAGCCGCAACGTCTCTTCGCTGGCAAGGCGGACACACACATACGTTTTAGGAAGCCTTCAACCGTTGGCAGGTGTACCCTTAGCATGGTGTGAACCTTCAACGGAAACAATATATGGCCGATATTTTGGGTGTTTTTGTACTTCCCGCGGAGAGAAAATTCGGTGGACACCTAAGAACTAGTTACCGTTTAAATAACGGAGTATTATTTTTCAATTGAATTATGAAAAAAGTCTTTTCTCCAGGCTACATGCAACGTCTTTACGAATGATACCTTGTAATTACTCTTTACACTTTGACGGAAGGTTTTACTGCCAGCTGAGTCAATACGCTATCGGGCTTGATTCTATCCGCCCTAGGGTTGTTTAGCTTAGCGTTGTACATAAGGAGGCTCCGAGCAACGTCAAACGCATGGTGCATGGAACTGTGTTTACTTATTTATGTTGGTATTGTCAATAGCCCCGCCGTAATCGCCAAGATGAAGTGTGTTCATGTAGAGCCTTGCAGATGAATTGTTATCCGGCCTCCCTGCTCTAACCACACTTCGGAATCCCAGAGTACGACTACCATTTTTCTATTACTTTACTAATTTTATGACTCAAATATTCTGCCTTTTTTTGGTTTGCGGCAGAGCACTTTCAGCGACCTTCTCTCTGATGCAGACACCGTTTATGGGATTTTACGCGCACTAGGTCATTGTTGCTTTTGCGTTAGATAATATTATTTATTCTCACGGAAGACTTCTCAGATAACCTACATGTAAATATTGCTTTACTACACCCTGATATCATTAACAGCCGTCTTCATAATTACGCAGAAACGGACTGTTTGAGAAAGTGCCTACAAGAGCAAATCCAGCCGTCTTACTGCAAAGTAAATTTTTAAGGGCATTTATATTATCTTCTTAGGACACAATTTGTAACTAAAACTGGCATACCGCTAGTTTGCTTAATTTGGGCTTCCACTGGAACGTAATGTTTAGCATCATCATAAGCAGAAGAGTACAAAGTAGGAATTCAATAAAGCCTGAAAAAATACATTTCGCATAATGCAATTTTGATAGCAATTATTTATATGTTACGGACGGCTTCGGGTGTAACTTAACCAGTACGCCAAAGCTAGTTGGGGGGCGAAACGTGAAATATCAAGAAGCGTTTCCCGTCTGAAGGCCAGTGTTAAAAAAGTTCAACTTGAAAGCCCCTTCTTGAATGCTAATGTCAAATGTAATATTAGTTCCTAAGTGTCTGCTCAAATTTAAGAAAAAAATGACAAAATGAAGAGGCTCCTAAAACAAGCAGAAGAAAATTTGGGTAGAATTTTGTCTGGAAGGACGTATTGCCTTCCAATTCAGATACGCTCTCCTTCCACAGATCCTTTTATACAGAAATAATACACTTAAAAAAATTAGTGCCCTTCGGCTCTATGAAATCGGATGGCCTGCGAAGCTGCACGCCCTCCATGTAGTGCATGAACAAGAAACGTTTGTTTGTAATTTACTACTGACTAGAGTTCCTGGCCAATTACGTGAATGAAATTCTGAAAGACCCGCGCTTCATCGTAGCGGGAAAACGTAGAGCTGTCTCTTTCCCTCCCGATCTGTAGCCATCTTACTGTTTGTGTAACACGGCAACCCCACACACTCTACCACTAAGGACACCGGACCTGCCGCATTGGGATGTTTGACGGCAAAGTTTAAACCTGACGCCAACACAACAGACACGTCATCATTAAGGGCATGAAACATTAAGCTGCGCCCCCACCCCACTTCCACTACCAACCTGTGCACGCATAACTTGGTAACCGGTCTCGAACGGGTGCAGAAAAAGGAAAGACAATGCCGAACATGTCGCTGGGAAAGCCCTTTAGGTAGAACAAATTTTATTGGCCCACGTCGGCGTTCCAACCGGGGAAGTTGCTTTTTATTGGGAAGGGATTCGCATCTACTTGACCAGCTGAAACTTAGGGCGGTGACGGCGGTGGCAGTGCCTTTTCGTTTTTTCGCTCCCATTCCCGCTTCTGTTCGGGCTTACGTTTCTCCAGTTTCCGCACTTCTTCGTTCAAGCGAAGGACGAGCGTTCATCCGATAGCGCGTTAACACCTTGAAGGCCTCGAACTGTATACTAGTGGACACACACGTGTGTAATGCTTTCATTGCCAAGTCGTAGGCATCTCATTGTCTAAGAAATAGACCAACCCAGACCCAAACCGCTCGATTTCGGAGGACAGCTGACGCTACAAATTGAGCCCTTCCATCTTCCACTACCACAGCGGGTATGTCATCGGTAACGGAATTAGCCCTGGTGTTCCTGCATGCAACCCCCACCCTTCATCGACGCCTAAACCTGCAAAGGGGGACGGCGCCTAATTTGGCGGGAAATACACTGGCGAATGTAGAGAGGAAGACTTTACGGATAGACTAAGATGTATTATTATTATTCCGCCAGAAGAACTATGAACAGCTGGTCAACAAGATCCAGCGTGATGACAGCATTGCTTGAAATGGCTTTCAAGCTAACGAGAAATAATGTGCTCTCGCCGGCATTCCAACGTGGCAAGTTGCTTTCAACCGGGAGGGACCCGCAGCTAGTGTGTGAGGTGGAATTTGAGGCGGCAACAGCGGCGGCTACACTCTCGGTGGCGGTGGTGGCGGCGGCATTTCAGCGTTTTCACACCTATTCGCGCTACTGTTTGTTCTCGTCAATCATCTGATAACGACACTACGGCCGCTGTCAGCCTACTGCGCAACTTGTGAAAGAGTAATCGGTGGTGGAAAAGGGAATAACCGTTGTGCTAACGGTTGTGAAAGAAGGGTTGGCGGTGGCAAAAAGGAGGCTCGGAACCGCGCCGAGTAAATAGGCTGCACCCGAATGAAAACTGGCGGGGTGAGACATATATTGCTTCGCAGTAAAAGAACATTAACTCATTGCCTTCCCGTTCAAACACATTTCCAATTTAGTACGTTCACATTTCTTACGGTTAATTTTAGAGCCATGGTCATTGGGCAAAAGCGAAGGGGTTACTAATAAATGTGTTGCACCTATGGATTGTAGATCTTGGAAAGTTCCACATGAAATACACATACAGAGGAATTGATGCTCAAGTTTCCTTACCGCAATCAATGAAGTGGAACCACAGATATTATTCCTAAGTACATTTTCGTGACAGACTGATTCAGGTTTCAAGCCCGAGTGTAGATATTTATAACTCTCATAAAAGACGCTTAAATTGCTGCTTAATTTCTGTCATTTCCCCATGCGGTACGTCTATGCAAATTACTGGGCTACGACCAACATTTACGCGTAAATACGTCTGTTCTGCAAAGTACCATGCTTAATTTTGTTACGGTATACCACTTGTTGTACAGAAGAAGTCATTTAAAAATCCAGCATCTTCCTGAGAATTTTCTTCACACAAACCTGTATCTTTTAAATGTGCTGGCCTCTTCTTTTACATGCCTGTACTCCTTTTAATATTGCGGCCCTCTCCTTTGCTGGGAAGAATCTCTGAGCTCATATATTTCGTTTTTATCCACGGAAACCTAATCCAGACAGGCAGTACGAAGCAGGCGTATTTATTCGTTTTTATCGTTTTTTTGGAGCAGCGTTAAAGTATATGTCAATAGAATAGAATACACAAAAAAGGACACTGAAGATACGACGTTTCCGCGAATGGATTCTGCAAATACTAATAAAAAATGCATTGTTCATAGATTTCTTTAGAAATAACGAATATTTCAGCGTGTTTTCATTAGTTTATCCCAGCGGCCTTGGCTTGATCAGCCTGAAAACTAGAAAAAAAGACTGAACACCGAAAATTAACAACAAAGGCCGTGCACAGGAGGACAATCTAAGACAGTTTAGATATAATTGTTTTGTAACGCTCACCTCAGGACAAGCCTTGAAGAAAAAAACACATTTTATCCTACTGATTGCCTTTTTATTAAGGTGCAAGCCACTTGGAGCGGTGACATAAGTAATTAAGCCTGTGTTTTCTGTTTGAGCATTCACTGGGAACAGCTGTTCTTTTCGGGAACCTATAACTCTGTTGCAACAATGGATTTCTCAGCGTGGGCTGTGATTACAAGAAGATATGGGTTCCCGGATTAATTTCGACACTCCTAAGGGCCGAATGAATCAGCCGTACGACCTTCAGTAGACAGCAATTTATCCGTTGTTAATTAACTGATTTTTCCTGAGGCGTCACGGGGACTATGGTTCCCAATAGGGTCACCAAGAATATACATTTGCTGTAAATGTCATAAAAGTCCTCTTTATTAAACACAATAATTGTACTTACGGGTAAACTACTAAAAAAAGCTATTTTGAAAAAAAAACGTTCTGGCGTAGCTGAAATAATACAACCTGCAAGCAATCTCCATGTCATTGAGCTTTAAATGAGTCCCCACCCCATAACCATGAAGGCTGTCAGCCGGTTTGGAGGGTATAACACCCATGTGTGCCGCTAGAGCAGCATGCGCTGTAGCATGTGGGGAACAAAATATGATTGCGCCTAGTCTGGCGCGGAACGTTTCAGGCCTGTGCGCCAGTATTCACAGTTTTTGCCTCTTTACTGTGTTCCCAGTTTTGGTTCACCATCTTTTTTTACGTTTGCGTGCACCTTGTAAGGGGCGGCTTACAAATATATGCTCCATTCCAAGCATAGATCTCATGGCAGAACTAGAACATTCGAAGCCCAACAGTAACAGAACGTTCGAGTAGATTGCCTCGCGAATCGAGGAAGTTGGGAAAAATTGAATTGGATTAACCAAACCACTGCTGTGTTTAACGTGGGAAGATTGCGACAGGCGACGCAGAGGGCAAGAGGTGGGCTTGAAGAAAAATAGCGCTAATAAAGTGGCAGTGGTGGTGGAAGAGTATAGTCTCTCCGAACCTGCAGCTAAGTGAAGACATAAACATCCGATGTTTGTACTTCACGAGTTTTATTACCCTAAGACGTAAGCCTCTCGCCATGTCAACAATAAATGGTTCGTCGTTTTCTGAGTTCGGTAGGCCGTTCTCTGACGGATCGTGGCGGTCGTTTCAATCATTCTGGCGCTGCGAATTCCTGGATATTCAGTGCTATCAATTGAGTTTCATTCCCCTCAGATTTAGGGTAAGGATGATAAAAAGGGTGCTAATGTGCGTTATTGTCTTTCAAGAGTTGGTACAGCAAAACATTTATTACGACATAAGAAATCATTCTTGATGTGAGTTTTATTGCAACAAGGAGAAATAGCCGACAACCGAAAAGGAAAACAAAATCAATGTGCTGAAACAAGAGGTAAAGCAAATATTTGTTCCAAATACACGATCGTTTATTGAAGGCTTAGTTTTATCATTTCAGCAGGCAAACACAGTTATTAAGATTTAACTAAGGTTTAAGCAGCAATTATGCTCACACTCTCTGCGATATAAAATGCGAATCTATCAACTTTCCAAGCGGCACATTTACGCGCACCATTGGAAACAGCTCACCATAGATGGAAGAAATTACGTCGTCTAGTTTTTATGTGTTGATATTTGTGGCGGTGTGCTTTCGTTACCTGTTCTCATTGCTTGTTGTGCACACAAAATTTGCAATGTTCCTCTCGGACGTACAAAACAATAGGGGCAAAGTCACAGACCTGAGATGGCAGTGAAGGTCAGAAGCCTGCATGAAGGGAGCGTGGCGCCAAAGAATAGGTGCGCTAAGTTGGAGCATCTGTGAGGAGAAAAAGTCGCCATGTATACGACGCCGGCTCGGCTTTCCGAATGAATGGGTTGCGGACGTTGTATGACAGCAGGCGGCGTCCCCTCGAACACTGTAAATACATTAGATGCTGCGAGTGTAAAAGATATTAACCAATGCGAACCTATACGCAGCCTGATTGCCAATATCATGCAAGAATCACATGAAAAGTTCCTCCTTTGTCGTAATACTCCTCGTTTCTATCAACATGTTCAATGCGGTTACCGATGTCGCAGGACCAAACACGCTGTCAGGGCCACATAAATTCTCTAGGCACTTCACTTTGCTCTGATGAAACGTTTGGGAGGACCCAAATATTGCGCAGAACACTATCTGCGTTTGCGGCTATGCAGGACAATGTCAGTCTGATTTCTTACAAGAATACTCAAAATACACTCACGATATCGTTCTTCGGATGTTTCCTTTGTTCAAAGAAATGTTCCCGTTTCGCGTTTCCCAGGCAATATTACCACGTTCTTCTTTGAAGAACCCACATATCAGCCAACCTAGCAAGAAGTTGCGCAGAACTACAGAAAGCATGTAAGAAGACATTGCACCGCACTCGTTTCTCGATAGTTTCGCAGGAGCAATTTCGTTATATTTTGAGGGTGGATATTGCGTTCCCCGTTCAACTGTTGTTGCATCCTGTTATTGTGAAAAGCAGTAGAATCTCAGTCCACCTTGAGTTGGCCTGAAACGCGTGGCGAGAAAGCGACACCAAAATTACAGGCGCCAATATATCAGCGCCGGCTGAACCAGTTACGTTTCAAGACGGCTTTATTATCACGAAAGCAGCCAAGGCGTGAGTCATAACAGCCGAGCCATAAACGTGGGCGCCGGTCGCCTGTTCGATATGCCAATAGTTTCATGATGGTATTAACCGTCCACGTTGAGTCGGCTGGGAAGGCGCGGTATGAAAACCACACTAGGAAAAAATCAGCCCTAATGGATCAGCGCATACGGAAGCGGACACGTTTGAACAGGGCTTTAACAAAACAGAAATGGCCAGACCGTATTTCATCACCGCCAAGCCAGAAAAGTGGGTGCAGGCTGCTTTTTCGAAATGCCCAATAATTTTATGATGGTTTTAAAACCGAGCCAGAAAAGTGGGTGCAGGCTGCTTTTTTTCGAAATGGCCAATAATGTTATGATGATTCTAGTCTACTGCCGCCTGGGATGTTCGCATAAAATCATAAGTACAGAGAAACAGTTTCCCACAGCCATGAATGCGCCCCAACCTTGTTATTTTTAACTTTACTCCGAGTTGCTCTGCTCCACTCGGAAAGGAACCTCATAGTGTAGCACTATTCTGTCAGTTCTTTTTTTTCAACGCTCAGACATCGGAGAATACATGTTCCAGTAAGTCGTAGACCCACCATCAGCAATTCCCAACGTATAGTTTGGTTCATGGTCTCTAGACTAGTTCTCTATACATGAGTTTACAGGAGTTTTCGTGAAGGAATTGAGGGGCTTATGTCTTCGGTAAATACATTTTGTTACAAGCCCGCTTTGAGAGACCAAGAAGGGGACACTTCATAATTATTCGGTAGCGCCCCAATATATTTGCACATTGAAAATGCCAAGAACCGAAATTTTATGGGGATGGGTATGACCTTAGCGCTATGATAACTCGATACAATGGTTGTGTCAGTTCGCCAACTGTATTCATCCTGCAGCTCAGAGAATCCGCCAAGTTCAATATGGCTTACTTATTTGTCCCCAAGGGTAGTAATAACTTCACTGCAATCAAAGAACTGCGTGATTTGAGGAGACTTTTATAAGAAATGTCGCAGCTGCGTACGGCTGAAAGATACTATTTGAAGAAACACAAATTTCGTGCAACACTAATATCCTACATTTTGCCTTCTTAACTGCTATTTTTTTAACATTGAAGAAATAGTCTTGTGAAAAGTATTCGGTTCAGTTTTTCAGGCACAAGTGTGGCGCAAGATATCACCATCAATAACAACAACAACAGGCTATTTTCGCCGACTGCGGGAAGAAACGCTTTCTATTGACCTGCAACTGCTCTTTTTCCGTGCTGCTCAAACCATTTTTTACCGCAAAAGTATCCGTATTCGTTCACTTTCTAGGTATACCTTTCCCCTTCTTCTAACCCAACATCTAGGTATCCATGCTATTAAAGTAATTCAAAAGGTGACATGGTGTTTAAGCATATGCCCAGCCCGAGCCACTTCATTTTATTAATTTCTTGTATTTCATCTACTTGAGTTTGTTTTTCGTTCAAGGAATGTCGCTTCCTATCCATGCGCATTATTCCTGTAATGCTTTTTGCCGTGGTACTTTGGACCGACTGAGTTTGGTTTCCAATTGTGTCATAGGGCAACACATTTCCGTTCTTTATGAACAGCACGCATTGGTTGCAAATTTCTCTTTTAAATGATAAACTGGTTAGGGTGTCAATAGAAAGTCAGAAAAACCCTTCAGTTCACATCTGCATAATCGTAGACCTGTTAAAGAAGGGAAGAGATATTGTAGTGGAAAAAATGATGCAATATTTTTAGAATTCTTACCTACAGCGTAGAAAAACAGCAAAAAAATTTTGATACGCAAAAAAACATATACCAAAACTCTAAAAATTACAAACCCATCAGCCTACACTCAGTTGTCAACAATGTGTTTTCCAAAGTATATTGCAATCACATCTGAGACAGCACAGATTACAAAAGCCCGAAAACGGACGGTGTCACAAACTCCTCCCCCTGATAATTGCGTCCGCTTGCAAATACCAAAGAATAAGGGCGCGAGGCAACAGTTATTTATATTTTAGCAGGGTGGCCGGCCGGTGAGTTTTCACGTGTGCCGAGATTGCTGGGGTGAATGAAATCACAACGGAGATGCTCGACTGCGTTTTTACTATATAGGTTTACTACACGAACAAAAGATTACAGGGCAACGCCCGACACAAGAAAAAGAAGCCTCCACACTGCCATCGGCCTTGGGCGCGCAGGCACTAATCGACCGTACACTAAGCGCACGCGCGCGCTAACTAGATAGTAACACAACAAAGCACAACTAAATACACATGGTGGCCACTACGGAGGCACTCTATCCACAATGGCATACGCCTTAACCTTCTACCTCGAAAACATAACTCAGACAGCTGTACGCAACACGCGAAACTCTCTAGAGGCAACACTTGTTACACCTCAGTAACGCAACGAAAAAAAAAAATACTAACAAGTTCACAACCCGCATAGCACTATATGGGACAAACATCGTTACCCCCCGACAACAGCACTGACTATAAGAAGCATCTAACAGCTCTACAAGCTGTACACGACACTCTGTACAGCTCTGCAAGCTGTACACGAAACAAGACACCAATAAAACAACTCTCAGCTCGTTAGCTACAAGTGACGCTAGAAAAAAATAACACGGAAGGATGCGCATATCTTAATCTGAGGCAACAAACAAAATACGGCGGGAGGGGCGTTGTAAAAGAAAGTCTCTAAGAAGCAAAGAGAACACGCCGGTTCACTGACGGAAAGTCACGACGAGGTGGAGCAGACCTCGCCGGGCAGCCGCTTACATGTTTCGGGGCTCCGGGGTGCAGAAGCTGGTCGGCCATGAGACTCGTGGCGACGGGCGACCTCGAGTGCTGAGCCGAGGCGTGGACGGTTCCATCGCGAGCCTACCGATGTACTTCCGCTAAAGCGCGTCAGCCCCGGACCCTTCCCCGCGTAGCACGTTCACGAATCTCCAGCCTACGGCCCCAAGCGACCGCTTGCGTCCGCTGTAATAACCTCCGCCGGCCGTCCCATAGACCCACTCCGAAGTCTTCCCCATTCTTCCTCTGTTCCCCCTCTCGGGGCCCTCGGCAACTCGCCACGATCGTACGCGAGCGTCCGAGCTAGCGATCGTGACGTCACCCTCCGAACCTGGACGCTGGAATGCGGCAGCTCGCATTGTCCTCGGAGCTGGCAGGGCGAAACAAAGAACGTGAGCACAAAGCCGAAGGGGGAACCCCGGATTCCTGAGCCAGGAGCAAAATAGCCGAACCCCATCCGGGAGGCTGTCGTGTCAGCTGCCGAATATAAAAAATGCAGGGCTTGGCCTGCAGTTTGTGACAGACGGGCTTTAGCAAAGGATGCTGGCCAATGCAGAATATTGATGTCGTTAACCAAGTAACAGGAAAATTTGGCGAGTTCATTAGGGCTCCTTTGCATGAAACGTATACACCATGAACAACCATTTATTAAGTAAACACCACTGCGGATCTAGAAGCATTGAAATAACTCAATTAGGGGGGACGTATATAAGACTCTTAGATGATATACAAAAAGGATATACGGGTAGGATAATCGTTCCCAAGAAAAGTGAGAAGCGTACGACAGGAAAAGATGTACGATAGGGAGACGCCATCTCGCAAAAACTGCTCACAGAGTATTTATAAGCAAATTTAGAAACTCGACTAGGACAACACAAGATTACAAATAAACGGAGAATACTTGAGAAATTAGAGGTTCGCAGAAGACTTAGTCTTGCTCTGTGGATCGGCAAAGTAGTTAGCAGAATGCATGACAACTAGAATCCGAACTCTTAGCCATAAGGAAACAAAAAACTATGCATATTCCTAAAGTATTATAAATCAGCATGCCGAAAGCGCGTTGGTCAGCCTAGGAAGCGCACCACTAGAACAAGGAAACATTATAGCTGCCTTTAAATCTCTTGCTTATTACCTGGATCCTCATTTTTTTATATCAGAAATTGTGATTAGACTTTATCCCTGTTCTCGCAATTGGTGTACACAAGTACTTTAAATGGTTATGTTTAAATTTGAAGTTCATATTACATTACACTTTGAGGGATCCTAAAACAACAACGTTCCAATCTTTTAAATGGCAAGCATGGCCTACATATTTCACGAGGCGGCATAGTGGATCATTCAAATTTTACACCCTATTCTGCGGTGCTTGCGCGGGGCCTCAAAATTTTTACGTTAAGTGTTGTTTTTGAGGACATCTCTTTTGTGAGGTCGCACTAGGATGTTACCCGAAAAATGCGATGATAGATGATACCACGTCTACAATATAGGCGGTATCACTTTACCTTGAGGGTTATAAATATTCGTTTTAGGATAGAGATTTTATGAACATTTATTGATCCTTTCATTCGTCTATACAAAAATATTATTGCCACCCCAACATGGTCAAAGAATATCTATGAATGTTGTTACACGGTATATGGCCCTAATCGTTATATTTAGGGCAGGGCCAACTAGCGTGAAAGAATGAGTAGTAGCGCGTTTTGAGCCATTTTGCGTCATGTATGTGAATTAGCACTGTTTTTGGGTATAAAAGCGAGTGCAAGTGATCAGAATTGGAACAAATACTGGAACAAGAACTCCTCGGTACATAGGTGGGATGAACTACTGGTGCTCTATTTTTATCTTTAGTATTCCCGCATGTACTTGCCCAGCCGAACACAGCAAGAGTAATTACGGCACGGTGATGCGGTCAAAAGGCAATTCCTCGCACGTGTCAGTATAATGTCTTTGGGGTACTGGGTATCAGCAGATACTGCCTATAGAGGTGGTGGAATTTTATACAATTCACTCTGTCAAGTAAAGTAAATGATTATGTTCTTCTTGTCAGTTAAAAGCGGGACCAATGTAAAACGTTACCATGTCTAGGTACAGTTTTAAATTGGCCAGTAGTGATGTAAACTCTAGAAAACAAATCGTGCTCTAACGATTCGACCAACATATCATGAGGACCCTACAGTACAAGCCGTAAAAGTGGAAAGAAGAACAAACACGAGCAGGAGCATCTTCCGAAGGGTCATACAACTGAACCTAGCCATCCGGATGTGCTAGCTCGAGGCTACACCACCGCGCGACACAACGGCAGACACCGACACCATTCAACATGTGAGCTTCATGTTTCCCATTTATAACGATTTAAACTAGTTAGTTTAGTAAGATTGAGAATTGCGAGATAGGTAACGGAACTCTTACAGTCGCTTATTTATCAAAATCAGTTGCTGATTTGGGCTTTTGTAATACCGGTTAATACACAGCCGAATTGGCATTCAACAATTTAGAAAACGAAGACCCATTCGTGGCAAGCAGTGCGCAAAAGGTAGCGTTTCTCGCCGGGCCAGATATCTGGATGTGGTCTCTACATTTTGTTTTTTCGCCCTGCAAAACAATCCTTAACGTATCTTCGCCGTACGACCACTTAATTCCGTCGTGCCCGGTCACCCAGGAGGTGCTGTCAAACAAGTTAATCAAGCCGTGCGAACGAAGCGCGCAATCGACGTGAAGCTGTGCTTACACCGGCCCAAAAAAACCGTGGCTAAAGCAGACGACAACGCCGTACCGCCGATGCACCCGGCGGCGACCAGGCATCTCCGTGCAGGCAACGCTAGGTAAAGTCACCGCACCATGTACAGTGTGCTGCGTGAGCGGCACCCTTCCAACCCCCCTCTGTCCTCTCCCGCGACCCCCCCCCCCCCCGGCACCGCCTCCGCTGCGGTGGGATTTTATTATCCCGCTCGCAGCGAAGGAACCGCTGAGTTGTAGAGGTAGAAAGCTGTGCTTAAAAAAATTAAGAATGTGATTTCTATGAAAGTGTCCCATATGTACAAATACAATTATGCACACGTGTGGTAAAACAATATAGCCGAAGAAAGAGAAATGCCTCTGCAGTACATGGGTGCTACAGAGTGAAAAAAATATATGACTACAAAGATTTGCACATAAACAAGCACGCGTAC
This sequence comes from Haemaphysalis longicornis, assembly GCF_048455015.1. NCBI lineage: Eukaryota > Metazoa > Arthropoda > Arachnida > Ixodida > Ixodidae > Haemaphysalis > Haemaphysalis longicornis. Next base: position 168,119,274 of record NW_027526407.1, read on the forward strand.
GTATATACAGCAGCCTATGACGGCGTGCCTCAGCAAAGTTTAAGAAGACTTGAATCTACAGAATGTTTGCAATATATTTCCGCTATATTGAGGCTGATGATGATGGTGGTTCGTGTTTAATGGCGCAAGGCCAACGAGGGCAAAGAGCGCCAGAGAAGTCATTTAATGAAAAGAAGTTATTACCACAAAATGTAGGTATAAAACATGTAAACTGGACATTGTAACATCAAAAAAAGATAATGGTGATGGCTGGTGTATAGGGCCAGATTTGATTATGCATGATAAGAAATGAGGTTTAAAAACATCACGTCTGACAAATACTTAAACACGCGTTTCACACAAACCATGGCATCGTCACCCAGAAACAACGATGGCTGTAGGGGAATATGTTGTCTGTAGAGTTCTCTGAAGTGTTTGTGACGTGTTGGGTCAAGTCCCTTGCATTGTATGAGTATGTGGACTACGGACAGGCCCTCCCCACACCTGCTACACAGGGGTCTTGGAGAACCCGTGAGCAGGTGCGAGTGCGTCACATGTGTATGGCCTATCCGTAATCTAGCTAAGATAACTTCAATGTGCCTGTTGTGTGAGTCAGTAGTGTATTGTCCCAAGTGTGGTTTTATTACGTGTAGTTGTCTGTCTGTTCGCTCCAGTCTGCTTGCCACGTTTTACGGAGTTGCTGTCTTATGTGTGGCTTGAGGTCTGTGTAAGGAAGTGTTGTTATGTGTACTGTGTTTCGGAGTGCAGCATTGGCGGCCATTTCATCCGCCAGTTCATTTCCGCCGATGCCAGAGTGGCCTGGCACCCAACACACAGTCACCTCAAGGTTTGAAGAATACGCCAGCCTAATTGATTTCGATTAACTACATGGTTTTTCGATGACTTTCCGGATGATAATGCACGGACGATGCTCAGCGAATCTGTATAGATGATAGATTTGGGAATATTATGTTCAACTATGCGATTTACAGCCAGAAAGATGCCATATGCTTCTGCCGAAAAAATACTTGTCTTTGCATTCATGGCTCTACCTCCTTCAAAATTGGGTCCATGAGCAGCACAAGACACAGCAGTGAACGTTTTGTAAGCATCAGTGAAAAACTCTGCAGCCCTGTATTTATCCTGCAGATACATGAAATGCTGCTGAATCGCAATTCTTGGTGCCCTGTTCTTAGGAAGATGCGTAAAAGACAGGTCACGAAGCACAGGGCGCAGATTCCATGGTGGTATAAAATCAGTGATGGGTGTCTTGTGAATGTCTAAAAAGGGTACCTCATGCTCAGAGGCTTCCTCTCTTACCCTAAGTGAAAAGGGATTTAAGAACAGTTGTGAGGATGTGTTATTAATGGTGGAATTAAAAGGGTGGTTAGTCAGGGCCATGATTTTTGAGGCATACAACAAATTTATGTAACTCCTCTGGTGATATAGGGACCATTTATCACACTCGGCGTAGAGGCTCTCCACTGGGCTAGTGCGAAAAGCACCACATGCAAGGCGAAGACCCAGATGCAGCACTGGGTCGAGCATTTTCAGTGCCGTTTTTGTTGCAGACCCATAAATGACGCTTCCATAGTCCAATCGGGACCCCACTAGGCTTGTGAAAATACGTAAGAGGAGTTGCTTGTCCGTTCCATAAGACTGGTGTGACAAGATTTTAAGAATGTTGAGAGCCTTTAGACATTTATGTTTCAATTGCTTAATGTGAGGTATGAATGTAAGTTTTTCATCCAAAACCACTCCTAAAAACTTGTGTTCCTTCCTCCAAGGAAGCGAAACGCCATTAAGTGTAATGTCTGGGTCCGGATAGATCCCACGCTTCCTGGAGAAGACAACACAGGTGCTTTTTTCTGGATTAAGTTGAAACCCATTCTTGTCTGCCCAGCTGGCAAGTTTTCTGACAGCGAGCTGGACTTGACGCTCACAGATGGACCTATTGCATGATTTAAAAGATACCTGGACGTCGTCTACATACATGGAATAAGAAATTGTACGTGGCAATGCCTTCCCAAGGGAGTTCATTTTAACTATGAAAAGAGTGCAGCTTAAAACTCCACCTTGCGGAACGCCGTTTTCTTGTACATGAAACCTTGATAGTGCGCTACCAACTCTCACACGAAAAGTTCTTTCGGACAAATAACTAGCAAGAATGTTCATCATGTTCCCTGAAACACCAAATGACTTCAGGTCACTGAGGATCCCGTAGCGCCAGGCTGTGTCATATGCCTTCTCAAGGTCAAAAAACACCGTTGTGCAAAAATTTTTGTGATTGAAAGCGTCCTTTATGTATGACTCAAGGGCGACAAGTTGGTCATTTGTAGATCGCCCCGCCCTGAAGCCTGCCTGGCAGCTCTCGAGATATATATTGAGGCTGGATTAGGCAAACCTAGGTGAACTTAGGTATTATTATTTTAGGTTACGTTGGATTGGGTTTGGTTAGGTTAGGTTAGGTTTTGTTATGCTAGGATTGGTTAGTATAGGTTAGGTTAGGTTAGATTTGGTTCGGTAGGGTTGGGTTACGTTACGTTACAATAGATAGGAATGGGTTAGGTCGGGTGAGCTTGGGCTAGGTTAGGCTACCTTACATTCGGTTGGGTTCGGATACACTGGGTGAGGTTGGGTTAAGTAAGGTATGGTAACAATAGGTTAGGTTAGATAATGTGTGGCCAGCTTAGGTTGGGTTAAGTGGGGTTAGGTTAAAATATACAGGATTAGGTTAGGTTAGGTAAGGTGCGGCTGGGTTGGGCTGAATTGGGTTAGGTTCGGTTATGGTAGTTTGTGTTAGGTTAGCTTGGGTGGGGTTGGATTAGGTAAGGTTACGTTAGGTTAGGTTGGGTTACGTTGCGTTAGGTTAGTTTGGGTCGTGTTATGTTAGGTCTGGCATTTTATTTCAATTTCATTTATTGATAGTATGCTCAGGTCTTGAGGAATTACAGAGGGTTTGGGTTATCCAAACAAACCAAAAGAAAACATGAGAACACTGCAAACTAGGTGTCCACACAAGTTATTTTGGTTGCACAATATAGGCTAATGCATCGTGAAGCAGTCGATTATTTTGTATGACCAACACATTTGGGGAAGGCGGTTATAATCACGTGATCTTCTTAGCATGATTGATTCAGAAAAATGTCGTGGGCTGGTATGTTCGCCAAGAACTTTGTGAAGCTGATCGATTCGGCGACAGATGTAGTGCGGTTGATTAATAGGTCCGTTTTGAAGGGTGGCAGGATTGTACTGTTTGTGAAAAAATGTAAGAGGAAAAGTGGTTCAACGAGGCGCTAAAGATAGAAGCCCGGTAAAATATTTCCCGGATGAGATGCCGGCACTGCGGTTATAATTGGTGTAAATGAAGCGAACAGAGTTTCTTTTTACCATTTCCACAGCAGTAATTAGATTATCGTGGCAGGGGTCTCACACATGCATAGCATACTCGAGATTTTACCTGATTGGCGTTTTATAAAGCAAAAGCTTCAATGAGTTGGGGATTACGAGAAGTTACGGTGCAGATAACCCGACATGCGGTTAGCTTTACTATTGTATATTTTATGCGGAGAGTCGAATTTAGGCTAGCTGAAATGTGAACACCGGGGTATACATCAGATCAATGGGCTCTAACAAAACGTTGTTCAAATATAAACCGGGGGTTGCTTGTACGCCACGACATGCGCACAACTTTACATTTACAGACGTTTACTTCCACGAGCCATATATTACACCAATTACTTACATTGCTAAGATCATCAGTCTAAACTAGGTCAGTGTCACTGTCACTTTTGAAGTCACAAAAGATAAAATAATCTTCAGTAAGTGTGTGGACGTTCAGAGATAAAAGCGAAGAGAGGTCATTAATGTAGACACGAAAAAGAAGAGGACCAAGAACAGACCCTGGGAAACTCCGGAAGAAATCGGGCATCGAGAGGAATGAGAGTTGTTAGCAGTAACGAATTAAGAATTATACTCGATCTATTCAAGGTCGGTGAGTTCATGCTTAAGTCGTCTTTCCTTAAAAAGAAAAGTCGGTGGCAGACCTTGCCTAATGATTTTGAAAAATAAAAATCGCAATCAGCTTGAGAAGATCAGTCTAAAATATGGTGTAACTCGTCAGTAAACGATATAAGTGTATTTTACACCATTAGAATTTTCTAAAGCCACGTAGCGCTGATGAGTAAAATAGGTTACAAAAAAACATTTACAGGATTTGCGAAAATTACGTGTTCCAGCAATTTTTAAGATGTACTTGTTAAAGAAATGGGGTGGTTTTCAACAAGGAGTTCGGCAGTGAAACCCCTTTTCGTATTTTTTATTCAGCAGCAAGAGTAGATGAATCAAAGATTGCTGAAAAATATTGCTTAGTATAATACACAAAACGAAATTGTAATTTTTAGAAACTTTGAATCAATAAGGTCATGTCCAGGATATGAATGGTATTTTAATCTATCAATAATAAAGCGGCACCCGGTGTTTGGTCAAGAACAAGACGCATTGTGATGTAATCAAAGTATCTGCCGTGGCGAACACAGTTTGAGAACATGTTGAGAAGTTTTTAACAAATGATTCATTCACCACAAGTGTGCACTGTGGGATGGAATGACATTTCCTGACGAATCTTTTAAGAGCGTGTTGTCGCTACAGGGGGTTAACTAATTTCCATAATTTTCAAACGTTATTGCCCAGCGCAGATTGGAGTATTTTGAAACAAAAATTTAATACTTAGCAGGTTTAAGCGCTGATACGTAAACGTCGAAAGTGGTCTTATAAGCAGCCCAACAAGAATTTCTAGGAGGCCGTCATGGTGATCAAAATAGGCGTTTTTTTATTAGACTTACGTTTCAAATTAGAGTTATAATATGGTGCTAACGGACTGCCAGTGATGATGCGTTGCAGAATATATTTATATGTTAGCTCGTGCACTTATGAGACCAACGAATCCCAGTTTTTTAACAGTGCATTTGTCAAAACCCGTGTAGTAAACGTGAGTGGAGGATGATAGCTCAAGGTAATTGCTTTTAGAATTGATATTGAAAGAGCGTATTCAACATGGGCACTCTTTTCCACCTTTTAATCGCCCAAATTTAGCCCCGGAAGCCTAACCTGCAGGTGCTACGAAATAATGGGTCTAAATACCAGTCTATAACGGTGCAACAGCCGCTGAAAAGGGGCAGCATTATCATTAGCCTGATTTTAGACATTGCTGGACGAAAGCCTCCCTCAAAGATCTCCAGCCACCACTATCGAGTACTCGCTGAGTACGTGCTTATCCCAGAATTTTCCCAGCTCTTCTCTTCAATGCGACCTCGTGTGACTACTATTGCGTTTGCGGACCAATTGAAGCCAATGTGTTAAATCGAATGGTTCCTTTTTGTATCTTATAAGCATTACATAACCCGCTCAGGCCCATTCCTTTCGCTTAATTTAAACTATAATGTCCTCCCCCTTTGTCTCTTTCCTTATCCATTTGGCTTTTTAGTATCCCTCAGCGTGACCTCTAGCATTTTCTGTTCCATGACCCGTTCGGCCGATTTTCATTCTGTTCAAGTCGCTTGGTGAGTCCCCAAGTTTTTGCCCCGTAAGTTATTGCTGGAAGCAGCAATTGATTGAATACAAGCTTTTTCAGTGAGAAAGGAACCTAATCGTCATAATATCTAAGTGAGTACAAAATACAGGGCTTTTTATGCCTATTCTGCGGGTATTTTTCCTTTCATGATTTGGATCAGCAGCTATATATTGGGTGGTTGAGATATTATCCGTTCGTTCGCACCCCGGTTTTCCTGCCCTCAAGCTTTCTTAACACACCCTCCAGAGAGGCTGCAAATATTTCTCGCGATATTGTGTCCACTTGCCGGACACCTTTTGTGTAAGAAATTGTCAAGTTCAGTAATGTAGCCGTATAGTTTCGGTGCATACATCGCATATATCATTCAAAAACACATTGGGTGTTGTAGGAATGCTGTATTGTATTTATTGGCATTTAGGGTTCGATAGTCGATAACGAAGCCATGACAGAAGAAGAACAAAACAAACAAAATCAAATTGAGACATGCGTTTTTTTAGTTTTGTTAAGCTTGCTCCATTCATGTCACTGAACGCTGCGAGCAATGGTTACACGAATTCATATTCTTGCACGTTTAGATTGCGCGGCGGACGTAATCGGGCTGTTTTTAAACAACTGCTTTATACAATGTATACTTATGCGAAGAACGCATCGCTCACGAATAGGTGTGCGTAAATGGTACGAGTGCATCTCCATTCTTACTCCCGCACTAGACAAGAATGAAATTGCAATTTTACTCTTCGTACTGGAGAGAGGGAGCCGATGCGCAGGTTTACCCTTCACTGGTGCGGGAGCGGAACTGGAGCTGCACTCCACCCCCACACGAGAAGAGTACGCGGTCAGTTTTTTTCTTCCTCCTCATGGGGAGCAAACATTGCACCCAACTCACCGCAGCTTTCGAAGGGAGTGCGCCCAAGCTTACAAGAGTAGAATGACTGTTGGACTCTTCAAATACTACCCCGATTTCTTAGAGTGCACGAGTTAAGGCATTATTTACTGGTCATAGATAGGTCACCGCTGATATATACACTAACTCGCTACACTGGCCATTTTGATCAGCAGAATTTCTAAACTAAAAGAGCTTGGGTATATCGAAGAGCTGACTAGTTGTAAGGGAGCCTATAAAAAACAACTAATTTGCTTAAAATAGAGATTCTGTCTATTCACGGGTGTTATCGAAAACTCTTGTAACTGTTTCTACACAATTTTGTTAAATAGGTGTGTCAGAAAAATCTTCCCTGGTTTCTCAATGGGCCTTCAATAACCACAAAATATTGCGGAAAAGATAATATGAGTTCTCTCTCTCTCAGGGGTGTAACGTCTTACAAATTTATTGCATATTCAGCTCGCACGCTCCAATAGGAATGTGCTTCCTAAGTTTAAAATTTCCAAACCCCGCAGCATGGCTGGGAATTGACATCATTTTCAGGCCTTTTCGACCTGTCATTGGCGTAATCAATAAAATGTTATTGTTCCTCTTTTCGAAACCCACACCAGACGACATCATTGAAAAGGAGATTGAATGACAAATTCAAAAAAGACATGCTTATATAGCCGCAAAGATAGCTAAACAATTAAAACCTTTGCCAACTCGTAGCGACACTGCGCTCTCAGATAACAGACATCAACGCTCGAATAACTGTATTTGAAGCCAATTGTTCGCGACCATCATCGCAATATTCCCAGAATCATCCTAACCTTATCACTGACCTAAAACACCCACCACTTCTGATAACGGAGGTACAGAGCATAATAATCTGGCAGTGTAATCGCCGAAGATATCGTCGCAAGCGTGGCAATATCCAGCCCACATACACTCTAGAACATTAGGCCCATCCCTATGTGTCATTTGCCTGTAGGAGACGGGCTGCGTAGCACAATAATCCAGGTACAAATCCTTTTGAACGGCAACCCCCGACCGCGTGAAATGACCCTTCTCCTTTATCATATTCATAACCACCCAGTAATACAACACAAGCTCCACCTTCCCAGACACAACGGCCAGGTTTGCATTGAGCTCATCTCTCAATCCAGAAATAGACAACCAAGTGTGTTCATATTTAAAATTTGTAGCAGCCCCCTACTAAAACACCGTTTCATACACTCTTTCAACACGTCATTACTCTGGCAGGTAGACTTCCCCTCATAGTAGTAGGTGGTTTCAACCCCGAAATTAAACTTCAACACCCCAACTCGTTCATGATACTGTGGGGATACCAAACCAGAGCTGAACGCACCCATAACGGTGGCCGAGGTAGGTGCAGCGATCCAAAACCTCAAAACCAAATCGACTCCAGGGCCCCGACAAAATAACTAACAAGTTGCTTCGAAAACTCGACGATCCCACCAGCGCAGACTTGACTATAGTTTTAAATGAGTATAGGTAGAATGGTAAACTCCCGCATCAATGGAGGACAGCCAAAACCATTCTTATTGTCAAGCCCGGGAAGCGGCCATACTTTATCACCTCCGACGGATACCATTACCATCATTACTGGGCAAGCTCTCAGAGCACGTCGTTCGCACCCTGATCAACCGTCACATCAAAAGCTCCACCTGCTCCCTCTCTGAATGGGGGGAGTTTCGACCCCAGCTCTCTACTGAGGACGTCACACTTCCAATAAACACCACGTAATAGATGCTCTATTAAGTTCCCCACATAACACCCTGGCGATCTTGGGCATATATTTGTCGCGAGCGTTAGACTCCGTTAGCCACTTGGCAATCCTCGAAGGAGTAGCCGCGGCTGGAATCGGTGCATGAGCACACAATTACATCTAAGGCCCGAAACAACCATCGCTAAAGCATACGACAAAGCAATACCGGCGACGCGGCCGCCGGTAAGCAGGTACATCCGCGCGGGGAACGCTTGGTAAAAGCGCCCCGCCATCTACAGTTTATTCCCTGCGTGAAACCATCCGCACCCTGCAAGTGCCCCACCCCACCCCCCCCCGCATCATCCCTCCGCCGCGTTGTTAGTTTATTAAAAAAAGCACGGGCGCAAACCAAAGCTAAAAATATGCTCGGGCAGCGAAGGGGAGACCTGGCTATCAACGTGTGAATTTTTACGTTCAAAGGCAAGATTATTTGGTTTATACACTGAAAAAAAAATTATTCTTGTTTTTCTCAAAATTTCATTTTTGCACTTTCTTCTGGTGAGAACACTTGCAACTTCATAATTAATTATTCTTTTGCAATGACACTTTGCAGGCTTGTCTTTTTTATTACGAGAATGTGCTATGAACAAGCAGTTGTAAACACTGGTATTAAGTTTTTATGTAATCAGGATTTTTTTTTCAAGGAATGTAAAAAAAAGTGACGCATTTTTTTGTTTTTCATGCTATTTTCACTATAACTTGAAACCCATACATAAGATTGCGAACGTCCTAGTTCACTGCACGTTACGGTCACGTGGCTATCGCTGTTTCATCAATTGTGCGATTCCTGCAATCCATGTAATAGCTGTGAATGTCCCCGTAACGGCCAAGTTTGCGCGAGAAGCAACAGCGAGCACTGCACACTTCATACTCAGCCTGGGCTCATCCGGATGGATGCCGGGATAGCTAACGACAGGCGGGAGCGAGAAGGCACACTTCGCAGACGCAGGGGCGCCAAGGGACATTTAGGCATCGACTTTTGTACCGGCGGAGGCGGGTGGAGCACATAATGCACATGTGCGCCTGGCGCCGGCCTCTGGGAAATCCCACGGTCTTCGGACCTCCTGGGCAGTTTTGTATATTTTTACTTGATTCCAACACGAAAGCTTCTGGGTCGTATGCAAAGTTTAACGGTTCGATTTGTAAGCATCATTGTTCTTTTATGAGTGCGATTCCAGTGCGTTGCGTAACCGTTTTAGAACTGTTACTTTGCATGTTTTAGTTCACGTGTTTTTGCAACCCAGATTTCTGAATCCCATTTTACATTCCTCTATTTCAGAGGAATGCCGAAATTAAATCGTAGACACAGCCACGCCAGCGACGAACCGATTCGAGCCAGGTCGGGAACTTTGGAAAAAATTTACTCTCATTTTAAACTAATGATTCTAACTCAGAAGAACGCCGTAAATAATCAATGTCACGATCCCCCTTTCAATGTCACGAGTGAAGGAATCTTGAAAATAATTGACAACCTTAAGTTCTCGAGTGCTCCATGTCCGGATAACATTCCCGCGAGTTTTGAAAAGCACCAAACTAATATCCAGTCATATCTTAGAAATCATTTTTAACCAATCTCTGGACACTGGTGTCATTCAAGGGAACTGGAAAATAAGCAAGGTGACCCCAGTACACAAATCCAGAAACCGTTCAGACCCCTCAAACTACCGCCCGATTTCTCTAACATACATCGCCTAGAAGCTCCTAGAACACGTAATCTACTGCCACATCGCAACGCATTTGTACCTGAATTTCTCCCTTTTTCGCAACCAGCATGGGTTCCGGCGAGGACTCTCGTGCTGCGAGACACAGCTGTATGAATTTACTACTGATCTTCATTTTAACCTTGACTCCTCCTTTCAAACCGACGTAATATACCTTGACTTTTCAAAAGCATTCGGTCGTGTCCCCCATCGGCGTCGTATAAGTAATGTTTCTTCCCTCAGCATTGACACCATTAATATAGCTTGAATTAAAAATTTCCTCACCGATAGGATTCAATTTATTGTTGTGGAGAATCACCAATCAACTCACGTGAAGGTAATATCCGGTGTTTCGCAAGGGTCAGTACTTGGCCCATTTTATTTCTGATCTGTTTTAATGACATTCCAGACGAAATCTCATCAACCATTCGCCTGTTCGCAGATGACTGCGCATTTACCGCCGTATTTCAAGTAGCTCTGACCAAAATATTCTTTGAAATGACTTATCTAACATACAAAAATGGTGTTCACGATGGCTGATGCAATTAAATATAAATAACTGTAAAGTCATGCAAGTTTAGCGCAAGCGCAGTAACGTTTCTTTCCAGTATCGGTAAACTCCGATTTCCTAACTAAGGCAGATTCGTACTGACAGCTCGGACTAGTGATATCAAGCAATCTAACATGGTGCATTCACAAACAGCAACTAACCGCCGCCTCGGCTAAATCACTTGCATATATCAAAAGATCGCTAACCTTCTGTCACCCCCAAATTCGAAAACTGACTTATGAAACTTTTACGCGTAGTAAACTTGAATATGCTTCGGGTATTTGGAGCCCCCCCCCCAAAATTACTTGATCGACTTACTTGAATCAATTCAGAATCGTGCGACTAGATTTATTTCCTCACAGTACAACCCGCGCTTACGTATTACAAGTATTAAGCAATCTCTTCACCGGCCCACCCTCGAAATCCGCCGAAACGTTACTTGGCTATGCCTCTTGCACAAAATATATTATAATTTCCCCTCACAGCGCGGTACAGTCCTTCTCCCTCCTCCCGTTCATCGCGTCGCCTTTTTAACTCAGGTTTGCAGCGCCTGCACGGGTCAACTAACGCTTTTAACAAATCCTTTTTACCTGAAGCCATAGAAGATTGGAATAACCTACCCGAAACCAGTCAATAAACGTGACGCCTCAGTGATCACGCAGTTAATCACAAATCATTGCAGTTGTTGTTAAGTTCGGGCTCCTCTCTTTCGTAGGTCTGCGGTCCTTCGCCAGGGCTGACGAGCTGACTTGAAGCGAAGGAATGCCGAAAATGCGCGCGGCGTGGAGGCCGGCTCGACAGGGCTTACACAAGAATGCTCGCATGAGAATGCAGCAGATCTTCCCGCGAGTCCGTCGGCGGATGGCGGCGTTCCTCAGTAGATTAGCAACGAATCCCTCCTGCCGGCGAGCGGGCGCAGACAACTGCGGGGCGTCGAGGCGGGGATGTTGTCCTGGCGTGGACTGCGCTAGGCGTTGGGATTCGGCCTTGTGTATGTGCTGCTCGCCTGACGAAATGGTTTGACCACTGCGCGCGGTCACTGACTCAATATCTATGAGTGGTATGAGCGCATGAGAGTGAGTGTGGGTGACGTGACCGCGGGTGGGGATATGTGTGGGATTGATTGGTTCATGTGGCCAATCAATGGCTCATATTAATGAATTTTAAAGGGATCTTCGCTCTTTATTTTTCTTGTTACAGTTCCTTTAGATACATTTGTATATATATTTGCTGTGTTGCTGCCATTACTTTATGAATCCACCTCACTTCTACGCCTGTACCATCGACAATCACATGCTGTGGAATTTCTGTACTTGCTCCCCCCTTATGTAATACCCTGCCTAGAGGCCCTTAAGGGTATAATAAATGATGGTGATGATGGTGATGCAGGTGTTTGCATGCCTGTTGCACTGACCTCAATAAAACGATTGGAGTGATTTTTTCAATTATCCAAAAATGAACGCACGCATGGCGTGCGGTGCGTTATTTTGACTTGTTCTGCACTGTTTTAGTTATTTCATTCGAGACTGGCGTATAGAGCTGCTACTAAAGGCTCGTGATAATCCTCGATCAGGGTACTAAGTGCACCTTTCTAAAGCCGAGAAGGCGATTTTACGTGTACTCCAAGAAATAGTTTGGAACCTGGATTTTTGAGGCGTTTACAAGACGTCTTATAAGCCGCTTTAGTTATACAGCTAGAACAAATTATATAGGTCCTTTATAATCACTGTTCTAAACCGTATTTTTTTCGACGTCTTACAAATCCGTATTTATAACGAGTAGAGCAGTTCCAGCCAGCCAGACGTTACTAACAACATAAGACGTCGTCTCAACGGTTGGAGGTTTCGGGCCGGTTTTGTAGCCATATTTTTTTCGCCCGAAATATACGCAGCGTATGCGTCTAGTAAGTGTTTGAGCTAGATTAGGAATGCGTAATATTTGTGCATAAATTAAGTTTCACACGAACTTGCACACCTGTCCGAGTTCAAAGTGATCCGAGCGTTTCGGAATGGCCCACTTGTGTAGACGTCGGCTTCATAGATCAGATGAACCAAGGTTCGCTTCATACCCTAATAAGCGTTTTTTCTTTCCCTCAGCAACGTCAGAGAAAGTTGGCTTTCCGACGGAACGTTTTGGAAGCGACGTATTCGAGCAGTGACGCATAGAAAACTTTGTTTTAAGATGTACGCAACGCAGATGGGTGCTGCCAACTGTTCCTTTGAGTGTGGTAGTCGTTTGCTTTATCAGGGATTAGAGCTCAGAGGATGGGTTTCGGAGATCTGACAGATGACGCGGGAGAAGGGTTTGTTGTGATTGTCGGAATCTGCTTGCTAGTTTCAGTTAAGAACATAGGTGTGGGCAATGTAGACAGAGGGCCATTTTATTGCTTCTCAGCGGCAAAGAATGCTTCCAAAAAGCCTGATTAGGTTGTCATGCGTACCCTGAACACACGTATACTATCCGTTGCCGCTACCTTCGTCGTGTTTCCTTTTCCCAGCCACTCTGAATTTGCTAGAGGGTCTCCTAATGGCAAGCGCAGAAGTTGGCTCTTGGCGATAATTCGTAAGTGGCATGCGGGGCGATGCCTCAGTTATGGTCGCAGAAGGGTGTATTTCGATCTTGTACATTCGCAGCGCAGGGTATTACTGCACATACGCAGCGCAAGGTACTGCGTTAGTGCTGTAAAGGCGCGTCGCTGTCGCTGGGAGGCTACGCTGGAGTGGCCGACTCATAGGTCCCAGACCAGGCTTAGATCCACACAGCCGTAGTACCTGCCGACTACTACACCCGACCAAACAAAACGGTAAAGCTCTTTCTACTCACACCTTTAACCTTCCAGCGGAAAAATTACTTCAACTTCGTGCTCCCTGGCTTTACTTTAACATACTGCAAAGTCGCAGCCTTCACAGGCAGGCGATTATCAGTGGATACGCGCACAGCAGGCGTAAACATCGCACAAAACAATTTTCAATGCATGTTTGGTTTATACGCATCTTTTCTATGGGTTGACGCAAAAAACTCGCGTCGAATAAATAGTGAAGCACGTTGACATATCTATGTGAGATTGTGAACAAACGTACAAAACTAATTTTACACTTAATATGGTATATTTGTGCTGTTTCAGTCTGCTTCCCTCCTGCCCCTATTTTGTGATACTTCGAGACATTGCTTTTGGAGTTAAATCTATCCCATGTGTATCGTTTTCCTTATGTGTTCGTATCACTGTTAATAACATCATACCACACACGTTTTTCTAGAGGCTCGCTGATAAAACTATGTACAATGCTGGAATGCGTTTCATAGATTCTGTCGTTATTGGATCTTGCCACGGGCAATATAGTTATAAAGGCCTAGGATATTATGAAAGTTCTTGATTATATCAGGTATTTCATTTGCGGTGTTGTACTATGCCTTTTTATAAGACCCACAGGAGTTGTATTGTAAAAGACTTTTAAAGTTTATCTCATGAATAGTTGAGACCCGAGCAGTATGTTCCGGTCACCGCCTTGTCGTCGCCTCGTCACATAGCCCCGTACGAGGTGAAGGAGTGTGGCGAGCAGGAGTGACTTCGAGGGAACAAACAATAAAGGAATCCCTTCCACTTCTAGTGACGACGATGACGTGGATGAACACGGTATTTGTATCGCCAATGTCAGGCGACGCAATGAAACGCAGCCCAAAAACACTGGAGGCAAACCGGAAAATGGGAAGGGGGAAATTCAATTTGTTGGGTCTGCGGAAAAGAAACAATGTATGCGGCACATAGTGGTATTATGCGAAGGTATCCATCCAAATTTATATGAGGGAAATATTGGGCTTCTAGAAGACCAAGGATTTAAGGGTAGCACGGATGAAGTTACGTTCAAGGCTGTCGAGACGACGAAAAGAAGATTAGAAAGCTGGCGGATAAAAAGCAGAGAGGGGATAATTGCCCAGGACAGCTACCACCTGTAACAGCGAAAAAAATATTTTGTGCCTAATAAGACTTTGTACCTGCCTAAGCGGCGCTAGTATTCAACCAAGAATATAAAACATACGTATAATTAGTCCTTGTTGGTAAGACGACACGTAATCACCCCGCTACAAAGGGAAAACCAATATCAATCATCGTCATCAGCATCATCGGGTCATGTGGAGGATGGTCGCGTTGTGGCTGGTCTCCTTTGGTGATGGGGTGGGGACAAGGGCTGGGGAACGGTAATGTCCATGCCCCATCGGGGCTCGGGCGCAATAGTCCGCTCCATGAGCATTAGGGCGTTCTCAGTCGGAGCTGAGACGGGCGGAGCTTAGGCCAGGAAGATAACAGACATCGCACGTCAGGATAATATTACGTGGCGGCAGGACGGAAACCACAGGAACCTTGCTAGATGAAGAGCATTACAACTACATTATTTACAAGTTGGCTACGCCACAGTTAGCGCATCTAGGCGCACCCCAGACCTCCTTTGTCAATATTTGAGACTAAAGGGGTATGTTCTAAGGACTATTTCGTCGTCACGTCGTGACAGAATCATAAGTGAAACTAAAGAGTTCGTAGCATTGCTTCCTTACCCTACACCGACGTATCCGGGATTACTGAATATCTCGTCTCGGTCATTATCGTGAATCACAAAATTGGCCTCCAGGGTACAATGTTACTGGCAAAGATAGATGAATCAGAGTCTTATGTGTGCGCTGGTGATAGAGAATTCAAGTTAATTTACTTCCTTGCCACCAACTGGTAACACCGAGCTTATTTTCTTCCCAAAAAATATACTTCTTGCGAAAGCACTCACCGAGCCATGTATGCACACAAGTTATGAATTGGAAGGTATCATAGGGATAGCGTTGAGGACGGTATAATTTGTAGGACGCTATCTTTAGTTGCGCTAATTTGACTTCGGCGCACTTTCAGTTGCGGAAAACAAGCACACATGTTGCTTAACCCACGTAACACCTTCTACGTGCAGTGAGTGACCACTTTTTTCTTCGAATAAAAACACCCTTACTACGGGTTGCTTGCCATTTTTTGAGGGTTTTGGGAAGGTGAAAGCAAACTCTTTTATACCCTGACCCCTTCACGTCTTTACAAAAGTCGCAGGCGGTACTGCAGGTGCAACACTGTGGAAGGCTGGAGAAAGAATTGAGCGCAAACAGTACGACAGAACACACAGAACGATGAGACGGAACTAGCTCGGAAGACTGCATCTTCAGTCCAATTGTTTCCCCTCAATTGTCTCTCTCGAATAATGAATGCAGTACACCAACATCACGTTTTACTGTGAAAGGCTTAGATGAGTGGGTTCTGATTGAGTAAACTTCGTATGGATTCTAAAGAAACAACAGCTCTGTGAATGAACGTCCTGTTTACAATATTACCGCTATACCTCGACTCGTAACACGATGTGCCGTTCAATTTTGGGCAGGTAAAACAATTTTCTGTCCAACTTTTGACGGCCTTTGTTCAGGGTCTTCAGCGCCGTATAGTTTGCGTGTCGGCTGAAACCAAGTAATACAAACTCCGCCATTCTAGAGTGCTTGGTCTTAAATGCTTCCGCACATGTCTACGTAACATTCATTATGTACGTGTCCACAATCTCATTGTCACACGATCGCTTTTTATCACGTATAATAGCAGGTATTTTTAAGCATATCTATTGAGCGACCACATTTCATGTGCTTTACCCAACCGCATTAATAAAGGGTTGTGCAAGTCCAGATTGCAGGACTTCAATTGGAAATCAGTGATTACGCCTGCAAAGCAACTACACAAAATTTGAGACGGACGAGACGACAAGAAAGATTAGTATAAAGGGGAAAGACAAAATCTTTTTACACACATGTCAATGACACCAGAGAGAGCCCGTGAAATCTCATTTCTCTATCCTTTGTATCAAGACACGCTTGTCACGAGGTATGATGCAACACTCCAGATTGCCTTCGAGCCTTGGGCTTCAATTGCTCTTCACTGGCGCTCCAGAAAGAAGCCTCTAGCTGAAGGCTAATTCTGGTAGAATGAACAAAAAACTAAAACCGTAAGGACCTGAGAGCACCGTTCGCTTAATTCTCTCAATGTGCCACCCATTAGGAAGCTGCCTAGAGGGAGAAGAGACCGGCTTAAATGGCATGGTTCCGTTACGTCCCACTACGTCCATCCACCATCGGCTTGTGTCTTTCGGGTGAGCCTAGAAAGTCAATTGGCGGGAAAGCTTATTTCCCTAAAAACGTGCAATAATTTGGGAGACCAAATTATAGTTCTCAGGATGGCCAGCTCCTCAACAAAAAGTAAGTACACGTGTCCAAATTTAGAGCGGAGAAATATGTTTCTTAAGCCTTCAACGTACATAATTGCCTGTTAACGTACTGGAATCGCAGTTTATCTGGAACAGCGATTTAAGTTTTACTCCGCGCTACTACCGAAGCAGTAATTACTCGACGGAACGTTACAGCACTCACGGAAGTAGTTCCGTTATTACCCGTGGGGCAATATAGAGTTCCGTGGAAGTACTTGTAACGCACTTTTGTCACTTCGCATTGTAGCAGATGAACAGAAACCTTACTGATTTTTGCAGATTTAAAAGAAGCAACTTGCCAAGAAACCAAAATTTTAACAAGAAAAAATAATCTTCATTCTGCAGTGCATAGTAACCTTATGTGGCATCAGTTCTCCATCGAGGTTATAGAGGCGCTTGCGCGCGTATCTATTAATTGTATTATGAAAATTAGTGTGCAAATTCAACTGTTCTCTTCAGGCGAAAGAATAAAGGGCACTTTAGTTTGACAAAATTGTCGTTCTAATGTATTGCAACCACCTAGAGGACTATGTTCTTAACAATAAAAAATGCCCCAATAACCCTAGTGACTCCACCAGTATTTATAATATCCGATGTGCATCTTTTCCAGATGATTCATGTGTAGGTCATCTCCATATTTAAGATAACACTTTTTTTTACTGGGAAGAAGTAACACCCAAAATGGCTAATTACTGCCCTCAGAAATCTTTCTTCTGGTTTCTTTTATTCGAAATACCATTCGCACAAGTGGCATCTCTTTCGACTAGGGTTTTTACTCCCCCTAACTATGGCATGGCCTGGTCAGTTTGTCGGTCGTAATACAAACAAAGGTGGTATTTTTTTGGCATTTAAAAATCTGTAGTCTCAACTACTTGAGGGCAGTACTCCGTTGTCACAAAGATAAACTAAAAACTTATTTTATGATTTTTGTTAGTGGAAGTTTATTATTAAGGCCCTCATCATACCAGCCAGTACTCGGATGCATACCTCAAAATCTATGGGACATTTTATGCGAGTGCCAAGAAAAGTCTTCAAGTAAAAGTGGGATGCATACTTTATCAAAACCACTCCTGAAAGAACAATGTGAGGCTAAAAAGGAGGCAGATAGTTCTCTTCGCAAAATATATGATTGCAGTTCTCCTACAATTGCCGTTCGTACTTCCGTTCAGATATTTTGAAGGTTCTTTTTTGCAAAACGACAATTGTTTTTGTCTAAATATTATAAAGAAAATGTTGAAACGACTATAGACAACACGGCGTACCTCGATATTTCCATTAAAAATGAGAAAAATATATTTTAAACCAGCTCGAATATTTGGAAACTCCGGTCAGGAAGACAGTGGCAATAGAAACAGGTAAAACAAGGCTGACTCACAATTATATCGCAGTGTTGACAACCCATTATGCTGCACATTTGCGAAGAATAAGCAAACGAAAAATGACAAGCAACAGCGAACACACTCGCCTGTCGCCCGACACAGATAGTTTAGAGCATTTTGTGACTAACCAAAGAGATATAACTCTGGGGCTATTTACATCAACAATGAACAAGGAATTGCGCTTGAGGCCATGCTCATGGCTGCATTTTTAATAAATCGTTTTCTTTATCGCGGAGCGTTTGGCTAATGCTGCTACCCCTCATTCTCGAAATGTGAAAAGCTTCAATAAAATACCATAAATTTACCTCGAATGAAGCAAAAATATGGCAAAAAGCTGCCTGTATTCTTGCACCTACCGGTTGCTTCTCTCGAATTCATGAAGACCGTTCTTACCATACCAGGTAGACCTTCGAAGTTGGTTATGTAATATCAAACACAATGTTCTTCCCGACGTTGAATTGAAATTATATGTCAAGAACGTTCACAAAATATGGGCGAAGAAGTTCACAATTAGTGGCAAGTGATGCTAAAATACCAGTGGCGAACCTATCCTGTATATGCTGTACTCGAAAGCGTCTTAAAGGTCAGAGTGTTACCACCAAAATGCTATTTCCTAACATCACTGAATTGACAAATCTGATTCTAATCCTAAACCGGCGCTCCTATTAGAAGCGCAAAGTGCTTCGGTAAAATCATGCTACAAGTGTTCAGTCCATCGCCGAAACCAGTTACGCTCCGAAAGGGGGGAAGCCCCACCTAAGACACCTATTCTTAAAGCTACGTAATTTTTTATATTTATCGCAGTTGTACAACACGGCGCCCCAGACCATTCGTTCTGACATCAGTGTGGTACCTCCTCGCGGTATGGAATCTCTATTACATGCGATGCTCAGAGCATCATTGTCGGTGGCCCTGTCCTTCCTGCGTGCGTCCGTTGTTGTCCGCGGCGTTCGTCCGTTGTCCGCTGCCACTGTCGCGCTCTCCTCTCCGATAGCGAACACTCTCTCGCGAGGGGCATTGGATTGGATTCGATTGGCTTGGCTTGGCTTGGCTTGTATTGGATTTGAATTGGATTGGATTGGATTAAAGTGCATTGTGTTGGACTGTGTTGTGTAATAGCCGCGGCAGACGCCCTGGCGCCGGCGCGTGCCCAGGTGAGAGCGTGTGCGGCCCAGCGCGCTTAAACTCCGCCGGTGGGTGGCGCTGCGCCCGGTGCCGCGCATGTCCAGTACTCTCTCTCTCCGCGGTTTCCTCTCCTTCGGGCGCGCTGCGCATATATAGTGCCTAGAATATAACCGGTGTGCCGCTCTCCGGCGGCCTTTCGGTCGACGGTTGCTCTCCGCTTGCGCCTGAACCCACTCAGCGTCGCATCACACCAGGGTTCCCGCGAGGGGAGGTGCGCGTAATTTTTTTCGTACAAATGAAATCACACAACTACCGTCACAATACATACTCCCGTGGCGTAACAGTAAAGCGTCAAGGTTCTTGAATTCTTTTGTAAAACAGAGAGACCTTAGAAGACACATGTTTGAAACCGACCTCGAGTTCTTCATGGAACAGGCTGTCCCAGCAATCTTTGATAGAAGCCAGCTTGACGCTTTCTACTGGGACATGAGCAAGGCCTTTGATGTAGTCAACCACTCGTTATTGCTTGCCAAGCTTATTCTGTTAGATGCTCACGCTTCTTTGGTGGGTCTTATACGTTGCTATCTCCAGGAGCGATATTGTTGTGTAAATGTTAACGGTCAAACGTCATTTAGGTACAAAGCAAACAGTGGTGTACACCAGGGCTCCTTTCTGGGCCTCCTTCTTTTTTGCAGTTCATTAACGATGTTGCTTCTGCCATTCGAAATTCTTCTTTCATGTTGTATGCTGATGATATAAAAATCTTTGGAGAAGTGCGTGATGTTCAGGACTGTAATTCTCTTCACGCTGATGTCTTGTCATTCCATCGTTGGTGCACAAAAAATGAATTAGTTTTCAACCCCCAAAAAACGAAAGTTGTCTCCTATAGTGTGAAAACTCAACAGCGGCAATACTCCAATAAAATAGCAAGCACTGCGCTGCTGAGGGTGACCGAAATTCGGGACTTGGGAGTACTATTTGATTCTTCTCCCGCTTCATCTTTCCACGTTACACAAAAAACTGGACGCTCTCTTCGATGTGTGGGTGCTCTTTGTGGCTATTCTAGAGAGTTTAAAAGTCGTCTTCCTTTTTTCAAACTTGTATTCGGCTCTCTGCTTACCTCTTCTCGAATATGGTTCTGATGTTTGGAAAGGAACTTGCAAGTCCAATAGTGACCGTATCGAAAGGGTTCAAAAAAAGTTTCTTTATATCTTTAAGCACCATTTCCGTTATGTACAAGAAGACGCAAACGGCAGCATGTCTTGTCTGAATAGTATTGCTTCCCTTTTGGTGTCGACGAACGCGAGCTGATATTATCTTTCTTTATAAACTTCTTCATGGTGATATTTTGTGTGATGACTAGGTTGCACTTATTAATGTCAACTTGCCGAACAAACTTGTCCGTGCATTTTGAACTTCCAGAACAGATGCTTTAAGTACACGACGCTCGTCCATCAGCAGCATACAATGTGCCTATAATGAATATTCCGATCGTCTTGATTAATTCCAGACCTCTTTGTCTTTTTTCTCCAATGAATTGATAACCGTTGTAGCCTAAGTGCCTTTATGTTATTACAAAATTATGGGCCGTATTTATATTATGCAAATCATCTTCTTGCTTGTTTGTTATGCACTTTTCCTGGATTTGTTTTGCTTGAATTTCTGTAGGTTTGAGTGTCAATGGTTGTAACGCTGAAAAATAGTTTTTCTATTTTTAAACTTCCCAACATTTTGTTTCAAGACCTTCTTTTTATGGGTACAGTCTATCTCCGTCATGTTCATTGAGTATTTACTTGTGTAATTTCAGTTTTTCACGTGCCTTCAATGTTCTGCTGGCCGAGTGTCAGGGCTTTTAACACAAGGCTTCGTTTATTTTGCTGTTTTCTTTCTGGTATTTCTGTAACTATATTTACTTTATTTTTTCTATCACATATATGGTTTTCTGTGTTGAGTTTTCTTGATTTTAGTTGGTTTTTAAAACGTTTGTATATGGTTTACCAGTACCAAGACCCTTGGGTTGTTCCTGAGCACCAAATATAAAGGTTCAGTAATTGATTGAATATTATTACTATTATTATGATTACTGTAATATTATTATTATATTAGTTTCATATATATATAACCATTTCCAAACCTTCTCGAAGGCGCTAAAAACTCGATTTCATATCGTTATACATTGCGGACGTGTTCTCACGAAAAGTAAACCGTGCAGAGCGCCGGGTACGGCAGTGATTGTTTACCAAATACAGGCATAACTGTATAGCGCATTTTAGGGGAAATAGTCACTCCTTAAGCCAAACTGCCGATCACAGCAGCCCTTTTAGGCATTTGCGGCGAAACAGTCTTATAACAGTTGTCGCGTGTAGTCATTCATTTACCAGGCAATGCGAGCAGTACGCGCAGTGAGATCACAAGTGAGCGACCCATTTCCGTCACTGTTACAAGGTGTTTCCGTGCACACGCAGTCTCCCACATGCCCTGTCACAAGTATTTTATAATGAATTCTCAGTGTACTTTTCTCGGCATCAGTTGCATCGTCCTTGGCGTTAGCGTGCTGCGTTGGAGCTCTGGGTAACAGGGGTCGCAACTACCTAAACGCGCTGGTGTCGCCGGGAACAAGCGAGTTGCTGATTGCTTGTCGGTATTATTCGGTCTGTAGGAGACTTTCTGGGTAAATTGCATCAAATCTTGATGGAGGCGGGAGACGGTGGCCCCAACAATAACAAAAAAGAAACACGCGGTGGCCTATGCACCGGAATTGGGTTTTAGCAGACGACAACACCACCCGGCGTCCTAAAAGTGACATCACTCGCAGGTGGCGCCACGGTACGTCCTCGAGGCCAGTACTAGTCTCGAACACGGTAGCGTTATACCAAATCAGGCCAAAACTTATATCTAACTGGTGATACGTGGAAGCTTGAAGTGTAGGTCACGTTCCTTTCTTGAAAGCTGTATTTTGAATTGTCTACTGATGGCACATTTTCCTGCGATGAGGTGTATTAGCTTGCAGTACAAATCATTATTTCAGGTGGTTGCTGGTTTGTGGTGACCACGCGCAAGTTTAAGTTAAACATACAATGACGTTCATTTTTCAACGCCTTGCACTTTCAAGAAACCTAGACTGTCAGGAGGGTATGTTGCCAAATGTGCGAAATACACAAAAGTCTAGTGATATAAATTTCGCCTAAAAATAATGGTTATATGTCCTCTATACTGCTTGAATTTATGGACGAGTTACCTGATAAACCGTCGACGAATTGCCAGAAACCTTAAAAAATACAAAGCAAAAAATGTATAATTGCTAATGCATACCCCATTGACAAAGTTTGCCAGATTATACTCGTCACTTCTGTAACAGAACGAGAGCTTTTTATTGTCAGGCATGCTGCAGTTATGGCATTTTCTGGTCAACAGCGATAATGGTTTCCCTGCCTCCACAGCCACATTGGGACATGCAGTGGAAGGATTATATTCCCGCCGTAATATGCTTCACTTGGATACCTCAGAAATTCACACGCTGCGCACAGAACGAGCGAAGAGGGTAAGGACATGCACTAGGAACAAAAAAAAGATACTTACACCCTGAAGGATTGAATGAGTCAATAAAATATTAATGACATATGTACCAAGTATGTACACCTTGGGAGCGTTCGGGTTTGCTTGGAGGGTACAGAGGGCCGTTTTGAAAATGCGTCCTTGTTGATAATATCTGCAAGTGGTCTGCGAGTTCGTTATTGTAACGATTGTCTCGTGCGGAGTAGTGGGCTATTCCACCTGCTTTGGCAGTAACGATTGATGATGTCTTGACGTTATTTAGTGTCCCTGTCCATATACTACACAGCTTGCTTCGGCGGGACCATGAAGATGAGTTGATGGGGTCATCAGAAGATATTGCGGTCATTTCTATAGTTCCTGGTCATTTGTTATAAGTCGGGTGCAGGTTTGGTATTATTGGAGCCACACGTATACACTGGCGTTTCTTCAAAGGTGCAATTTTTTTTTCAATTTTTGGCCAGCGGTATAATAAAACCCAACCATCCGAGTGCCGCGCACCCCAATATTCATGCGCTCTATGTGTAAACGTGGTGCACTTCCTGTAGCTGTTGCGAACTGCTATGCATGCCTAATTGAACAATTTTGTTTCAGGGAACACTGCGGTGGCGGTAACGGTACCTTTCCTTTCATCTGTGTTTGTCACACCTTTAACAAGTTCGACACAATAGGCGATTGTTTCAATCAAAATAGTTTCGTTTCGCCGATAGCGATGGTAATAGGTGAATTGAGACCTTTCAAGAAATAATGAAGCGGTTGTAAAAAAAACACGTGAAGCTGCGGAGGCTACTCAGGACCATGTCGTTGACATCGCAATGACGGCACGAAACTGTGCAAGCTTACACGTTCCCCAAATTTTCTTCGACAGTATTCCATGACACAACAGTACCCAGGCATGGTGGTCTGAAGCGCAGCAGATGGAGCTCACGCATCGCTCGCGCTCGCTTGCTGATCCGACCAAAACAGGTAACTGTAGTACCTGGGGTTCACATTGACGTCGTTCATGTCGCTAACGTGATAGGACATCACTGCAACTTCATTATGCCAGTTATACATTGACGTCATGCTTAGTGGCGCTAGCGATGGGTCCGGATCTTCAGAACGGGCATTTAGTACTATTTTTAGAAGCCAAGAATATATATATTAAACGTTTTCTTTACCCGCCGCTTCATGTCGAGTGTGCTTGCATACGGAGGAAGCCTGCAGCATGCTTTTTGCACATTTAGCTTCGTTTTCTCTACCCCGTTCGGCTGTGTTTTTTCAGTCACGCTTTCAGAATATTCCATCCACACACACTTTGTAAAACAACTTTCCCGAGATACCGTCTCTCGGTCTCACTCCCCTTCGCAAGGCGAATTTACCGGATTTCTTGTGACGAATTCCCTCCCGTACATCCCTAATATTTGTCTTGTCGGAGTCTTTTCAATAGCTCATTTATTTCCTGGTATGTGAAAGGTTGTACACGGCTGTGGTTTATAGTGAGTCTAAAGCTATCACAAAATGTTTAAATGCCATAAAAATGGGTTTAGTTTGCTCTATGAGTTTGCCATCATTCGATTACCAACATTGATGTAATCCATTGATGAGTATCCTTTCTAAAACTCAGAATGCAGTCTGGGTTGTTAGGATACAGGCTGCCTCCAATGTGGTTAACTATAACTTCGGTAAACAGCTTGTAGACAACTGAGAGTAGGATGAGGGATCTGTAATTTCTAAGGTGCTTGGTGCCTCCCACTTTATGAATCAAAATAATGTTGCCGTTTTTCCAAAATTTACGCACTTTTTGAGCCCATAGGTGCTCCATAAATAAAGCAGCAAGCGTTTACAGTACTAAAGCTCCTCCCTTCTTCAAAATATCCACGGTTATGCAGTCGCCATTCAGCTTTTCCTCTTTACATGTCCTTGAGAGCTTTTCCTACTTCTTTTTGCAAATACAAAGATATCACAAGTTAAGTTTCCACTCTCAGTAGTTTCTTCCCATTTACATCGCTGGCATACAGTCAGGTGTAAAGTCAGTGTACAGAACTAATTACCTCGTCGTGCTTTGCGTACTTTTACCCTGCTCGTCCCTGAATACGTATATCCTGTCTTTGTCTCTGCCAATGGGGAGGTTCTGCTTGGTGGCTTTCAAACTCCTCCTATTTGCAGCGTTTCCTTGGTCACTCCCAAATTATATGCAGAAAATTTGTTTCCTTTGCTTCTGTGAATCCATTTTGATAGCTCTGCTAACTCAGTTTGATCCACCGCACTTGATGCCGTCATGTTTTTACGTTTTGCCATTAGTTCTTACGCATTCGCACCCACTTTTCAGTTTCTTTCCTACATGCTGCTTTTCCCACAGCTGCTGAAGAGTGTGCGATGGCTGTTGTTAGGTTGTCATAGGGCCTGTCTATACTAATTCCCGTTATTCTTGTTTTGAATGGCAAATTTGTGTTTTTTTAACTCGTCTGTCCTCGTTGTCACTGACTCCTTGCGGGCTCTCTACTGTTCACTTATTTGCTTCTTTCTTCTTTGAGATTCAGGATTGCATTGCATCTAACCATCCTATGATCACAGCTACGACCTTTGCACTGCTACCTTTGCACAATACCTTGGCTGCAACTTAGAATGAAGACAAATTTGTTTTTTTTATACCATCACGATGTTTCCGTGTACATTTCCGGATTTTGTTCGTATAAGGATGTGTTCATCCAGTGCAAGTGTTTTCTTTCAGGAAATCTCACCAGTGCATTTGTGCGACTGTTGGCATTGGTTATCCCAAAGTTTCCCACTGACCTTTCCCCAATTTGCTTTTTACCGACTGTGGCGTTGGCCACCCATCACCATCGTGAACTGTGTTGTACCCTTCTTTATTGGTGATTTGACGTCCTCGTAGAAAATGACTACCGCGTCGTCATCGAATCTAGTTCTTCACCCATGGTCCTGTACAATCGTTATCCGTTCACCCCTATTTAGCTCAATAACAACGGCTGCGGGTCTTTCGGTAAACTGAAGAATTTTTCCAAATAACCTAGTAATTGTGAATCTCACTCCGTGGTCTTGTTTTTCATGGAGTCATCTGTAGCAGAAAATTTGTCCGCTAGTCATATCCATGAAGCCCTCGTCTTGTCCAACTTCGCTTAACTCTATATTATCCCTTTTAATGTCTAAGATTTGCTCTAGTTGTACTGCTTAGCTTGCCGTGCCATACAAGGTGGGTATATTCTACGTTGCGTGGGTCAAGTTCGAAAGACGGATTTCCGGACCCACCGAATCTTAGCAAAATATGATGTAGCGCTCATATGATCGGCACCGTGGTCGGGTGCTCTAAGCGGCTTGGGACTGAGGGCCGAAATTTGCTTTGACAAGTCATAGGAGGTGTCGGACAAGTACTCGACAAGGGTAACCAGATACTTTTCTAGTTCTGTTACTTTCGTTTCCCTCAGCAAAATCAAAAGTAGGAGGAACGCAATTTTATTTCCCTAAATCTGATATTACCAATTAATACCGCTTAATAACACCGCCATGTCCACTTGTTCAGAGCACCGGTTTTGTTTAGTATCGGAAATAGCTTTGGGCAAGTATGCGACCTCCAGTAGTTCTGCCAACTTCATTCGCTCACCTTCGGTATTTCGCAGTGCGCACAAGCTGTTACGACCGTTGAAAAATTCGCAGGTCATCCTCTAGAGAAAATCAGGACTTCCTAACCTACGCGATGAGCTTAACCCGGGAACAGGGGGTGTATATAACGACTGAGCCAAGTACAGCAATATCCACTCTGCGCGATGCAATCAGTATATTATTAGCCAATGTTTCTCCACACAATCTTCAAGACAGCTAAATTAGCGGGAAACCTAAGCACTTTTGAAGGTGACGTGATTACTTAACCAATATTATCCTACTACCAAATACGCACATTAAATATTATTAGCTATCTTTACCCTCTGGGTCTTTTTATTTCTACGTTCCAATGACTCAGCAGCTCTTGACGTTCTGCATTGTTAAGCAGAGTGGCATTCAGTGTGAGCTACATAATACTGTTTTGGCGATTATTTCTGAAATTGTGAATATTATAGCTTACGGACGCCCCGCTTTGAAATTGTGCCGTCGTTGGTGAACGCCACCGAAATGAGGCAGACCAGGCAGCTCCGAATTAGCCATTTACCGTAGTTGCCAGCTTCCGGTCATACTACACTTGGGATGCGCAGAGCGGCGACACAGTCAGCGTGTTTCTCGCGATGTCTTCGCTTCTTGCAGACAAGAGTAGCCTTTTTTCATGAACATCGCTCCGAAACTGAACAAGCGATACTGTATTGTAATGGCATTCCTCTGCCGAATGACCCCATTTACACTGTCGGTATGGCTATGTCCCAATCTTTCGCCGTAGTCTCCGCAGAGCTAGCAACTAATCGGACGGTGCCGCGTGTATTCACCAGCTATAGGCTGGGTTCAGAGAGTGAGGATGGGTGTGAAGGCGCACATAACTCCGTCTTTCGTCCTGCGGGCACTTGTTTTCGGAGCGGCAGGGAATTGTTGCACGGTTCCCCTTATCTGGGAATATCTCAAAACCAAACGTCATCTCGTTCGACGATGTCCCGCACATCTTGATTGCCCTGCCAGCGATTTTACCCTGAGTGATGGATTCTCTTGAGCGCTTGTGGAAACGGACAGTTTTCTTGCACATCAGACACGCGAAGAAAAATCAGCTTTTAGCTCGTCGGGAGCCCCGTTCAACACAATGGTTTTCTATCAATAACTGGGTTTAACTGTTCCAAATTTCAAGCGATGTTTACTTCCATTTCAATATATAACTGTGTAACGCTATATAAACTGTATATTAATAGTGTAACTGTGTAGCTGTATAACTGTGTAACACTACAAATTGTCACTGTATGGATCATCAATTTCTTTGATGATGTTTGATGTCACCAGCAATACAAGATGTCGGGGGTGAAATCGATGGCGAAATTGACATGTTGAGGCTGCTAAAAACCAAAAAAGAAGACATTTGAAACGTGTGAGCACTCGAGACCAGCCGTATGTTTCCCGTTACTACTATGTTACTGTTATCAGGGTGATCGAACCTTGAAATTCCGTGGTCTATCACAGATGATGCTGACATTGATCAAAACGTGTCATCTCGGAATACAGTAGTAACATTCGGAGAAGGTGACCCACGATTTGTTCGGGTAATAAAAGGCAATTTTACCGTATTTCAGGGTATTCTTAGAACGCAGGGGGATTCAGGGGCCTCTTTCAGATGAGAGTTGTTGCCCAGTAGAATTTGGGGGTGAAGAACTCACGCTACCAAGAAACGCACACTCAGCTTCCGGAACGGCGCCTTCGGCGATTTTCATGGTTCTGGGAGGCGTAGCTTGTTAAGGTATCTTTTTTTGGACACGAGTTGGATTTTACGGTTCTCGGAGGGCATGTGGGCCATAAGTAACAATCTAGTGCAACAATTGTAGGTCCGTTTGTGTACTTGACTGAGGGCAAATTTGTGGCGAGGCTTTTTTGACTGGGATCGGAAGCTAGTTTATGAGTTACTTGGGTTACGTTAGACGGTGTAAGGGAAGCTCTGGCCTTTAATTGTGGGCCTTAAAACCTAAGATGTTCGCAGTACGGGGCTGTCGATGATTCACTGCGAAGAAATGAAACTTCACGTTCATGTATCTAACTTCATGTAATATGTTCGAGGGAATGTTACTCCTGCGCAGTTTCTAACAGCTTTCGATAGAAAATCGGCAACGTATTCCAAGGTCTGCCGTAAAATAGACACAGTCTCTAAAATGCCAAAGCCACTTTCTGAAGAGACAGATTGTTAAAAAGCGAAGCTTTTTCCCATGCCAACCGAGTCAAAGCCAAATTCCGAAATTCAAAGTGGCAAAGTTCTTTCCTTGCCAAACAGCCATGCACCCTTCGCAAGCTTCATAACCCGAAAGCACAGAGTACAATTAAAGGGGCCCTGAAAGGAATTTTGAGCACACTAAATGAACTAGCGCAACCGTTAGACTGGGTCGTCAACGTCCTCTGTGCCAGGTATTACTCTTTTACGCGCAGCGGAAAGCTCACACTTTTGTTGCAAAGTTTGTCGTTTTTTTCTCACCCATCCCTTCGTGTTTTTGGACGCCGCCATCTTCACATGTCTACATCATCGATTCCCAGATGTTCGTCATGAGCTAGACATCCTGCTATTGGGCGTCTTTTTCACGCACTTCCGGCAAAGAGATGAGTCGTCTGCTCAGCGTCGGCTCGCCGGCTGATCTGCCAGGGGAGTGCCGGAGTGCTCGGGCATTTTACGACAAACGAAACAAGTGTAAAACAAACGCTTAACCATTTGTATTGAATGCAACACGGCCATAACACGAAATCAATATTCTCTTACCTGAGTACGTTCCATAAAGAAGGCGTTCAAGCCCCGTGGCACTTCTTTCGTGCAATCGCAGAGAACGCCCTGAGCCGAATGCCCGGGTTTGACGCATACATTTTATTCAACTTCAAAACAATCCAGAGATGCGTTTCTAACGAACACAACGTCACAACATGCGTTGAAAGTCTGAACCACGATTGACAGAGGATGGGTTGCCTCCTGCCCGTCGTAAATTCGGTACTCACCTCGCGCGCGGTTTGCGGGGACGAACAGCAAGTCACTTAACTCTGGCGCACAAGCTGATGGCTTTTAGCCACGCATAATGCACATACCCCATGCGAGGTGGAGTCGTACGTCGCTCGAGAAAGATAATCCAGATGATGGGAAGCACTATCCACCCGCAGAAGCCCAACGTCGCATTTCATCGCGAAACAAAGGCGTCCACAACACACACACCATCACCTCCTGTAATGCCAAACGCATCTCGCACTTCCCAATGGGAGTGAGTGGTACGCCTGCAGTGACCACCTGTCGCGAAGTGGGGCCCCAAGCTGAACCGGGATCACGCAACCGTAACTGACTTCTGGAGTGGTTTGTGCCTTGTTGCGAAGGCAACCGATGTTTGAGATTGTCAAAGAAATGGCGCTCGCTCCAGCGCTAGAAAGCTCAGAGCCGTGCCGGAGCATGATTTGCCAACGTTGGCGCTCTCCAGCACGCGTCGCCCCAAGCTGAACTGGTCACATGATTGAAGCGTTTTGTGCACAGGTTCTGTATCTGTTTAATTGACTTTTTCACATGCCGCCGGCAGGAATTACCACCGCCGCAATATAAGAATGGCACCAGCGGGGCCATATCTGATACGGCGCTTTTTAGATAAACAGTGCGCGGTGCATCAAGGGAACCAGCGCACGACCCTCCCCGTGCGGCTGCGAGTTCGCCGCCGATAAAAAGTCATGTGCCGCCAGCAACGTACAGTCGGGGACTTAATTTTGCAGACCACGCGAGCGCGTGGCAAAAGCCACCGATGCGCGCTCTGGAGGCCCGGCGACTGTTGTCGAGACCGGCGCGGCGCGCATGCGCGTCCTGTTTTACTCGCAGGCACGCCGATTTTTTCGCTTCCTGCAGCGGTGCTGCAATGGTCGCTCAAGCACCGCATAACGACGCCTTTGTAGCATTCCTTTCTTCCAGATGGGGCCTAACATGACGATTGCGAGGGCTTTGGCGCAAGTGCTGCTCGCGTCCTGATAAACACTTGCGCGTCATGTTTTATTTGTTTGTTTTGTGCTTTATCGTTTACAGACGATGAGACTAGCGGCTTGCGAACGGCGTCCATGAATGAAGCTCGTACGAAGCACAGTCTCACAGTACCGCGCTACCGACGATGAAATGCCAGCTATATGAATAGCGAACCTTTATTCACCTTGTTTATTGTGTAATTTGGCCACTGAACATATATTCCAGCTCGCTCTCCGCTGCCCATAAAGTAAGCGATTTGCAATTTGATAAAAGAAATTATTTTGATGTTTTTGCTTCCTACTTTATTTCTTTAAAATGATAGAAATACGTACTCACATAAATTGTCTGTTCGCTCTGCCCGTCGCATCAGTAAAAATGGCACCTCGGGCTTACATTGAATGCCGTAAAATTATTCGCTACTTTTGAGAAGCTGTTTTTCAAAGGGACCTTTGCCGGCTTACTAATAGGCCAAGAGATGCTGTTAGCCGAGGTATTCATTCCTACGGGGGTGAATTGCTTCAAGGCCGGAGCAATTCTTCAAGGTCGGCTTGCATTGATTGATTATGAGGTTTTAACGCTCCGATGCTACAAAGCCGATAAGGTGCATCGTAGTTGAAAGCTCCGGAATAATTTTGATTACCTGGAATGTGTAACATGCGCCGAAATCCCGAACACACTTGAGCATTTTCTCTTTTCGCCTCCATCAGAAAAGGGCCACCTTGCAGATTCCCAGCGGAGCGGAAGGACAAGGTCAGCAAGAAAACAGGAGGACAAGCTGATTGTTTTTCAGTGGTTAAACACCCGTTCATTAGCGACAAAACATTCCAAAGGCCCTAAGTAGCAATTATTATTACGGCGAAAAGTAGCGAATGAGGTTATGGTGTTCTTCGACGGGAACCCGAGGTGCCGTTTTGAATAATGCCGACGCGCCGAACGAACAGACAATACATATGGGTATGTCTTACAATCACTTTTAAGTAAGGAAGTGGACATTAAAAGAAAACAAAGGGTTTTTTTATCAAACTTGCAAATAGCCTACTTTATGAGCAGCGGAGATCGAGCGGGAATATACGTTCAGTGGCCAAATTACACAATAAACAAGGTGAATAAAGGTTCGCTATTCATATAACTGGCATTTCGTCGTCAATAGCGCGGTACCGTGAGACTGTGCTGCTTCGTACGAGCTTCATTCGGTGACTCCGTTCGCAAGGCGCTAGTCTCATCGTCTATAAACGATAAAGCACAAAACAAACAAATAAAACATCATGCGCAAGTTTTTATCAGGACGCGAGCCGCACTTGCGCCAAAGCCCTCGCCATCGTCACGTCAGGCCCCATCTGGAAGAAAGGAATGCTACAAAGGCGTCGCTATGCGGTGCTTGAGCGACCATTGCAGCACCGCTGCAGGAAGCGAGAAAATCGGCGTGCCTGCGAGTAAAACAGGACGCGCATGCGCGCCGCGCCGGTCTCGACAACAGGCGCCGGGCCTCCAGAGCGCGCATCGGTGGTTTTTGCCACGCGCTCGCGTGGTCTGCAAAATTAAGTCCCCGACTGTACACCGCGAAAGGGCAAGGCCAGGCCGCCGCATACATGCGGCCAGATTTTTCGTTCGCTTTTCCAGCCTTGAGCTGAGTGCGGGATTCATGGTGTCAACAAAGCTTGCCCGTAGCAGACGACAGTCTGAGCAGCGCAATAGCGGAAGTACGTCACCGCTGCGGAGCACAGTATCATGGGAGGCAAGGCTCGCGCGCCGTCAACAGCGGAGAGTGAGTCGAAAGGAGGAGGAAACGAGGAGCGACAATAAGGCGCGTTTTTTTATTTACGATTTCTCAGCTAATACTCATCGCTTTAACACAATTCTTGCGGGAGGAGATTGCAAATACATTGCTTTATTGGGGTACATGTACATCCATGCATCGGCGGAAGGTATTTCAGGACCCCTTTAAAAAATCTACTTCAAATCAAGGTCCAAAGCCAACGACCAGCACCAAACTACCAAAGCTCAAAGCCAAAGATCTACACTGCTTTAAAAATGAACTCCATCATCATCGTCTCCATCCTTCAATGTGTAAATTTGTGTTTCCTGGAGTGTTTTTATGATTTTTATTGCTTTCTTCATAGGGCTTTGAATGTAAATAATCATGATGATATCTTTTCTACAGTGTGTAAATTTGGATTTCCTGAAGTGCGTTTTGCTCGGGCGCAGGACGCTATCAGTGATGCATAAAAATGTTAATTTTATTGGCGAATGAGGATATTTAAATAACCCATCCTTCCGCTCCACGGTAGGCAACGGGCTAACACGTGACCCCAAATTCACAATGCCAATTCCATCTGTCCCATACAAAGTACAGCACGCTATCAGGGATACCATAAAGACGCAATGAGTGTGTCCTCACTACATTGGACGTTTGTGAAGTCATTTACTGTCGTCGGCAGCCTGCCGGCTGAACAGGGCCTTCGACATCTAGTTACGCGCAGCGGTTCTTGGCTCGGAGAGTGACGGATTTAACGTTGTTACTGCTGATGTGATCCCGCCCATATTCTCCGCAAGAACGATTTTTATTTTAGTCCTATCGCTGGAAGAGCGCTGTTTACTTGGCCATGACGCATTCCACAGCAAGTGCTCTTCGCAAGAGCATTTATATATGCGCTGCTGCACTTTCAAAACAGTGAAAATATTTTCCCTGCACTATTTCGCGCAGTTTATTAATGTTCCATCTCTGGCTTACTATTGTTGTAGTATTCTTTTAAAGCGAAGCTTTTGAGGCTTGATTGATGCCATTCTACGCCAGTGGCTCCTGAATGAAAGCCAACTCTATCTGACGATGATGATGAATAATCTTGATTGAATTATCGTGAGCCACGCTTCCTGTCACCGGCATCGAACATGGGCAACTCACGTTACGAAGGGGGCTCCAATCCGATTGCTCCATTTTGACATGATCGAATCGAACGCCAAGCAGCAGGTACTTATTCGCGGCGTACACCCCAAACACAAATGTTAGGCCTACAGACAACACAACCGAGAGTTGCTGTGGGCATTCTGGAAAAGTCGTGAATACCTTCAGAGCATCGCGTACTCGTTGTGTTGGTTCTGTCAAACAAGAAATCCACCATGAGAAAGCTTTGGTTCAACCGACGTCGTCGTTACACAGCGAGACGCATAATTGTTTTGTAATGCTGGATGGGGTCAAGGGCCAGAGTAGGGAACGGTGCTTGCGGTTTCTCGGTAAAATGCAGATGCAATCACAGAAAATCTCAGTGATGGAAATATTCTCTTCCGCTGTAAAAATCACTCCCGCCCCATGAACTTATTTGCGGGTGCAGAAAATGTATAACAAAACCGCTTTGTAACCACTGCATGCACACGACACCGCAATTATCCGCACACGCGAGTCGCCCAAGTAACGAGCCGTATGATACGCTGGCCTGAATAAGGGCTGCCTCGAACTGGTTACCGACTGACGCGGTACACCCCCCAAAATAAAAACGACGCTCCTAGCGTTGCGTATTCCGCGAACGCTGGAAACGAACGTAATTATAAGGCGGGATATTACCGCTCACTGTCTTTATATTAGAAAGGGCTGAAAGTTTAAGAGAACGCAAAACTATTCTAGAAACAGAATGGAGTAACAAAACTTCATTCTCGATTGCGGACGACGAAGCTGGCGTGCGGATTGCAATAAGGCCCAGCACAAGCAAGAACGGGGGTCATCTGCAAGGGTTATTAGCCTCATTTTAAGCTGTGCAAGCGGTCCCGAAGCACCAACTGCGCAACCATTGCTGAATTCGCCGCTGTGCAAAATGGTACTAACTGGAAAACGACACAGAACCTTAAGTGCTGCGACTGTTTGTAATTACGGAAAATGAGCTGTTCTCCATCTGCCATATTGCAGATTACTTTACGCCGAGACATCAGCCGACTAATTTAACAAGTAAAGTTGTAAGGCATTTTTTCTGAACAATTTGACTAAGTTTTCTACCACCCGTGGTACCAGGAGCCCGGTTGCTAGCGTGAGTTCGCACTTGGTTCGCGATCTGCGTTATTTTTTTAAGGGCGGGTGGCTTGTAGCACGCTGAGGACACAACGTTTCCAAATAACGATGTTAAAGGGAAACAGCGGGTTAATGAGGAGATTGAAGAGAGAATGGATGCAATGCAAGCAGTCAGCGTAAGTGACGTTCACTCAAGGGTCTAAGCCGCAGGGTTGAGCAATATGGCTATGCCTACCGCCGCGTGCACTTTTCTTGCCCGGCGGTAAACAACGCTGCTGATAAGAATATCCACTGCCAAGGCGTTCAAATAGCACTTAGTTGAGATGTATGTTGCTCCGGCGCGTACCGTGTGCCTGAGACTGAGGAATGCGAATGAAAGTTTATTAACTTTAAATGTTTCCAGGTAAGAAACATCCTTAGTCCAGAAGCCTTGGTCCTTTGCGTCCAGTCCGCCTCTGTCAAACAGTCGTTGCTGCTTTTAAATGCGGCAGCTGATTAGCTAGTTTCCCCACAGCTTCAGGGACCACAGCCGAGCTTAAACTGTCCACCTGAAAGCCTGCGCGGCTCCTTTTTCAGGTTAGCACCAGCTATTCGAAGCAAAATTCCACTGCAATAACCATAGTTAACAACGCCGACGTACAGAGGTGAGGCACACTAAAACGTACAAACTCACCCACTTTTCTAATTATGCAAGCAATGATAAGAAAAGATCGTGTCAGATCGTTTAGAGGTAAGTTTACTTTACAATCCCTTTGGTTGTTACGACTACGCGCAAGACGTTTATGCCTAATAGAATTCCCTTCGGTTCTCGCATCCGCCGCTTAGATGACAGTCTAAGTGAAACGCATCTGTTTAAGCTATAATATATGCCCTACTGGTGTTCTGCCCTTTAATTTTATTGGCATTCTTTACTGGCAACAGGTATTTCTGCCTTAATTCAACGCGCCCCTCATTTTCCATTCTGATTCGCAATATACATGTATATATACATTTTTTTACAACAGGACGAGCGTCCTCTTGTCCTGTTGTCCGCTCGTCCTGTTGTATCGTCTTCGTGTCGTCTTTCCGCGCAATCCTTATGGCTCTTCAGGTATCAGACCAACTAGCCCGTCAACAAATCTTGCTGAACATTTTGTTACGTTGCGGCAGACAATGTTAGAAGATTGGAAAATTCATGGTTATGATTCAAGATGACGAGGTGGAATTCGAAGATGAGGTGATCAATTTACACCCCGCCTGCCTCGCCCCGCAGGCGGGGTCTTCTTCGTCGATAGCAGTGTCCGCAGCGGTGCTCGTTACTGACACTTTTGTCTTCTCATTACAACATGTGTACATTTCCTACCCTGAGAAAAAAAGTGTGGATGTGTATCTAAGGACGAACGACATCTTCATATTTGAATTGCCCTATTCAATGTATGCTGTGCATCAACCTTCGACATATGCACCACTTCAAGCTTTTAATTTTTAATTAAACGCTGCAGGTGTATAATATTCTGTTTTTAAGCACATAGAAGCATACAAGTTGCCCAGACACACAATTATTTTATGGAGATACAATAAGGAGTTCCTAATAGCTTTCGGTGTGGTCTGTGTGTATTATGCACTTTTCCTCGCAAACTACACCAACTGATCTAAAGTCAGCATCAATAACGTGGCACTAATTACCTGCCGATGTTCATTTGAAGACGCGCATATTTAGCCTCCCACACTATATTTCACCTATGGGGCTGACGAAGGGGCAACGGGAATGCCGGTGCGAGAATGCGCACCTTCCAAGGAAAATGCGACAACACTGGACCTCGTCCTTCCAATTTCAGCGGTCTTTTGGTTGAGTTTAGTTAAAGTAGGTGTAACAAGACCGCTGTAAATTTCATAACTCAAAACTGGGCTTGGAAGTGCAGAATCTTTGTACGGTGTGAGGATTATTCTATGATTTCCTTTATACATACAAGGAAGTGACATTAAAAAAAAGTTCTTGTACTACCAAGAAAGTAGTGTATAACATTAAACAATATCATCACAAAAAAGAATGCGGTCGCTCTTTTGTGTAATGCGGTATTATTTTATTTGCAGCGGGATTGCGCGGCTGCGTGAATCTTCGCCCGCAACCACACGGATAGCGTCAAACTGATAACTTTTTATTTTACACCAATCAGCGATATCGGAACGCATTTCGCATCAGAATGCTATTGTAGTGTTCCTAGCTTCATCGCTATTGATGCTTGTTTCATTTATTTCTGATTACAACGCGTTAAAGGGAGGAACCGTCTGTGTAAGCCTCGTGACACGCAGCACAATTCATTTACCGCCTCCGCAATCTCCTAAGCAATATTGTTTCGTTAGAGAGCGTCTCAAGGCCCCCGTTATACCCAAGACGTTCTGGCAGATGTCTTAATTGGGTGTTTTGCAATACAATAACATAGTTCGGAACGTCCTGAAGACCAAGTATTGTTTTCCTCTTTGCTTCGAACGACAGCATTATTGTTTAGTTAGAGAGCGTCTCAAGGCCCCCGTTATACCCAAGACGTTCTGGCAGATGTCTTAATTGGGTGTTTTGCAATACAATAACATAGTTCGGAACGTCCTGAAGACCAAGTATTGTTTTCCTCTTTGCTTCGAACGACAGCTAACAAAATGATTCTACTGCGCGGAACAACGGGTGTATTCATATTTGTTTCTGCTGTTAAAAAAGCCCCGCGCGCTTGCAAAAGCGAGGCTTTTCTCTGCGCCTGTGATCCAAGCGGTGGATGCTAGAACGGAAAAGAATTGTAACGGGCATAAGTCTCGTGCGGGTAGTAATAACAACAAAATGGATTGCGAACTAAACTTACCTCTAAAAGGTCTGACATGGGCATTTTTTGTGATTGCTTCAATATTGAGCCAACGTTGACCGTTTGTACGTTTTAGTGTGCCTCAGCACTGTACCTGGACGTTACCAACTGTGGCTATTCCGGTGCGATTTTGCTTCGAATAGCTGGTGGCAACCTGAAAAAGAAGCCGGGGAGGCTTTCAGGTGGAGAGTTTAAGCGCGCTGGTGGTCCCTGAAGATATGGGGCAACTAGCTGATCAGCTCCCAAATTAAAGAGCAGCAGCAACTGTTTGACAGAGACGGTCTGGAAGCATAGGACCAAGGCTTATGGACTAACCAGGTTACGTAACTAGCAACAACTTGGGTTAATAAACGTTTATTTGCACTCGTCATTCTCAGGCACGCGGTACACGCCCGGTGCCACACTGATCTGAACTAAGCGTAATGCGAACACATTGGCAGCGGGTATACTCCTCGGCAGCGTTGTTCTGCGTCGGCCAACAGAAGTAGACTCGGCAGTAGGTATAGCCTTTTGCTCAGCACTGCGGGTCAGACCCATGAGTGAACGTCGCTTACGCCGGCTGCATGGTTTGCATCCATTCTCTCTTCAATCTCCTCATTAACCCGCTCTTTACTTTTAACATCGTTATTAAGAAACTTTGTGTCCTCAGCGTGCTGCAAGCCACCCGCTTTTAGGAAAATAATGCAGGCTCGCGAACCAAATGCGAACTCGTACTAGCAACCGAGCTCCCCGAATCACGGCGTGTAGAAAATTTAGTGAAGTGGTTAAGAAAAAATTTCTTACAACTTTACTTATTACATTTGTTGGCTGCTGTATTGCCGTAATCTAATCTGCAATATGGCAGATGGAGGACAACGGAATTTTCGTAATTACTAACAGTCGCCGCACTTAAGGTTCTTTGTTGTTTTTTATTTGGTATTATTTTGCTGAGCGGCGAATTCAGCATTGGCTGCATATTTTGTGCTTCGGGAACGCTTGCTCAGTTTAAAATGATGTTATAAACATTGAAGACAAGCCAACCTTTTTGCTTGTGCTGGGCCTTTTTATGGCAATCATCCCGCTAGCTTTGTCGTCCACCCTCCAGAATAAAGTTGTGTCACTCCATTCTTTTTCGATAATTGTTTTGCGTGCACGGAAAATTTCAACCCAAGGTGACATAAAAATAACGTCCGGTAAAATCCCGCCATACAATTACGTTCGTTGCAAGCGCACGTGGAATGCACAGCGCTAGGAGTCTCATTTGTGTTTTAATTTTTGATACCACGTCAGTCGGTAACGAGTTGAAGGTAGCTGTTATTCAGAGGACCGTATACTATGCGCAGTTACTTGGACGAGTCGCGTGTTCGGATTATTGCGTTGTCTTGTGCATGCAGTGCTTACAAAAAAGTTTCTTTAAATATTTTGTGTGCCCGCAACCATGTTCTTCGGGCTGGAGTAATTTTACACCGCCGGACAAACTTTTCACCGCTGAGATGTTCTGTGATTTTATCGGCATTGTTTAACGAGAAACCTCAAGCAGCGTGCCCTTACTAGCCCCTTGGTGCTATTCAGCGCTAAAAAATTACGCTCCCCACGTGTAACGATGACGTTGGTTCAACGCGAAGCTTTCTCGCGATCGATTTTTTTTGTCGGCCAAACCCATACAACGAATAGTTGACGCTCTGGAGGTGACCACCACTTTCCTAGAATACCCACAGCAACTCCCAGTTGCGTACTCCGTAGGATACATTTGGGTTTCAGGTGTACTCCGCGAACCGCTACCTCCTGCTTGGCGTTCAATTCGATCATGTCAAAATTTAGCAATCGCATACACGCCCAGTTCGTAACGCGAGTGCCCCATGTTCGATAGCCGTGACAGGAAGCGTGGCTCACGATCATTCAGTCACGATTATTCATCATCATCGTCATAGAAAGTTGGCTTTCCTGCAGGGGCAAATAGCGTACAATGGAATCAGTGAGGACCCAAAAGCTTCGATTTAAAGGAATACGACAACGACAGCAAGCGAGAGACAGACAACAGTAATATACTGCAAGCAATAGTAGAGGGAAAACATTTGCGCCGTTTTGAAAGCGCAGCAGCTCATGTATAAACGCTCCTGGGTGGAGCACTTGTGGTGAAATTCATTATGGCCAAGAAAACAGCGCACTTCCAGCAAACGGCCTCACATAAAAATAATTCTGGCGGAGAATTTTGGCGGGATACCATTGGCAGTAACGGCGTGAAATCCGCACCTCTCAGAGCCACGACCCGCCCCGCGTCACTAGGTGTCAAAGGCCCTGCTTAGCCTTCAGGCTGCCGGCGAGAGTAAATGACTTCAAACAGGTCTGATGTAGTGAGGAAACACTTACTGAACATTTATGGTATTCCTGAGATCGTGCTCTACCCTGGAGGGGAGAGATGGAATGGGCATTGCGCATTTGGGGCCACGTGGTTGCCCCGCGCCCTCAGTGAAGCGAAAAGATCAGTTATTTAGTTCTCCTCCCCGTTCACTAATAAAGCGGATATTTTTATGCATCACTCATAGCGTCCTGCGCCCGAGGAAAAGGCACTGCAGGAAATACCAATTTTAACCCACTGTAGAAAAGAAATCATCATGATGAATTACATTCAAAACACTATGATGTAAGCAATAAAAATCATAAAACACTGTAGGAAAGCCAACTTTACACATTGAAGGATAGAGACGATGATGATGGAATCTATTTCTAAGGGAGTATTGATCTCTAGCTTTGGACTTTGATTTGAACTAAATTTTGTCATTGTACTATATGCCTTTGGAGTATAGACCTTGGAAGGGTGTATGGCTGTTTGACAAGGAAAGAACTTTGCCAGATTGGATTTCGAAATTTGGCTTTGACTCGGTTGGCATGGGAGAAAGCTTCGCGTTTTAACAATCTGTCTCTTCAGAAAGCGGCTTTGGCAGTTTTAGAGACTCTGTCTATTTTACGGCAGACCTTGGAATACGTTGCTGAATTTCAAGCGGAAGCTTTTCTGAACTGCGATGGAGTAATATTACCTCGACCATATTACATGAAGTGAGATAAACGAACATAAAGTTTCATTTCTTCGCTTGAAATCATGATTCTCCCGTACTGCGAACCGCTTAAGTTTCGAGCACACAAAGTTAAGGACCGGTCTCTCATTACGTAGTCCAACGTAACCTATGTGGTGAGATGCAAACAATCGAGCTTCCGATCCCAGTCAAAAAATACTTGCCACAAATTTGCCTCCAGTCAAACACATGAACGGACCTGCAATTGTTTCACCAGAGGGTTACTTATGGCCAGTGTTGTACGGAACGGCGTTACAAGGAACGGCGTTCCTGGAACTAGTTCCTTTTTGGAGGAACGGAGGAACGCCGCCGTTCCATTAAGGGTCGGTGGAACTGTAACGGTAACTCGTTAGGTTTTTGAAGGAACGGCAGGAACGGCGTTCCTGCCGTTACATCGCTAGGATTTGGCTGTTTTTGATGCCAAGGCTCGAGTACGAAAATCCACAAGTTGCTACTGTGTTTCTCTTCCTATAAGCTGGCCAACTTGCCCGCCCTTCAGCCGTAAGTACTTCCTCAAAGGTCAAAGACTTACGCGGCGTTCGACGGGTGAATAGCGTAGCCGCGGGAATGCTTTTCACCTTTCATCGTTTGCCTGGTGAGGCCAGGACGCGCGTCTGGCCGAGAGAATTGGTCCCTGGCGGGGAAAGATTGTCTAATAAGGGATCCTGAGATTTCGGTGTCGGACCTTTAGGTGAAGGATGTTTCGGTGCGGACATTTCTGTGCACGGACATTTTGGTGCACGACGTCTTGACCCAGACATTTTGAGTAACGGATCTCCCAGGCATTCTTTGAACATTTTAGCTTTAATATATTGTAATTTCGTGACTTGATATGATTTTACGTTCGAGACTAGTGCTTGCGCCGCCGTGCGTGAAAACTAACGCTAAACCCTCGCGGAGCATTGCCACATAAAACCCAATTTCTGCAGTAGATGGTAAAAATTAACGTTGTTAATTTGCATGCGTTCAACCTTTTTTTTTTTTTTAACATTCATGTGAACAACCCTAATACTGTAAGTGTTATCGAAGCGCTTTGCTTTCACTTCACCCAACGGTGCAAGACGCTGCTGCTTTTAGTCCGTTCTGCCCCCCCCCCTCACACAAACACACAGGAAAGCATCTGCGAAAAAAAAAGCCACAGAAAAACGATGTAGTAAGCACGTGTGCATTCCGTTTTAATTATTTTCTCCATAAATGTCGTATTTGTTGCATTGGGTGTCGATTCTACTTAAAACTAACCAACCAACGATCGCATTTACGGTGGCGTTACTTAGGGGAGGGGAAGGCTTAGCC
The DNA here is from genome assembly GCF_048455015.1 of Haemaphysalis longicornis. Taxonomy (NCBI): domain Eukaryota; kingdom Metazoa; phylum Arthropoda; class Arachnida; order Ixodida; family Ixodidae; genus Haemaphysalis; species Haemaphysalis longicornis. The sequence continues at coordinate 168,160,816 of NW_027526407.1, forward strand.
CGGCGGCTACAAGCCCCCTTGGTAGAGAGAGAGGGGTGTCACTTGTGGTTCACCATTGCGTCAACTGGACTTCGAAAACTTGAACACGACTGTTGCCGCTCTCGTCACACTGCCTTATTCAATTTTTTTGCTCCTTATAATGGGAGAAAGCAATGTATGCCTGGGGTGTCCATGATATGCGCGACTTGAAGAGTTGATTCCCAATGGGGAGACTGAAGGCGAAGAAAGAGCGATTCCTGGAGTGGGAATCGCTCCAGGAATCGCAAACCCTTCATCGGTATGACCGCGACGCGCGGAAGGGCGTAGCTAGCAAACTATAGTGGCCATTGTGTTCTCAGCGGCTTTTTGGGTGGCTTTTTGTTGCACATTATAGAGGTTTCGTGAGCTCCTGGTGAATGTAAAGCTTTTTCCTCTATCACTGCGGTGAGGCTTCGGAGACCGTGAACTCCGCCACGCCTGTAGGATTTGCAGGGGAAACCAAAAATATTATGACTGAAAAAGAAATGTGGACAAGATTCGAGCGTGCAGGCGGGAAGGGGGGAGGGGGGGGGGGCTAGGACATAGAATTAAAATCTGGTGAATGTAGGCATGTAAACATAAAATGAGGGTTGGTTTTCCCGAACAAGATGGGTGGAATTTGTATGCACAATCCGTACGCCCTTAATCAACATTTAGGACATTAGAAGCTGCGGCTGTTTTCAAAAAGGCCCGTTCTTCCTCCACGACAATATCCTAGACCAGTGTTCGCAAATTCATCTTAGCAAGGCAGCCCAGCCTACGTAATACCCTTCATAAGGTTTTCTGCATTCTGGGGGGCTAGATCATGTTTACGTTTGGATATTGAGAGTGTGCATGCAATTTGTAATTTTGGGGGTGTGTAATTTCTAAAAAATACAAACAAATGCGTCGGACCATCGTAAACACCGGTCTTAGCTAAAAAAAGAGCGAATATAAATTAACAACCAATCGTAGATGAAAAAAAAAACGTGTGCTAAAGAATTCAATCGGCTGCAAAACAGGTGCCCCAGGAATAGGTATTAAACAAAAATATATAAATGTAGAATTTCTAAAAATACCTGGCAAAGATCAAACGTGGCATCAATCAATAAATAAATTCACTGCTCCAGATTGTTGTCCATATCCCACGTTAAGCGGAAATAAAAATATAACGGCTCTCCCAAACAGGCAAGCACCGGATAATTTGGTCGCCGAAAAGTTTGCAAACCGAAATGTCCGCACACCGAAATGTCCGAGCACCGAAACGCCAGTACACCGATATGTCCGTACACCGGAATGTCCGTACACCGAAATTTCCGCACAGGAACATCCTGGACCGAAATGTCCTAGCGCCGTCTGGAGTTTGTCCGGTGCTCCCTGAAAAAATTCGCCTTGGAGATTTTCTCTTGATTATTATTATCTCCAGATAATCTGCTGCCGGCGGTGTTAATATCCGTATAATATACGTAGTTCGATGTCAGTTTTAAATTTCTCACTTAATTTCGCCCCAGGATTATCTGAAACTATATTTTAATGTAAAAACCTAATTGTAACGTTAATGTAACGACACGTTCCAATTTTCGAAGTGGAACTGGAACGCGTTCCTTTCGCAATAAAGGAACTTGTAACGGGAACTCGTTTCAAAATTGGGAAGGAACGAGGAACGAGCTTTCGTTCCTATTTGACAGGAACGTGTACAACACTGCTTATGGCCCACATACCCGTCGAGAATCGTAAAATGCAACTCGTGTCCCAAAAAAAGATACTTCAACACGCTACGTTTCCTCAAGACCGTTAATGTTGCCGATGGAGCCGGTCTGAAGGCTGAGTGTGTTTCTTGGTATCGTACGTTCTGCACCCCCAAGCTCTACTGGTGAACAACTATCATCCGAAAGAGGCCCTTGGAACCCCACACGTTTTAAGACGACTCTATAATCCCGTAAAATTGGCCTTAAAACACCGAAAATCTGAGGCTCCGCTTCACCGACTGTTGCGATATTATCCTCAGATCACAAGTTTTGATTGATGTCACCATTATGAGTTGTCGGGCACTGCATTTGAAACTTCGCTCCCCCTGATAACAATAAGGCAGTCGTGACGGGCAATGTACGTTTGTTATCGAGGTGTTTGACGCCACAATTTGCTCCTTTTCGTTGTGTAGGAGTGTGAACACGCCATTTTAGGCTAGTGTACACCCGGCTTCTTGTGTGGCCGGTGGCGCCATAAAAATAATCAATGTAATTGCTCCAAAGATGGCAAACCCACAGTTACATTTTGGATGACACGTCAACGTCGCTTGAAACTGGGAATTTCGGCCAGGTTGTTTATAGAACACCAATTTGGGCACTCAGCTGACGAGGATCGCAAAGCTGATTTTTCTTCGCGAGCCTGATGGCCAGTCTACTATGAGTTTCAAGAAGAGCACGAGTAAAGCCAGCACAGAGGTTATAATCGCTAGCGCGGAGAACATAAGCTGCGCGACATCGTCGAAGGAGTTCACGGTATGTTAGAGATATTGACAGGGAAAGGGAGCCGTCGAAAAATTCACTGCCGATCGAAATTCATGTACCCTCAGGACGGGAGACACAGTTATGTGCGCCTTCATGCCCATTCTCTCTCTCTGAGCACAGTCTATAGTTGGTCAAAACACGAAGTACAGTTATATACGATTGCGAAATGCACATACTGCGGCCAAAGAAGCGAAAAGATGCCAGGACGCAATACATAGCCGTACCCACTATGTGAATGGTATCATTCTGCAAAGGAAATGCATTCACGATCTAAAATCGCTTGTTCTGTTTTTAGCGAGGTGTATGGCAAAAGGACACTCTTTTGTGGAAGAAGCAAAGGCATTCCAAGAAACACGCTGACAGTGCCGCCGCTCTGCCTATCCCGAGGGTGTTATGAAACAAAGCTGGCGACTACGGTAACTGCTGAATACGGAGCTTCCTGTTCGGCCCCATCCAGGTGGCGTTGGCCAACGACTGTGCAATTTTACAGCGTGGCTGTCGTAAGTTATAAATATGCTAATTTGAGAATTCATGGGCACAACAGTGCTAATGCAGCTTATTCTGATTGCCCCTCTGCTTAACTCCGCAAGCGTCAACAGCTGCTGAGTCATAGGAAAGGAGCAATAAAAGGGCCCAAAGTATAAGCAATGCTGACAATATTTATAGTGCCTATGTGGCAATACGATAATATTGCTCTAGAAATCACTTCATTCTCAAAAGTGTTTAGGTGTCTCCCTTATATACCTGTTTTTTTATCTTGTTGAGAAACACCGTTTTGTGAAGTACTGATTGTTTCGCGCTGAGTGGATGTTGCCGTACTCGGCTCCGTCGAAAATATACACCCCATGTGCCCAGTTTACGCCCATCGTGGGCTATGAAATCCAAATTTCCTCCAAAGCACGCCCTGTGAACTACTTGCAATGGTAGTTACAGCTTCTGCGCACTGCGAAATTCTGGAGGCGAATCAATAAATTTGTAAAACTTCTGCAGCTCAATAATTTGCCAAAAGATACTTCCGCAACTGAACCGAACAGAAGGGACCTTAAACAAATAGACATAGACATATCAGGCGGAACAGAATGCTGAGATCAGAATTAGGGAAGGAGAATTTTGCTCGCTCCGTATACTTTGCTTACTGCTGAGGGAAAAGAAAGGACTGGAACTATAAAGGTATCTGGTTCCCCGTGAGTAGAAATTGGCCAACACAACCTATGACTTGTCAAATCAAATTTCGTCCGTCACTTCCCAGCAACTTTAAATCACCCGACCACGGTGGCGGTCAGCCCAGCGCTACAGAAGAGGGTGCTAACATTCTGTGGGTCCGTCAGGCTGCCTTTGGAACTTCACCCTGGCAACGTCCAATGCACGCACCTTGTATAGCACGGGAATCTGAATAATACTACTATTGGAACTCCCACAAATTACATGGGATTTATTAGAGTTAAACTAAGTTAAAACAGGAGAGGGCTCCATGGAGCTGACAAGCAGGTACATTTTTTGCTACAGAGGACTCCATGAGAAGCAATACCATGTAGGGGGATTCATAATACACAACAAAGTTGCTGGGGACATTTACGTACGGGTATGAAGATCGGGTTACTTCGACTGCCAGGGAGCATTGTCGAACGCAGTTTCTGCAATTGCGACGTATGCATTATGAGCGCTGAAGGGCGTCTAAGAGATAACGACTATCAGGGAGGGTTTGTAACCGTGGTGGCCCAGTAGAGACTATGTCCCTCTGCGTTTCTGTGGTTTAAGATGTAAAACGTTGCTGCATCGGATTGATTTTTGGTCAGTTTAAGCGAAAAGGTGTCAGTGCCACTGTTTTAAAATGTCTATTCTGTGATGCTGAGGCCGGACTGAACATTTTTTCTTCGTGCGAACAGAGAGATAGAGAATGTGTGTGTTTGAAGATGTTTGTTACTGAAGAAAAAATTAAGCTTTAGGGAAAAGTAGAGAGATGGTAGGGAGCGCAACGAAGGAACAGGGCGCCAGATGCCGCAGCTCCTTCTTTTGCCCTTTCAACAGCTCGCACTGACGTTTAGTTACAGAGCTGCTCAACGCTGCCCCTCCTGTCTTGACAGACGTAGAGTATGTAACATTTGAGTTGTTCGCTTTTGAGCGTACCCTTTAACATGGTTAGGTTCCGTGAAAAAAGATGGATGTTTCACTGATTTTAGCAGAGTTAAGCTAATGTGTGATGTTCCCGCCAAACATCTTCACCCGCATAGATTTATGGATACTTGTGTTGGTTTATCCTCCACAGCGTTTGCGATTCTTCGGAATTGAGACCCCGTTGTTGCAAGGGAAAAATTTGTGTTCCTAGGCGTAGGATGAGGAGACATTCTTGGCGTTTTTCGGAGAGGAGCGCGGCAGTTGTGGTCGCAAAGAGACCGGTAAATGTGTTCCCGTGCCTCTTGGTAGGTGGCTCGTTCTCTTCTAGAGTCTTATGCCTGGGCGTCCTACGGTACGGTATTATTTTCTAAAATGTAGAAAGGAGTATCTTACAGAAACATCTAGGTATTCTGCCTGAAAAAACAGCCTAATGGCCTTGGAGAGCCTGTAATAATGTTTACGCTTCTATTGTATATTTCCGCTAGTGGGATTGCGAAGATGATGCCTCCAAATTCCGTTTGTTTGTTCCCGTACGTAGAAGGCCCATGCAATCAAAATGATTGCCTAAGTAACGAACTGCGGCGACTGATGCCTCGTGCTTTCATACGTGCCGGAGTCGGTGTATACTGTGGTCTCGTGAGTTTGAAACTTTCCTCAAACGAACTTGATCCTGCCGTAAGCCTGTTATTGTGTAGATTTGGATTGACGGTTTCGCTAGAGCAGAGCTTTTATGCGGAGTTGGTGAATCAGGGACCTGTCTATAAGGAGCGCTGTTCTTTCTTTTTATAGGGGTAACCTGTGTTCCATAGGAAGGCCCGCACCGATTTTGTTTTCCCAGCCGCTCGTGTGGGACTAAGAGACCGGTTTCTATGATTTCCACAAGAGCGTTATGTATGTATACTTTGAAGGCGTATTCATCGTCATCATCATCGACATCATATTTAGGTCGACTGCAGGCTGACGGCCTCTCCCATTGGCGTTCACCGCTCTTGTCCTTCGCTCCCGCGTGCATTTTTTGCCTCCAAATGTAGCTATTTCTTCCCTCCATCGGGTTAATCACCTTACCCTTCTTCTATACCGATCTCTGGCTGCCCATTCTGTTACCCTGGGGAACAAGTGGTTGTCACTTCGTCTCACCGTCAAAATTGCGCTGTTTCGGACTGTCCTATTTGCTGACCTGATGATGGTGTTCTTTTTTATTTTCTACGGTGCCGGAAAATTCATGGCACGGTAAGCTCTGCAATATCAAGCTCATCATCAGTGGCTAAATTAGTGCAACTGCTTCTCCTCTCTTTTCTGCCTTCTCTGGGTTAGGCGTTTTATAATGTGGGTAATGGGTTTCAGATTTTCTCCCTTCTGGCGATTGTGAGTTCTGCTCTGGAAATTCACTCTAGTACAATGCTGAGCACCCTTACTTTACTGCTCAGTGGGTGATAGCCGTACATATTTTAAGGTGATTTCTAACTTGGCCGCGTAGCGCCCTCATTCGCTTGCGCAACAAAACTTGCAGCGAAGACAGAACCACTGGAATGTTGTAACGTAGACAGAAAATTTATGTAATTAGGCACTTGGGCTTTCTTTTATTACGTTTATACTCATTATCAGTGCCTTCCGTGAATTCGGGGAAACTGGCGTTACTTCTTTTGTCCCTTGTTTTTGTTAGGTGTGGGCTTTATCCCCGGTGAAAGCTCGGCAGGGTGGTCCAGTGGGTAGGGCTTCGTGCTTCCGAGCCCAAGGACGTGGGTTCGATTCCCGGTCCGGTGGACGTCTTTTTTATGGAAGCAGAAAAATAAATCACCCAAATTATATTTTAACCTTCCGGTAGAAAGACGCCTTTATGTGGTCACGTCAGTTGCGAGCATGGCTGGCTACCGGGTCTGTCGAGTATGCTGTAGAAAAGAAGGACGAAGTGGGCGTGAGCACGCACCACGATCATCATCGGGAGTTGTTCGAGGACAGCGAATAAAGGAACACATATCCCTCCGTCTAGGGCTCTGGGCCGTGACTCGCGGTAGCTTCCGCGACATCTTTGGTGCAGATCAACCCGGGAAATCGCCCTTCGGAGCATCACCCGCATGGCTTCGTCCATCGACCGCCTTCGGAAGGCGCGTGGCGTCGTCAGGAGCGGCGTCACGCGAGCTCTCAACCAGCTGAATGACCTGCTGCAGCAGCCGTCTCCCGACGCGGCAACCCTGAGCTCCCACGTCGAGTACATCGTACAGCGAGAGCCTGAGCTCACCGCCCTCAACGAGAAAATCACCGATGCCACGGATGACGACGGGCTGGAGCAGGAGCTCGAAGGAGCGGCTGAGTATACCCCCAAGATATCCTACGCCGTCTCTCAAGCACGCTTCCTCCTACGAAACGCCCAGCAAGTGCCCAGCGCGACCGATTCCAGCGCCAGCGGAGGGACAGCCGCTCCAGTTACTGCTCCCACGGGTGCGGCAGGCGGGCACACGCAAGCTTCACGTCATCGGACGGTTATGCTTCCCCAGCTCCAGATCCCAGCGTTTCCGGGAAATCTGCACGACTGGCAAGCGTTTTGGGATCATTTTAATGTGACGATCCACGAAAATGCCGAGCTGCCGAAGATTGAGAAGTTTAAGTACTTATTGACATACTTGATCGGCGACGCCAAACGAGCCATTGAGGGAATCCGGCTTGCTGACGCGAACTACGACCTCGCGGTGAAACCTTGGTTCAGCGGTTCGGCCGACGAGACTTGCTCATCAATGAGCACATTGATCAACTCATGGCAACGAAGCCGATCAGAAGCTCAATGGACATCGAGAGGCTCCACGAAATGTACGACAAGGTGCAATTCCGTGTCAGCGCCCTCGAAGCCTTGGGCGTTCCGCGAGAGCAGTACGCCGTAATCCTGAACCTGTGCTCCTCCGATGCCTGCCGGATGACCTGACTCTAATGTACCGGCAGAGGCTTAAGGACACGGACAAGGGGCTAACGGACGAATCCGCGACGCGGCAACAAGGAGCTGGCCAGGTAAAGGAGTTTATGGAATTCCTAAGAATACAAATCGAAATTCGCGAGGGAGGAAGACAAGGACAGCCTCCCTCCAACGCAGCTCGTCGATCCGTCCAAAATGTCGATTTGATCTCTCGAGGGACACCGGAGGCACCCGTCCCCTCAGCGTCAGCCTTGGCCGCGAAGTCCGAGTCCATAATAATACCGGCGTGTCCCTTGGTGACAGCCATGGTCACAAGGTGGCGGACTGCCTAGTTGACATGTCGGCGAACGAGAAGAGGACGCGATTGCGCAACGCTCACTGCTGTTTTCGGTGAGGCCGACGCAACCACGTGGCGCGTCATTGCAGAGCTTCCCGCAACCTGACCTGCAGCAGTTGCAATCAACGCCACATAACCGTCCTGTGTGACTTGTTCAATCCGACTGGCAGCAGCACGCCAGATCAACACGCCAGGTACAAGCTGGAGAAAGCGCACCTGCCGTCATGACGGCTTCGAGCGGACACTCCGGGGCAACGTCAGTGTTGCTCCAGACGGCCCTAGCCTTGGCAGAGGGTGAACGGCGACGCCTTGTTCGCCAGGACGCGGCTAGGGACCTGAAATGCACGGTTCTCGGCACGGAAGACCTATCCTTAGTAACGTTTGGTATTGCGAAGTCACCCAAGGTTCTATGGTGCCGGCGAGTACAGGTGACGCTACGCGGACAAGCTCGTGGAAGGCCGGTTGTGTTGGAAGCTTTAGAAGTTCCGAAGATCTGCTCCCGTACGAGTCCGGAACTCCACACCGCGACCGTAAAAACCTTTATAGAAAAGCGGTACGACATAGCCGACGCCTTCCATTCGAGCAGATGGAAGGCAAATGAAATCAGCGTACTGGTTGGTTCAGACGCCTACTAGAAAGTGGCCACGGGCAGGTTGGACAGAATTAACGGAGACCTCACAGCGGTAGAAACAGTTCTAGGCTGGACCGTTCAAGGAAGGCTCGCGTCTCCCGCATGCACTTTTACCAGTTCCATGTTCCTGTCGAGCACCTCACCCGGACATTTGGATTTTGACGCGTCCGCAGTGTGGCGGCTGGATGCCATTGGCATTGATGACCCGAGTCACGAAAAGTCGCTGCAGGATAGCCCAATGGAAACGTTCGAGCGAAACATCACCCGTATCGAAGGCCGGTACCAAGTACCACTTATGATCCAAGCTCCTGGTTTACCTACTGGCAGCGACAATCGTCAGCTCGCGGAGCACCGTCTGCGAACGCAACTGAACCGATTCCGGGAACAACCTGAGTTGCTCGAGCAGTATGACAGGGCACTTCGAGCATATCTTGAAGAAAACCACGCGGAACGAGTTGCGGAACAGCAGCGTCCAGGCGACAACTTGTATTACATGCCCCACCATGCCGTCATCCGAAAGGACGCAGTGACACAAAACTCCCAGTAGTGTTCGACGCTTCTTCGCATACAGCCGGCCAGCCATGCCTAAACGACGTCCTTTGCAAGGGCATGAAGCTTGGGGTCGAAGTCGTTCAGCTGCTCATGACTTTTCGTTGTCACCCTGTTGTCATCGTCGCAGACATAAAAAAGCGTACCTGCAGTTGCTGATTCGACCGGAAGATCGCGACGCGTTGAGATTCCTCTGGGTGGAACGACTGCCTACGCGAGATAATCCGGCGTCCCCCATTGTCACCTGGAGGATGACCCGCGTACCGTTTGGCGGGTCATCCAGCCCATTCCTTCTGGCTGCCACGATTCGCCACCATCTACAGGCCTGTCGGGAGCAGTACCAGGAAACAGTAGCGCTGCTGGAAAGGGCATTCTACGTGGATGAGCTTATAATTGGTGTACCTACCGTCGAAAAGGCAATTCAAGTGTACGAGGAAGCTCGAAAAATATTCTCCGAGGCCGGAATGAAGATACGAAAATGGGCATCAAACTCAGAGAAGCTCGGTCATCAGTTTGTGCGGGACAACGTCACAATCAAAAATGAAGCGGGAGACGCAATCAGGATGAAGGTGCTGGGAGTCCCATGGGAGCGTGCTGGAGACTGCATTTACCTGTCGACGAAAGACGCATCAGAATTTGCGGCCGCCAATCCGTCAACCAAGCACAACGTGCTGCAGACGTTTGCGAGAATGTATGATCCCTTGGGATACTTTGTACCATTCACCGTAACGGCCAAGCTTGTGTTCCAGGACCTCTGGAAAAAGAGCCGATCATGGGATGAACGCCTTCTAGATGACGAACAAGCGCGATGGAACAGCTGGTGCGCCCAATTAACAGAGTTTAATGAGGTCCAGGTTCCACGGTTCGTGTTCTCGCACTCGTTCGATGTGGAAGGTTCACTCGAGATCCACGCTTTTTGCGATGCAAGCCCGCGAGCTTACGGCGTTTCTCTATACGTCCGAAAGCTGGGTGGCACTGGCCTATATGACACCAGATTGTTAATTAGCAAGAGCCGAGCCGCCCCTATCAAGCCCATCTCGCTGCCTCGGCTAGAGTTTCTTGCCTGCGTTATTAGAGCACGACTCGTACGTTATGCCAAAACAACTGCAATTCTGGAAGACTCCCCCGTCAGTTTGTGGACGGACTCTCTTGTCGCGCTGCACTGGATTACTAGCGCCGCCACAAAGCGTGACCAGTTTGTAGAACACCGCGTGGCCGAAATACGACGACTAACTGCTCCTATAGACTGGAACCATTGCAGCGGGAAAGACAACCCGGCAGATTTAGTCACACGAGGTATAACGGCGGCGGCTCTTCTGCACTCAACCAAACGGTGGCACGAACCTTCGTGGCTCCTAGGTCCGAAACAGGAGTTCCCTGAAACGCAGATTGATCATGTTGACCCGAAGGAGCTTGCAGTGTCACAGAAAACTTTGGTTTGCCCTTGCGATGTCACGAAGCACGAACAGCTACTAATCGTAGAGAATTAGAGCTGCCTCAGGCGCCTTTTGCGGGTCACGGCCTGGATTCTACGTTTTCTGCAAAATTCCCAGTGGCGAGGGCCATCAGCAAGCGGTCCCCTCACAGCAACGGAGATAATGAAGGCTGAACGCTACTGGATGCGGCACGTCCAGCTGGAGTTATTCAGCACTGAAGTACGCCCACTGTCAGTCGGTCAGACCGTTCCTTCGACGTCAGCGGTGCTTCGACTTTCACCCGTCATGGATGACTAAAGTCTGCTCCGCGTAGGAGGCCGATTACACAAATTGAATGCCAGCATCGACGTCAAGCACCCGATTCTGCTACCTGCGCGGCACAAGTTTACGTACCTCATCGTTCTGGCGGCCCATCAGCACACTCTGCACGGTGGAGTCGAAGCCACGCTCACGGAGACGCGAGAACGGTTCTGGATTGTGAAGGGACGCCAAACAGTCAAAAGGGTGCTGGCCCAATGTCTGACGTGCAGACGCCAGAGGCTGACTGCCCAAACTGCACCGTTTGCTCCATTGCCAAGCGACAGAATCACGGCAGCACACTCGTTCTCTGTGGTAGGCCTGGATTTCTGTGGACCACTCTACGTGCGTGGAAAAGCTCCTCCGGCAAAAGCCTACATTTTGTTATTTCGATGTGCTGTCACTCGTGCCATACATTTGGAGCTGACTTCGGATATGACAGCGACTACCACGCTACTGGCGTTCCGTCGGTTCGTGTCAAGACGCGGCATACCGAACACTGTTTACTCTGACAACGCTCAGTCGTTCCATAGTTGCGCTTGAGCATTTAAGGCCGCTGCGTTAGCCCTTCACGAATACGCGGCAGGGCTCAATGTGCACTGAAAATTCATTGTTGAGAGAGCGCTTTGGTGGGGTGGTTGGTGGGAGCGTCTCATTCGCTCCACCAAGGACGTTCTCAAGCGTTCACTTGGGCGCAGCACCCTTACTGCCGAAGCTCTGTCCACCACCCTTTGCAAAGTGGAAGCTGTTAATAATAGCTGACCGCTAACCTACGTCGAAGACCACCCCGATGAAGGAGTGCCACTTACGCCTTCCCACTTCCTGACAGGTAGGCGTGCACTCTGCATGCCCCAAGAGTTAGCGGTGACCGAGAGGTCGTCAACCCCAGCTGACCTACGGCGACGAGCACGCTACCATCAAAGGCTGACGGCTGAGTTGTGGCGCAGATGGAGGAACGCATACTTGCTGTTACTGCGTTCGGCTCACAGCTGTCCCCAGGCTACTTCACCGCAGCTGAAGGTGGGCGACGTCGTAATAGTGCATGACGACACCGCTCCGCCAATGCAGTGGAAACTGGGACGAGTGGCAATGCTGCACCACGGCGTCGACGGCGTAGCTAGGGCGTGCTCGGTGCGGACAGCAACGAGTCACGTGATAAACCGTCCAATGCAAAAACTTTACCTGTTAGAATCAGTCGCCTAATCATCTTGGGCCCGTGGGAGGATGTATAAAAGAAGGATGAAGTGGGCGTGAGCACGCGCCACGATCATCATCGGGAGTTGTTCGAGGACAGCGAATAAAGAAACACGTATCGTTCCGTCTAGGGCTCTGGGCCGTGACTCGCGGTAGATTCCGCGACATATGCTACCACCGACATGGCGCTGCACAAACTTCGGTGCGCAGGCGCATCATCTGCTGAAATTGCTTGTCCTTCGGTTCATCTCAGCCGTAGTACCATTGTCCTCCTTTTACTACTTCAGTTCCCCGATTCAGGCTATCCCTTGAATCTTGCTGCTTCAGTCTTAGCTTGGGGCTGGCAGCGTTGACGCATATCTGTGGAAATTTGATGAGCACGGGTGAAAGCGAAGTGTTAGCAGGCACGGGGGAAAAAAGAACCCAATAAGAACATCGCCATAATAATTACAAGGCAAGGTGGAAGAGTTCTTTAGCAATAACGTAACACCTCAGTCGTAATCAAGCTAAATGAGCATTACAAGATAAAGATTGTACAGGCCCATACCTCAACAACTAGCTACGATGATGAAGCCGTACACGTTTTTTATGAGGACGTAAAATCTTCAATAAAGAAGGGTACAACACAGTAATGATTGTGATGCATGATTAACGCAAAAGTCAGTAAAAAGCAAATACGTAGAACGCTTTGTTTTCAAGGTCTCTCGGGGTATCGCCTCGGCCGTGCCACAGCCTGGTCGAGTGATCACGACATTCAGCACAAAATGAAAATCTATTCATAGAACGTATTCAGCACACCAAACGAAGGCTTCGCTCTTGATAGGTATACACGAACTTATAAAGAACGAAATTATTACCACCGGATGAATCAGCAACATCAGCCAAAGTACAATTTGTTTTGTTCACCCGTATTGGCGTAACTTTTCATTAACTAAACAAACATTTACAAATCGAAATAAAACAAAAATACGCCCATCTTCCCACGAGGGAACCCTGATGTGATGCGATGCATCAGGGGGAGCGTTTGGACTGACGCTGGTATTGGATTGCGTCAGTCCACGCGCTGAAGAGACTGTCGCATCCATCAAGTCTTCCTCGGAAGAATTAAGCCAAGCACGAAGTCATCAATCAAAGTCACGCGGAGTCGAACGAGAGCGAGCGCTGACTGAACCGCCGCAGCGCGCAATCCGCTTGACATTCAGAGCGCCTGAAGGAGAGGAGACAGCAAAGGAGAGCCGCGCATGCGCGCGCTTGCGTGCGCTTGCTCGACGGGAGCATAGCGAAGTGAGCGAAGCGCGCGCACGCAGCTGTGTTTTATGATAATGAGACGGACTGAGAGTGTTGCGCACAGCTGTCGGAGAGAAGAGTGGAGGAGAGTCCCGCATGCGCAGGTGGCGTGCGGACACCACCGATGCCGAAGCAGGAGGGACATGCCTCAGAGGAAGAGATGCGTCGCATCTAAAATATCGACATCAAGAATACCGTGGTCTTAATTACCAATATGGCGCCTAAAAAGCTGGACTACCGCCGCGGGCCTATCGGCTCGGCACAATCATCTGAGGGGCGTGGAGCAGGGTGCTTTAAAAAAGCAGACATAAAGCGTGGAGTTTTGGGAGCAGGGCTATTCACAGAGTCTTTTAAAATTGTAGATTTTTCTACACAACCGGTGGGACTCTGTGAAACAGCTGGCTTGAAATGCGCGCCGTAAAAAGTGACGGGAGAGGTAGCTTTGCAGCGAAAGTAAAAATAGAAGGAATATTTTACCTAGGAGTCGGTGTTGTACATTGTAAAAAACAAAGCAGGGAAATCGTTTTCTTCAACGCTTTATTTTAGCTTCCTTGACGGTTCATTAGCGTTCCCTGGGGACAGTATAAATACCGCATAAGCAAAGCGGAGTCCTTATGCACACAAGCAAAAAAATGTTCTCCGCCGTCACAGCAAGCACCCCTCTTCAAAAATACATCTTTTCCGGAAGTTTTTATCCCTCCTTAGTGACGGGAAATCGATTTGCCCAAGGCGAAAACAACGCTCCGCCCGGAATTCCTGGTGCCGAAAGTAAACGTAAGTTGCAATCCCTGCTGCAAGGATTAGGCGTGCGCGTCTGGTAGTGATCCAATCAGAGCTAATCCGGAAACCTACCAACAAGCAAATGGGTAATTAGAGATGTCACGGCCAGTTCAAAGCTTCTTGAAGGGCACGCGTAGTTTGCTGCGCAAAAATAGCGGGGCCTGTCATGAAGGGTATTATGGCTCTGTGACCTCTATGGGATCAAAACTTTGTGTTAGTTGTATAAGGAAGGCCCGATGACGAGTCGATTGGAGCTATCATCGCGAGGGTAGTGACATTTCCCAAGGGAGGCCACTATCGCATCATTGGCGGTCATTACACTCCGTAACCTCAAGTGACGGCCGTTTGCAGACGATACATAGAGGCTAGCACAGCTCTGCATTGGCGACCACCACACGTAACTGGCGCCACAAAACCGTAGTGATCCCCTGTATTTACACTGGTACCGCGTTCGGGGGCTTTTTTCATCCGAAATATTCACAGCACGTTAAGGCTTCGTTATTTATAAAAATTCTCCACGCGACGCGTTGCTAAAGGGCTGGCAGTGTTTTTATATAGGAGCAACATTTTGCGCATAAAAGGCACGATTGTCTTCGCGGGTGCCGCCCAGGCAATAGTCCAAAGCTGAGCAGGACCCGAATGGCCTTAAAAACGACAGCCAATTGGTCTTACTCTTGGTAGTAAAGCTCGTTAAAGACTATATTTGAAATTTACGGATAATTGGAACGTTCCTATGTGGTCCGGCTAAGCCTTCGTTGGAGCCTATTTCATAATCATCAATATCAGCCTCTCTGCGCCCACTGCAGAGAAAAGGCCTCTCCCGTAGATCTCCAAATATTCTAGCCCTGTGCTAAGTGCGACCAATGTATCAGCGCAAACTTCCTGATCTCATCTCCCCGTCTAAATCTTGCCGCCCCTTGCGACGCTGGCGAAACGTCGCAATAAGATTTCGCTAAGGCGTTCAATAAAGCACGACACTGTCTTCGCCCTATAAATTTGTTTGGTTTGATGTGCGAAACCAGCGACACTGACCCCAGCCCGTGATAAAGGGCCACGGGTTTGCGCCGTTACCAGTGAAATTAAAAGGCAGCAAGTTCTTCTCGTGGGCATTTCCTAAAAAATATCTCGTAAAGGAGTCGCATTGCAGTAACATTTTTTTCAGCGTAAGTGTTGAAGCCGCCGCAGTGACATTCTTTTGTGTCTAGTACCCTAGGTATCTGCTGTGTTAACATTATTGACCAATATTTTGCCTTCGGATTATCTATTTTGTCTCCGGATTGTCATTCCGACACCCGTTCTTCTTCTTAATTTATACTAACGTATCTTTAAGACGCGTTTGTTCCCTGACCCACTCCACTCTTCGTATCCCCTAATGTTACACGTATCATCTTCCGTTTCAATGCTCACTGCCTTATCCTCTATTTAAGTAAAACCCTTTCAGTAAACTCCAAGTTTCTGCCCATAAGTGAGTGCAGATAATATGCAGCTGTCATACACTTTCTTCATGGACAATGGTAGGCTGCCATTCATTATCTCAGAATGCCTGCCGAATGCACACTACCCCATTGTTATCCTAATTATCTTTGCCTCGTGGTTGATATCCGGGGTAACAACTTGGCTTAGGTAGAAATATTGGCTTACCACATCCATTGCCTCGCAACCTATCACAAACCGCTGTGCTCTCCCGAGGATATTGATCGCTTGTTTAGTATTTTGCATAGAAATTTTCAGACCCACGGTTCTACTCTGTTTGTGCAGTGCTGTAAGCATGCTTTTCAATTCGTCCCCCGAGTTACGTAGCTAGGCATCGTCATCAGAAAATCTGAGGTTACTGGGGTATTCTCCGTTAACCCTCATTACAAGCAGTTCCTATTCCAGTGTTCTGACTACTTCTTGTAAACATGCTGCGAATAACATAGGGGATATTTTTTCTCCTTGTCTGACGCCCTTCTTTATAGGTATTTTACTTCTTTCTTTATGGGTGATGATGGTAGCTGTGGACTCAGTGTAAATATCCTCTAGTATTCTTACATAATGCCCGTCTACAGCATGGTTCCGTAATGCCTCAGTGACTGCTGGGGTGTCGACCGAGTCAAATGCTTTCTCATAATCTAAGAATGCTATAGATTGTGGCTGAGTATACTCCGCGCACTTCTCTATCACCTGAATGTTTGTGTGAATTGGATCCATTATTAAATATCCTTTACGAATGCCCGCTTTTTCTTTAGGTTGGCTGAAATCTAAGGTGGCAGAATGTCTGTTAG
Source organism: Haemaphysalis longicornis (assembly GCF_048455015.1). Lineage (NCBI taxonomy): Eukaryota > Metazoa > Arthropoda > Arachnida > Ixodida > Ixodidae > Haemaphysalis > Haemaphysalis longicornis. The sequence goes on from NW_027526407.1 coordinate 168,177,118, forward strand.
CAATTACCTCGGTTTAGTACTTTGTAGACGACTGAAAGTAAGCTGATTGGTCTTTAATTTTTTAAGTCCTTCAGGTCACGTTTCTTATGTATTAGGATGATGTTCGTGCGCTTTGAAGATTCAGATACGCACGCGGTCACGAGGCAATGCGTATAAAAGTTCTCCTATTTCACGAGTGCAATTTGCTCGCAATCCTTTTAGATGCCTGCTGTTATCAGATCCCGACCAGATGATTTGCCCCTTGCAATTATTTCAGAACCTTCTTTGCGTCTGCGGTCGTTACGGGTTGGATGTCCAGCTCCTCTCAACTATTTCCTAGTAACGTATTATCCTGGATGTCCGGCTACTGAACAGATCCCTATAGAACTCCTCGGCTACCATAACTGCTTTGTCCCTATTTTTGAAGACATTACCTTGGTTGTTCTTAAGTGCATACATCTGATTTCTCCCCATGCCTACACGCCTCTTCATTGCTTTCAGGCTGCCTCGTTCGTTACATTATGCTCGATCCTCTCTATATTAGGCTTCCGTATGGGAGCTGTCTTACGGGTATTGATTCACTCACTTCGTAAGGTCCGGTAGTTCTATTCTGTCAGCTGGGGGTAGAGATTGTCATTCCTCCGCGTTTCCTAATTAAAGTTTTTCTGTCCCTGGCAAGTTTACGAGTATTCTGTCCAGCCATGGTACTGCCCACTAATACTGCACGCACCATGATAATGCAGGCAAGATTTTCGCTAGCTTCCTGTGTCGTAAACTCTGGTTTCTTGGCAAGAGCTGAACATCGGGTCTGCAGCGCCATCCTGAATTCTTGACCTTTCCGTCTCAGTGAGAGCTCATTGCACCCTCCAGTGGACACAAACCGGTTCATGATGCTGATGCTGCTTCTTATGATGATTATATCTCAATGATAGGTTTCTTTAGTACTAGGTTGTTCTGGTCCCTCTTCAATGACAGTATATTTCGAGATGTTACGACACGGTGCTCACTACCCGTCACCCTTACGAGGATTTCTGCATCCTGCACGACGCCAGTGTTATCGCTAAATATTAAACATGTTCCATTTTTATGCTCCTAATTCTGGCTTCTCCACATCCACCGCCTGCTGTCCCGTTTACAGAAGAAGGTATTCATGATGCGTAGATTATTCCGTTCTGCGAACTTGATTAATAAGTCCCGTCTTTTATTTTTACAAACCAGACCATTGTTCCCAACTGCGTTGTCTCCAGCCTGCTTCTTGCCTACTTTAGCATCGAAGTGGCCAATAACTATGGTGAAGTGTGTTTTTACTTTAACCATAGCCCCTTCCACATCTTCATAGATTCCACATATTCATATAGGGAGCTATATAGCTAACAACGTAACAGGGAATACACCACAAGAAAACATCGAACAAGGTAGCGACCACAACTGTTGCCAACATTTCAGGAAAGAGACTCGCCTTCGTCAGGACCGAGACTTGCCTGCCTGGCATGTCTTATATAGGCGTTGTTCCCAAGGAGAGAAAGGGAATGAGAGAGAAGGAATGTGAGCGTAGAACAGGGTTGGTTTGTGATTGTGAGGGAGGAGACATTGTCAGTGTTGCAAGGAACGGTGTTCCTGATAACGGCGTTCCTGGAAATAGTTTTTTTTTTTTGGAAGAACGGAGGAAAGCCACCGCTCCATTTGGGGTCGGTGGAACTGTAACAATAAATCGTTAGTTTACGAAGGAATGGAAGGAACAGAGTTCCTCGTGCAAACGTTACATCGCTAGAAATTCGCTGTTTTTTATTCCAAGGATCGAGCCCGAAAATGTGCAAGTCGCTACTGTGTTCTCTTCTTATAAGCTGGCTAATTTACCCGCCTTTAAGGGTAGCGTGCTTCATCGAAGGAGAAGGGCGGAAGAATAGGCCGCAGCTTGTGATAGCTTTCATGCCGGTTGCGCTTACGCGGCGTCCGACGGCTGAATAACGCAGCCGCGAGAATTGCTTTCACCGGTCATCGCTTGTGTGAGGAGGCCCGGATGCGCGTCTGGCCAATAGAATTGTTCTCTGTCGGGAAAAGGTTTCTAAGTCCAAGCAGCGCTGCAGGTATCTTGTGAAACCACTGTATATTGTCAAGGGTAATTACTGCCTTAGTTCCCGCGAGCCGCGGGTGCGTTGTTATCGAGAGAGCTGCTCTCGGCGTGAGGTCATTCAAAGGGTCACCGGGATTGCGGGGTCAGCGGGAGACCGGGAATTGTTCGGGATTGCAAGTCTGGACCTCTCACAGGATAGCGCGACGTCGTTGTCGCCAGTTACTTAAGCCCAAGGTTTAAGCTATCATGGATCCAAAACAGTCTTATGCGAGACAAAGTGACCAATGATATAAAGACAGAGCTGGCTGCGCTCACCAAGCCATCCAGCGCGCATTTTTCCAACTAGTCCTGCGCCCAAGGATTTCTTTTCGTTTGGGCAGCAAACCCTTCCAGCCGAGGCATAGGATGAGCTGTCGCAGTACCTCCTGGTAGCAGTTTACTCGCTGTAGCAGATGAATAACTCCGAGGGATTGAACTAACGATTATTCAAGTACTATACGTCAGTACCCTGAAGCGCTTCCACGGAACAGCTCTTTAACATTGCCAACAAAATGTTGACGAAAAAACTGGTTCGTCTGTCCAACATCGAGATGTCCCTGGTTTGAACTCCAACATCGAGATGCAACTCTTTTCTGAGTTCAAACAAGGGACTCTATTAAGTTGTGACACTGGATTGGGCATTTTTTTCAGTAATTGTTTTCAAATTTTTCCATTCATTCTACATTTTTTTCTCTTATTCCATATCCTGTAACTTTGTTGCGTGCTTAACATTTTTCTGCTTGAAGAACCAAAGAATCTGTCGTTTCTGTACCACGGCACGTGTTTTGTTGTATCTCATTACTTTCCATTTAGTTTTGGTTGTTTTTTTTTACTTTATAGCATCGCACTTTGAGTCGGACTATATTGTTATAGTTTAAATATCTGTTACGCATGTGATTAGGCTCCGTGTTATTTCCTGTCCTTTTTCCTTATGTGCTTTTCTAACCACCGCGACTGATTTGTGCGTCCCGTCTACACACTTGGCTTTCTTTGGTTGTTTCGTTTATCTACTACCCTGATTCTGTTCGGCATACTTTGTAATTCTTGCATGTAGGTTACGTGTATGACTACTCTGTTGGCTTTTATTTTTTGTTCTTGTTATCATCTTCCGACCTAAACTTGAATTTCAAACCTCGTCGCCATTACTTCTTCTGCTGTGTTTTGTTACTGGAAACTTTGTGCTGTATGTTCCGCACAGCTTCACTATTCTAACCCCCTAACCAAATTACCGGCAAAGGACCTGTAAGGTATTCTTAATAAATGGAAAATCATCATCTAATAAAGGCCTTTTTATTGTTCTTTTCTATGCGGTTTCCAATGCAAGATATTTGTTAACGTTCCTGCATGACTCTTTCTATTCGCACGTCTGAAGCCCAGTATTCTTACTGCGCATTTCTGAGACCGAAGTTCGAAGCGTCATATCTGTTGCACCTGTAATACACGGGCACCAAAATCGCAGTTAGAGATGTTCGGAGTTTGCCCGGTGCTCTCTGAAAAAAAAATCGACAAGGAACGTTTCTTCGGATTCTTTTTATCTCCCGAAAAACTGCTGCCAGTGGTGCTAATATTCCTGTAACATACGTAGTTCCATGTGAGTTTTAAAATTCTGATTTTATTTCGCCTCAGGACACCGACACCATATTTCATTTTAAAAGTGGAATATAACCTTAATATAACGACACGTTCTCATGATCGAATTGAAACTGGAACGCGTTCCTTTCGCAATGAAGGAACTTTTAACGGGAACTCGTTTCAAAATTGGAAAGTAACGAGGAACGAGCTTTCATTCCTGTTTTATAGGAACATGTAAACACTGGATATTGTGGAGGCAGCAAGGGTGCATATTTTTAGCCTGGCAGATGGTAAGAGGAAAGTAACATTTGGTCGATTTATGGAAGGAGAACCTGAAAAGGTGTTTGTTGCCCCGCCACACTGCCTCGAATGCGGCTCTCAGAAACATTGGAAGCCAAACCGGCGGCAAGGGAAGGTTGTTTTCCGAAAGTGTCTGTAAGCTGGAGGTCAACAACGGAGCCCGTATCTGGGCCAAGGCAAAAAAAGAACTAAAAATCACGGGTCAAATAAACGACACCTGTAAAGAGAGCCTTTTCTAGAAAGAGAGAAATTGTTTGCAAAATTATTTCCCATCCTAAAAAGAGCCTCAGTCGTTTCGTAATATCGCATCAATTTATGCCAACCCATTGGGCAAGGCGCCTGACCTGACTTTAAGGGGCTCGACAACGTGTGCGAGGCTCACCTAGTTTTGCAAATGCTGAGAGATGCTCAAATAAACAAACTTCGCTTTAAGATTTCGCTCACCCGTTGAATAAAGCACGGCACCATGTTGGCCCCATAAATTGCTTTGGTTTGATGTGCGACACCAGCGGCACTGACCCCAGCCCGTGGTAAGGGGCCACAGGTTTAAGTCATTACCAGTGAATAAAAAAGCCAGTATATTCTTCTCGTTGGCAATTCTTATAAAAATGTCTCCTAGACGAAACGCATTCCCGCCCACTTTTTTGTTCAGCGTAAGCGTTCAAGCCGCCGCAGTGAGATTCTTTCGTTTCGTATGCAGGCCATATCCCTACCCACAATCGCGGCCGTATTTTTCCGCACGACCGGGTAATAAAGGGGCGGCAGTGTCACACTCAGTTGCCGTGCTTCCGTTAAAGCATGGAAGTCTCTTGTCGGCAAATCCAAGCACGAAGGAAACCTTGGTGTGCATTGGGATGTACCCGTTGACAAACAGTTCTACGCTGACTGCGTTCCTGTTGGCAGTGCACGTCGAAAGGTAGTGCAGTTCTCAATTAATGCAGGCGTCGGTGGGGGACTTGACCAAATCCTACGCCCATTCGTAGGAGCCACTGCCAATGTAAAATATGACATGTATTAATAAGAAGTAAGGGCAGTTCATTTGCTGCATCTGAAAGAAAGCTAGTTCAGATATACGAGGTAAAATTGATGTTACATAGCTTCTTTTAAATGGTTTGGATCTTTCAACTGTTTAGCATAACTTTCTGAAAATCCACGGCTACTCCATGATTCCTGGTAAAGTGCACAATAATCCCTATTGCAACCATGTAAATCTACTTTTGGAATCATTATAGAGAGTATCGTGTTCACTTTCTCTAAAATCAATTCGCTCTGTACGAGACCTAACCTTGTGCGACAGAGATTTGGCTCTTTTTGGTGTCACTTACCAGGCAGACAACATTCATTTATTCAAAATAATCCGTATGGTGAACTGGGACGTGAATTTGGTGGGGAAACCCCCACGCTATGGAGAAATGAGTCTCTGGGACAGTTTGACGCATACGTTGCTCAATGTGTTAGAAAGAAATGCAGACACCCAGAGACTTGAAACTGTCAAATAGAATACTTTATGCTCGTCTTACTTCTGATTTAAAAAAAAATGCTGATTACACACGTGTATTTATCAACTGCTGCTGGTAGCTGCATTACAAGTACCAATGGCACTGTTTTAAGGATTATCACACACATTCTGAAATATATGTTTTTCGCTCCGAAGCAGAAGCACGCGGGACATATCCTGGCCACACAGCCGTTTTTCCGATCGTTGCGAGAAGCACAACGCGCTTGTGCTGAGATTTAGGCGCGTGTTAAAGATCTCCATTTACACAAAATTAAACCGGAGCTTCCTAGAATTGCGCGCACTACAGCCAAGGTGTTGCTAAGGCCGTTAAACCCCACAGTCAATAAAATACTACCGATCATTACCGTAAGCAATGCTTTTAAATTGGAGTAATAATAGGGTCATCTGTCCGCATAAGAACGATGTCATCTGAAGCCGGGTAAACAATGTGGAGTGAACTTATTTTCCGAATTTAATATTTCGCTTCTAGTATCGCAATTACGGTATGTAGAATTTCCCACGACTTCAGTTGAGGCAAACAAGAAAACTTGTCAGATGGTTAGCAGCATTGTCATGGCCACTGAGAAAAATGCTCACCAATTCTCCTTGTTAAGGTGGTTAGAAATTGTAGCGGTACAGGATGCCTACAGTGATTACCCCATGCGTTGAATTCATACACGTCTCTCTACAAAGTGTGAAACCAGTGACAAGTGAAATGCGTTCAACCCCACCCTTTATTACTTCAAAGAGATAATATTTCCTCAGGTTAAACCGATGCGTGATCCATGAGTGGTGATTGGTTGTGTTATGTTGGTGAAGCACATGAATGGAAAGTCTTTTTGTATAAAATAAAGAAAGCACCAACCCGGTGTTAGGATCTCACTTCTCCTCCGTCTCTGCCGCCGCCGACGGAGGTGACGAGATTTATGGCAGAGACGGAGAAGTGATATGTCATGCGTTGGTGTGAGCTTCCTTTCATTTTTACTAACTCTTAGCGCGTGCAGCAAGGCGCGCACACAGCCGCCATAGGTGCCGTGGGTAGAACGCGCATCGGCGCGACAGGTCGCGTCACGGTATCACATGGCTTTCCGCGAACATTCGGATGGTAAACACGAAGATGTGCACGGTGAGTACACCATCTGTCTCCCCTCTTTCGCGACGGCTTGTAGCTTGATTGGGGATAAAACGGGCGCTCACTCCATTTCCCTATTTGTTCCAGGGTCGATTCCTGTTGGTGCCCGCAACTTCTTTTATTTATTCGCGGGAGTTTTCTGTTAACAACAACTGTTGCGAAAGTTGGAGGGTATAACTGTAGAGTTTCACTGTAAAACAATTGTAGATAAGCCACTCGTGTTCAGTGCGCTGTGTAGCAAAACAAACGGTGGACCAGCCGACGATGGGGTAAGCAGTCACATGGGCTGGAATGTCTCCTTCGGTGTCAGGGCCATTCTCATCCATTTAAATTTCGCCGCGAAACAGCGGACCAGCACTTTCGGGCAGACGACTTAAGATTAGCAACGATAGGATAAGCAGAACTCGGGCGAGAGTAGTTGAAGCCACGTGACGCCCTTTTTCAGCAATTAAAACTTAGATGGCGCGTTCGGCTGTGCAGCGGCGAGCAGCAAAAGCCGTGTGAACACCGAGATACTCTGGAATCTGCATCAGGCCCATGCCCGAACTCAGCAATTTCAATTTTGCTGCCGGACGTTCAGGGGCTGTACGGTCAATCAACGGCCGCTTGTATTGAAATGGCGCAGCGCAGACATTGATTTGATTGATTGATTGGGGGGGTTTAACGCGCCGATGCAGCGCAGGCGATGAGGCGCGCCGTAGTGGAGGGCTCCGGATTAATTTTGACCACCTGGGGATCTTTACGTGCGCCGAAATCTCGCACACACGGGCGTTTTTGCTTTTCGCCTCCATCAGAAAAGCGGCCGCCGCGGCCGGGAATCGAACCCGCGACCTCGTGCTCAGGAGCGCAACGCCTTAGCCACTGCGCCACCGCGGCGGGTAGCGCAGATATCTCGCACAATTGGTTGTTTACACACAACAGCAGAACTTATTGCACGGAACCATAGCATTGGTCAAACCTACTTACAGTGTTAGAGGAACTTCCATTATAACGCCGGAGGGGTGGTCGGGTGTGCTATGTTTACTACACGAAAAGTAAAACTAGTTATGGCTCGCAGGTCGCGGAAAGGCTGTTATTCGAGGTGACTTACACGAGCATACTATGTGTGCACTTATTTACTCGGGCGGGGTAGCGGAGCTTATCCTCCACACTCTTCGTCTGTTGTGTTGGCCAATTTAGGATATCTTCAACAACCTGTAGGAGCGGCCACCCGCTGTAGGTCCGTTCGAGCGCACTGAAGCGTTTTTCATCACCTATCTCTGTTTCCGTTAGTTACACAAACACTCCATGTGCAATTTTACGCATTCGGTATTATTAACTGCATAAGTAACATGCAGTATTCTTGGTATCCTAATGGCCGGCCCCATTCATGTGCCTAATTCGCCCATTTAAAAAACAACCTATCCCTGATTACAAGCGTCTCAATTTTAGAGGCTTGAAGGTACCGGCCGGGCCGGTGACTTATCCTTGTGTATTCTACCAACAATGCGTATAGTATCCTCCCACGTAACCGGTGGCTTCTTTACAGTAACCTGCACAATGTTGTACAAACAAAGGCGTGCCGTCTTTTTTCTTTTAATGTTATGACAACTTAGTATGAAGGTTCCTACGCACTAGAGGCGTACCTCAGGAGAGGATAAATATGGATGTCAAGATGTGCGTTATGTCAATGCATGCCAAAATGATCGTTTCTGCAGTAATGTTTGATAGAGCGAAAGCTTTATGGCAGTCTCTGTGCTGCTTTTCTAAAAAATATATTTCTGCAAAGATAATTCGACAGAGAATATTTGAGATTTTTTTTTGTTTTTGTTTTGTTTTGTTCTCACTTTTACCCTCTTCCTGGCAACCATGGCTTCAGGGTTCGTACACATTAGCTTTTCCCCGCATATAATCTATTGCGCTTATCTCTGGCTTCTAGAAGAGCCCAGTCGCCGGCCTAATCAACGGCATTGGTTTTTTCTGTCTCTTTTGAACTTGCTATAGTCGGTTGTGGGCCTTTCCGGGGGGGTCGGTTGATTATACTTCAAATTAGAGGGAGTACAAAAGGCGGAGTACCCGCGGCTTGGTCCTTTCTGAGAACACGTCGCGAACAGACTGCTAGACGCAGCCATCTCCACGGGCTTGGCAAGGCCGGGAGGTTTCCAGCGGGCCACTGGAGCCTAGAAAAAGATTGTCTGCAAGGGACGAAAACCTCACTTGATGAATGGGCTCTGAACGATACGACTTAGCTCTTCTTTGACATGTCTCCCAAGCCCATTTAGGGTACGAGCAATTCAATACAAAAAGTTGGTGTTTGTTGGGCAGCCGACAGCGGACAGAGTGGCCGCCATTCGCTGCGTATGGTTTTTGAAATATTTAGATTCTTTCGTTCGAAGGCCTCGGCACCCACTAGGTCATAAGTATTCTAATACGTTCCCTATTACGCGTGCCGCTTACTTTCGCACAGCCATTTTTCCTAACACTCTTCTTCCGCGAGATTTGCCTACTTCGGTTCTTTTGGATTGCTTGAAGACATGTGCATCATTTGATTGGTAATACGTCCTCTATTACTGTATCTTCTCCGCGTCGGACGGTTGCGTGCCTTCATGCCTAAAACTTTGTGTTACTCTTAACCTGGGGCGCTGTAATTGCTACCAATACTGACATTCTTCAACACGACTTGCCTCAAATAGGAGCAGAGTGACGAGCATAAAACTTTATTTAACAGTGAGATAGAGCTCGTAACTTGGCGGGGTCCTCAGTTCCAAGACCCGTTAGTGCGGTCTGCTGTCCTTGCTTTTTCAGCCAGTCAAAGCGGCTTACTTAGTTTCGAAATGGCAAGTTAACTCTCCCAATGCTGGTATGTTGGATTGGAATTTGATTCAAGGTCTGGGTTTGAAGGACATGCCCAAACCATATGGAAGAGTGTAGCGGGACTGCCGCAGTTCCTGCTCAGGGGCTAGTATAATGTGGGTTGAATGGCATGTACCCGTGTGGGATTTTGGAATGTGTTTGAAGTTTTCCGTGGGTGACTTGTTGGTCTTTTGTTAATTTTGCCTCCGGTGGCGAGAATGTGCGTCATGTTGGTATATAGCGTCGTGTAATGCGGTTGTATGTAATATGTGAGTGTCTGGTCCTCTCGTGATCCTCTTGCGGTGCCACGCGAAAGAGATATCGGTCGCGAATGTCAGCCGCTGCATTTCCCCAAAGGCCTAAGTGGGCAGACGTCCAGATAATTTTGATTGTTTTTGTTCACAAAATATTCGGCCAGGCTACGTAGTGCTTTTGTAGAAATCGTTGCGGCTATGTACTTTCGACACGCTGCTTGGGAGTCTGTGATAACGATCTTTGCTTGTGCCTGGGCCATGGCTAAAGTGAGCGCCGTTCCTTCTACTTCGAGGATGGTTGCCTGGCGAAGGGTGATACCAGTAATAAGGCCTCGAAGGCGGCGACAGCCGCTGTTTTGGTATATATACGTCAGAAAACTCCCAAATAAACAGCAGTTTCTAAAGACACGAGTTTGTTATTTTATCAATATTTGTGCTGCTTCTAAAAAGTACCCATTATGGCTTCTACACCGAACGTGCTGTTATGATTTTACGTGAGGCCTTATTGGGATATTACTGCTTATGCGTCAACGTGTTCTATCATAGGAGGTCTCCTCAAAAATACATTTTAGCGAACTGTGATTCAGAAACTGCTGACGTTTGTAGCGGAATTAGGGTAGATAAGTAAGATCAAATTGGCGCTCCGAAAATTGGTCAAAATAATGGAAGATGAATCATTGCCAACTTGCGACAGGCATACAAATAAGTGAGAAAATACGGGGAAGGTCATAAAGCCGTTTTTTTTCTACATTTGATGAACTGGCTAGACTGTGCAAGGTAAACTATTTATATAATTTAAAATTCATATCATTAAAATTCAAACCAAGAAAAAGGCAGCATGAAAGGTCGTGGTAGTTGCGCCAAGCTGCTGATTTAAAACACTTCCAAAATAAATCCTGAAAGTGGAGGCCCTGCGCAAGGTCCCGGAAGGTGGGAAGATAAGGTACCCACATGGAAGAAAGGGCAGTCAAGGCTACTTCTGTTTTTCTCCAGCACCTTGACAAGCCTTAAAATATGCCACCGTGTAATGCGAACCATATTCAGTGAATGGGGCGTCAAATTTCCGAAGTTATTCGCTTTTGCCAAATAGGTCGCTGTAGATGGTCCCCATCACTAACGAACAGCCGATCTGAAAATTTACTCTTTTCAATGGCGCACCGCTAGCAGAGGTACCGCTCTTAGTTCAAGGAATATGCTGTATTGGACGCCTATCTAGCTCTGCCAATGATTGGTCGCACATCCTGCTTTACGCAATCCAGTCCCTTTCTGTTTGACCATTCTACCAGCATTCTCCAGGTAGCTTTTAATACATACTTTTACCCAACCCGCTTTTCTTTTTGTCTCCAGTTTTATGAAATTCTTTGGATTCGCTTCTTTAAGATATGCGCAGCATGTTGTGTTCATAATTTCTTCTCTGTGCCCGTTTTAGCGCATGTCTCTGTTCGTATTTTGAGCATCTTCTTACTGCTAACCGGTACATCTGTTGGGCGACATTGCTGAAAAATACTTCTTCTCTCAGAACCGATGCATCGAAAACTTTTTTCTTGCAGCCATGTTCTTCGCTATCGTCTTTCGTGTTAACCGAAACACACATAGCGTAAGGTTAAGGTGTTCCCTAGGCCTGTAGTTTGATGTCATGTATTGTGGCGTACACCAAAGCCTCCTCTAGGCAGCTCTTTCAATATATCTACATATAAAAAAGGCGTAGAAGGTTTCAGTGCTGAGTAGCGAACCGGGGAGTAGCCCGAGCTGGCTGTTGCTAGGGACGGCTTTTCCGGTTTTGCCACTTTGTGGTTATCCTGCAAATGCCCCCATTCAGCGGACTGCAATAAGCGTTCTTCCACTTGGCTTGATCTGTACAAGCGCAATATCTTCCTTTGTAAGGAGAAGAAAGTTTCTAGGGAAAGTACAGCAACATCATGGGACATTCCCCTGGTTGTGACGATCTTCGCGCTGCGGCTCCCAACGTCTTTGTGGGTAATGCGCTGTCCATCATGTGTCCCCCCAAATCTTCTTTCCAGTGTCTGATGTACCGGACATGCCTTTATTGTCTGGTTTCAGCATTGTTTCCGCTGCTTCGTTGATTCGGCAGCTGTTAATGTCGGTTGGTTGGCCAGCCTTTTCTTTTTCTTCCTTTAAACCGCCCTGCAGACACTGCCAATCGATGTTTCTCGTCCCACGCACTTTTTGCGCTTCCCCCGGGTAGGTGCTGTTAACAATCATGTTCATTGCGCCGTCTCTTAATTTGCGTTTTTCAGTTGGCTTCCAACTGACTGCATCTGTTAAATTTCTAGAGAAGGAGAGCAGCCGTTTAATAACTGGGGCATGTCGGAGTAGATCTTTTTTCGAGGATGCGAAACGATATGTAGACACGGCTGTGGTAGCGCATAATGTCTCGAGTGTATGTGTCCGGGAAAACACTCTGAAAACAGTGTATCGACTGCTCCCAAAAAAGAGAAATCGAAACAGCGAGTTTTCCTGCTTTTGCTTACAGGTCAATGATTTGTCTGATTTCGAATTTTTGATTACAATGTTGGCGTAGTGTTGAATTCCGCTTCTGAAACTATCAGTGCATTACTTACGAAAGTGACTGTGAGAGTTTGCTGCAGTGCAATTCCAGCAACGATGCTAACTGGTACGTGAATGATTTGGAGCATTACTTTGAGTCCTGTAATATTATCCGGAATATTTTTGCATGGCCGTTGTTTCGTTGGTACTGTCCAAACTCGTCTGTCCAGACCACGAGCTTGTTGTAGGGAGAAAGTGCCACCCGGTTACTGAAATTTTAGGCGATTCCTCATATGTCGATTTCGCGTACGGGTGGAGTTTTTGATGTGCTGTAGAAGCATCTCGGACCACAATGAAGTTGGGGTCAATGTTTGAAAAGCCGACGAGGCTCTTCTTGTGAAATAATTTAGACAACAATAGCGATATTTATTCAAGTGTAAGTCCGCACTATTGGAACAAAACTCGAGATACCAGGACCAACTTTGAAAGGTTTTGGTAGGTGTCACTGAAATGGGGAAAGAGCGTTTTATCGTTAGCATTAGAATGTGTACTTGCCCCGAAGGGTACACTTTCCCACCAAGGAAGTTGGGCTGCCGCAATCGTAATTGACTCTATGGCGGCACTATGCCCACTCCCGCTCAGACCACCCTGAAGTGGCTGAACTCAGTCGGCCATCAGAATGGGGTGCACGCATTGAGGAACATATCATACAGAATTCTCGTGTCCAGCATTATTATCCAAGGGCCCTCGTTTCCGAAAAACTCTTACCCACTTCTCTAGAATGCACTAACAAACCCGGTGACTTAGCTGGCCGATCCCGGACAATTCCCCGGAATACACCCGTAGTAAAGCCTCCTAAAGTATACGACATCCTAGGACAGCTTACTGACATACCAAACAACGTCCAACTCATTCATTGCAGAGATACGTAGCCGTCATTCAACGTTTTTAATGTTAAAGGCTGCAGCGTAATTATAAAGCTCAGCTGCAACAAAACATCACCCTGCCGACAATGATGTGTGCCGTAGTCCGCTTAGGGAGCAACAAAGTGTGATGGACGTCCTGTCGTAAATTCTGCTGATTTCCTTTCAATTCACACTTTACTTTTCTTACGTTCTCATGTCTATCGCTTTAACACGTGGTTTTGCCGATACAGACGCCAGTACCAAACAACTAATGTTCTGAACAATGAGCCATGCATTCGTTTGGCTTAAAACCAATAATTTAATAGTTGCATGGAGACCACCATGAAGTTTGTGTCGTGTTTCGGGGATATACTATGGGTCCTATGGTCTTGTTAGTAATGCCGCAATTTTAAAAACTTTTGTGCATTTTGCGCTGGCTTCGAGAATTCTGCCCTCACCTTACTTTTTTAATAATACCTATTAGCACTTAAGATGCTTAACATTGTGTGCCAGAAAGCCTAAAATAGCTTTACAAACGCTAAAAGGACCTGTACTACCTGATTTGTCGGCAGGGAGCTCCGTCTTGCTTAAATCGGCGATCTTTATTCGTGAAACCACCAATGTTATATTAGGTCTCAAGAGTGTGTGTGGAATATCTGCACGCAGAGAACACAATAAATGTCGTTTGTGTTTTCATTTTCTGGTAGCCCCAACTTACGGGTAAAAGCGTAGGTGTGGAGTCCGGAACTCACCGCTGTTGCCTACAACCACTTTACCTAACGCTGATCACGCTCTACCTCTCCTACCCTTTGCCTCCTACTGTGAGCCGAGTCGAAGGCCGCCTTTTCACGACGTGCAAAGTGGTTGGCAGCAATCCTTCACTTGATCACTAACGCCGGCCCTGCAACGCTCTCCCGCCTGCTAGGAGCAATAACTGCTGGAATTACCAACCCGAAAAGCATTGCCTGCGTGCTAACAAAGGACTCTCAGAGTTCATGCCAAAAAGGTAACTACTTTAAAAAGACGGCGCAGGCTTGTTACAAAAAGCCGAAGACAACTTCCCCGTCTATATACCTTACAACATGCATGCAAGCTAATTCGTAACTAAACGCTTTCCTAGAATAAATCTCTGTCAACGAAGCCCTAGAAATTGAGGAAGAAGGCCATGCTCGGGCCAGTGAAGTTCACTGTTCAGGCGACCAGCAGACATCACCTTAAAAATATAAGTAGGACTTACTGGTGCACCGAAAAAATCACCGCCAACGCCTCGGCCACCTCATGGCAGAGAGAACGCTACTTCGTGTCTTTTAAAAAATTGTCTGCAAACCACGCTGTGAAGGTGATTGGAAACCAAATCTTCAAACCACACCCACAACAACTGTCCAAGCGACGTTACTTGAATTCACACACATGGCTCTAAAAGAGTGAAGCCAGAGATTCTCCGAGCCGTTACCTAGAATTTGCGGCGGCGGCGTGCCGATTGTAGCCGCGTCTGCAGAAAGAAAACAGACAGAAAGCGCGAAGGGTGAGAAAGCGGAACCTTGCCATCTTGATGTGACAGCTCCGGGCTACACCACCGCGACACAAACGCAGACAACGAAACAATTCAGCATGTGAGCTCAATGATTCCCATTTATGACAGTTAAAACTAGTTAGTTTAGTAAGCTTGACAATTTTGAGAAAGCTGAGGGAAATATCGCTAATTATCCAAACCAGTTGCTCGTTTCGCATTTTGTAATACCTCTTTTAAGCACAGCCGAGTTGATATTCACCAATTTGAAAATGGACTCCCATTTGTGGCAAGCACTGTGCATAAAGTAGCTTCTGGAACGGCCAGATCTCAGAATGTTTCTCTATATTTTGTTTTCCCGCCCTGCAAACCAATCGTTAATGTAACTTTCACGTAGGACTACCTAACTCCCCGCCACGGAGCATGCACCTCCGCGCGGGGAAGTTGGGTAAACTCGCCGCGCCATATACAATATCCTCTGTGATTTAACCCTCGCCTTCCTACCACCACGCCGCCGCCTCCGCGTCGTTGGGAGTTTATTGTCCCGCACGCCGCGAAAGAGCCGTTGGCAGGTATAGGTAGAAAGCTTTGCTTTAAAATTTGCTATTACGGAGAAACGCTACATAAATCAGAAGAAGATATTTTCCCTTTGTTGCGATCTCTTCCAATGTTACATACGCAAGTATCTAGGCCATCCGCAATTTACCTTATGCCGCTGCTATCAGTTTAGGAAAGACACATTATTTGGATGTGTACGGTCCACGATATCGTTCGGATTTTACGCCCAGAAGCTTTTTCTCCCTGAAGCTATATATTTATTCCCGAACTGAGACGCTCCCACATTATATCCTGACTGGCTACCCAAATGAAGGCAATCTGTGCGCGCATACCAATCCGGTCACCTTTGGACATGGAGCAGCGCGTCTTGTAAAGACGCATATTAAGTTCACAGTTCGGTTATGAGCCCCCAAAATAAGGCTTGATCGTTCCCTCCTCCAATAGTACCACTAAACCCCTCTCTCGCCATGAGCAAGAATCAGTGAATGCCAATAGAAAGAAATAAAATTACTCCTTCCCATTGTAATATTCGAGGTTTCTGCATGAAGCGTTAACCGTTCGACAAATCATACAATCCCATGCTCTAGGGCTTCTGCTCATTTAATGGCCTTCAGAAGGTAAGTGGGTCGATAGAAGGCCTTTGTTACACCCCATTTGAACCCCTACACTCGTTTATACTAACTACTAAGAATTCTGGATAAAACTGAAAATCTCATCTCACAACCTATTCTTCATCTGGAAATTGGTCATAGTTGCATTGAAATACTGCTTAGTGGCTAAAGCAAGAGTTTCATCTTAGTTACCATTTCCGAGTGTCCTGAATGCCCCAACCACCACTTCAACATTCAATCCTAAAACCATTGTTGCGTCAAGCGTCCACATGTGATAACGCGTGAATGTATTGCAGGACACTCATCCTAGGACAATATACATGCGATTCATCAATGTCGTAAGCTTTGGGAAGCCAAGCAAAAAATTCATCTTCACGCTCATAAACTATTTCATCGCCATGCTAAGCCCATGTAGGGACATTATTCCCGACATTTAATGAGCACAAATACAGGTCTCTGCCCACCTGTCTTAACAGTCAAAGGCGCCTCTGCAGAAGCCAGAACATAGGGTCACAATAATCTGAAGAAAACCCATCGGCAAGAAAAATACCGTACATTTTTTCAGTCCACAACTTATAAACTTCAAAAACCCCCTGCACTGGGCACCTTTCTCTCAAAGAGAGCAGAGCCTCCTCAACCGCGTACATCAGCCAACCGCTATATTACCAATGAAAGAAAAGCTGATTCTGCCACTCGTAAGCATAGCTAACCAGCAGCAGGCGCAGACATACTCCTCTCCGCAGCGCCGAGCGAGGATGCACCGACGTAAAGAAGACTGCGTGAACGCATCTAACTCCACCATAAATAAAAAGAGAGTCCAGATCAAATTACCACCAAGTGGAATGCCACGTGATCTAACCTGCCAAACGCCAATACTACCAAAAAAACATAAAACTTCCTACACCGTTTCTAAACCTGTCACTGCTAATGCCTCTCACTAAGGCTGATACACCAGGCTCGGTGTATCAGCCGAATCGAATGTATCGAGTGTATCGTGAACATGGGAGGGTACCCCGACCCTCCCACGTTCACAATTGCGGGCCAAATTGTGACAGCTTACAAGAACATCAGCTTAATTTTGAAGCAGTTCTTCTTGTCCAAACCCACAAAAAATGTGCGCCTAATTTTTAAGGGAGGTATATCCAGCGTCGGAAAACTAACCGACGAGGAAGAAATTCCTAGTTGCATCATTACTTCGGTATGCTGAGAAACTAATTCAATTGATAGACAAACTACAACCACAAAAACTGGAGAGACCAAGCACAAAAAGAAAAGAAACGAAGGACATAACGATATTCCAGTGCTCGATCAGACGACCACGTGAATAACTTCCGTGATCTGACGCACGGTCGTTAATTTTAACTTTTCTTTCCTAAGACATTTCTTTAGAAACCACTGCAATGCCGTTCATTTCTCGTCATCTGGGCATTCGCTGTAATTTTGGTGATGTACAAAGAAGTCTACCATCCCAAATTTCACTTCTATTTTCAATAACATTGCAACGTCTTTTTGCCGTCACAAAAGATTTACTTGAGCGTTGCGATCGTAGGCTATACAATTTTTTCTAGAAAAAAAAGTTGATTATGTCAAAGTATAAACCGTTGCTTACATCGGTTTAGCTACACTTGACGACGCAGCAGACGATCTCAAGTCCTTGTCATAGCTGCTTACAATTAATTCGACTTAGACTAACAAGGACGTTTGACTTAATGTTTGCCCGGTGTAGCAAGACACAAAGCTCCCGGGTACAAGCAATGGTCTTCTAAATTGAAAAATGTTAGTTAATATGGCTTTTTTTCAATAATACACCCATTCCAGACAAAACAAAGTACACGGCTCTGGCGGAACGAGGCGACCACGAAAAAAATTTTGCTCGTCTAGAGAATAAACAGGAAAGCGCGCAGTGAATTACTGGAACGTCCTACTGGAAATGCATTACTGAAACTTTTGAGCCACTACATCGAATGCTTTGCCTTATTTGCTTGTCACGGGAAAAACAAATTTAAGGTTTAAAACTTGCTCCATTCAGATCACGCAATATTTCCCTATTTACCTGCTATGCCATGATAGAGGCATAATTATCTGCAAAGATTTCTCAGCAAGCGACTGTTTTGAGCTCGTTATTTAGACGCTCAAGTGAGACGAGCAGGTTGCGACCGTTATTATGAGGTCAATATAACCTCTTTACTGGCTTCTACACCTGCCACTCCCAAATGTTTCCTTTACACGCAAAGAATTTTTTTTTTATTTCCTGTTGTTTGCTACTTTGTGGTAAAATGTTGAGGTTAGCCTAATCTGCGAATGGTAAATTAAATAGAAAAAATTATGTTACCCTTGAAAGCAGGTGGGGCAAGTCACCAGTAAACCAAAAACATATTCTTGTTTTCCTTCCACATTAAAATATCATTTAGTCTTACAGGAGCTTCAATGAAATATTACTACCATACATTTTAGGAGAGTGAGCTTCAACGCACACCTAAAGCCAAAAAATATATGTATGAAAACACGCGCCTTTTTGAAGAAGGAACAGTTTTTTCATCTGTAGTAAACATCTGCAAGCTATGCCGCATTTTGCATTCCGCTTTAGGCTCTAAGTTGTTCCAATACAGCCGAGTTTGAATTTTAAATAAAGCCTCATAGCGCCTTGATATAAAAGGTCAATCTGCATTATAGCTCCGTGGATTACAAAAAAATAATCAAGGCCATATAAAGTAATAGTTTCAGTTCGGCAGCTTCATAGCCTATACATTCATTTCGCCATATGGGCGCATTGGGTCACATATTCATCAAACCTACGGCCGCGCTAGAACACGCACCAAAGAAAGACGAAACCTTCAAAACTTCGAACTTAAGCTAGACGATAGCTCCGAGTGCGCACAAATCACTCGAGTTCCTCAACTTCGTCTAACTCTCCTATTCTCGTAGGGTACACAAACCGCTCAAGTAACGACGGCCGAGACTCTGTCTCGCCGCAAGATCCGTCTAGTTGCCCGGTACGGCGCTGTACCCTAAACCTCCTACGCGATCTTAGCCTCTAACCTAGGGGGCTCACAAATCACAACCTAGCTTCAACGGTCGAGACTCCTTGTCCCGCCGGGAACTGCCCAGCTTGTCGCTCAGACAAGAACGATTTCTAACGGCCAAGTTCGACCTTATAACACCTCGCGATCACATTCTCTCGGGACGCCCTTGTAGCGTTCGTACACGCGTAAGGGAGTGCCCAAATTCATGTAGACAGCTGCCAGTCCGCACGCTAAGGAATATTCAATGAGGCGCCGCCATCTTTGGGTCAACGGCACGCTCGCAGACGAGCAGGTGCGCGCGACCCTGCGGGGCGAGAGCGAAAGGCGGCGACGGTACACTGTGCCACCCGGGGCGCGTTAACAATCGTGTCTCGCGTGGCGCGACCTTCGACGCCTGTAATCCCACCCCCCCGCGAACACGTCGCCGGTTCTCGGAAACCGACGGCGCCGTCTGCTTTCTCAATGCCGTCTGCTTTCTCAGTTATCCCTGTGGTATGCGGTGGGCCAGACAACCCGTCTCCCGCGCGCGCCATGACGAATTGGTCACGGCTGCGGTGTAGAAAACACCTTGCTGGGCCCTCAGACAGAGTGGCGGGTTCTCACGCCCAGCCCGGGCGCCTGGTCGCTGATCTCACCAGTGGACCTTACAGCGCCCATGAGTTTTTGTAATAGGCAGGGTTGCTTTGGCATGGGCATTGACACTGGGTTTGAGAATAAATTGTCGCTTTTCCCAACAGTGAAGCGCTTCGATTCAGTATTGTGTTTTGAGCAGTGCTTTTTCTCTAAACATAGACACGACGCTTTTGCAGGCATCCCAGATACACTCGGCGACTACGTTGCGGCGAAAATATTGCAGGGGGACAACCACAAGGAATCTGTGTTAAACACGTTATTGCTCCGGTATTCTTCTCCCTGTCTTGATATCTGGACAAGCGAAAGCCGGTAAACGCACATACGTCTCTCTGACGTCTCCTTAAAATTAAAGATACTTTCTCTGGTGCTCCTTCATTGCATAGTAAGATGAAGTTTATGTCAATGATACTCCGATTGATCACCTGAGTTTCGCCAACAACGCCAACGTAGGTCTAATATCTCACCTTTATAAAGAATAAACACAACGATATGAAGGTTTCACAAATGATCCCCCGAAGTATGACTTCAGCGTCCTCTATCGCAATTAAGATTTTTTTATTTTGTGGACATTATAACGTATTGTGTCATTCAATTTATTTCGTTAAGTAATCAGGGCAAAAAACGTACACTCGATTTGTTGACGTCTTCTTAAAATTAAGTGACGACCTTTTTTAGTGATTTGTCTATGAATTGCGAGATAGAGGTTATTTAGTAATACTCCTAACGATCACTTCACTTGGTAAACACACCTATGTGGTCTGACGTCGCTCCGTTTCGATAAGTAAACACAGCGACATAAAGGTTACCTTGATCGTACCCCAATGGATGACCCAGGCTTCTCCCAAGGGATTGTAAAATTTGCCTTGTCCTTACATAACAACGTGCTTTATGACCTAGTATAATTTATGTCACGCACTGCACCAATATTTATTTTGAGTCGAAAAAGTGTCTGCCTCCCTGCATCTATTGTTTTATTCTTCACGGTGTTTAGTAGCGACCTCTTGAATGCGAAAGCAGACGAAGAAGGCGAATAGAGGCAGCAGCTTGTTTGTTTAAAGTCACGTTTCTTTCCTATCTTAACAAACCATTACTAATTTTGCTATTACCAAGCCTGTTCTTAATATGTATAATTGCTAAAACTTGCTACCGCGTACACTGATGTCCAGCGTTAAATCGAACGAGTAAGCGCGTGGGCGCCGCGCCCCACGAAGCGTCGACTGGGAGGATTGACGGAAATCGGAAACAGCCGGTCATCCGCCGCGACCTCATCAAGTTGGAGCAGGCGTCCCGTAGTCTGCTGCGGTGTATCTCTGTGCCGCTAAGCATTCTTCGAGTGCGAAATTCCTCAGCTATCACAAGCAACGCAACATGATGGAGCGCCGGAAGCAGAAGGGGCGGCTTCTCCTGTAGTCAGTGCATTGCAGGCTGCCTCACGAGTCTTGCAAATGGACGCCGTAGGCGCTTTGCATAGCCCACGGCCATGCACTCGCAGGTTTTCTTGAAGAGTGGAACGCTCTCTGCACATGCAAGCACCATAAGGGCCTTAACCCTTTTCGCCCTGATTTTTTTTATTTTGAGCAAAAAACGTTTTGCTTTGGTTTTTCTTCCTTTGTACCCTTATGAGTTTATAAAAAAAATATCCTTATTTTAGAACGCACTGAGCCCCCATGAAAAACTCAAGCCTCTATTGCAAGTATTTTTATAATTACAGCCATGGCGTCAAACTGGGTCTTCGGTGCATTGGTCACCCCGGTATGAGGTTGGTCTTCTCGTCCACGACTTGCCCTTTCTAGTATTCAGCTTTAGAAAAAAAGTAATGATGGTATCTATCGCAAGAGACATTTTTGAAGAACTATTTTGCAGAAAGGTAGCCGTCTTCGTTTTGTTCTTCAGGTGATAGGTAATTTTCAGTTCATGCCCTAAATAAAGAACGTCGCGCCAAAAGGCTTAACTGGAATGGCGGGGTCAGCTTTGGCAATTTTCAAGTAGCAAAATTTTCGTCCTTGCATTGAAAGCAGGTGCTCCTCCAGGTACTGTGAGGCGTCGACAGGCTTCGATGGTGGAATGATGAAAACACCGGCTATGACGATAACATGTCTACCTATTTACAACTACTGCCCAATAGAAATGCGCCGCTGTTCGACAGCTTTAGGCTTTTTTTACTGTTTAAAATGCGTTAACTGGGGTGGTATTACAGAAGGTCCGATGCTGATCGGAACTCGAGATATACGACCTCTAGCTACACCCACGTAACATATAATATTGACAGGCCGCATTCAAGCACTTTAAAATGATCTCAGTGCTATTTGGGGGTATTGAGATGCCGAAACCTGTATTGGGTAGTGTGCTACAAGGAGGCGGGACTAGGGCGTGGCGCATTTTTCAGTGCGTCGTCCCGCTCGACTGTTCCACCAGTTACTACGGGGGGCAGGCGAATCCACCTACGGTACTTGGTAGAGCTCTTATTTTATTAGGCTGTATTTAACTACAAATTTCTTTTTTAAATTTGGTGTTAGTACCAACTGTTTGTTAAAAATTTCTCGTTCTAAAAAGAAGCTTCTGCCCATTTCTGCCATCGGTGGCAGACAATTCTAAGGCCAACGCCCAAAAAAGAAGGCGGGTAATGGATGTGCGCCCCCATCAAAATAATTGCTGCTCGGTGTTACGTTATCGAAACCCACCGCCGGCGTTTCTATGCAAACTTTCCTAAGGGCAATTAAGTCTGTTTATGTGCTTTGAAGGCAAAAGGTTGCATATACTTATTACGAATTTTTAACTGATACATTGTATTTGCGTATTTTTCCTCGCTTTCGTTTCTTGGTGTTTTGGCATCATCAATTACTCTAACCGTCTTCTTTCCTTCAATACCGTATTTGCCGCAGTTTCTCCTCGTTTATGTCGTAGCGAACTACCTCAGCAAGAATACAAGCATGGCCCATAGTCTGCCTGCAATCGCGATTCTGCGGGGCTGTTGCACACCTGTCCTCCTCACGTACCATAACGTTCACGTGTCACGCGTCTCACACTATTGTACCACTTTTACACTTTTCCCATTCACAGTAATTGGAATTTTTAAAACTCGGCCAATTAGATCCTCAAAGCTCTTAACTGCGAGCAAATCACCCAAGTGGGCTCGGCTGCGTAGAAAGAAATAGCAACCAGCATAACTTTTCAAATGTTTCCTTTATTTCGCTTTGCTCTTCACAAATCTTGTTCGAACAAACTCTCGACAGTCGTTGTATTATTACTGACTCCAATCCCCTCACTCTCCTTTGTTCCTTCACCCTCTCTCTGCTCTTGCTCACTTTCCTTTTTTCGTCAGCTGTTACTTTGGATCTCATATCTCCCGTTCACAAGCATTGCATGTTCTGCTTCCTCTCAGAGAAGAAGGCGCTGGACAAAACCTGTTTAATACGTATGCAGAGCCTGCGATAATAGATACGTGCCGTTCATTATATTCTGCCGCCAAATTTTTCCCCAGAGTGGTTTGACGCGCAATAGCTCAGCGGAACAGTCTGCCGCACTGAAGATAAAGGAAACGCCGGGTAATACAACTCCATGTTGGATAGTCGTGCGAGCAGGCGAGAACTGAAGCGTACGTTCCGGCTGCAGATAGCGAGCCGCATAGTAAAATCTGCCTAAGCCTAAGTAGAAAGAGGCGAAAAACATGTCTACAGTAGTATTATTGCGCACATACCGGCAGACAATCGGGTGGTCAGCGGCTGTCAAACCAGAAAACCGGTAGACTATCGACTATTGGTACCAACGCTTCCGTGGAAGATGCCTGTCGCGTAAAACTGCAGCGCACACAACACTTCCTCCTCACCACCTATTGACGGAAAGCCCTCTCAAAGATTTCGCAAAGGGGATCGGTCGCTAGATGACTGCGCAGCCAATGCATTTTATTTTCGGAAGGGGGACACGAGCTGGAATTTCTCCTCCGCCAAAGAAAAAGATCTGTCAGGTTAGATTTATGTCTGCTACGGCGAAAGTTAACACTAAAGCTTGGAAGCAGCAGCAGCCGCCACCACGAGCATAACTAGTTAAACCCACCTGAGCAATAACAATCCCGAGTTTCCTCCGAGTACTCGTGTCAATCCAACACACCCAGCCCATTCGTGGGCTCGGCGTAGCGACCGAAGCCCCAGCCAATCATAGCCTCCACTTCACCGGTAGGGTATCGTGGCGAAGTCCCTTGAAATTAATGCACCAATAGCAAAGCTTAGCAGCAAATATAGAACAAAAGAAGTCCCCAGGTCACCGAAAGTGAAATGTTGCCACTGTCGCGCAGTTTTTCCGTCCGAACGAGAGGTCGCTCTAGTCCGAACTATAGGAGCTGCGAACACGACAAAAATTTCCCACGGCTGCCGTCTTCAGACACAACAAAAAAAAACACAATCTACGACAAATAACACGACTTCAACCCCTAAAACGCAATCGTCAATGTTCAAATGCCAAATCGTCAATGCCAAATTTCTGATACTACGCCCACCGTCCACACGTAAACAAAGCCGGTCTTGTTTGACAGATCCGAAGAAGGGCGCGTTCCTTCCGCGACATTGAACTCCTTCGATTACTTCCTTCGGGCCTGCGCTGAGCTGCACTGGAGCCACCCTCTGAACACATTGCAAACACAATTCATTGGAAGAACAGAACACAGAGAAAATCGGAACCTCCGCGGGCCGCTTTTAGAGGGCGGAGCATTGAAAGAACGCTGTGGCCAAGCGGCAGTTTTGAAAAAAAATATCGGGGTTATTGACTTTACTCCACAGACTGCATACTACAACTCGATTCTTGACAGCACTGCACGCGAATGTTTCCACAAGCCGTGCTTTTTCAACGTGAGTGGCCTCAACTGGGCACGCTGACAATGTCAAGCGGTCTCCGATAGATTACGCCGTTGTTGCTCGAGTCGTATAGGATGTTCTACTACCCCTACTTTGTTAGCTCGAGCCGCCTAAAACTTGGGAATGAGCTATCTAGGGTATTCTAGAATAGCGCCCCTGTTTATTCATAGGAGTGCGGTTTTAACTTTTGCATTCGCACAAATTGAGGCCCCGTCAAGTTTTTTATGATATATATCCTAATTCCCGTCACTCGGAAGGGTATTTGTTATAAAGGTGCACGTTTGGTACGTAAAAAAAATTGGCAGTAAGACATAAGATCCGCTTTGTGCTACTGCTATCACCACCGTAAGCTGTGGGCGAGTGCTTTTTTTGTATGACAGCAAGGGAGAAAGCTGTGCGTGGCCGTGGAAAGGAAGTAATGCGCTTAAGAGAATTCTATACTTTTGTTGCTTTCCGCAAACATTTCCTAATCCTAGGTCCGCTCACGTTTCACCGCTTTGTTGTGTATATTTCATATCGTAATTCTACGTATGCCGGTACTTTTAAGCTTTATGCAACGTCTCTCGAATTTTCGGAAATGCGTCGACATTGCTATAATCTATCACCTATTCAACCAATAAAAATACCACCAAATACGCGCTTTATGAAACATATTCTAGACGTCACCACACCTAAACAGGACGTACTCCCCAAGCCTATAGCAGCACTGCAATACGAGTTGCATCACCTTCAAGGAAGGTGATGCAACTCGTAACAGAACTGCTCCCTCTTCTTAGAAGATACCAGCGCAGCCTAGTTTATCAATGCAAAGGAGACTCTGTATACGAAGAAAGCGTTAAAGTCGATAGTTTGAACGCGTAGCGTGATTTTGGTGTATGCTTTCGAGGAAATGTTTACCATATAAAAACTTTGCAGACAGCCGTTTGGTAAGAAGCTTGCGCGAAATATCCTTTTTGTTTTGCTATACGTCAAAGGCCTTTGGTAAACCCCCGATTTAGGTACTTATTCATTCCTGAAAGCGGATCCTAATTACGGCTTTTCGTAAGAGCCATGTAGCTCGACAAAATTCTTCCACTGTCACCCCAAAGCGGATCCCGATTGCGCGATGCATTTTTATATCATATCTATGTATCACGAAGGCCAATTTTACCTCTCTAAACAGAAATGTTCGCTCTAGATGTTTCAAATCACCTTCGTTGTTTTTTCGCCCGGCCGTTACCGTGACGGCAATATCTTGTGCCTAGACGCTGCTTCCATGCTCTTTACAAACATTAAACACGGCAAAGTTTTCCCTACTGCGACTCATCGGAATGAGGAATTAATGAAGCCAGTAGGGCACTCCTTTACTTTGCACCGTCGGTTTGCACCGCTCCTTTTCGGACTGCCGGTGGTCGCAATGTTCTCGGCTGACGTCGCCTACAGTTCCCACAAAAGTCACCTTCAAAGCACAGAACCTCTTTACCGGTAATTCTTCGCCATCATTGGTATAGCTAACTGCGGAAGATGAGTGCACTTTAACATAGGCTCTAAAAAGAATGAAATTGCTCCATAATATTCTGACACGCGCTGTCAATTTCTCTCAGTTGAATCTTACATACAGAAAATTGCTCGTAAATATTCGAATTAAAAGAACTAATTTTTGAAACTTGCGCCCTTGTCCCCTTCGCCAGCTACCTCTGTAAAACGGTGTACGGCCGCTCGCACCCTAGATCCGGCACCTCTACAATGCTACACAGAATACAAACAAATGAACGGTGCGCATATGTCGCTATATCAACGCCAATTCTTTTGTGTAGTAAAAGTGTTTTAAAACTATAATTGTACTACTTCCCGCAGGTTTGCGAATTTTATATATCTTATTGTGGCGATTCTATATCTACCTGAATGCAGAATTCTGTCCTACACTCGGGAAAAAAGTATACAAAATCGTGCATGCGAATCAAACCACACTCTTTTCTAAGTGATCATCGCAAGGTGAATTTCACAAGCCTGGAAGCAGCCTCTATTTGACGTTGTTGGCAAATATTTTATGAAGTTTTCCTTTACATACCACCTCAACGAAACCGAAGACGGCCTGCTGGGGGATAGTGAGAGCGGCTGCCCAAGCGACATAACGGACTCAAATAATCGTGAGGTTTACTGAGTATCAGACGCAAGATGTGGGTTGACTGTCTGTACCCTTTTTTCTTTGAATATATGGCAAATAAAATATCATTTCTCGCTCGCGCATCGTCGAGACCTGGTGGGGAAAAAGAGAGAGGGGGTAATTTAGGTTTTTCAAATCGAAGCATCCTCTCACTTTGGGCATCGCGATCGTGAAAAAAAGAGGGTGATTAGAATAGAGTAACTACGCCATTGCGATATGTTTCCTGATTCAGCTGCACTGTATTGTTCTGGTTCACACCAACAGTCCCCTTGTGAAGCGTTTTCGCGGTAACAGTAATAAGCAGGTTGTGTTCCAATAAACAGGTTTGTAGAAGATTTAAGGCTCACAGAGGGTATGCCGTTGAAACACTGCAAATGCCGAGTGTTTTCCAAAACACGGCAACACCCTCGGCAGCAACTCGGCAGCTCTTGTGAAAACTCGGCAACACCATCCATTGCCATAATCTCGTGCCAACTACTAGGCCATACAATCACACCTGTCCCCTGTCAATTCAATGCGTATTTTCGACAGAATTATACCCGTCTTTAAAAGATGTGTCCATGAATTCCAATCTGGTGTTTTTATAAAAGAGAACCACGCCTGTCCTCGTTGTGTAGACACCTTCCGCCCATAATGTCCCTAAGGTATTTCTGTCGTAAACTACGTTGACAAAGCCAAGCAGAAAAGGATGCAGAGCGCTTATTCAAGACGAGCGCTGGAAAAAGCTATGCAACATTCTTTTTGTTTTTTAGTGCAATACATCAATGGTTTATTACGCATTATTTAGTGCATTACATCATTACATCATTAGTGCATTACATCATTGGCCTTTGTTTTTTTATTCAGTTCGTTCTTTGGAGCCCCTCCGCATTAGTCTGTATTTGTTGAGGTGTAGTCGTCTGTAGGTAGTAAATAAGATCAGCGAGATTGAGGCGCCGCTCAGTATGGGGCCGCTCGACAAATGCTCGGTTATTGAGCAAAATACAGAGCTTTAAACTGCGGTGAGAGTGCGTGATGTTGGTTTTTAAAAAGGCTACCAGGCAAAGTTGATCGATTTTTTTAGTGTACTAAGGCATTAGGCTGCCGTTGGTCAATATCACGCCGGCGGGGTTAGCACAGTTTGGCATCTCGGCAAATGCAGACAAGACAGCTGAGTTTCAAAGAGGGTGTGATAGGAGAGAGGTGGCTTTTAGGAACAAGAGTTTTGATTGTATTTCTGGTGCAAAAGATATATATGTCACACAAGAAGACGACTTTTTCCAGCATCACAATGGTAATGACGAAAACTCAGCCTATTTCTGTACTTTTTTTGCGTACACACACAAATAACCATTTCTATCAGGCTGTCGCCGATAGCAAGCAAGAAAACGGTTTCCCGAAAATTGCTGGTTTAAAATTGATTTATTGATTTTGGGGCTTAACATGCCGAAGCTATACGTGGGCTATAAGGCGCGCCGTTGTGGACAGCACGGGATCCATTTTCACCCCAATGGGTATTTACCGTCCTCAGGAACTGGGCAAGCAAGCCTTTTCGAATTTTGCCTACATGCAAAAAACTGTCATGGCGGCAGGGATTGAACCCGCATCCTTGAGATCAGCAGCCTAAAGCCTTGCGCCACCACGGCTGGTGGAAGTTTAAAATAATCCCAATACTCAGGGCGAAGGCCAGAATACAGCGAAATCACAATAAAACGAACTCGGTTAAGACAAATTCATGCTGATTGCAAACAACGAGGGAACGCTTATTTGGTTTTCCTCAGGCACCATGCAAAAAGAATCCGCTTAAGACGAACAACTTTGGGGGTGACCCCCACTTCTGGCGGTAATGGGAAGCAAACATGGCAGTATTGGCGGGGAATGTCAGGGCTTTCACGCGTCCAGAGGGAAAGAGAAGTAAAAGAAAACTACGCGCCAAAAGAATTCGTGCCACGGAATAATGATAAAGCGGGAAAAAAGAAATGCGAAGCCAGCGGCGAAGTAAAGAAGAAAAACGAGCCACTGCGAGTTTTCTGCCCGTTCTGTTCAGTAGAAGAGAGGCGGAAATCTAGAAGTTTAAAAAAGTAAATAAAGCGAGGAATGAGCCTTCTTCTTTGCGAACGTAGCGGATTTCCTGACCAACACCATTTCTCAGGGAGCGCATCTTAGTTCACGTCCATTCGCGTCGTCAGTCCCACCGCATCACCGCCGACAAAGCGAGGAGTTCCCTCTCAGTCTCTGCCGCGTTGTCGCTTCTGGTAGCGGGTTTACGTTCTCCGTCGCCGCATGGACTGGATATAGCCAGGCAAGAGACCCTGAAGACAGGGTTTTAAATGCAGAGCATTTCAGTAACTCACGATGTCACCCGCGTTGACGTCCGTAGTCGTAGTCCGCACCCCTCCCCCTACACTATGTAAAAAAAAATACTATCCGGCGCCTGGTTTCGATCCCTCGACCCTGCGGGCGGAACGCAATGTACATGGTGCTGTACCCACTGCGCCACAAAGCCGACACAGAATGGGAGGCTACGAACGCGCCTTATATCCTTGACTCATTCAAACTACGTCAAGAAGCTGCTGATACAACGCATTCACTACAACCAACTCCCCAAACACTAAACGTTAACGCAATACTTTAAATGCAAAGCATTTGTTAGTCGCACGATGTCCGGCGTCGGCGTCGGCGCCGTCCACACGCTCACTGCGCATGCGCGTCGAGTCGAGGCGATAGCGAACACTCTCTCGCGAGGGTGCATTGGATTGGATTCGAACACTCTCTCGCGAGGGGCATTGGATTGGATTCGATTGGATTGGCTTGGCGTGGCTTGGCTTGGATTGGATTGGATTGGATTAAAGTGGATTGTGTTGGATTGTGTTGCGTCATAGCCGCGGCACATTGTGTCATAGCCGCGGCAGACGCGCTGGGGCCGGCGCATGTGCAGTACTCTCTCTTCCGCGGTTTCCTCTCCTTCGGGCGCGCTGCGCATATAACCGGTGTGCCGTTCTCCGGCGAAGCAACATCCGCGCTTGGCTCAAACACCTAGAGTCCACGCCGCTTTACAAGTACGCCAACGTCGTCGACTGGGACCGGCTTACGCAGTCCCCTCAACGTATATAAGCGGCGGAGCGCGCGTTCGGAATTCAGTCAAGGGCGTCTTTGCTTGGCTTTCACTTGACGTGACGCTTTGCTTGACTCGAGTAGATGCGACGCATTTACTGGAGTTCCCCCCGTGGGAAGATGCGGGCGGATTTTTTGTTATCAAGTTGTGCACTCAAATAACACAAAAAGGCTTTTTCCTCCAATACAAGTATACATCAGTCACCGTCTTGAGGCAACATATCTTCATGCACGTGGGCGTGTTGCCGATTATTTTTTGGGGAGGACTTACGATAAGGTGAACTTCGGAAAACATGATCAAACCAACATGGTTCTTTGAAATTCATCTTAACGGGAGTTTACTGTATTTTTTCTAAATATTGCCCGTTTACACGTTTCCATAAGAGATTCTATGCCATTTTTGGACTGAAAATTTTGTTGAGCCTGGACACTAATTACGGCAGGCTTCTCCATGAAAGATAGTCACTTTATAAGAAACAAGGCTTCTAAGATAGTGCGTTTTTGCCCATGGGTAACGACGTTGAGGTGAACTTGCTGTATCCTCTTTTTTCCATGCCGTTTCCCTAATCGCCCCAGTCTAGGAAATCCTCAGAGTCCCAACATAGGAAGGTAACTACACATGTACATGTAACATTTTCCACAAATCATGAGAGTCCTGCTTATCGGCGTGTAAGGTTGACAAAGCTGGCCGCCAAGACGCACTTTACAATAGCTTGTTTCCGAGCCTTGCTGTAGGAGCCGAAAATGGGAATAGCAGCATTGTAGAAGGCTCAGGAAAAGGGTCGTAGGCCATGACTGGTAACGCTTCTTGTATAAGTGTCAGCAAAATTATTATGCGTGCTTGGGAGTATGCCCCCTCTCCTTGCATCGGAAAACCGGCGGGAAGGATAGTGTAAACAAATGCTCAATACAAATATATATGTTTGTTTTATTTCCATTTAAATCTGAATAGAAAAAATAAATATATGCCCATCACTGTAAAATGTTTTGGAAGGCAATAACTGAAAGCTTACAACTCGCTTCTGCGAGCTTTTTATGGTTGGCTTACGTCCGGGTGTCAGTAATCATTCGTTCGCGCATTCCGCACCCAGGATATGCTACCACTGCGTTTTCTATTTTTTGTGTATTTTTTTGCAAACTACTCATTCTCAGCCATCCAGCGAAAATACCCCGCAGGTAGGCTAATCTGGTTTCATAACACGTTCGTAGGTTAGAATCAGTTCTCCAATATTGCATTCCCTGATACTCAGCGCTGGGATTTGTAGCGCTCAGTAATCTCGCAAGTGCCTTCTTATGTCACACGTTAGAGATGAAAAGAAGCGCTTGTACTACATGTGTAACTCATATTTTTTTGTTTTGTATACATTATTAGAGTAAAGTTGGAGCCAGATCCTGTATTAGTGGTACTTCAACAAATCCAATGTTCCGAAGGAAGAAAAAGTTAATTTTGTCTCAAGCACAAAAACAACCGGCTAACGGGAAGCCAAAGCCGGAGGTAAGCGCCTAGTGGCAGCAACCAATAAAAGAGTGAAGAGAAACTAGACGCGTGCTGTCAGTTGAGGACAGCGCTTGCAGAGTGCGAACCACAGCGCAACTCAGACCTGCCTCCCTCAAGTAACGTCTATACCATCTCTTCAGGCAGAAGCTCGACTTCACACTCTGGATGAGCTCGCACATCAGCGCCGCTCCTCCAGCCAGCACAAACTTAATTTTGTTGTTGAGGCAGTGGTGTTGGCGATCCACATGGGCCGTTTTCTACCCGCCTTAGCAGCCCACCCAGTAACTAGACCGCCATTGCTGTACCATCAAGTGACCGACAACCACCCGCTCATTCGACTCCACAGTCAGACGACCGCAAACGCAGACACGCAATTCGTGGGCGCACCATTAATCGCGGCTGTGAACCAGCCCCAGATTGTAGAGGCATTTGTGTACGCTGGGACCCAAGACGTTGTTTTAAGTACGGCGATCGAATGTTCCCCTGATTCAGAAGCGAACCAAAACTGCGCCTATAAAACTCTACGTACCTGGCCTTCTGTGCGGGCGGAGCTGACAGCCATCCGGGACTGACTGCAAGCGCTACTACCGGCACTTCTTCAAGCCCCTAGAAGTTTTACTGTACACCTTTACACGGTCTCAACGGGAGCCGTACGTGATTTTCGCCGTGCAGCCTCCAGCTCGTCTGTCCCAAGGGACATGCAAAAACTGCTGGACACGTAACCCTGCCCTCTCCGAGTGTAGTGGATCCGGCGTTATACTATCTATTCGTTTTTTTGTTTGTCTATTTATTTATTTTATTTATTTTATTCCCCGCTCTTATTGCGGCAGAGAGTTCCTGTCGATGGGGTGTAATGCCAATTTGGTGAGGTTTCCTCCACCTGCATCTCTCGCCATATTGGCTCGAACGCTATAACAACACTACATACAACAAAAAATACATTAAGAAACTATGGCCAAGTCCTTCTTGAAGACGAATACAAGGCAAGCTGTTCTCAACTCAACTGAAACAACAACAGCAAGAAAACGGCCAAGTTCTACAGAGCCAGAACGACATGACTACAGACAAGCACTTCGTCTGAGTCATCGTCATCGTCTTCAAGTACTCAAGTCAAGATCAAGAAATAGCAGTACAAGTCTACTGACCACAAGACATTGTTCCAGCACAAAACGAGTGTTAATATTCTCTTTCTAAAGCTTAATTCTTGTATAATTGTAGTTTCAACAGAAGCAACTGAATGTACACTTTTTTTATTCAAAAAAAAAAATCCAATAAAGCCGCTGATTGTTGGGCCCGTTCCCGGGCGGTGGTCGCTGATGGTAGATCTATTCCTTTACCCCTTAACCCATCCCTTTCCTATCCCAACCACTTTTATGCCAATCCCTTAATCCAATTTTCGCTCCCCATTTCTTCCTTTTCTTTATACCTGCGATACTTTTGTGGTGCAGGTCTGGAGTCCCTTCTCCATCTCACAATCTGTCCCCTTACGTCACTTCCACGGCCCCTGCCCTTGCTGACAACTGACCCACATGAACCATTTCACCAAATTAAAGAAGATCTTCGTAGCGCCACATGCGCTATCATCCGACCGTGTGGAACAGACCTTGCCACTGGGCTCGATTGCTAGTAGGAGGCCCTGCTGCGTAGATTTAGAGTTAGGGTTGGGTGGCCACGACGATACCCTGCCCTCGTTTACCAAGCACTGCCCCTTCTGTACGGCTGCTGCGGAAGACGCCGACACCCGTACCTGCAATGAATGTGCCCTTCCCTGAGTACAGCGAGATCCCGACACCTTCGCGTCACAGGTCTGCATACTGGGAGACCATCTGGTCTCCAACGATGGCTGTTGGGACCCCATTACTACTGTCTTCCGGACTTCGTACGGGAAACGGATGCCAACTGGTACCTTTGACTATCGCAATAAAATAACTTACACTTTTGATCAATAACATCAGCAAAGCAGACGACGACAGCGAAGAACGTGGCAAAGTGGGTGGTGTGAAAGATGCCGAAAGAAATATTATGACCGAGGTGGCGGGTGGCTTAGAAGGCGGGGAACACAAACGGGCCCAGCCTTTAGGAGCCTACGAAAGGTGTGCAATATATCGATTGTGAGAATTCTTGCGCGAAAGCTACACCTAGAATACCGGACGCGCCGTAGTGGAGGGATCCGGATAATTTTGGCCAAGTGGGGATCTTTAACGTGCCCCTATATCACCAGCACACTGCGCGTTTCGCTTTTAGCCTCCATCCGAAATGCGGCTGCAGTTGTCTGCAACAGGTCATTCGCTAAGAATTTATTCGCACAGCCATAACTCTTTGCTTAATGGAGCAC
Source organism: Haemaphysalis longicornis (assembly GCF_048455015.1). NCBI lineage: Eukaryota > Metazoa > Arthropoda > Arachnida > Ixodida > Ixodidae > Haemaphysalis > Haemaphysalis longicornis. The sequence goes on from NW_027526407.1 coordinate 168,210,465, forward strand.
TGTGAGTTGCAGAATCTATTCCAAAGATCGGCGCAACATGAAAATGAAGCGTGAAGCAGAGGGTGTGGGCCAGGATATAGAAACAGCAGCTGAGAAGGGTAAATTTTAAGAAAGGGCAACAAAGTATTGATTGAGTGTAGGGTTTGTGCGCCTATGCAACGCAGGCGATGAGGGGCCCGGTAGTGAAAGGCTCCAGAATAATTTAGACCAACAAAGTACATATCAAAAAATGGCAACAGCAGCATTTTAGAAAGCTTAAGAAAAAGGCGACGGGCCATGAGAGTTAATACGCTTCTTGTATAATTCTCCGCGTCGGATCAGAGCTTTACTAAGCAAGATCGTTTTAAAGACGATATCCTTTCTTGGGCCACTTAAACCCAGAAATTTTAGTCTGTCTGTATGTCTGTCTGTCTGTCCGTCTCTCTGTCGGTGACTCGATTCAGCCACACCGTCAAAGTAAAATGAATATTGCGCCATAGTCTTATATACTCACAGCCACATGTAAATGTCCAAGCCCGGTTTATATGTTCATACTTGTCAACTTTCTTGAACAAGTACAAGACATTACGCAAATATAAGACAGGAAATTAGTACACAAGGGATGTTTACAGTGTTCCTTTATTACAAAATGTATGGATTCTTGGTTTTTCGATAGAAAATAATATTCCACATCTGCTTCAGAAAACCTACGCCTCCAGGCGGCATATGAAAAATCACGCGGCATCAGGATTTCGTTTGCTGCCCATCCCAGGCTACCGCGGCTGTATTTCGTGCACACTTCTTCTGAGCCGGGTATTATATTCGTGTGTTTCTTTTGGTGGGAATTGTTTCACAGCGAAGTCATCAGTGCAACCGCGCGCAAGGCTTGTATTCTTCTTGAACCACATTCGCCCGGGCACATTTTACTCGTAATGAGGATTCATCCATTGTTGTCTTGACGAGCCGGTTTATTGACGGCTGATGCGCTAAGCCGCACGCTTCGCTTGGCTGTCGACAGAGCTTCGCTGCCTCCTCGCTCGGACCTACGACGCCTTGTTCGTTGTGCAACTGCTGGGCTCCTATTACTTCACCCGTCTCGCCGCTCCTCATTCCAATTTCTTAGTCCTCGGGCATGCCAAGACACTTTTATTAGGTTCTGGCTCCCTCTTGGCCCAATTCACAGTACTCATTAGCCTCCCAACTTCTCAAGCGGGAATTTCCACGGTCGGCAGCGTTTCTATCTCGGCGATGTCTAAGCTAACGAGTTTGAGTGCGTGGAAGGTTCACAATATATAGCGACGCGACCTTTCTTAGCACCCGTGTCGAGGCGTTTCCACCACTTCTTCTTGGCGCGACGTCTCTCAGTTTTTACTTCTGGCGGACGTGCTAGGCCGTCATAAAAGCATGCTCAGTTATTTTGTTTGTTGCTGAGTGCATTATACGGAAAACGTGGAAGTCGAATGAAATTTGTTGCCCGCTTTTTTAACCGCTACGGCTTTTATTTTTCATATTGCTATTTCGTTAGGTGTCATAAAGATATACGATGTTTGTAGCAATATTCAAGGCATAGGCTTTGCATGCTATAAGGCGAAAGCCCTACCTTCCCCATTCCGCAAAAAAAGCCCATTTGTTCTTGTTTGGTCTAGGAAATGGCCGCCGCGGGGACATAAAAATCTGGTCAGGTTCACTGACTTAACTTCGCGAATTCTCACTTTTAAAACGAAGCTGGCTTGCATTTCTGAATAGCAAGCTATGCTTCATAACTTTTCCCAAAGCTGGCAGATCGATTCTAAATGGCGCCTATGCTTTCCTGGTGCTTTTTCGTGCTGGTGCCATCAATGCAACCAATTGCTATTTTTGAACTTGGAACACTTTCACGAGGGTTGCTCCACGAGCACCTTTTTTGCACGGGATATTTTTGTTTTTTGTCGCAAAAATCTAGAAGCCACGAATCTTAAAATACCTGAAAATGCAAGTTTTACGTTTTTACTGATGTCTTGCGTCAAACACCCTTAATGTTTTCTTTGTATCTCACAATGTTGGAAAGTTCACCCATTACAACCAGATTAAGTATATTACAAAAGGTCCACCTACATGAGCAAGTGCTTGGAGTGTTCTTTGGATTTCTTGCCCGCGTGGTTGGTGCTTTCGCTCTTCCTTGCTTGGCTATGCCCTCTCCATATCGCTGCAACGGCGTTACCACATTTTATCGCATGAAATCTTCGACAAAGAACAGCTTCACCGTTAAAAACAAGCGAAGACGTGGGCTGAATAAAGATTTCAATCCTCGTGTGCACAGTACCACCCCACAACTCTTCCAACCGCGCTGTCTACGCACAATGCCAGCATAGAACAACAGTAGCCGTTGTTCTGTTCCTCGTGGCACATGCGCACTCGAGAAGGAATGGCCTGGAACCTGTGCAGATCTTCAGGGGCAATGTGTCCTTCAGAACTGACTGGCCACCATCTCAACTGACTGGCCACCATCTCAACTTCAAACGTGACAGTTCGGAAATAAAAAGTGCCGCTTGAAGAGCGAATTTGATATCACGTCAGTAGTGCCACCAACAAGCTGTGGCATGTGGTAGATGGCTTGCTGACGTAACACGTGACGTAATATTATTACTTCTTGTTATCTAAAAAACGGAATACAGGTGCGGGCTAGCCCAATCCAAAGAAGGTCACGCAGCCTTGCGTGGGCAGTTGGCTAGACATCTCGGACTCAGCGATACACAGAAATATGTCAATGACATAATGAAAAAATAGAAAAGAAGAATATACTACAAGAATGAAAGAAACCCTAATTAGATATAATAGTAAAAAATACCAGAAACATCATCAGAAAGCGTTTAGGTCAACTACGCAGTTACAAAACCACGGCTATAATAGGAGCACGGCTGCTGTATGAAAACAATTAGGAGAAAAGAGACTGGGGCACAGAAGGGAAAGAAAATGTGTGCAAGTATCTGTGAACTACCGCATTACTTGCGGGCACTCATGCGTTTAATATTTCCTTTAGAGTCTGTAATAAGTAAGTCTGGATAAAAGTACTACCTCATCCGCATTCTGGAAAACCAGGCTACAAATGAATATCAGAGTTTGGGTTCAGACTAGGTGTTGCCCGTCACCTCCCTGTGTTTTCTGTCGTTTTTTGCGCTACACGAAGTCATGGAGTACAATTACATAAACGGCTGAAATCGTTAAGACATATTATAAGACAACGGGGCGAAAAATGGCCCCCTGAAGGACGCCTGAATCGAACTGATTCAGATTGTTTCATCTCAAAACAAGCACAACAATTTGAGGACGGTAAGGCAGAGGTCCTCTGAATTATGCTGAAAACATCGAAATGATAAAACCCATACCACATATTTTTTGATGGGAGCGAGTACCTTCGAAGCATCAAAAATCATGGTTCAAAAAATTTCTTTATGTTACAAAGTCTTGTAAAAGAGATTTTTCATTCGCAATTCGTGAAACTCGCAGAAAAGTATTGAAGTCCTAAAAAGGTGACCGAGAAAGCGGCGGTAAGGTTGTGCTTCTTCTCGATAGACTGAAAATATATGACACGCTGTACACTTGTGGTGGGCACGTACAAAGACAGCATAGCTCTGCAGCCGGCATGTTCCGATGCGCCTAGCCACGATGGCAGCAGTTTAAATGAAGTCAAGCAAGTACGCTGTCGTTTCCAGTGTCGTGTTTCAACTCTAGAGGGTTCGTGAACAAAATAGATAACGTAGAGCAGATGTTACTGGGTTTCACACCTGATACTTTGGTGATTACCCGAACTGGCGTCATCCCGGAATTCACAATTGAGAAATAATTCCGGAATGTTATTGCCTACCTCACTGGGACCGTGATAGCCGTGGCGGCGGAGTGGCTATCCCTATAAAAGATGGTCTTCCGTTCGAGCAGGAAAATGGTGTAGTTAACCACGTGAGCCTGTGGCGTCGGTCACATTTCAAGCCACACCTCTACTAAAAGGTGGAGTGCACATACGACCAGTGGAACCTGAAACTAACCTGTTGGAATTGCACAACGCCCTCCTTGAGAAAATTCATGATCGGATGAAGCCAGTACTTGTTGGCGACTTCACCTTGGCAGGAAGAAACTGGGATAACCTATCCATCAGCTATAGAACGGTAAGCAGCTGCGAGTAGCCTTTCGATACCATGCTAAGTTTCTCGCTAAGTTTCTTGTTCTCACAATGCGTAACCGAAGGTAAACGCATCCAGGACCTTGGTTCCAATATCTTAGACATTGGTTTATTTCTAGCTCAGGAGATGTTCAAGTTTGGGTGGAACATAGAATCTCTGACAATAAAATAGTTTTAATTCAATTTCTTAATCTTAGCCGGACAAGAAGTAACGATGACAATTCACGTAGAATTGATTTTTGATTGACGTTCGGGTTCAGTTTCCCAGCGCAGCTCAGGTGATTAGGCGCGCAGTAGTGGAGGGCTCCGTAATAATTTTGACCGCCTCATTATCTTTAACATGCACCGAAACCTCCTACACACGGGCCTTTTTGCTTTTCGCCTCCACTAGAAAGACGAGAGCCACGGGCGAGAATCGAACCAGCGTCCTCGTGCTAAGCAGTACAAGGCCTTTGCCTCTCAGCCGTCGCGGAAGGTCATATGTATTCACTAAAAATAATTCCGGAGCGCCAGATGAAAGCATTATTGATCACATGTAAATGAAGTTACACGAGTTTTACGCTGACCCTTCCGAAAACGTTGACAAAATGAGGTTAATATTTAAGGCAGAAAATTTTCACTGTGAAGAAACCTTCATTCCTACGAAACGTAAGCGGACAGAATAAAAAAACTCTCTAAACAACGCGGCAAATAATTCATAAGAAACGAAAGCTAAAAAATTCGGAAGCGGAAATTCCCTCCAGTAGTAGAAAACAAGCCCTTCCAAGAATTTAAAACGCCTGTTGTGCCGAGCCAGGAACACCCTTTTATCGTACACCCTGACACATTTTATTAAAATGCACCCTAGAAACTTTTGGCGTCGCCTAGCTAGGCCGCACAGTCCTATTCCTAAGATGGACACGAATGGCATCTTTACTCAAAACACGCACGCAATAGTTACCTCGTTGAATTTCTTTTTCCACGCTGTATTCACCGAAGCATGCCCAGTCCGAGGACCTCATGTTAGATGAGACTAGGCCATGTTGGAAATTCAGATAACTTAAACAGGTATCTTGAACCTGCTTCTACAATTTGATGCTAAAAAATCGCCGGGGCCAGATAAAAGTTCAAATGTGTAACAGTTATGCAGAAAAACCTACTCATTTTTTGAAGATATTTGGCTTTCAGTGAAAAATGGTGCACTCCTGCCGAATTGCTAGTTGCAAGAATAATTCAGTTTTATAAAAGTTGCGACGCACTGCCGGTGGACACATATTTACCTGTATCGCTAATCACTTGCTATTGTAAATTAATGGAGCATATTCTAAGCAAAGTCATCACAGATTACCTAGCGTATGACAATATGCTCTTCCCAAAACAACATGGATTCCCTAGAGTACTGCCCACGGTAACGCAACTTACTGGAGGAGAATGTAACCTCCTTCAAATATCTGGGTGTTGCCTTTGATTCACACCTACATTAAAAAGAACAAATCCAAAAGGTGTGTAAAAAACTTGCGTTTAGTTGTTTCACGTTAACCAAAGCGCGGTCTTTCTTCCCATATAGTATGGTACGATCTTTATCATTCACTTTATTTTAGTGCCACATTATTTAATGTACGGAAGCCTGGGGGCTTACCTATGAAGCATATTTTACGCCGTTATATCGATTACAGCGACGAGCACTAAGAATAATATCATTTTCTGCACTGAACTGTCCTGTAAATACAATTTTTACGGAATTTCGTGTACTTTCTTTTTCAACTATTCGGGAATACAAAATATCTCTTTTAGTAAACACAATTACAAACCGTAACTTTCCTGTACCCTTAGCACCTTTTTCTATCCCTGTTCGGAGCACTAGGCAAGCATCCAACGCCAACTTCAACTTGCCAATGCGTCATAACGTGTATTGCGAAAGGGTAATTGAATTGTACGGTGCCAAAGTGTGGAACGATGTACCTATTCAAGTGAAACCTGCGAGGAACTCCAAATTGTATTGCAAGATGTTTTACTTGGATCAACAAAATGTAGTTTAATGATGCGATTGTAATTATAGTGGATGTTTATACTGTTTTGTGTTTGATTTATTATTTGCCTATTTTGTTCATTTTCTTTATTTTCGAACCTTGGTGGATACCTGCGACTCATTTGTATGTGTATTTTTGTATTGGACCGGAAACTAGCCTCTTGGCTATCGGTACAAATAGTCTGTAAACCTTTTTCCTGTCTTGTGATAATAAAGCTCTTGATTGATTGATTGATTGATTGATTGATTGATTGATTGATTATTGATTGATTGATTGATTGATTGATTGATTGATTGATTGATTGATTGATTGATTGATTGATTGATTGATTGATTGATTGATTGATTGATTGATTGATTGATTGATTGATTGATTGATTGATTGGTTGGTTGATTGATTGAAACTGCTGAAAATAACAAACGACTTTTAAAGCACAATTGACTCGAATCTTCAAGCTGACTTAATATTCAAAAACCTTGCAAAGGCATTCTATGGTGTGCCCGATTTCAAATAATTGCTAACCTTGAATTCTTTGGCATTAGCACCGAAGTAATAGCGTGGATTTTGGCTTACGTAACCAAGCGACACCCGGATGTAACTTTAAACAATGTAGATCGAGCCCGCCTTAGTGCCTGTTTCGGTCAACCCCCGGTGTCTGCTTTGGGGCGGATAATATTTATTTTCTTTGATGAAATCTCTTCCTGCACAAATCCAAGGGTAACATCGGGATTTTTCGCCGACGACGGCGTGATTTACAATAGAATACGCAGTATTTATGGCAAATTAAAGTTAAATTCTTCTTTACAAGAAATTGCACGAGAACGCGATGGGTTGGGGGAGGGTAATAAATGTTTTTATAACCAGGTTCGTCAGCCTAACCAAGAACTAAGGACCACTACCATTTGTGTACGATATTAAACGCTTTAACGACAGTCAATTTGACAAAGTCACATATTTTGGCGGCATATTCTCCCAAGACTTAAAATGGGATCAGCACATAACCAGTACATGCGCCAAGGAATTTACACAACAAGGGTTTCTGCATACACAATTGAGCAAACCACCTCCAGCCGTTAAACTAACTGCCTACAAAACTCTCGTCATACCCATTCTACAATACAGAAGTATGGTGTAGGACCCACATCAAAGACACCTTCGCTACAAACTTGAAAGATTGCAGAATAGTCCGCGTATGTTTATCTATTAAAAACCTTCTTGGCGCGACAGTGCGATGGCTATGCGCAATGAAGCGCACCTAACAATTCTGCCCTGCCGGCGTCATGTTGCTTCAATGAAGTTTTTTATCTCCTCTTTTATGGTCGCATTGGAATCCGTTAGGACGACTATATTCTTCTGCCTGGCCGCAGCTGTAGGAGGACAAACCACGATAAATTCATACGGTATTTCAGCGCCACCAGCAGTGCTTTTCAATATTTGCTTGTAGGGTTTAACGCGCCGACGCAACGCAGGCGATGAGGCGTGCTGCAGTGGACGGCTCCGGTATTATTTTGACCACATGGGGATTTTTAACGTGCGCCGTAATCTCGTACACACGGGCGTCTTTGCTTTTTGTCTCCATCAGAAAAGCGGCCGCCGTGAAATGCGTTTCAATATTCCGATTCCCCCCTTCCCCGCCCGCCCCCTCCCCCGGGCTGTGAACGCTTGGAAAGCGGTACCAAGCGGAGGTGTATATATTACCAAATAGATCAAATTTTCTTTTGTGGAATAGCTAACGAAGCCTGCATAGTGATTTCTTGTTGTCATTGTAATAGCCCAAAACGCTGGTTGCTGTGTTGCACTGTTCACATTTTTTTTCTCATGTCTAGCTTGGGGTTTCTATTACTTTCAGTTTTGGGTATGGGTAGTGCACCAATATAGCTACTGTATTATTTCTGGGCTTGCTATTGAAAACAGTGTTTCCTTGTTCTGCGTATCATCAGTAAAAAATTGTATTTCTTCTACCTTTTGTCCTATTAAATACTTGTGATGTATGATCGCTACGTGAATGAGTCTGCTGAAGCGCTGCAGCAGTGATAACCAAATAAAAATAAATGAAATATGAGAATTTTCTACTAGAGCTTCTCGTGTTCCGCGCCCGCTGACGAAAGTGCATTGGTTTGGTGAAACAACATCGTGCGTACACAGAAAACTCAGCAACACTGGTGTAAAGTGTTTTTCTAAAATACTGGCATTGATAGAAAGAATGAAACTTCTACGGTAGTAATAACACATGTTTAACCATTTTAGTAGAAGGAAGTGACGGGAGCGTTTTTTAAAGCCAAAAATAGAATTTTTGTTCCAACTCTGTTTCTGAATATGGCGAGTAGTACATGCTTAGGAAGCGCAAAACGTCCAGAGAAAACTGCGACTGAAACGCCACCAATTCCTGCCCGTTAGTATTTGTTAACTTCTAGAATACACTCAGGTCATCTTCGGTGTAGAATGGCAACAACAATGATACTAATATAGGCTACAGAATTTAAGCTGGTTGGCAATGCGCATGCGTCGCTTGGTCAGCGGGGAAAAAAAATTCCCGCGCCTTCCCGCGAGGGGAACACGAGTAAATGCAGAGCATTGGGGCCTCAGTACTGTTTGAAGGCAGTGTTGCTTCCATCGCTTCTTCCGTGATGCTGGAGTAGCAGACACGAGTAAACGTGGGCACGAGCGTCAACCAAGGAAGGAAGGAGCAACGCAGTGACTGAAACACGAGCGACCGCTAGCCGCTGTATCGCTATATTTGCAGCGCGCACAGTAGAGGGAGAGCAGTACGGGGGGGAGAGCGCGCATGCGCAAGCAGCGCGCGCCCTTGCACGCCCCACCGCGCTGCTATCACGCACCTGTTACGCCGAGACCGCGACGGAGCGAACGGGCTGACTACGACGCATGCGCGCGCCAGCTGCTGTTGAGAGAGAGGAGGGAAGGAGAGGCGCACCTGCTGCGGACGCGTAGCTGTTGACACCGTCCGACGCAGGAACAGGCGAGGCTAAGAAATGCTCTGCATTTAAAACACATCAGCGTAATTCACGAGGTATCGGAGGTACAAACGACGTAGGGCATCGATCTCTAGATTTTCCGCAGCACAGTTTATCAATAATAGTCCACGCTTCAATTATATTGGTCCTAGATAGCCTCAACTTTGTGTCGAAACGATTGCGCTGTTCTGCGCGTATCAAAGCGTTTCATCGATTGCGGGCCGTTCTCCGTAGCGATCTTAAACAAGCCTTATTTGGCGCATACCTACATAGAGCGACAGCCAATTCTCGCTCGGCAGTGGCAAATAGCACAGCGGTACTAATTTAAAGACATCAAGCTTGTCTTTCTCTGTCGCAAATGTACTTTGACAAATCCTGAATGAACTCAAAAGACTCAACAAGTTGGTTAAACAGTTAATGACAAGGGGATGTTGATATAAGGGCCTTTTAATCATAGTGTTCAACTGCAAAGTGTAATTTCTTTCCATTAACTCGTACCACTCTATTGGGGCGCCAGGGCGCCGGCTATGTAGCCACGGCTGGAGAAAAAACACTGCAGCCAGTGAACAATTGGCCTGACATTTTTTGTTTGACAATAAGTATGGTGTAGTCCTTCCGGTCCGGAAGGACGGTAACTCGATAAAGACAGAAAGAAACGTGTTTGTCACGCAAAAGCTGAATGCCAGTGGAAAGAATAATCACGGCATCGTTGCCGATATCCCCAAGAGTGTTCCCAAACATTAATAAAGTATTTCTGAGGTCACTATTCTGAGGTTGAGGTCACCAGCCATCCATACACGCCCAGCAGGCAAGTGCAATTGTGTTAATTCTTCAAAGACATGGCAAGCATTCATCTTAGGCAGATGATACAATGCAATTTGTGTAATATGAAAAAGTGGGGTCTGATTACCGAGAGTTATGGGTTCGGCACTAAACAAAGGCGTGGTGATGGCAGAAGAAAGCCGTTTATGCTTGACTAAAATAGCTTTGGCACCCGCAAAGCCGATATGGCTGTCTTATCCAGGGTAGAAAAATGTTTGGCTACGCACTCAGCAATGTTCATTTCTCTCAACGCTAGGGCGTCCAAGGATCCTCTTAACATAAAGGTGATCCAGAAAATTTTGTCTCATTGTTTCGGCATGCTAGCAATTTGCACCCGAATAAAAGGGAGAGATCCATCCGTGGTTACCAAAATGGAGTCTTCAAGTACATCAAAATCTCGGAATACAACGGTTTCGGGTGTCATTAGGGCACAAAGCTAAAAAGAAACCACGCCGGCTATTATAGCCATTCGAGGTATCACACGTATTGAATGAAATCGGCTCGGTCGCCTTCCATCTTCCGGAGGCTGACGCGGCCGTTCTTCACCTACCCAAATTACATGTCGTATTCTTTATCCACTGCACTTGATGTAGAGAAAAGCTCAATGGTTGATGTGGTATGGTTCTCCTAGAAATTGGGAGACGGATGGTTGTTTCTGAGGGCAAAAGCTCGTAGTTTAGTGTGAGGAGCCAACCAGCTGTTACGAAGTTATCTTGATGTAAAGCTGCCGATACTGTTGGCACCCGCTTTTTCCTTTGGGCAGCCTGTGTATAGAACATAGCTAATTTGAAGAAAATGAAGTTATATGGAGTTGTTTTCTCAGGCGTGACACGAATACTTCGTTGCTCTCGTTTGGAGAACAGGGGAGGTGGTGTATTTTAAGATTTCACGACCTGAAGAATTATTCACCGTCTTTCAAACTTATGACGATAAAGTGAAGGCGAAAATAGAGACGCATACATAATTAAGCAGAAAGGAAAGCGGCTCAACCAATTACCGCCAAAAGGCGAAGAGCAAACGCAGAAAAGCGACGACGATGCGATGTTGCAGGTAATAGAGTTTACAGTTCATTATCCATGAGTACATACAGAGGTAAAATGGGCCCGTCAATGCCTATAAGTTGGCTTGTGCGGCATCGCCGGGCAGCACCAGCCTTAATTTCTATACAAAATCGGTCATTGACAGCGAAAACTGAATAGGGTGGTAAAAAAAGACAAGCAAACAAACAGAAAAAAAAACAAAGAGAAGAAGACAAAAATAAAAGGAACTAAAAAAAGGAAAGCAAAAAAACAACAGACAAACAGAAAAGACGAGGACAAATAGACAAACAAAAATACAATAAATAAACATGGGTTCTGCTGCGTGAGTGAAATTTTCCAAAAAGCGATTCGGGAAAAACAAATAAAAAACTGTCACCGCAGTCACATACATACTTCAGCGTAATTTTAATGCTTGAATAGCAGCACGCAAGTGTGTCCGCGTAGGTGAGGAGAACAATTCGTCAGGCAATTCGTTGAAGATAGCAGGTACATATTATGGCCTTGCAGCCTACTCGGTACGAACCTTTGGGGTCATAGAGCGAGGTATGTGCGGCAGGGGTATAGGTTTTCAATTTGGAGTTCGGTAATCCGCACACCAGAAATATTTTATTACGACGATTGGCTTATACAATATATCGAATTACTGTAAACCGCTTGCCTAAAATACACTGCCCGAATCCGGCACGTGTGAATTATATACAATACTCTTGGCTATGTATTTAAAACACTGTTAACTCTTTTTCCGGGTAGCGGAGCAGTTGAAAAAAACAGCACATAACGTAATGAAGAACACTATAACCCAAAGTTTAAGCTAGAATTTTTCGAACAGAGGAAGGCCCTAACACTTTTAAGTTGTACAACATACAGGCAGTACTTCTAAGCTTTTTACATTAGTCAGTCATGTTTTTGTCCCACGAAAGATGTCCTTCAAAATATACACCACGCTATTTAACAGACTCGACACAGGAAATACGGGCACAGAAACACGTTGTACAATTGGATATGTGTACCTTAATGAAGTAGTCATTCGGCACTGTTTTCGGTCGATTTCGGAAACAAACCAGCCAACTTTGTACGGGGTTGATTGAAATTAAATTTGCTTGGAACCAATCCGCTAGATTTCTGGCATCATCTTGGACATTTGATAGAACGACAGAATAACCAGAGTTGCCAGATATCAGCAGGGTGTCATCAGCGTGTTGATAACTTGATAACGTTTCAAAGTTTTAGCAGGAATAGCTATGCCATTAACATACAAATTGATGGGACCAGGTGATAAGATGAACCCTTGAGGGACACCTCTCCTAAGCCATGTACTATCGCTCAGCACCGATCCAAGTGACACCACTTCAGAACGATCTCGAAGGTAATTTTGAAGCAGAGATCGAAATGGTCTGCGGAAGCCATAACGGTATAATTTAGTACAGAGTATATCGCGGTTCAGAGTTGTTAATGAGTATCCAAGCCTTGACAGCACAGCTAAGCTCCAGGAGGAAAGCTTTTTTCTTGTACTGAGAAACAAATTTTCGGGACTGTCCCTGCGCAAAGAACAGTAATTCTGTTCTTGAGCTGTAGTAATTCGGTGTCGTGCGTCATGAAAAAAATTTTTCTTCAACTCTTGCAGAGCGCACTAGTGATTGTTGCGAGGTTTTTGCTCCTACGTTGCCATTATGCCTGCTAATGAATTATTGAATGATTGGTATATTTTCTCGATTGTAAGGTGTAACGCGCCGGCGCGACGCAGGCGATGAGGCGCGTCGTAGTGGAGGGCCTCCGGAATAATTTTGACCACCTGGGGGTCTTTAACGTGCGCCGAAATCTGGTACACACAGGGGTTTTTGCTTTTCGCCTCCATCAAAAAAGCGGCCGCCGCGAAATAATTCAAAATATTTTGTTTATTTGTTCTCATTGCGAGGGGATATTTAAAATCAAAAAATAATTTAGAAATCAAGTTTTCTGATTTTTGTTTTTCTTCTGAGTAGTTTTTCTTTCAAGTGTAACAAAAGCATAAGTGCACACTACCCTAGTCAATATGTCGAAAAGCTCGTTTCTTTCTTGATGTATTTGCCAAGAACAATTAGTTATCTTGGGTAAAATATATTCTTGAACGTTATGATCCACACACCGCATACCATAAAAAACGGCATCGTAGTACAGGTACCAAGAAATAAAAGAGAACCGAATTGCAGCCAATGGCAACAACGAATGATTGAGGAAGCGATCTAGATGGATTGCCACGCAAAATTATACGACTTCTATCGGAGCAAATGCCCGCACCCTCAACACCTTTTTAAACATGTTTTCTATCTTAAAGTTTTCGTTGACATTGAAAACTGTCAGGTTAATATTTGACGTTCGTTTATCAGCAGTTATTTTGACCATTTTTGCAGACACGGCGTTCACACATCGATATATTCAACTCAAGGAGAAGACCAACCTAGCAGCCGTTTGGGTGAGTTGGTGCTGAATTTTAATAGATAAGTAGGCTGGCAGGAGCATCTTGGCCGTCTATGCGTCTTGGCGTCAGTTGGCTTGGCCATCTCCACAGACAAAAATGTATTCCTACTCATGTGAACAAATATGACTTTCCTGCATATGGCACCACGGTAAAGGCAGTTGCCTCTATAAAGGACGATACGGTTCACAGATGACTGGGCACTGCAGCCATTCTAATCTCTTATTTTGGTTTTCCACAATCTGTCAGTTCTCAAGAATCCTCTACCTGAGCTCACAAATTCGCGTTGAGGAGGGGTCCGCAAAAAATGTGCAGGCCGTAACAATTCCAAGCCACATCTGAACGCTAACAAAATGATTGCAACGACATTGCTGTTATTTGCATCTGGTTCAGACACATGTGTGTTGCGGGAAGAAAGCAGGTGTCTGCCCCTTTTCTAACAGAGTATGTCTTCGCCGTCTTCTCCACCTTAGGTTTTGCAGTGACGCTGTATATCCCTGTTCTGCGTGGGGGGGGTCCATGTCTTTCCGTCCAGGTGTCGCGTGAAAACTGGGAAAAAATGTTCTAAGCAGTTTGTTTCAAATGTTTTGTATTTCTCTTTTTATTGTAGGTTCCTCTGCCGAGTATCGTTTATTTGTCACAATAATATATCTCACAAGGAAGTTGTAAGCAGTGCAGAATTACCGTGTACTGTCCATATGTCACCGCCCAACAAGGGATCATGCTAGCAGAACCGGGCTGCAACTGTTGTTTGGCCATTACTACCCCGAAACAAACAATAAGACACTTTTCAGCTGAGAAGACTGTAGCAATGAGCTGAGTTTTATAAGTCTTCCTAATTACGCGGTACACAGTGAGGAAGTCAAAATGGCGAAATTTTATTTGCTAACAATACACGAGTTTCAACGCAAGCGAAATGGACAGCCCCATGTTTGCACCCGAGAATAACACTGGCCCCCTTCAAAGTTTCATTAAGGGAAGACAAAATAGGTATGGCCAGTTGCAAACCACAAATGAACTTGTTTGTCTGGTGCGTACATGCGTCCGTTGATGTAAAACACACCGCAGCTTCGCTGCTCTTCTATTTTAAAAATTGGAAGGGATTATCATTTTTTTATATTTAAGCGAGTTGCATGTCGCAGATTTTGGTTCGAACATTTTGATTCTGTCAAAGAATAATTATAGGCTTCGCAATGAAAATATATACGGTCTACACTCTACTCACTTAGGTGTGTTTAGAAAAAATATTTTTGTTTGGGAAACTTTGCCACTGCAGAACAGCAATCCACTGATAGGGAAGCCTATACCATTAGTAAAAAGAAATGACAGCGTTCCAGCATCGCAATTACTTTTTTATGCAAGCGTCCTTACCGGGAGTGCGCTTGTGTAGAGCTGCTAGGTTCGCATTCTGTTGTGTTTGTGTACGTGTATACCATCTTACGGTCACTCACACCATTCTGACGTACTGGATTGTCTGCAATAGAAAGAAAGGTAGACAAATATTAATATCGGCATTGCAGGTACGATTAAGCTTAAAAAAGTATATTCTTATAAGCGGCCCAACACCTTACTACTCAGATATAAAATCTGCACAAGTATGCTGAACGTGTTCAGAGGAACTCATCATTTTCTTAAAAAAAGTTCTGATACACGTTTAGGTCGAGAAAAGTTTCTCTATACAAAAATTATCGTAACAGTCGGTAATTCCTGTAAAAGGCATGTTATTGTTTATACTGTCAAACGTCAAAAAGGTTGACGCGAGTGTGCACGGAAAAGGTAGTCGAAGATGAACTGTTGACTGTTGCACTGGCTAAAGCGCTTTCCAACTCGTCTTCCTTAACTAGGAACTTGTTTTTAATTGATCCCCAAATTTCTGCCAGGCAGCGCTTCAAACAGCCCCTTCTACCAACGTTATTGTGCTCCAGTCGGAAAAATAAGTTGAAGCGTCAAGTTACCCGCATTATCGTGAACGTTTATGAGGCTTCATTTTTTTTTTCATTTTCCGAAGTGTATAATTCAGTTTTTTTAATCCAGGCAGCGGAAACTTTGTTAGGCAGAAAAAATCAAGCGCATCGTGAAAAGCTTGCTTCTTAGAGAACTAATGTCTGGACCTATTGGAGGAACATTAGGAATGCGTTAGTGGTGCTCGTCTGTCTCGAGAAACGGCGGAGTTTCGCGACGCTCTGCGATTCTATGGCAGTCAGGTATGGTGTGCGAAAAGACCTGATCAGTCGTGCGCTTCTTGAAATATAGAATAAGGGGCACGAAAATGGTAAAACTGCATGTTTTAAATTCTTGCAACGTTCCTTACTTGCAACGTAATGTGCGCACGATGTAAATCAAGCCTTCATAACCTGATAGAGCGCGTCTTCATAGAGCGCGTCAGTGGGTGTCACGAGCAGGCACCGTTTCCACTTACAAGACGGTGGCCGTACTGCACCCGGCGTTGGTATCTCTTCTGGGCTTGGTGCTTCGAAAATTGTGCGCCTCTCATTGGCGCAACGGCGCTCTTGCTCGGATCTCGCGAACCATAAACTGAACTTGGTGCCGGTGGTTTCCTGATCGGCAACCTAGAGGCTTCATTGGCCAAGCTTGCTTGTCCCCGGGGTAGCTGCTGGAAACACTACCATCGGCATCCACCATCGTGGTTCCGGGGGCATGGTGGCGCCGCTCATGCTGATGGTTCTTTCCACCAATGACCAGTGCTCACCTGCGACCAGATAAATAATACGCTGCCTTCCGCTCTCTTCAACCGTGCCGGCCAGAGGCAAAATAAGACAGATTTCCAACCTGAGAAGGCAGCTCCGGCAGGGAGAATTTCCCAATGACCCCAGTGATCACGGCGTACCAAGAAGCAACCAGGACGGCAATCGAGGCACCGGGAATCAACCTCACGCCTACTACGTGCAGGATGAGTGGCTTGCGAACCGGCGTAATTACGCTTCAGTCACTCAAAGATGTGCAATGTGGAGGGCGCAGAGGAGTCCTCAGCTTTCAAGGGAGCTTGCCGCCGAACGCTTCATAATGCGAGTGTAATGGATGTGAAGGGGTGCGGCCTATCTCGGCTCTGCGCAGTGCTAAGCGTGTCAAAACGACATCTCATCAGACGCGGTTGGGGTGATTACATTGATCTGAGATCGTTGAACCAGTGCGCCTTGGTCTACCTGATCTACGTATCGCTCGTAATGCTCGGATTCCACCATATCGAGTTCAAGAACGGCATCCTCACGTGGAAGCAAGTCTTGCACAAGTTACCTGGTGAGTGATGAAGTCCCGGAACATCGCCATCTTGAACACACTCTCGAATTGGTGCGTTAGGGACCTAATGAACTGATCGAAGCAGATGCCTGATCCCCCCGGCCTGTGGAGCGTTTCTTCGCTTCTTCTCTTCTGGGTAAATGTGACTGCCTGAGACCTATTACGTACTCGGAAATGCGAGCCACCGCATGAATAAATACCTTACGAGAGTGATGCTGTTGATGTCCAAGGCCTCTGAATTGAACTGCGTGCGATCCTCGGGTGCGCGAAACGCCCCTTTCGAGATCTCGCGTGACTCGTCGCTCCGAATGATCCTACCTAGCAATAGCAGAATTATGTGTCCTACTTTCTGTACTTTGGTATTCTCAACTCTAGTGGACTCGGTGTGGGCGACGATGCACACGCGCTTCTTGCATTTTACCACGGCAACTTCGTCGCCGTGCTACGCCTGAATTTCGTAGTGCTACTTCTGACAGCCTGTTTTGTGCATTTACTGTGATCGGCCACAGCCTCCACTAGGGTGCGCGAGGAGTGTGTTGAGGATAATAAACAAAAGAAGCGGCTCGCACGACCCCGGGGTCGTGGGCCTAGCTCGTGCCTCACGCACGTGGCAGTTCGGTCCAAATTAGCGCAGCAAACGGATGACCGGCTGTCTGGCTCCCGTTTTGTGTCTCATCTGCGACAGCCGTCACAGGAACGGGCGCACAGGGGAGGGGTCAAACGGGAAGGGCGTTTCGGAAATGAGTTCAAAGGGGAATGGGTTTTTAGGCTTCACCCGACCCACCGCGGTGCCTCATTGGCTATTTGGTAGGGAAGCTGAGCCCACTGACGCAAATTCCCCTCCCGGCAGTGGCGGCCGCTTTTCTGATCGCGGAGAAAACGCAAATGTGTTGAGAATTTTGAATGGGTTAAAGATTCCCCTGTTGTCAAAATTGATCCGGCGCCCTCTGCTACTGTGCTCCCCAGAGCCCAGATGTACTGCCATAGGTTAAACTCCACAATTATTAAATCACTTTGGTGTCTCACGAAGGCGTATTAATTTATGTTGCTTGATTATAAAATTCTTTTAACGAGAAGCTACTCAGAGCTTATCAGGTGTTACGCAATGTTCTTGTGCGGTGCTCTTAGAGAAAAGTAGAGTTCACCTACTTAGAAAACATCCCTGGAAGATGGTTCATTTTGTGCCCCATTAACAGTCGCCATTACGTACCAATAGTATTAGTGTAGACAAAGGCCCTCAAATATAAATAAATTGTGTGATCTTCAAAACATATTGTGTGGAGCCGGTAATAAATGTTCTATGTAAAATCTTGTTTCGTAAAGGGTACTCGTTTTGAGAAAGTTGTATACTCGTTGAACTGATTGCTGTTTTCGTGACACCAAACTTTCGAAAACAAAAACTTTCACTGCCAATACTTAGCTGGGGTTGATAGATAGGTTTGAAAAACAAAAAGAATAAAAAAACACAATATTGGCGTTGTATACAATATCTACTTGGTAGAATATTTTCAGGGGAATAATTGCAGTCTGCCTAAAATATTTCGCATACGCATACACTTTTGCGGTGTAGTAATAACCACCAAGTTTCCATTTTCTTTACTGCTTAACAAACGGGAGCAGATGCAACCAGATATTATACGCTGTAAGGGGACGTTAACTACGCCTGCATAAAAGCTGGGTGATTGGACACGAACGCTTCTGCATTCACTACACTGTAACGACTGCTTACAAGTACGCAAAGGTTGTGTTTGGTTCCAGAGGTATATTAAACTTTGCTGGGAGTTTAGAATAGAAATTCGTGGTCTTCAAGTGCGCAGCTCTTATTGTGTATATAGCGGCCTAATTTTGTGCCCAACGTTTTGGTTCTGAGGCCGCTGAAGTTTGGCTCGTAAATCATGCATTCATTTAGCCACATCTGCGTGTAATGTAGTTACTACGAAATGCGGGGGAACGTTTACTTACATACGCACCTCCGTTATCAGTGATGCCCTGGTTCTGCGATACGCCGCAGAATTTTCTATTAAGGAACGCAAAAGCAAACAACGCACCTCATTGAGCGAAACCCAAATGGCCCACTTTGCGACGTAGGTGGTGTCTGGCGTCGTCGTTCATAATAGAACAATGCCGCATTCGCAAGCGTTTGATATCACGAACACTTTCATATCACGAGGTGTTGTATAGCGTAAGATTGAACTCTCCGGTAGGGAGAAGTGGCTCCTTCGGAAGCTTTCCAAGGTACGGTGTCTCCCACAGCACAGGCCTATATTCCCAAGTACCGAATAGTGCTCCGCTACCCCAATACCCCGGAGGTTATTGGAGCAAAAGAACGCAACGAAAACAAGGAGAGGCAAGCCGCAATATTCAGAATCACCAACTCTCCCATACAAGCGTGTGGAAACTGGCTGTGGCCTATAGATAGGAGACCTATCTCAGCCATTTACAAGCCTTGAGACTGACAGAAATCAATGTGCCTCAAGCTGAAAGGCTGCAAATAGTTTTGATTACGCAAGACTAAAGCCCCAACCACACGGAGCGATTTTGCAAGCGACTTGGGGAGCGACGCGACTAGCGACGAACTACGTTTCGCCGCGGACCAAGTCGCTCATCGAATCGCTCGGTTCTGGGTCGCCAGAAACAGTCGCTCGCCTCCCGGAAGTGGCCTCAGCGACTAGCCAATAGGAGAGTCCCTACGTAAGCACGCAACCTCCGGTTTTGGAAGAGAACGGGGGGAAGATTTTGCAAATCCACGCAGACGGCGTTTGCGGTGCATCGGAAAAGAAAGCTTTGCGTGGCAAACCTTGTGTACACGCTGAAGCAGGAGCAAGAAGGCTCCCGCACACACTGGGTGAGACCCGTCTGGGAAAAACGACGTCAAGAAAGCGAATTCTTCACGGCGTCCATGTTGGAGCCGAGAGACGAGGCGCCGAAGGAAAAGCGTGCGCTATCGCTAACCCGAGCCAGTTTTAGAGATGCAATGAAGTGCAAAAAAAGCAAGCTAGAAAGGCGTAAAACTTTTAGTCATGCTTTTTATAACAAATGAACAAAAAAAATTTTTGCAAACAACCAGCGTACCAAGCGCGTGTGTGCGGCAACATTAAAATCGCCATCCTCAGTCGCTCGAGCAGTCGCTGTCATGTGGTTGCCTCGGCGAGCGACTTCGGTTCGGCGACTGCGGATCCTAGTCGCGTCGCTCGTCGCGTCGCTGGAAAAATCGCTCCATGTGGTTAGCGCTTAAAGAAAGATGTTCCAGGTTTTTTGACGTTACCTTAATTATTATACCAAAACCTATCAGAAAAAACAAATTGTCTTGGCATTTTTAATGCGCAAGAAACAGCGCTGTAGTACCGTATATTTAGGGTATCCAATGTGCCGACGACGACAGGGAATGCACCTACTGCGCCTAAAAAGAAACAAAATTCAAATATTTAAATTTATTATGATATGGCGCTTTTTCTAATGTGCACGGGTTTTTTGTGTTTGCGAAAAATTCGGTACAGTCTACCATATTTCTTTCCACCGACATCGAGGTTTCTTTCCATAAAACAGGTCTAGTGCTGTGAAGCCGGAGAAACCGCAGAACTCGTGGTCGACCTGCCTTTTCCCACACTCACAGTGGATGCCACTAGAGATTGAGCAGCGGGATCGCAGGAGTACACAGCCATTAAAAGGCACTGTCCAGCAAAGGCCATTAAAGTATGCACATTGTTTCATTATTAGAAGCGTCATCACTTTTGTCGCCCTCGTCTGATGGCACAGCCGCGTAGGGCAAGTCCTGGTGTAGCGCGTCCTCTCATCGGTAGACCTCCACTTCTCCGTAAGCTGGTTCTGTGGCTGTCTTTACGTGTATATTATGACGGGATGGCTTGAGGGATTCGTCGTCATCGTCTTCGCCATTGCGGGGCAGTGGGGTCGTCCAAACCATGGATCACCTCCTCTGGCAATGCCCCCACAACCCATTCCCCCCATATCCAGATGGTGAGCACTGGGCGAGGGCGTTGGGTAGCTCGGAATCGGCGATGCAAGATGCCATTGTCGCCCTGGCTGCGAAATTCACCGGGCACCTTTCTCCTTCGGTCACCAGCCCTCCCCCGAATTACCACTTGCGGCATTAAAAGTGTTGTCTCTTTTTCGCCGTTTCGGGACCGTGGCGCAACCAGGGGCGCACCGGACGAAGGCGGGAGCCCCTAGTGGGCATTGCGCACACGCGCAAGCCTGGACGACACGGGCCGGTAGCCGAAAGGCATGGGCTCACGTGCGCTGGGGAATTGCTGTCTACGCCGGAAGGCGTTGTATTCGCCTAAACGGCTCTGTTCTTCAAATGCTCCGGGTGCACTTATCCATGTGGGCGTTTTACTTTGTGTTGTCCATTCGTGCGTAGAACAACCCTGCTAATTATTATTGCAATTCGATTCTATGCACTGCTGCGCAACCAGCAGTGTGACACAAGACAAGCACAATTCAATCTTGAAGCCATATAATTTATTCCGGAAGAAAACAGCTTAAGTAAAGCCAAGACCCGGAAACAGGAAATACAACGGAACAAATAGATTGGCAAATTGACTTTGTTTGTTTCGGAAAGAAGTTGTGCTGACCGCAATAATTGGGAAGAAAAAAATGATATTTGGCGATACGTTTGCGATACGATGGCGTAGTGCCTGATTTCCCGAATATAGCTTTTCCGCTGCTTTGTCCGTTTACTTATTTTTGTTCAACTAAGGCTGTCATATTTTGCGCTTTAAACACACATATATATTTTATGAAAGTGTCTTTCACAATTATAAAGTTTGCTTTCTCCGACATTTTTGTAAATATGAGGGGGATCAGGCGTAAATATAAAGGGTGATCAAAGTTAGGTCGACAGGTTTTTTTTTAAATCAGGCATTTCAATTCACGCGAAAATGAATTGAATGGAAGTAATTCAATGGACTAATGAATTGTGTGAGTAAGCCGTCCATTGAATTACTAAAAAAGGAAATCCGCTATCTGTACACATAAAAATCTTAACTGTTCAGGATGTCTTGCTTGCTTCGCGCCTCTGGCCATGTCTCATATCAGCTTTCTACCATTTAATCAATGCACGTGTATCAATCTTGTATTTTGTGTGCAATGTTCGATGCACTTCTTTTTTTCGTGCTCTTTTTCGTGCTTCCTTCTTTTTGATTGTGTTCCTTCTCGCCTTTTTTTCTGGGTATATTTCGCAGCCTCCGCAATAAACCAACCATTTGTTAGTCAGCGCCTTGTGTCGTCGTTTCCTTGTCCCGTCTTTTTGCGCTGTTTCGAATTTCAGAGCAATGTTCATCGCAAAACTATGGAGACCATCTAGTGTGGTGTAGCCTAGGACGTGGGCGGAAAGCTCTGCTCACATGCAGGACGTACGAACCTTAGCACGAATATGATAATCGCGACTTTGAAACAGCTGCTTCCATACAATGATTTCAGGTTTTCGGTAGCTGGCAGCTTACGTATTTTTTTAAATTGCGCCATACAAAAAGAAAACAGCTCTCAATAATTCCCCGCCTAAAAACGTTTGAGTTTACTGAGAACACTGCTTTCGGTCACTGTTTACAGGCTTCTAAAACAATCTAGACCACCAAACGGTATTTAGGTTTTATGTATGCATATTCGCCCTTCCCATAAAATATATGCGGAGCAATAAAAATTAGGTTTTTGATTTTTCTTCTGCAAAATTGCGAGGGCAACTTTCTTTCCATGCAACTCTTTCTCTACCAAACGTAGGTAAAAATCTTTTGTTTTGCACGAAAATAAATTTAGGTACAGTCTAGGATCGATGCTTCGATATCACTTAATTGAAATGTTCTTTTATTTAGAAGTGATACGGTGGCCCCATGAATTATACATGTCACCCAATGGAGGACATTTCTTGATAATTCCAAGCTGAAGCACGTATCACCGGTTAGCAAGAACGTATTTCTTGTCAACCAATATTGAGGTGACCCTCCTCTCTTTCTTAACTCCCAAATGTTTTAAACTCAAAAATAATGCCTATTTATCTACTGATATCACCACTACTGCAAATGAGATAGTGCAAGGGATGATGAACATCCAGTATTATTAAGTCCACGCTCGAATCCACCTACGCAACCCACTTTTTTTGCTCTTTAAGATTCTTTGGTTCTCACAGCGCCGTGTGAACAGTGTGCGTGCTGGGCACATGGGCTTTCGATTTTAGGGATAAGTCTCCACCATCACGCAACCCGTGTCACATGCTCATCTTCGAGGCAAAAGTCGATATTGTGAACAAAACTGAAAAGGGCGGCGTATTGCAGACCATTGAAGCTTCTGCCCTTGTCCCTATTGTTTATTTAGAAAATCGGTTATAGCGAAGCATTTTGTGGTCGACGTGGACTTCATGTTAATTGGAGACGACTGCATTTTTTTATATCCAACTATAAAATATGCCACATCGGAAAGCTGAAAAGCCAGCAAAGCAATGACTTGTCTTGTTGGGGATCGTGGAACGTCAAACTTGGGAATGAGCAGCGAAACGTAACCGTGTCAGTTGGCGGCAATTGAGAATACATAGAGCTCATAAGGAAAGAGGTTTGGTGAAATTGGTGAATCCACAAAAATTTACTAAACTTGCAAAGACAGATTCCTTTTGTTTTGGTGGTGACCTTTGTAGCTGTTCCCATCGACAAGCTGCTTCCTTTTTACCGATATTGAAAATACAGATAACTCACTACGTGTGACTAAGCGGTGCTAAAGTAGTGAAAAGAAAACCAACTGGGGCTTTCTCTTTATCTACATTTGCTCTTTCGGTTGAACTATGCGGCCTCATCCGTCTCCCGTTTACCTGCCAACAAAATGGGACCCTTTAGAGCTCGTTATTATCGCTTACTATCACCAGGGGCCTCCTGTTCACGCCGTTGGTACCCACACATCTCTTGTGGTTTGCATTGCACGCGCGGAGCAGCCCACCCTTTTCTCGCACTGCTTTTTCATTTTCCTTGGTGCTGCTTCACAGCTCACGTTCATTCGCGATGGGGACCCTGTCGCCCTTTCTCGGAGCCCTACCCCGACCCTCCTGGGGCACTGCTGTTTCCCTTATCGATTCAAAGATTTCTCACTGAAAAAGCTTCCAGGGCATGGTTTGCTATCTTCTGAGCTTGTCTCGTTTCAGCCGATATCACGTCTTTCAGTAACTAAAACCACTTTCCTAAAAACAAAGCCAACAGCACCCAACCCCCCTTTTTTCGGTTTTTGCGGCTGTTGGCGCAGTTTTGAACACGCTGGACAAGAATTATTGCAACAAAAATATCTATGCTTTGATTACTTTAGAGCCACAACGGCCGTCCTTTAGGCTGAGGGTACGAGGGTTTTGGAATAGTGGGAATTGAGAAAACCGCGCCGTTCAACAGTTACTTTACTTTTCATAGAGAAGGAGCCGCTGTACTAATTGAAGTTTTTCTGTCATTCTTTCGATGGAAATGTGTTTTATTCCCCTCCGGAAACAACTTTCTTGCCGCCATGGCCATATATGCACCATATTCATTGCTAGAAGCCTTCGAAAAATTGCCTCAATTCCCAGCCCCAGTAACTTAAAACGCCTGTGCACAAAAACGGAGTATTCCAGCGAGGCAAGACTTAAGTACGGCTGGCAGTAAGAGTTTGACGGAGAAATATTATTTTTAGTGCTTTGCTGGGTATAAGGACGTATTCCAGTGAGGCAAGGCTTAACTACGGCTGGCTGTTTGAGTTTGAAAAAAGAGATATATATTTTTAGTGCTTTGCTGGTTGGGATGAAACCGACCACAGGAACAGAATAAAATAGAAATATTGATTGATTGATTTCAAAAAAGAAACGTTAACCTTTCAAGCTAGGAAGATTGAGAGTTTTCAAAACTTTTAAGTGGTCTTGAGTGCTTCCTGTTTCCGGAGAAATGGTGGAGCGAGTGCCGATAACAAGACACAAAATTCGCCCACATGCTGAAAAATGTTCACACTGTACTTTCCGAAGTGCATTTTTTTTTCTTGGGGTTCGCAAACGAAGCAGACTTTAATACAGCTCTTCGTGAGATTTTCTGCTGCACGTCTACCATTTATAGTGCTCAATTTTCTGGAAAATCACATTGGCGTTCTTCTTTCAATAGTATTGAGGGCACGAAGAGGAGGATTCTTCTTATCCTGCCGGACCGAATTTTATCGGTTGACATACAGCAGTTAAACAGCGTCGGACAGCTTTCTCGTGTTTACCCTGTGTGATGCGCCACTAAACATCAAATGTGAGCCTGCTGGCTTCACTATCAAACACAAAACATTTTGCGCCTTGATCATCAAATCATGCTAAGGTTCCGAAACCATCCATCCGGCAGTGTGTTAGTGAACAGTGGCCCAGATAACGTGAGTCTTCGTTCTATTTAAAATGATTGATAATACTTGGTCATAAACTGTATCAAGCAGAATAAAGGGGTTTAGCAGTGAGGGGTAAATGTTCAAGCATGTTTACTTGCTCCACCATATTGTGGAGGAAAAACGACTCACCCGGCATAACGGATGGAGTACGCGTTTCCGGAAATGAACGTTGAGTGTAAGGAGATTCGCGTAGGGAAAATATACGGTGAATTCAATAAAATCGCAAATGACGAAAAGAAATCAAACAAATGTACTGCATTTTCAAGTGGGGTACTATTTAAAATAACCAAAAATATTTATAGAAAATATACGACGACTAACTACCACTTCAAAATTAAAACGTGTAAACATTTAAGTATGGTGCAACTTAAGAAAACCTTTTTCAGACTCCACGTATCCTGCACCAGTTGGTTCATTTGGGGTCGAAGGCATCGTGAAATATTCATTTCTGGGCGTAGGAAAAAAATCGATACGATCAAAACTTCTACACAAATTCATGTTCTTAGTTTTACCAAGACGAGTCAGTAAAAATAACAGTTTGTTTGCGGCTCAGGTAACGCATGCAATTTTTATTGCACCTGAAAGTAGCGCAATGCTTTGGTGTTTTGATAAATCGACGGCTTGTTTAGAATCCCAAACTCAATGTATGCAAGATGAATAAGATTTGATGTTAATACCGCAAGGCTAACTAGGGCACCTGAGTAGTACCTTAGGATCTATGGTACTCGGAAATATTATTGCCCAGCTGTGGCAGCTGTTTTGATTATACACTTCATTCTCGTTGCATTTTTAGATACGAAGCATCTCATGCTTGGGGCTGTGTCCCTCCCTCCCTCGTTATCGTTGTCTGCCGTCCGCACTCTACTGTGCATGCCCGTCTCTTCAGCACGGTCAGTTTTTCGGCTGACGTCAGCGCAGTACACTATAAAAAGAAATAGTTAGGTGGTGCCCGGTTTCGTTCCCACGACTCTCCGGCCGCCACGGCAGATACGTGGCGCTCCTCCCACTCCACTACGAGCCCAGACGGGAGCCTGTGCTACGAACGCGCCTGATGTCCTTCACTAATTCAAACTACGTCAAGAAGCTACTGATACAACGAATACACGCGAAGTTGAGCGTCAACGGAAACGACATACTGAAAACTGAAAACTAATGGGAGCTTCAGTCGACCCCATGGCTGCTTTGCATACTACTCAGGGTTCCCCTACGGTAAGGTGGTGTAATTTTTTTTGTATTTCTTCCCTTTCTGCGACCATTGAAGGAAAACACTGTCACCAAGCAGGGAAAAAGTGGATAAAATAAAGTACTGGCCACTGACTTTTAAAAATATTATTGCCCTTTGAACCGTTTGATTCAGACCAGCTTAGGAGAACCCGGGCCATTTTGAGATTAAAGGTGTATTGACAAGATGGTGCATCACACGCGTACGTGTGAGTCGAAGCAAATAGTAGCCGTGGCGGGAGCAGCAGAAGTAGGAGACGTAAAAATAAACGTTCAACTTCGCAGTACACCCAGTGAACAGTTAGTCGATTGTGCACCATTTTTGGACGTGTGCAGGTATAAGTGGGAAAGGGGACGGCTACGAACATTACGAAAAAAATCACGCTAAAGCCGGTAACTGTTGTATTGGCTGTATTTTAAAGCCGACGCTGAAATCTCCATCGAAACAAACGGTTTCGTCTTTTGTGGTGTTTTCGTAAGAAGGACACAGTCCGTAGTACTCAATGAGGGAAGATCAGCACGACAAATTGATTGATTGATTGTGGGGTTTAACGCGCCGACGCAACGCAGGCGATGAGGCGCGCCGTAGTGGAGGGCTCCGGATTAATTTTGACCACCTGGGGATCTTTATCGCGCGCCGAAATCTCGTACACACGGGCGTTTTTGCTTTCCGCCTCCATCAGAAAAGCGGCCGCCGCGGCCGGGAATCGAACCCGCGACCTCGTGCTCAGCAGCGCAACGCCTTAGCCACTGAGCAACCGCGGCGGGTGCACGACAAATTCCCCAGCTTTGTTTCGCGCTCGTGCAAGACTATTGAATCGGGTACTCGCAAAAATGTTACTCCTGAAATTTTGAATCATTTGTCGATGCGAGGTGCAGCGGAGATCCGCGAAAGTCCTCTAGACCCCTATTTTGCTTCCTGCTATATCATCATTCCGCGTATATGGTCACCTAGACCCCTACCCTATGGCTCGCTACCAGCCTCGCCGCCATTTTTGTGAGCTCAGCTTTTTAAGAGAAGTATTGCTCTGTGCTATAAAAACTATTCATGGGGCTTTCTCTTTGTTTATAAACTGGTTAATTTTCTGTAAACGCTCCGTTGTAAATCGGGTTGTTTTGTTTTTTTGTGATCTCAACACTCTGGCACCCTGGCAAAACCCTGAAATGGAAAAAAAACCTACGGAAATATAGCACCTAAAACTGAACCCGCGGGTGCACGACGTGAATAAAAAACCTATGTAAAAAGACCAAAACAGAAGAAGCGTTTGACAAGTTGAGGGTGAAATAACAACAGTTCTTAGTTTTATTCATCGCCTGCAATGCTCTGTTCAGGGGACCACGTCTACACTATTAGGCAAAAAGGACTAAAATAGGGACTAAAATACAGCCGTTAGTCTTCGCGGGCGACCGTTCATCTTCACGGGGAGAATCTGCGGCAGAGTACGTGCCGTGTGCATAAATGCGGACTAACTGTTCGTCCCCGCCGATCTATAAGGAGTAACGGGAAGACGAAACGCATGCAGTTAGTCTCTTTGCTGCGTCGTAAATCCCCTAATGGCGTCGTCGTTGCCCTTTCGCGCATATGTCTGCGAACAGTTTTATATTTCCAAAACACAAGCCATTGCAGTCACTGGGTGCTTTAGATGGTGCCACGGCAGAAACTATTGATGTTAGTTATAAGAAAATCGCATAGGGTTAGTATGGCGGCGGGTAATGGCAAGGAGTGGCGAAGCGCGATTGCCATACGCTTCTCAGCGAGGTTATGTTGATACGCTGTGTTGCATACGATTCGTGCGAGGTAATAACGGCAAATGAAAGCTTTCAAGCGCCTTAACAGTAACGCAAAAATTAGTGACAATAGCAAAAGTGGATTCCTGAGCGTAATGAATATGTATATGTTTAACAGACGAGAAAAAACGCATGTTGCTGATGACAACTGCAAAACAAAAATGCTCGCTACAGGTAAGCGTCTCGAAGTTATCTTTTACACTCGGTACATAATTGCCTTGGGCACAAAAGCTATGACAATGCTGCAACTGCTGTAAAACCCGCTTGTATTTCCCAGTCGCAATCGTCTAGCGACGCGAATTTGAAGAATTCAGGCTAAGCAACACCGAATTAGCTTTCGCCGATGCAGGAAAATATGGCATGTTTCCTTATTTTGACACTCACACAGACGACACCTTTCACATACGTTACATAGTGCACTTAACATATGTATCGAACACTAAGAAAGCACTTAGCTTGCGCTAATTTGTGCAGAAACAAATGAGTCGTCCGATCGCCCAGCTACCTATCTCAACTAGGCGACGACGAGTTGATGGTAATTTACGAGAATAACTATGGTTGTGAGGCTCTACTTCGAATCGAACTGAGCAAAAGTCCCTAAACCTAGCAAAGCGCTAAGTGCAGGGCGCTAAACGCGGTCACGTTCGCTTGCACAGATAGAAATTCGGGCACCAGTTGCAATGGATCTGTTTCGTTATGCACAGAACTACACGCTATACACTTGAATATTATCTACCACCGCTACCTACCGGCGGCGTGGTCCAGCGGATAGCGCGTCGGGTTCCTTGTGTATATTTCCGGGCGTCAGGGGTTCGATCCCTGCCAGTGCCGGCGTTTTCTTTTCTGCACTCTACGCCGTTCGTCCTTGGGGAGTATCAGAACGGACCATCCGGGTGGGGGACTACCCGTTCGTCCCCTCGCAGTTAGTCCCCAAAGGACTAATGATTGTGGCAGAGGCCGTTAGTCCCCGAAAGGATGAACTTTTAGTCCTTTCTGCCTAAGAGTGTACCTCCAAATCTTTTTTTCGAACACAGAAGCTCTAATCCGCAGTAATTAGATCATAAATTTACCTCTGTTGCCCAAGCGTTAGGCGGGAAAACACCTCCCAATGTGTGTGTGTACATGTTCCCTGTCAGATTATTCTTCCTTTTACGTTTATTCAAAGCGGGATCTGCTACAATCTAGCGTTATAGTGTGCATGCTTGACAGCAATATTACACCTCAAGCACAGTGCCTGCCGCCTTAGCAAGCTTAGGTAAGATTTTCATTACGTGGGTTTTTTGCACTTGCCTCGTGACAAGTGTTGCGTTGAAAACTTTACGCGTTGTTGCGCTTCTTCACGGGATCGCTACTACTTCGCTTAAAGCGGAAATTCAAGAGGTCAGATATACGTTTATTCGGCAACCACGCACGACACAAAAAGAAAAGAGAAAAAACAACTAGTATAGAAAGCCCTTTTAACGGAATATTGGTCGCGCTGTAATGAGTAATTTAATTTTGTTCTAGCTTTGTTTTACTTTGGTTAGATGGTACCTTCGGTTGACGAAGGAAGTTTAAAAGTACCCACAAAAAGCTATTATATGAAAAGAACCTGAAACACGCTGCGCGTTTTACTACAAAATGTGCCGGATGGAAAATGTGGTTGTTCTTTCATCATTCCCAGACCATGACATTGAGTGGTATACTTAACCCGCTGTTGCTTTCGAATGCGAACGCTTATATACAATTTCAGGCAATACTGAGATCAAAGCATTGTCACTTTGTAGAACATGAAGTCCCGGAGTAAGTCCACAATTGCCGTACAGCACCCAATAAATTATTACCCCTCAATAAAAATTAAAGCACATTTCAGTGGAAGGAACGAGAAAGCACCAATGAAACAATTTATTTCTCCTGTCATTTAGTCAGAATTTTTTGATTGCGTGTCGAATTTTTTTGTGCTTGCCAATTATTTGCTTGCACGGGTAATTGTCCTGGGTTAGGCTACGTATACTATATGAGCGTAAATGCGCTTTCTTAATTTTACTAGCCCACCCGCCCTTTCTTTCGTTTGTAATCAGTATGCATAGAGTGTTCCAGTATGCCTAAAACACACTTGTAACACATGTATTTAAATACATGTGTTAGAACGGCAATGAACGGCGGTGGTGCAGAGGATGCATGTTTAACTCACATTCTGGAAACCCCAGGTTCCAGTCGCAGGATCCTATTGTCTCAAGGATCAAGTTGTCTATTAATTTATTATTCTTGCACAGCTGGTCAATTTTACCGTCGTGTATGTTGGCGCCGAGGCCTGGCGACGATTTATCGCGTAGTGATGAAATTGCTGGTTTGGCGCTGAAAATCACCGCTTCGCTTTTTCGGGTTTCTTTTGAGCGAATAACGCATCCCGTGTCGTCTGAACACAAAATGGGTTAGGAAGCGTGTTTTAGCAGATCGAGCGGTTGTCTCGCCCCACTACAGCAGGCTTTTCAAGTACAACGAGGTAGAGCCCACTACAAATATTTGATCTGCATTAAGATCTCATCTGCCGCATTGGCTGAGTGGGTATTTTGTGGTGGGTTAGCGAAGTGGGTGATGCAGGGTTGTCAAGCCTAAGCCACTCCCCATTTTTCCTGTTACCGTGCTTGCTGCTTCCGCAGCACAGTCAAAAAGCTGAGACATAATGTTAGAGGTAATCCTCAAGAGGCCTATTCACAATTGGGGTAGACAGAAATTTATGGTACTAGGCTTATGAAAGTACAATCGTTTAGATGACGCCCCTATAACTCCTAGGCATGGGGAACAAGGAGCAGTGCAATTGCTTCGAAATTAACACTGGAGCTCCTAAGTGATCATTACCGGTTTGGCCTCCTTTTGGAAATAATAGAAATAATTTAATGTTTTATGCGTGTAAGAACACCTAAAGCATAGTACAACGTAAAACATGGGCAACAAAATAGTAATTCGCAGAGAAACCAGAACCAACAATGCTTGCGGTGTTCTGAGCGGTCACCTGCAACAGCATGACCGAGTCGAGACAGCTGCGTTTTAAAGTACTCGCCCAGGACGTGCTTGAGAGTTGGTCGTCTGTACTACAACTTGTGTAACACGTCTTCTGGTGGTTGTTAGGCGGTGTGTTCAGGCATCCGAATTTTCAAGCAATGCACCCAGGAGGACGGCTATTACAGGGGAATCGCCGGGTTCTCACTACATGATTTTGTGATGGCCGGGGGAGCAGAGCAAAATTGACTCTTATTAACTTCTGGAAACGTGTGTCTTTATTATTCTATTCAGCAATCTATATTCCTTATCTGGCCAGACATACTCCCGTAAGGTTGACCTTTTGGAGTTTTTTCATTTCAATAAAATTCCTCTATCCCTATCTCAGAACTACAGACACATTATGAGCTCAGCGTTGGGTTTTTTCAGAGAGGCGTACATTTTTTTTGTTCCTTAGCCACCTCTATTCTCGCCATACCTTGTTTTCTCGAATGTCAGACTTGGCCTAATTTGTACAGGTTTTATAGCCTACTTGGTAAGCGCACAAGAAAGGTTTCTGGAGGGGTGACTTAACACATTAGCATTTACGTTAGCCCAGTATCGCAATCGTAATGTTGACGTGAAGTATGTAAATGCTAGGCGCCATTGTCAACTACTGCACTAATTGATAGCTGAGAACACATTAGACCACTAAAATGCTTGTAAAACATGTACAGCAACTGCGAAACGTTTTTGGCACGAAGACAAACATATGGGCTGCCGTTTAAAAAGGAAGGCCCTAGCGAATATCAAGATTTAACTCGTGCACGATAAAGGGAGTCGATATTTAATTTTGAGTGACGCGGTCTGTAATGAGTTTCTATAAAAAAACGAAGAAAGGGAAAAAACTTCTGGTAAAAATAGCTTACTCCTGCCGTAACGCTTTTTTAAATGCAGAGCATTTCAGTAACTCACGATGTCGCCCGCGTTGACGTCCGTACTCCGCACCGTCGTTGTCCCTACTGTATAAAAAAAAATACTATCCGGCGCCCGGTTTCGATCCCTCGACCCTGCGGGCGGAACGCAATGTACATGGTGCTCTACCCACTGCACCACAAAGCCGACACAGAATGGGACGCTACAAACGGGCCTTACATCGTTGACTCATTCAAATCACTCACTGCGCCACAAAGCCGACAGAGAATGGGACGCTACGAACGCGCCTTATATAGTTTACTCATTCAAATTACTGCTTACGTGCGCTCTCTCGTCAGCAGTTGCCACAAGTGCAACAACATTAACGTAACGCTAACTACTTAACGTCGTGCGGCCCCGGAAATGCTCTGCATTTGATCGTGCCCCTGGCGAGGGGGATGTTTCACGGAGTTTTCTCTCGGTCGCGGGACCCGTGGCGCCATCTGGCGGAGGCGCGGCACAACTCGTAGCACTTTGAAAACACGCAGCGCCAGCCAGATGTGTTTTTTTTTTTTTTGGAGTGTAAAGCGTGGAGAAGTATTGGGGTCCCGGAAAGCAAAACGATGGCGAGTGCTTCAGCGTACCGTTGGGCCATAACAAATCTTGTCCTTCTTGCCAAATTAGTCTGCACGCTTGAGAACTTCGCGAAAACGTCAGATGGCTGCTTCTTCCTACGATTCAGTGGCGCGTCCTAACTTTCATCGCGCCTTCGAGCGAATCATGGCTGCAGTTTTGTTTTAAAGGGCCTGCTGTAGCCTGGCAAGCATTTCTCCGTAAGGAGAAAAAGCGCTGCGTGAAGAGACTACGCAGCAGGGTTTCATTAACTGGAAAGCGAGAAGACCTAATTAGCTGACGTTTCTTAAATAAAACAACCCGGCATTCGCACTAATAGACAACCATCGAAGCTTTTTTCTGGTGGCTTCTCGTCGGTTGAACCGTCGGGCTAAACTGGAGGAAAGCCAATTTTCATCAGGCGGTTCCGGTCTGTCATCCTCCCAAAATTAATTATGTTCTGTTCGCCATCATAAATTGTTCGTTCAGTAACCCCATTATTATTGCGCTTGTTATTTGCATTGGCGCATACGAGAACTCTCTTTAGGAGACCTTATCGTGTGAGCTCAAAAACATTCAGTAACTCAAGTTCCCTACCGCACAGAATTTGCCAATCTAGCGGTGTGCTTTCCCGATGTGGTAATTTAGTTTTGTTACGGACGGGGGTTCAATTCGTCAACTGAATAGAGTTAACAAGCTTTGTGTTGATTTACGGGTGCGCTTCCGCATTTTTTAAAGGAAGACTGCCTCTCTACTACCATCGATGTGTTCCGAGCGGTGCGACTGCGAAATTACATTTTTTTCACTTTAATGAGGTGGTGTTTCTGCCAAGGCAAAAGTTTTTAAGGTGGGAGATATTTTTTGGTCTTCAGATTTTTCTTTTTAACTGTACCTGTTGAAAAACTGATAATTTTATTTTTATCTGAAGTATTTTATGCTGCTTGCTGTAGGTGGCACTATCGAGAACAAATTTACTGTTTTTAAGCACGGCTGAAAATCACATCACAAAGTTCACTAACAAAAAAATACGTATTAATGCTCTATAAAGGCATGTGGTCTTTGAATTTGAAACAAACAAAGAACAACTGATTCGTTTGAGGACACAGCGAATCGGGACATTGTCTTTTATAAACACAATTTGATGTTTTTTTTCTGTTGGACCTGAAGAGACCACATTTTGCTTTTAGCTGTTTTTTGTGTTTCTACTTTGGCCGGAGCTATAAACTCGTGGTTTTTTTGTAACTTTGCAATTAATGTTTTGTAAACTACAGTGTTGCAAGTCATGTGCATAGGATCAAATATGGTTGGTTGTACTATCACTAAGAGTTACTCTCTGGCAGATTTTCAAAACTGTCTCGGCACAATAACATTACCTCACATGTACAAAT
This sequence comes from Haemaphysalis longicornis, assembly GCF_048455015.1. Classification (NCBI taxonomy): domain Eukaryota; kingdom Metazoa; phylum Arthropoda; class Arachnida; order Ixodida; family Ixodidae; genus Haemaphysalis; species Haemaphysalis longicornis. The sequence goes on from NW_027526407.1 coordinate 168,244,414, forward strand.
ATTTCACTATATATTGACAGAGTAAAACAGTGCAACAAATATGGAAGTGCGATGTTTACCAGCATCCAGCACGTTGAATAAACAGGTTGTTGTATGAGGCGGTGTGGTAATGTAAATGTTTCCAAACTGACTTTTTTGACAACGCAAATGATTTGAGTATTGAATAAACATCTTTTTTTATTCGACAGTTGCAAGTGTTTGCGAAAGCATCGGTTCTCTTAGGTCATTTGGAAGAGCGCCTTCCTTACCTTCTTTTTACGTGCTTGATACTCTCGCCGTATGTAGCAAAAAAGGCTGTTTTCTTGTTTACTTGATTGAATTTGTTGAAACACCTATATCGATATTTAAAGTTGTCTACCTGATTGCAAGTTTTATTCACAATTGGGTAAATATTTGGCGATGGCTGGCTCCGCGTTCTGACAATAAAGCAAGCCATGGTCAGTTTATCCTACTGGATGCTAGTGCTCTCGCGTTCAGGTTTGCCAAACAGAAGCTCCTCCAGTCATTCTGATATATTGTAGGAACACGACGATTTACAGAAAGGTTTCAGTCGTACACCGTTACTGGTATACCTGAGCCATATGCCGCGGGGATAGCTGTCCGCTGTCCGCCGTGCTCACAGAGGCGTCCGCGGAACGGTCTCACCACCACTCGAGAAGCAGCATGCGCCTGAAGCAGGAGTCGGGCGCAGCGAAGACCCCCTTGGGAAGGAAGGCGTGCTAGCAGTCGCCACATAATAAAACACTCCGGAGACGGAAGAGAATATTAGTGAATTCAGCAGCACTCGTAACTCTGCAGCATGTTATTATTTTTCTTGTTGTTTTCACCATGAAGCTTGAATGAGGTGGCCGCCAGCCCCGGCCGTAGACGAGGTCATCACACCACACCACCTCTCCGAGTGCAATGAATGCCGAGGGACATTTGTATAGCCGTACTATAAAAGGCGGCGGAAACCTAAAGTAGTCTCTCAAAAACCAACGGTAGGTGTTGAATACATATCAAAGGTTTGAAACTGTGGCCTCACTAAAAAATTGGTTCCAATATACGCTGTAACCTAGTTGGAAAGCAAAGCTCTTAACCACACCCACAACAATTGCTCGTGCCCCGTCACTTGAATTCACACACGTGGCTTTAGAAGGAGTGAAACCAGAGATTCTGCCAGGAGTTACCTGCAATGCGCGGGGACGGCGTGCCTAACGCAGCAGCGTCGGTCCCGGCCGGTCTGGAGCGGCAGCCGCCACAGCCGTAGCCCGGCCGCGCGTCGGCAGCAAAAGAAAACGGAGAAGAGCGTCCTTCGAAGGTGAGAAAGCCGAATCTAGCCATCCTCATGTGCTAGCCCGGGGCTCAACCCTCGCGTGACTCAAGCGCAGACACCAAATAATTCCGCATGTGAGCGTAGTGATTCCCTTTATACCGACCTAAAGTATTTAGTTTTCTTAGATTGAGAATTTGGAGAAAGGTGAGGGAACTTTACTAATCGTTATTTATCTGATCCAGTGGCTTCATTTGCCTTTTGTAATACCTTTTAAGACCCAACAGAACTGTTGTTCACCAAATAAGAAAACGGAGTCCCATTCGTTGCAAGCAGTGCGCAAAACGTAGCGTTCCTCTAGCAGCCGTATGTATGTACGTGGTCTCTACATTTTGTTTTCTAGCCCTGCAAACGAATCATTAACGTGTCATTGCCGTACAACCACTTATATCCGCCCGGTCACGGTGATTCAGAAGGTGCTGTCGAACAAGTTGATCAAAACGTGCAAAGGAAGCGCGCAGCCGACGCGAAGCTTAGCCAAAACAGGTCCAAAATAGCCGTCGCAATATAGACGACAAAGCCATCCCGCCGATGGGCCCGCCCATGTGACCAGGCACGCGCGCGCGGCGAACGCTTGCTAACCATTCCTCACGCCATGTACACTGTGCTCCGTGAATGAAAACCGCCATCCGCGCCCCCGGACACGATGGGAGTTTCTTGTTACGAACGCAACGAAGCTACCGGCTTGTAGAGGTATCACGCTTGGCTTTAAAAATTCCCTGGAAATTACGACACTCCCTAATGCGATATTTCGGTGCAGCTGTTTCGATGTTTTGTCTGAGCAAATTATGTTGAGCAAATTATGTTGAATTTCAGACAGACATATTTGTATGGTTACAGACAACTTGTATTTGCAGTGCGTGACGAAACACATTGAACGGTTGCCTAGGTCATTGTTAAGACCTCACTCGACGTTCTGGTGTCGGGTTCCCCAGCTCGTCTAGCTGTAGCGGCTGGCGAAGCGCACGACAGGTTGCTTCACTCGCAGTTTAGCACTAACCCCAGATGGCTGCAGTGCGCTGGGGCAGCACTCAATCACGAGTTTTCTCGACGGTAGCTATGGTGAGCCTCGGCGGTGGCGGCGTAAAGTGGGTCTCAGGAAGGGACCGAGAACTGCGTCTTAATTAAGAACCTAGAGCACATCACCGTCCCATGCACGCTCCCCTGACATTTTCGGCAAGCGTCACGCAGTCGAGTCTCTATTGCGGGCACAGCATACTGCCGCCTCCACCACGCACACTTTCAAAGAAGCGTCTCGCGCCCCCACGGTGAACCACCCTTCCCTCCGAATTTCTCAACAGTATCCTCCTCTGTTTTCTTTCAATCTTCGGACTTGCCATCATTCGTACGATCACACTGACGGCTACGGCACTCAGCCGACGAAGGAACGCAAAAGGGCTGTTCCCTAAAATACACCAAAAGCGTTTGTATTTACGACTTTCCAAATAACTCATCAAGTGTGCCTAAGACAGGTTATCCCCCCAAACCCTATCTAAAAACAATTTATCGTGCCTCATCGCCTACGGCTGGTGCTACTATGACGCTCAGAGCATCTGAACTCCCTAACTCCGACTGGCACCGCCAGCCCAAATGTAAAACAGGTTCCTGGGGAACCGCCGCAAAACGTGTTCAGACAACTGCAGGCCAACCCCGCCCTTCTTTTCATCGATTACCATAGCTGTCAAATCCCAAGATAAGTGATTGGGCCGTAATAATTTTTTTTAAGCGGGAGCAAGGTAGGACAAAAAATTGACGTTAGTACACGGGTCATAAAAGCCCTGTTTTGGCATTCATCATCATCTCCTTTAGGGAAAGTTGGCTTCCCTGCAATGCGTTTTGTAGTGCGCAATCTTAGAAGCCATCCGGGAGATATAGAAAACGTTTTTTCGAAAATTTACAGTGGTTTAGACAAAGCATGAGCATTTTTTCTCCGGTGTTTTGAATATCAATTCTTCGATGTACGTACAGTCTTTGTGAAAATTTTGTGGGCCACGGCGACCGTGGCCGGAGCAGGTGCGCGGCCGAGCATGGGCGCTGCGCATGGCGCTATCGGCTGGTTGCGCGGCTAAAGAGAGGGAGGAGAACTTACGCGCTTCCTTTCATAGTATGGCCGGAGCGATAAGTGTAGTGGGGCCGGTTATTCAAAGCAGGCACACGCGGCCTCTATCTCCGTTCCCCCTACCCCCAACAATCACATTCTTTTCGCTTCAGCGCAGGCACTTTGCGCAACACATGTCGTGCGGGACACACTACAAAAGCAGGAGCAAAAGTTTCCCTAGCTTACTTTAGCCACGCAACAGGGCTGCCAACTCCCCTAGATCTATGGGATTTTGGTTCTGTTTGGGAAAAAAGAGAAATTTGTCAATATCTGGGGAACTTTTTGCGTCTTTGTGATCTAATGCCTTCGGTCGTGTAATGGTACCATTTATTATTTTATCATTCATTATTTCTATGTACCCATGCATTTCAATTTCACGATGAAGCGCCGACATCTATTTCCCATGAATGCGCATACAGCAAAGCTATCGCTCGTACGTGTGACGTTGTAAGTGTAAATATGAAAAGAACATGACTGAATAATGTTATAAACTTTTCCAATCGAATATCTCGTGCACTGCGCATTGTCTGTGCTTGTTCCTATTCTTCTTGTTACAAGTCCACTGTTTTGTAGTGCAAGATTTTTGCGCCAAACGTGTAGTGCAAGGTTTCCCGTTTTTGTAACAAATGCATACATAAAAATTCTTTTGGCCTTGTGTACTTGGATAATCGTATTGGGTGCTGTGGGGCAATACCAGGATCAAATTTCGCAGTCGCCTGCACAATCACCCTCATGTGCCTGCCTTAGCGAGTGATTGGGACGAGCGATGGGGGAAACCCGTCGCATAGTTCGGCGCGTCGCTCGAAAAAATCGCTGCATTTGGTTACCCCTAAACACATGGTCTGAGAGAACATCTGAAAACCGCATTCAGCGAACATCTAGGGAAATCTATGGAATTTTATCATCCGAGTTAGGGGGAAAGTGGCATCGCAGGTTGGCAGCACTGCCGCGCAGCCAGCCGACAGCGGCAAGCGCAGCGCCCCTGCTCGGCCGAGCGCCTGCTCCGGCCATGGTCAGCGTGGCCCACAAAATTTTGACAAAGACTGTAGAACCACTTGGCGCTACCTTTTCAATTTTATTTAGAGCAAAACTCGTAAGCGATTGTTCCTGCCTTTGCGCGGTGTCTTATCGGGGGGTTTGGGAGCAGGAGAGACGATCAAGGGGAGCGAATGAATATCCCCGTGGAAATTTCATGCAGCGATTGTGAAGAGAGTACAAGGAAGGCGGGAAAGAAATGCGCAGTGGAAGCGCGTGGAAAATTTCCGGGAGGGAGGCCGGGCGGGTAAAAATTCAAGCTCTCCCGTTTCAGTGCAGCGGCATCGGTGCCGGCTTCATCGGTGAGTTGTTCTGTGAAAGCGGCCACCGATACCACGACTTGTCACTGGTATACTCAGTTTCTATTTTCATATTTCTTCTTTCTTCCCTAGGGGACCCATCGCTTTTTTTGAATATATTTTCTTGCGTTCTGTTAATAACCGGGCTTTCGCACGGCCCTACTGCCGGTGGGTCTCGATCCTCTGTAAACACTGCATTGAGACGAGGATGCCGAGAAAGTACCCGACTTCTCCGGTGCACTGACCAGTTGCGTCCAAAGATGAACTTCTCCGGTCATGCTCCTCCGTCGTCCTTCGTTCCGACGCCGGCCCTTCCATCACTGCCATGGGGACAGGGGTAGGAGATGTTTACTGTGTACCTTCTTGGGTCTGAAGCAGCTGACTTTCCACCAGTCACGAGGCAAGGCCATTGTTTTACATTCTTTGAGGACGGAGGGCCAGCGCCTTTACCAGACTTTCTTTTCAGTATCCAGCGCGAAAGCACCGATCCCGACAAGTGCCACCAACGAAGAAGACAAGTCTGCAGACACCACGCCTGATGTGTATGGAACTCTACTCCCCCCTCACGAAAGCAGTTTCAACATCGTGTAACTTCGTCATCGAGCGTCATCTTTTCCACAGCCGCAGTCAACATGCATGCCTGTCCTTTCATGATTTTGCAACTGCTTTAAGGGAGATCGCTCCGCATTGCTTGTTCGCTTCATCAGATGATTCTCTTCGACATACGTTTGTTTCCAGCGTAGTTTGCCGCGGCTCACGCGAGGAGTTACTTTTTGAAGGTTACTTATACCGTTTGAGAGCGCAGTGCGAATCCAGCCTTAGTTCGAGCAAGCAGCTAAAGAGCTCAATAAATTTTCTGCTACAGTCAAGCAAGTTTTATTGCGGTTGTCGAAGGCAATCCTAGAATTTTTCGCGAAAGTACAATTCACGACCGGCAGTGCATTCGCAGAAGAAATTTCCGAGTATCGCGAACGGATTGCATGCGCCACAGGGAAACCACACCTCTCAGCGGAACCGAGATAAGCGTTTCGTTTTCCCGCACTCTTTACGATGCGGCTCGCGGAACCACAGCATGTGAGCGGTCCAGCGCCTCGCGCAAAGCAGTATATGTTTGTTTTGTGGTCGCGAGGGGCTATGAATATGCGCAACCGCATACGACGTTTCCCACTACAGCTAAAGCCCGTGTTGAACCTGCATTATGCCCTCCAGCCTACCGGTTTGTATACGGTCAATTTTTGATATTCTTACACACGCTTGCGGCACTACACAGGAAATATAATTTATTTCCCCCACTTAAATATCAATATCACATATGTCTTTCTTAGATAGGAGTCCAAACTGGCTTTTTTATTCCCCAAAGGTAGAGAACAAAGTTTATGGTAAATAAAAATGTGAGAGGGGAAATTTTTACTTGGACGAATTTCCAAGTTTCGTTGACAGCAATAAATACCCGAATAACATAAATGCGGCGTTCGGGGTCATTTTGACCCAAAAATCAACAAAAAACTTTGCGAAAGCCTGAGCAGTGTAAACGCAAAGAAAAGAAAAAGTTGCACGCGTATTCCCACCCATGTTGTACAGAATGCAGTGCCAACACGCATGCCCTACATCATTGCTGAGCCTTGTGTTCACCTTGCTACACGTGGGCCCGAACTTGAAAGTTACTTACGTGAAACAGATATTGTTGTTCCTCAGCCAACGCTTGAAAATTTATCGCCGTAATTCATCGAGCCGATAGAAAATGTCCTCATTCTAGGCCAAACTTCAGAGGGCACTTAACTTCGTAAGACCTTGCATTGCTTGGTCTAAGGTGGCGCATTCTCGACAGATCCTGCTCCTCGTCTGAATATGTAATACTTTCACACAGACTACCACCTCTACCCTCTGCTGCTTCACAAATCGCTTAGACCATTTCGAGTAGCTATCAAAACACTGTGGTTAATGCCTCTTTCATAGGAATCCTTAAAACGCAAAAGTGAAATGGGCCTCCACAGGAACATTTATTGTGCATCCATATGAACGTGCACATCGCTGATTATATTGTGTCGGTATGGCACCATTAGACACATCAACAATAGACACTTGACTGCACGCGCCGGAACGTTACGTAAATACGACTGAAACCACGGGCCCTTCAAAATCGTGCGAACGAAACAGAACCGAAACTGAAACCGAAAGCAACAGGTGGTAAAGGCAGCCTCAATTCACTCGCGTCCCGCGTACACGAAGACGCTGGAATGGATGCGCAAACGGTCGGCGCCTATTATCACGATGAACTATTCTGCTGCGCTTCTCCTGGACGGCATCTCAATGAAGAAAGTAGTGTTTAAGATATAAGGCGCGTTCTTAGACCTCTCTATCCTTTAATTCATAGTGCAATGAGCAAAGTGCTGGGTACGTCTTGCTGCGGCGATAGAGTTCGTGGCTCGAATCCGGGCGGAGCCGCTTTAATGCATCTTCTTCTGGCGACACCACTTACGTGATGGATATGACGCCGGACATATCTTGCTGCACCCGGGAATAAAGATCTTTTTTCGTGTTAAAATATTTGATTTATCAAACTAATACGGCATCCGCACTTAATACATCAATCGCAATTGGGTTCAGCTATGCTGGACACAATGTTGCCTTTTACTGCTGTCAGATATATCTTAGACGGTTTAGTTATCCGCCATCATCACATGCGCCGCCGGAAAGACATTCCCAATAATACAAAGTTTTGTTCCACTGTATTTATTGTATTTACCATACAAAGCTTTTCCTGTTTTTATGTTGGTCAATGAAACCACTCCGCCACCAATGTACAGTCATAAGAAACTTTATTGTTGCATCGTCAAAAGTAAGAATTTTGTCCCATGCGACGACTTTTACTCTTGCATAAGGGTGGAGAATTTGTTTAAAAAACTATATACAAGTTTCCAAACGTGTTTTCAGACGTGGTAGTGCATATACAGCCTAATACTTCGGTGGTTCGAAACTACGGGAAGACTGCTCCTATGATGCTTGTTATAGCTATTCGGAGAAACGCCTCTTTGCAACCTAATTGCAATTCCAGTACTAACCTAATTGCAACCTAACCTAACTAAACTCAATTGTTATTAGGCGCTTGTCTTGTGTAGCACGTCCCTTTGTCCCACGTTTTTCTGAGCTTTTAGCCAGCATGTCTCTATACCAACTTGCCCCCTTGGCAGCCCTCCTATGATGCAAATAAGACGTTGCAGCTTCTTGGCGATGCCGATAACAACAAAATGTGCTAAATTTATCGGCTATGCACCCCAACATTTGGCCTGAAACTCGAAAATGTTCGATGAACCCGTACTCCCAAATAGTTCCCAGTTTCATTCACAGGGGCTATTACTCAAAATAAGGAGGAATGTAAAATTGGAAAATCTTTTAATCATGGTAATACCTAAAATAGGTTGCTAAAGCTTCCACCTTTCAGCCCTATTGGCGATTCAGAAAAGCCCGAGAACTACTAATAATTTCTTCGCTGCAAACGAAGAGCAGTTTCTCGAAGAAGTACATTGCTACTGTAACATAAAACGCATGTTGTACGTATTTACGACCACAGCAGTCACGTCACAGAATCTGCGAAAACAAAAGTATTGAATTACCCTTCCATAACAACAAGATACTTCCTGAAAACACGTTGTCTAATTGGACATGGAAAAGTTTGCGTCTCACGTTAGGCCACACCTGGTGACCCTTTATTGTACAAAATCAAAGCCGCAATCAGATTACGTGCACTAATTGCACAAATTCGATATTCTTGGATAGGGTGGGTATAATATTAGAGTATGTTGCGAACTACGCAGCTTCATCGCGTCGATTATCAACCAAAGCGCCGTGGCATCCTCCGAAGGACGTTGCCGCACATAACTTTGAAAGGCAATCTTGGGCTATTAGAATTAACGTGTTACTTATTGTGGGTTATGAAGCTTGTAAACACAACTTTCAATGAAGAAAAATGTTATTCGATATTTGTGTTGGAAGAAATGCCTTATTATCTCACGTTGCAGTACCCAACCTTCACAAATATTTTACAGTGTACCAAGATTTGTACGGCCCTGTTGTCTGGTGGCTCCCAACCTCTCGATAATAAGAACTTTATTGTGACGGCCCTTCAAAACTTCCGGTTGACAAACAAATCATCAAAATATCACAACGAGAACTTTGCAAAACAAACTTCATTGGTAGTCACCTTGAACGTGGAATGTGGCCTGTATTTGACTCATTTGCAAAAACATCAGTTAAGAAATTGTACCATAAATGTTTTCTCTGTGCTGTTATTTCGAAATCGTCCAGGAACTTCCTCCTAATGGACGTGGGAAGAGTGTAACAAGAATATTGGGGTTTCCATGAAGGAATCGAAAATGGCAAAAAAATACTCGGTGGGTCGTTGCAAAGTGTTTAATAAGGACGTTTCTGGCGAGCAAGTTAAGTTTTTGATTGTGCGTCGTATCTCACATTTTTTTATTCGAGTATGAGTATGTTTTTATTACAGTGCGTTTTATATGTTTTTATTATAGTATGTGCTATGTAGCTAATGTATTTCGTAAACAGTTTAATTGATCAAACGAGTACGATTAGTGCGCACAAGGCTCGCATTCGCACTGTTGCATCGGCATTACACAGAAATTCATAATATTCTTGATACTGTTGACCTATTTGGTTGTTCGCTCTATGATTACCACAATTTATTTTCCAAATGCGCAGTGTTCTTTAGGTTTACACTGCAGATATTGGTTCAGAAAAATTTGGCCAGGGTAGAAATAACCTGATAAGGAGCTGGTGATAAAAATATTGTGCAAAAGAAGGCAAAACTGAAAACACAAAAAAAAAAGTTATGTAAAACATCAAATATTTGATATTTACAGGAACTACGCAAGAAACAACTCGTTTTAATAATCTATATTAGCAAACTGGGTATCGTTAACATCTTTGAGTGCTAATGATCGGACTACCAAATAAGACGGTGATAATGGGATAAGAAAGGATAAAAATGGAATAAAAAATAAAAAAGTTTCCGCAACATTTCAAATATTTTACTACAACTGAGTAAGTGAAATGTTCCTTCTAGACGCAGTGAGCCCCATCTTATACCAATATTCCCATCCTATCTGGTAGTGCGATCATTAGCACTACGAGATATTAACGATATCCAGTTTGCTAATGTAGCTTAGTAAAACAAGTTTCTAACGTAGAGTTTCTGTAACTATCAAATAATTGACCTTTTACATCACTTTGTTTTTCTGCGGTTCCTGTTTCGTCTTCTATTACGCAATATTTTTTGTCACCTGCTTCTTATCAAACTATTTCTAGACTGGCCAAATTTTCCGTGCCAATATCTGCAGTGTCAACCTTAAAAATACTGCGCTTTTGGGAAATCAATTGTGAGAATCACAGAGCAAAGAAACAAAGGGGTTAACAGTATGTGGAATATTATGTAGTTTAGTGTAATCCCGATGCAACAGTGGGAATGCGAGCCTTATGCGCTGTAATATTTCTCGTTTGATCAGTTCTACTGTCTACGAAGTACATTAGTCACATTTCGCGTACCCTACTTCATACGGTAATAAAAAACTTGTGAGATACGACCTACAATCAAAAACCTAAATTGCTCGCCAGAAACGTCCGTATTGAGCACTTTGCACCTACCCACCGAGTATGTTTTTGGCATTTTCGATTGTTTCATGGAAACCCCAATATTCTTGTTACACTCTTCCCAACTCCATTATAGGGAATTTCCTAAATGATTTTGAACTAACTGCACAGAGAAAACATTTATGGCATGTGTCTACAATTTCTTAACTGAAGTGCTTGCAAATGAGTCAAATATATGCCGCACCCTAAATCCAAAGAGACTACCCTCCAGTTTTCTTTGCAAAGTACTCTCTGTGACATTTTTATGTAAAGGTTGGTAACCGGAAGTTTTGATGGGCTGTCGGAATAAAGTTCCTATTATGGAAAACTTGGGAACCCAGACCAAAGGGCTATACAAAACTTGGTACAGTATATAATATTTTTGAACTTCTGGGACTGCAACGGGAGATATTTAGGTAATTGTTCCAACGCAGGTATGGGATAACATTTTCCAATTTTGGAAGTTATTTTTACAAGCTGCATAACCCACAATAAATTGAGAAGTGAAATCTGATAGCGAACGATCGCCCTTCAAAGTTACGTGCACCATGTGCATAAAACCACATTTCCGCCAACGTTCTCCGGAGGACCCCACGGCGCTTTCTGTAATGATAATCGACCCGACGCAGCTTCGCATTTCGAAAAATGGTGTAATAGTATGCCCAAACTGTTCAAGAATATATAATTTGGGCAATTATTGCCCGCATACTGATTGCGGGCTTTGATTTTATTACAAAATAAAAGGTCGCCACGAGTGGCGTAACGCGATCCGCTAAATTTTCTGTGCCCAATTATATAACGTGGTCGTAGAAAGTATCATGTTTTTATTAAAAGGAAATCCGATACTTTTGTTTTCGGAATTGCGTGAACTGATTGCTGTGGTCGTGAATATTTATGACATGCGTTTTATAGTACAGTAATAATGTCCTTCTTCGAGAAACTTCTCTTCGTTTGCAGCGAAAAAATTAATAATTGTTTTTGGACTTCTCGGAATCGCCAAAATCGGATTCAAAAGTACAAGCTTTAGCAAGAAAAATTAGCTATCAGCATCGTAAAGGTTTGACAATTGTACATTCCTCCTTGTTTTCAGTAATAGCTCCAGTGTATGATACTAGGAACTCTTTGGGAGTATCAACTCAACGAAAATTCTTTAGTTTCAGGCAAAATTTTTGGGTGCATAGTCCAATCAATAGGCATTTTTTATTATTACCAGTATCGCCAAGAAAAAAAACATTTTTCTTTATATGCAAAATTTGCTGTCTCTGATGCTGCAACTTCTTACTTGTATCTTAGGAGCACCGAAAAGCGGCCAAGATGGTATGGAGACATTGTGGCTAAAAGGGCAGAAAAACGCGCGACAAAGAGAAGGGCAACACAAGACAACCGCCAACTAACAACTGAGTTTTAATTATGTTAGATTTCAAAAAGGTTAGCACTGCAATTGCAATTAGGTTGCAATTAGGTTAGCAACAAACAGCTATAACAAGCATCATACGAGCAGCCTACCCGTAGTTTGGCACCATAGAGGTCTCAGGCTGTATCTGTATTACCGCAATAAAAACACGTTGTAAAACTCATTTATACTTTGTCAAACAAATGCTCACTCCTTATGCAACAGTCAAAGCCTTCTTATCGGACAAACATTACTACGTTTGACAGTGCAATAATAAATTTTCTTAGGACTTGGCTGAAACGAAATATTCCTTCAACACATTCTTGTTTTCTGAGCAAAGGAAGAAAATTTTAAAAATGCTGTACTGATAATTTTACATTTGATTTGCTGGACACACAGGTATTACCAAATGTTCTAAGAACGGAAGTCTATATTTCTGAATAAGTGAGAATATCTTTTACGACGTTTCTCTTAACTCTTTATTAAACTTTTAAAAAGGCTGTTAGAAGTGAAGGAGAAATTCTTGCGGACCATAACATTTGCAACAGCACCAATTTAACCTCCGTGGGAAGGTGGTGCCTTGTTTACGTCTGTAGAAATACCTTGATATGTCGCTGCACAGCTGTAGAAAATTTGTTTCTCAATGTATTGGCCCCTCCACTTATGGCGTATTGGGTTGGGCGTTTACGAGCGCTCTGGAGTGCACTGAAAAGCGGCCGTGCCTTCGGTTGGAAGAATTCGAGCGCTTGAACCACCAGCGGTTGGTTCTTTTGGAGCGTCATCCTCCGACTCGGAGCGCTTCCGACCGCTCTTATTTCGAAGTGAGAGCGTGGCGCGATCTGGCTGGGAGGCCGGGCCACGTGGCACAAAACGCCGTCGTTTACCACGGCCGGACTGGGGGAGCGGCGAACGTGAATACGGGCCCGCCGCTCCTCCATCCCAGAGGTGGGTTTACGCGGCGGCTTCCCGCACTGGCTCCACGGTGGCGCTACAGGCGCCCTGCTCCGAGATTGCATATGCATTCGGTTGGTACCACTGATCGCCACTAGAGTTGCTGGATGGCGCTTCGAGTTCTCCGGCGCGCGGCCGCCGGAAGTTCGAGCGCCATCCAGCAACTCTAGTGGAGATCAGTGGTACCAACCGAATGCATATGCAATCTCGGAGCAGGGCGCGGCCGCCGGAAGTTCGAGCGCTCGTCCCGGAAGTCGGGCAACTGGCCGCCTTTCCAGCATAGCACATGCTACGTATGGGCTGATTTCGCGCGCATTCCGCCAAAATGCCTGTTGGTTGCGCCGTCAACTGCGCTAGCAGACCAGAGAACGGGCGCACGAACTCGGCTACAGCCTGGCGCCGTGCCCACATTGTTTCCTTTCCCGAAGCAACTGGAAAAGGTATGGTACGACATGGCTCGGCATTTTAATATAGCGGCCCTGAAAAAAATACTGTTCGGCCCTAAGGGGGGGAGGGAGGCAGAGAGAAGGCAGAACGGTGGGGGGGCCTCAGCCCCGGGTACCAGCCGCCTCGGTAGGGGGGGGGGTGCCACTTGTGCCTCTCCAGGGTCTTTAGTGGACGTTGAAAACTGGAAGACGACTGCCACTAAACTGCCGCTGCCTATTCAAACTCCTCTTCATTTTCAGTATAACGAGGGAAGGCAAGTAGAGTTATGGCATTCAAAATTCGTGGGGGATTATCCGATAACGTGCTCGGCGTGAAAAATTACCACGATGCCACCGGAGGGTGTGGGTAGCAAGCTTGTTCTTTCGGGGGGGGGGGGGGGGGGCAGTAAAGATGCGTGTCTCCGGCGACGCTTTGCGGCGCCGAAATCTCGACTCACTGGCGTTTATCTTTCGGCCTTCATCTGAAAAGCAGCCACCCAAGCTGGGCTTTCATTCTCACAAGAATTCACTTGAATCCCAGAGCTTCGCGGTACCGCAGAACGAATGATGCTGGGCGTTTCTGCATTCCATTTTGCATGAAGGCACGACAAAGGTAACTCTCCCCTCGAATCTAAGAAAGGGAGACACACACGTTTCCAATAATTTCTGGGTTGCTGTTATCTGCCCTCCGGAAGACCTCACAAAGTTGTATACGGGGAAACTTGAGGACTGTAGACATGTGTATACGGAGACACCCCTCTCCTCATTCTCTCAGGAAAGCTTTCTCGAGGAGAGAGAGGAAGTGTAAACCCTATCTCGACCTCCGGTTCAGGGGAAGTGGAAAATGTCGTTTCTCAATTCCAATGGACCTTTGCCAGTATCGGCCCTTTTACTAGCCGCCATGGCGAACCTAACTGATAGTAAGGTACCTTGCAGTAAAGGATCTGGCAGTGACATTTCACAATAGTTCTAAAAGTTCCCAAGCCTTGCCGCCATAACCGATACATTCACGTCCACAGGGTCTTCCATAGAAGCATTCACTGTGTGCTGATTGTCCCAGAACTTTCTCTTTTGTCGACTCTTATCGCAGACTTGACTACGCCTTTTTATAAATCTTCAGCCTTTGTTATTACTATTTTGCCGAGACTAACACCTTTAAAAAGGACGTGCCGGCTAGCATTTAACGCCGGACCATAAACAGCGCGAAGTAAACAATGGAGACGCTTGTGGGGTCACGCATCCTCATTAAAGAAATTTAAATCAATGTTTAGAAAAAATAGAAGCTAAAATTTGCCTTTCAATATTTTCCTTTCAAAGATAGCAGAAAAGCTTTATTGTACGCTGCTGATGTTTGCTGCATTATTAGTATAGGTTCCTCCACCGCTTTACTTTCGGTTTAGAACCATCCACACTCTGTCAGTAAATTCGCTGTAACTGTTAAACTAACCAAGATAAAACATGATTCTTTCTGCAGAATATTTAAGAATGTATGGTGATTCTAAAATTGTAAGAATAAAAAATTTAATTAAAAAAAACACCTTTTTAAAGGTGGTCACTTACCTTAAAAATAGGTCGACACTCCTGCTCCGGATTCCAAAAGCATCGTTTTGTCAGAACAGTGTTCTCTCCACATGAGGTGTTTTGTTTGGTATCAAAGACTTGTTTGTGCTTCAGGACCTGTTTCCAACTAGTAGTTGGACTGGTGTGTTTAGTTTATGAAGAAGTAGTCCGAGTACGGTGCATTTATGTGAGGAAAGTATGTTACAGTATTTGACGTTGTCTTTTTTCGTAGTTCTGAGTAAATATTTTATATTGTTGTTTTTATAATTAGCGTAGCAGGCTCGATAACATTACGTAACCGTATAAACAGTTTTGTATGGTAACAAGGCGCTTCTTGGCAGGCGTAGGAACTTCCTGATTATTATGGATGCATTCGTTACCCTGGCCCTATATAAGGTCAGCCTTTTACCGCAGTAACCAAAAGAAAGTGATTGGCTCGAAATCATACCTGCGCCAGTGTTTTCTTGCTGATGCCATGCTACTTGAACAAGTAACCATTTTTTTGAACATCCCAACTTTATGCTTAGGGCTGACATAAACTTCATTGGGATGAAGGAATTTTGTTTTGTTCGGTATTCAAAGGTGGGTGCTTCAAGAAGGTGAATAACAAGGAATCAAGATTCTATGTCGTACATGCGTGCCTAAAACATCCATAGGTGCGCCTTTCGTGAAATTTAGTGCACTCTATTTCTGGCTGTGAAAATCAAAAGACAGCCCATTAAAAGCTTCACGTTGCCGTTATGCTAAATGTATGATGATGAAGGGCTCTGGTTGTTAAGAACATTTGCATTTAAAGCCACTTTCTCTGTAAAATGTACCGGTTGTTTTTTTGGATCAGTGTTTACACCCCAGAATATTTACTGCTTTCCCCGTTCCACTGAAAGGCCCACAGAAAGGGCCATAGAGACGGAAGTCTGCCCTGAAATAGTTTTTTTTATATTTGGGTCAATGGGCCGATGGCATATGGATTTCAAAGTAGTTTTCAAAGTAGGCACTTCGAACCAGCAAAGTACGTATGAAAGTACTCACTGAAATGCCGTTATGGCCTTGAACCTCATAAAAATTGCATGACCACCAAACCAATATTATTGATTATTTACAAGCAGAGACTTTAAAATTTGAATTATTGATATAAATTAGACTTGTTGGAAGGCTGCGACGCATCTGTGATATCAAAACCTTCAGAATGGTAAGTTTCAACTCAGTTCTTTTTATGATGGGCGATTTTCTCCTTATAAGAAATTTTGTAAAGGTATAACAAGTACAAGGCTTGGGAAATAAAACGTTGTATTGAAGTGGATATTTTTTGTACTTTTCCATTCTCGTTAAAAAGAACGGCTGTTTCTAGCAATCACAAAAAAATTATAAAAGACATTTTCGAAGGAGTGGGTTGATTGGTTGATTGATTGATTGTAGGGTTTAACGTACCGGCGCCGCGCTGTCATTGAGGCGTGGCGTAGTGGAGGGCTCCGGATTAATTTTGACCACCTGGGAATCTTTAACAGGGGCCAAAATATTGTACCCACGGGCGTTTTTGCTTTTCGACTCCATCAGAAAAGCGGCCGCTGCGGCTGGGAATCAAACCCACGCCCTTGTGCTCTGCACCGCAACGCCTTAGCCACTGAGCCACCGCGGTGGCTGAATGAGTGGGTTCGATGAAGTAAAGTATTCAAGAACGGTGCAAGGATTTCTGGTGATTATCGTTTTCCGGATGGAACTTTTTCCGCAATAAACTCCGAGAAAATCACGAATGACGAAAAAGCATCCCAAAAAGTGATATTCACCATCAAGTGCCAGCGAAGAAAATATAACTTATTTTCATTAAAATTCAAACAAAATGAAAAAAAAACTTTCCATCATGCAAAAACAGTTCATATAAGTGAGGAAAGGGTTACTTCTTACTTTCTACAATCAACAGAAATACATTTGGCTCTCACCTCATAATGGCGCAGCATGATTGTTCGGCGCTGATAAATTAAGAATAAAAAAAGCGATTCACTATGCCTGATTCTCTACTGGATTCAAGTGTATCACGGTGCCTTTTTTACAGGCTTCTTTAAGTTTAACTAAATCCCAAATCAGCAATTCGCTTACAGTGGGCGCCCAAAAAACACATGGGGAGTATTTTTCTTCTCTTGCGGTACAATGGAAAACTATTTTATCTCGGAAGAGTGGTATTTAGACCTCGGCGAGATATGCACATTACTGATGGATGCTACGCTCTATAAAAACGTATTATCACAAAATAAGAGGTCTTTGTTACGTTGCCTCAATAAACAACCATCACAAAGCACATTTGACAGCAAAGAGGGAGCTCAGCATGATATTACTACGCAGCTAAAAATATTTACTGTACTTGCAGTGTGTAAATCCTGACTAATACAAAGACTGCGGGAGCATAGCAGCAGTCGACTATTTTTTTCATCTCTCAGGTTACCTACCAAGAGCCTGGCATAAATGAGGCGTGTTTCTTGCTGCTGGGGAGTTGACGGAAATCTCGTTGACCATAAAAAGATATCAGTTGTTGATCGAGCCATCATATTAGCTTTATTGTTGGAATCTCTCATTCCTTGTTATATTTATATGATGACAAGCAAGGTGGGAGTATATCAGATTTTTTCTGAATGTACGGTATACTGAGCCAATTCTAACGTTATCAGGCAAAAGGTCTTTGTTAATTTTCGTGTCAGTTTTATGTCTGGTAATGTTCGCGTTACCTTTATGCAAAAATTTACGCAGTGTTTTTTTTTAATAAAGCATAGGTGCAAATACGATAAAAATTAGCAGTAGAGGTGTGTGAAAGCGCTTTATTTTTTCACCGATTTAGGTGCAGGAGCCGTAGGCGTGTTTTAACCTTCTCGCTAATCTTATGTCGGTATTCGTTATCTGAAATAAGACTCAACGATCGCGAATGAAGGAACCTTAGAAAAGGGCGAGTGTTTTCCGCAGAAGGGCAGCACCAGCTGCAGCTGTGCGGTAGCGGTGTCTGGCAAGATTCTCGGGCATTGATCGGCGCACTAGAGTGTAAGCGTATTTTTACTGTGCTTACTAAAAACCTCATATAGGGCTTCTATAATATACAGGATGTTGCAAGAAAGACTAATTAATTAAACAGAAACAGGATTTCGTAGATGAAATTATTTTCTGAGCGCGAAGTGATCCGGGGACGTGGCGGGTGCTACAAAACGGGTTCCAAGTGCCATTAGTGGGAATATTTCACCAGACTTGTTAATGAATTTCGTTTACCTGGTAATTATTGCAGATAGGCACATATTGAGAACGTAGAAATTGTAGAGCATTATCAGTCAAACCGATAGCCATCGTTAAATTCACGAAAATATAATGGCCTCTACATCTAGGTGCTCAGAACTTTTGTCTTCCCGAAGCGGGCAAGTGGAGCCTGGATACTGCAAAGCACCGCAAAGCCTTGGCTAAGTGATGAAGTTGTTTATAGTGGTGCACGGCGCATGCACGCTGCGCTTAATCTTCTGATCGAGCATAAAGTGTTTCATTGGCGCCATCGTCTTCGTGTGGGAGACCCGAAGCCACCGCAAATTACATCGAAGCATAAAATAAAAATAAAATACTGAGAACGCTGTAATCTGGAAATCCGAAGTATCAAATGCGTTTGGAGGCAATCAGGATCGCCTGTTTTATCCATTCGGCCGCGCAACAGGGCTCCAGTGGCGTAAGACCTTTGTACGAGGACAAAGAGTAAACATGGTTATTGCATACTAGAACGCGAATGGAAACCCCACTTCACCCGCACGTCTGTACTCTGCACGATGCTGCCGTCGTCGCGTACTATCGCTTTCCACGCTCAATACGGCGTTCAACTACCATCACACCACCGGAGCGGTACATCGCCAGAGAAGATGAAGTTGCCATAATCTTAGCGAAGGCTGTGAGTCCGGCGTCTTAGCCTACGTCACCTGGAAGCCACCGCCGAGCGTTGAGCAATCGGTGTTGTAGGTCCAGGCAATGTCGAATCAGTGTGGAGTGTTGCGAAAGCATCAGTTGTATCCGTATCACCCCTACTGTACATCCGGGGCTCACGGGCAGCGACGTCCAGCGAAGGCAAGGCTTCTGAGACTTGCGTCTCATCTAGTGCGTCCAAGATGAAAAGTTCTGAATAATGTGGTTTAGACCGACGAGCCGCAGATCCACGGAGATGCAGGAGTCAACTTATGTAACGCGCACTAGTGGACAGTAGGAATCCCTCGCTGGCTACGAGAACACAAGCACCAATGGCAGTGGTGCGTAAAAATGCAGTGGTGTAGAATATTTTGCGGCTGTATCGGTGGACGTTACTTTTTGATAGAAACACGACAGGCAAGCGCTACACAGACTGCATTCTGTAGGAAGTGGTTGCGTACTTTGCATCGGAACTTCCACTCAGCGTTGGGCGTTGAGTGTGGTAGTAACACGATGACGCGACACTACATTCATCGTCTTCTACTGTGCGTGTTCTTGATGTGGACTTTCCTTACCCGTGGAACGGATGGGGCGAGCCCATTCCATCCTGGCGGACACGATTCTGCGTTCTGTAGGTTCAGTGAATGATCGCGCGCAGTTGTATCGTATTGGTACGCAAGGCCAACATTTTGAGTAGTCGCTGTGAACTACTAAGCTCTTCGCTATACGTAGAAGAGTTTTATTACTGCGCCACAGTGCAAGGCCGCGATGTGCGAAGTCGGTACCAAAATTCACGTTCATTAAGGCCACAAAAAATTTATAAAAGGCACCTCGGTAGTAACAGAAAGCAGAATATTTTTGCATCGGTCAGTGCTTTCGCGGGATCGGAGGAGGCGGCCACACCCGGAACTCCTAATTACAAGTCACATTTCGGCGGGTGAGCAGGACTCTACTTGCCTCTGTTTGGGGCCCGCCGTACAAGGGAGGTATGCGTGTGACACGAAAGCTCCGAGTGACTTCAGCCCTGGTAGTGGTTTTACGGCTCTCAGCTGCTGCACGGAGCTCGTTGCGCGCGTCTCAAGTGCTGAGGTTGGGAGCGCTGTAGCTCTTCACGGACTTACATTTTTGCAAATCTAACAATCGAAAGCAGATAGAATCATGATCAACTAAAGTTTTCTCATTACGGCCAAACACCCAACTCAAAAATGAAAAGATGATTAACAAATACTGGTTAATTGTTCCCCGAATAGCCCTTGGAACCTGTCTTATAGTGCCCCCTACGGCCCCTGAACAGTTCGCGCAAGAACAAAAACTTAACTCAGAAAGCCTGACCCGCTGCGCTGGCTCACTGTCTAAGGTGTTGTGCTGGTGAGCACCAGGAGGCGGGTTCGATTCCCGGGTGCACCGCCCGGCTTCCTGATGGAGACGAAAAGTAAAAACCCCCGTGTGTTCGCGATTTCTGCGAGCAATAAAGGTACAGAGGTGGTCACACATATTCCGCAGCCCTACACTACGGCGCGCCTCATCACCTGTGTTGCGTCGGCGCATCAAATACTGCAGTCAATCAAATCTGAACGCCTATTTTTTCAGATTACTTAGGAGAAATTTCCAAAATACATCTGTATAAAAACCATTAGTCTGAGTATTGACAGTACGTGTTGTGGAAGCATTTAAATATTACAGAATACAGGACAACAATGTTGTGTTCTTAGAGCATATACACATACACTGCAGAGGCACAATAACTTTTTGCACTGGTTAGGTGGCCTTGCTCTGACGTTAGTTTTTCACAGCCCCACGAGATGGCGTTTGTCGTAGAGTTTTAGTTATTGATTTGCAATACCCTCACAACCAAAAGGCATTAGAGAGGGAAGCGGTTACTAATGAAAACACAAATGTCCTACAAAATGCAGCTGTGAGTCCTAAATAGAGCACAAGTTCCTATTTATACAATTTTAGCTTACAGGCTTTTTACGGAAGAAAAGCGCGGAAATTATGAAAAGAAAATTAAACAAAGAAAGGAAAAACGACAAGAAAATAAATACTGTACAGGAGCAATTCAACATCAGGCGATACAATACTCTGGTGACCTCAATTACACATTGTTAGCTAACGCATTTTTGAAATGAAGGTGATTTTCAATAGTTGCCGCTGATGCGGGAAGGTGGTTCCAGTCCTCAGAGGTGCGTGGTATGAAACACTGAGAGGAAGCGCGAGTCTTGCATAAAGGCGACCCGGCGAGATGAGGTATAGCTAGGGGCCAAGATAAGACCGTCCAGCAGCGAAGGGTGATGAAACAGCTTATGAAAATAAATAACCAGACCCGGAAAATAAATAACCAGAGACCCTGTGCACGCTCTCTCTCTTGCCCACAGTGAAAAATAAGGCTCATCCAGAGAAGGCTTAGATCCTACAGCGAAAAAAAGTTGTCAATTTATTCCAGACGTGCCCGACGTAGTGGAACTTTCGCGCACGAATTGATTACTTTTAAGCGCAGTACGCTTGCCTGCACCGCCTCTCCACATCCCTGGATTTTTTGCGCTCGTTTGTTTTTGCGGTTATTTTTTCTGTGCCTAGTGAAGCCGCGAATAGAAAGTCAGCGCCTGCCTTGTGTTTATTCTACTCAGCCCTGTTTGTTTTCCCTCTGAAGCTTTCTCAAGGCGATCAGCAGTTCAAGAAGCGGAAGTTTTATAACCTGGATTAGCGTGAGCCAACTCGCTTTAAACGCGTAGCCAAAGAAATGAGAACACCACCCACAAGCAACACCGCATATCCAGCACATTTTATTGGTTTCAATGCGCAACTTTTAAACAGTTTCTTAAAAGAACGGTTTATACCTTTATTGAGTTTTACAGTATGTCAAGTCACTAATATTCACAGTCGTGTACCGGGTAAGGCACCAGCATGCACCACGAGCAACCGTTTATTGATGTAGCAAGTCTCTTCGTTTGCTTCATTAGGGGTGTAGAGCTCCACATGCCTAATACCTCCCGGTGTCTTGTAAAAAAGATAACTTCATTCCTTAAGAGCCGTCACTACGGCAGTATTTATCTTTATGTGTGGTTGGTATATCATGTATAGGCATTCCGTCCTCAATTCATAGAAAAGAAACAATATACAACAATCAAACAGAATTTTTTTCTCCGCAGAAATCAGTTTCTCTAAGTTGTTGTATCCCTGAAGAAAATGCCTATTTATCCCTCGCAAATACCCCTCCTCTGACCAGTTAGAGACACTGTTGGCATGCGGTCACTTGGGGGACAGAGCACCCCTTCTGGCCATTGCTACGAAATCGCAGCAGACAAGTAGGTACCAAAATAAAGATGCAGTGCTACTTTTACATTTCAGTAAACTGGAAATATGGACAGTTTCAAGTTTAAATTATAAACCAAATGCTGTTACGAACCGGAACTTGGGAAAGATTCTAACAATAGGAATTTTACTCAAAATACTCGTTGATCTGAAATTTCAGTCAAAATTATCTAACCAAGCCTCCTATTTCGTGGAGATCTGGCAGCCACCGCGACATCTTTTTTCTAAGGAAGAGAGAAGCGAGGCAGAAAAGCAGTTTTTCATTTACTTTTTAGTGCATGAAACGTTCGGTCGCTGGGAAATTTCGCAAGTGACCTTCCTCTGCTGGCTGCCCATCCATGCTTTTGGCATCTTTTCAGTTTTACCAGCGAAAACAAATCTCTCCAAATAGAGGCTTAGTGTATTGTACTGTTTTAATAATTGCATAACCTTTTGTCGCTTTAAGATAAAATTTGCGGCATCATACACCACCTCCTAAAAACCGGTGAAGCAATGTAGGGAACAAAGTTACGATACAAGAGAGGACGCGTGTCACTGACTCCACAGCTCCAAGTTGCCAATGTGACCGCGATGTTCCCATATGTATAAAATACGCAAGGCTGTGATAACTTTGACACTGCGCGTAATAAAGCCAATCTCATGCCTCTTTCTGAGCTACACAGAAGCCGCTGTTCCCGCCTCTGGCGTGTTACGAAACGGCGGTCCACGAAACTAAACTCGAAGAGCGCTATAGCAATCAACCTTATGTGTATAGATGGCGTTCCTATGCAGCAGACCAAATACAATGCAAGGTATATAGGTGCATTATTTGTACAGTCCGCCACAGTCTTCGTATAGGTTCGCCGCCGCAAAGTCTTCATCGAGCACCTCCTCGCTGGTGAAGACCTGCACTACTATTTCTTCCTGCTGCTCCTTTGAATAAGTGTATTCTCGTCTGGCAGCGGGGGGCACTTTCTGATAAGCCGCCTCTTCGAAGACCGTTCGGCGACTGTCGCCGCAGCCGTGGCGCCTGCGAATTTTATCTGCTCACGAGGTTGCCCTATCAACCCTGAGCGAGTGACGTCCGAAGAAGACGACATTCTATTTGTCGGTGACGCTGTTTGTTCGAACGCTGACTGGCACGTGCGCTCGGTATTTTTCTTTGTTTTTTGTGAGCTCGCCAGGTGCCCTACGCCCACGCGCAAGCCTGGACGACGCCAAGCCATCCTCACGAGACGCGCGGTCACGTGCACTCAATATTTTCTTAACCACTCAATAACCACGTCGCAACCATGCGCCTAAACAGCTGTGCCGTTAAAACATTTGGTGCTTTTGTTTATACAGAGCTGAAGGTGTCCGCTTTTCTTGATGTGTAGCATACTTGCCTTTTACAGATATACTGGCAATGTACTGGATAAAAACCGTATTGAAAGAAAAGCTACACTTCGTGCAAGAGCAGTCCTTATTGAGCGAAAATATTGGAGATGATGGAAAAAGCTTCTTTTGAGTTTTTTTCCCTGGTGACAGGCTTTCCAAGTGCCCTATTATGCAGTCTTCCTCATAATCATTAGAAACCTCTGCGCCACGAGCAAACTAAGGCATAAATAAGAAATACTCTCATTGAATGTAAAATATCTATGTGCAACCGCCCATGGCAGGTACAATTTAAACCGAATTCATTTATACGCGCCAACAAAGTACTCCGTCGGAGACAACGTCAGCCGTAATCCCGTATTTACTTTGGGGCTGAGTATACTTTTCCCCGAACACAAAAAATTGCGCCGGTTGATAATCATCGTGTGACTATTTCCCAAGTGTAGAAAAGCGATGGGAATAAAATTACGATACTTTTATGCGGTGAGCTTCGCAATCTTGCTGTGGTGAAAAAATATTTTCGATACGCACTAAAGAAAGAACAGACACCCAGATCCCGATTTCTCCTCATAATGACTTCCTCGGGGAAGGCACTGATGCAAGTATTCAGTGTGGCATCCTGCCGAAATATTCTTGGGTGAGGAACTGCATATTCCGTGAGAGATGTTTTATATCTCTAGGATTGTGTGTGGTAGGAAGGGACGGAGCTTTTTATTCAGAAAAAAGGTTGGCCGAATTGAGGGCATTTTAAGGCCAGGCTTTACGCTGCTCCCAAAGTCGTCTGTAGTCCGCCTAAAAGGAACTGCAGGAATGGCAACCTTCTCTGACGAGTGTGATTACCGTAGGTGAAGTGAATAGAAATTATAATTCTTTGCGTTGTCGGAACGGAACTTGGATTCCTCGCGTTATGACGCCGGCGCAATTCTGATGCGCCATTCTGGCATAGTCGAGGCACTTTTGATTTAAAGAGGGGTGCAGAAATATGTAAAATTATTAAAAAAATGTAACCCTTCCGACCAACGACGTCGACGGTCGAAGATTGATCGGGACTATATATTGCCGCAAACCATGTATGCGTTTCTTTGTTTATTTATTGTTTGTGTTTAATGCCCGGCTACGCTCGGCTCTGTTACCTGTGTCCAGCGAAGCGCGTCTTCCATTCTTCATTTTTATGCCGCACGGGCTATCTAATTCAGATAAGCAAACTGTTTCGTGTTAACGTCACTAGCCCAGAATATTATTCTCTGATCTACAATGTTCTGGATGTACATCGACGGTTCCAGAAACACTCGCGACGAAAGATAAAAGCCTGCAGAGCAGACGCCACAGCATTCCGATCATCGACGCTCGCCCGCACGTCACTTTGTTGACTGCTGCTTCACCGCCTCTGTATTCTTTGACTTCTTATGGGAGCACAAGTTCGCTCCAATGAACGTGTTTTACTTCAAGACAACTGCGTCGTCTCTTGCTTCCTGACATCTGGTGAGGTGCTGGGCAAATGCACCCTATTCCCTCGTCAAGCCGACAAGAAAGTCCCACTCGTGCCAGCCGCCGACAGCAAGGTCTTCAGCCGGAGTTTGGGCTCCCTCCAGATAGAGTAAAGAAAGAAGAGGTCGTGGCCACCACCATGATCAACGCAGGCACCATGACCAGCACTACCCTCGTTCTTCAACAGCCCCGGGAACCACCATCGTTCCGCGGATCCCACGGAGAAGACCCTGAGGACAGGTTGCAGAAAGTGAAGCGCGTCCACATCTTTAGCAGGTCTGATGACGAAGAAACCTTCCGTCATGTATTCTTCTTCTTAGAACGTACGGCCCAAACGTGGTTTGAAAGCTATGAAAGCTCTCTAACCGACTGGACACTCTTTAAGAGGGAGTTCCTCAAAACATTCGCCGCCGTTGTGCGGAAAGAACAAGCCGTCCTTTTATTGGAAACGCGCACGCAACACCCCAACGAAGGGGTCGTCGTGCTTGTTGAGGAGATGAAGCGACGATTTCGCCCCGCGGACCCCGAAATGACAGAAGAAAAAAAGTTACGCGTCTTGATTCGCGGTGTGAAGGAGGAACTGTTTGCTGGACTTGTGCGCAACCCACCCAAAACCATTGCCGAATGCGTGACCGAAGCCAGCACGATTGAGAAGGCTCTCGAAATCCGTGCTAAGCACTATAGCCGCAACTTCGTTTGCGCGGCCAAGGCGAAGTACGTCGACAAGTTGCTGATTGCAGATGATAGCCTACGCGAAACCATCCGTGCAGTATTGAGAGAGGAGCTACAAAAACTTCTCCACACGCCGCCACAACCTCAAGTCACTTCCCTTACCGACCTCATCAGGGAAAAAGTTCCCTGGGTACATCAAGCCCTGCAAGCCCTGGGTACATCAACAACGCCAGAATTACCCCGCGAGCCCCAAGCCATGGCCTACGCGGCTGCTACCCGTCGACCTCGCCCACCTGCACCCTATCGTCACGAGACCCATACATTCGTTTCCTGTCGCCGGCACGACCATCTGTGGTGCAAACTCGCGCCCTGAGGAAGACGGACGTGTGGCGAACGCCAGATAATCGTCGGCTGTGCTACCACTACGGAGAGGTCAACCACATCTACCATCGCTGCACCTACAAGAGGCTCGGTGTGCGAGGGTTCTCCGTCGATGCACCCCGCCCCCCGCCCTGCCAGCGCACATCGGAGATCCCAGAATACCTGTCCGACACCAGCCGTGGTCCAGCCCGTTTCAAACGATCGCCGTCGCCCTACCCATACAAGTCGCCCTGCCGCCATGGCAATGCTGATTTCGTACGTGGAAGGTCCCCCAGCCCACGCTGGGGAAACTAAAAGCAGCAACTTCTGGAGATAAAGTTGCAAGATGGCGGAAAAATGAAAACCCTCCACCGACGCAACGACTCGCGCAAGACGATGATTCCCGACATGCACTCAGCCCGACGACCCGATTTAACCCGGGCGTGACTCCTGAATACGACGACAACCACATGGCGCGGCGCGTACCCGACATGACCGAACCTGCCGCTGAGACGACTATAACGAAAACGTACAGTGCCCGGCGGTCAACATGCGCAAGCCGAGATGCGACGCCCCGACGCACCCGGAACTCGAGGAAGGCAGCGTCCGACATCAAGTTGTCCATCGACGGATTTTACGTAGTCGCCCTCATCGACACGGCAGCCGACTACTCGGTGATGAGCGGATCATTCGCGTCTCAGCTAAAGAAAGTTACGACAAGATGGGGCGGTCCGCATATACGCACAGCAGGAGGCCATCTCGTAACACCAAGTGGAACGTGCACATCACGCGTCACCATAGACAAAACCACGTACTCTGCTGCGTTCGCCATTTTGCCGAACTGCTCCCGTGATATAATTCTTCGAATGGACTTTTTGATGGACAACGGTGTAATAATTGATCTGCAAAAAAGTCGATAACCTTTGCCACCGATCACTGCATGAAGCCGGAACCCTACCCCCCAAACCGTGCTGCTATCAGGATCGCCAACGATCATGTCACCCTACGACCCCGCACAAGCTTGATGATCAGCGTCTACTGTGAAGATGCGGTTCCTGACGTCGACGGTATCGTAGAGAGTGACCAAATCTTGCTCCTCGGCCGCGGTGTCTCTGTCGCAAGAGGCATTGCGTGCTTTACGCCACGCCAATTCTAAGTTTTGGTCACTAATTTCAGCGGGGAATACCAGCATTTAAACAGGAGTGCTGCAATGGCGTACCTCGAAGAAACGCAAGAAGCAAGTGACGTGATCGTGGTTGCCGACTGTGAACGCGCACCCGAAGATACCTTCATGCTTCCAAGTCATTTCGACGTGAATCCGACGTTACCGCAAGAAGAACGGAAGAATATATTGGATTTGCTGCGTTGCTACAGCGAGTGTTATTCGTCGAACTCAAAAAAACATCAGCCACCTCTAGCGAAGCACCGAATAATAACCAAAGATGGAGTCCGACCTCCCGACAGTCACCGTGCCGCGTCTCTTCACGCGAGCGGGAAGCCATCCGGACTTAAGTCGACGACATGCTCGGCGACGACATTATACAGCCATCGAAAAGCCCCTGGGCTGCGCCGGTCGTACTGGTGAAGAAAAAAGACTGCACATTAAGGTTTTGCGTTGACTAGCGGCGACTGAACAAAATCACTAAAAAGGACGTGTACCCCCTGCCACGAATCAACGACGCCCTCGACCACCTCTGCCATGCGAAGTACTTGTCATCGATGGATCTGAAGACCGGCTACTGGAAAATTGAGGTGGACGAGAGAGACCGAGAAAAGACCGCATTTATAACCCGTGCGGCCTATGCGAGTTCAAGGTGATGCCGTTTGGGCTGGGCACGGCGCTAGCAACATTTTAAAGAGTCATGGACACTGTGCTAGCTGGCCTGAAGTGGCACACCTGCGTCGTATACCTCGACGACGTTGTGATATTCGCCCGGACTTTCGACGAACTCCTTGCAAGGTTGGAGTTGGTACTCGAGGCCATTCGCACGTCGGTGTTAACGCTGAAGCCTGAAAAGTGCCGTTTCGAATACGAGGAGCTGAAGTTCTTGGGCCACATCGTCAACTTCGCGGGAGTCCTACCTTACCCGGCAAAAACTTCAGCCATTGCCAACTTGCCAAGGCCGAAAGACAAGGAGGGCGTGCGAAGATTTTTCGAACTGTGCGCGTACTACCGGCGCACCGTTGCAAACTTCGCACGCATTGCAGAGCCACTCATACGCTTGACAAAAGATAGCACCAATTTTAGCTGGGAAAACGACCAAGAAAAAATTACGGCCATCTACCCGCGAGAGAACCCTGATGTGATACGACGCATCAGGGGGGAGCGTTTGGACTGACGCTGGTATTGGATTGCGTTAGTCCACTCGCTGAAGGGACTGCCGCTTCCATCACATCTTCATCGGAAGAATCAAGCCAAGCACGAAGTCATCAATCGAAGTCACGCGGAGTCGAACGAGAGCGAGCGCTGACTTACCGGCGCAGCACGCTACCCGCTTTATATTCACAGCGCCTGAAAGAGAGGAGCAGAGGAGGAGAGTCGCGCATGCGGGAGCGAGTGGAGAGAAGCGAACGAAGCCCGCGCACGCAGCTGTTGTTTATGATAATGAGACGGAGTAAGAGTTGTCGGGGAGAAGAGCGGAGAGAAGAGCGGAGGAGAGTCGCGCATGCGCAGCTTGCGTGCGCACGCCGTACTACGCCGACGCAGGAGGGACATGCCCCAGAGCAACAGATGCGTCGCATCTAAAAGCATTTTGCGAGCTGCAAAAACGCCAGCAAAGCCCGCCCGTGCTCGCTCATTTCGACGAAAACGCCGAAACGGAAATGCACACGGACGCATGTGATATAAGCTTGGGTGCCGTCCTCGTCCAAAAACAAAGCGGTTGCGAAAAGGTAATCGCCTATGTTAGCCGTGGTCTGTCGAAGGAGAAAAACTACTCTGCCTCTGAGAAAGAGTGCCTGGCATTTATATGGGCGATTTCAAAATTTCGCCCATACGTGTAGGGAAGACCATTCAAGGTTGTGACAGACCACCGCGCGCTGTGTTGGGTCGGCAATTTGAAGGACGCCTCTGGCCGTCTTGGGCGGTGGAGCTTCCGCCTGCAGGAGTTCGACATACAGTCGTTTATTAATCCGGCAGGAAACACTCCGACGCCGACTGCCCGTCGCGCGCCCCCTTCGACCCACCACCACAAGACTCTGATGAAGACAGCGGGTTCTTCGGAATCGTGACGGAGACCGACCTAGCCGCCCAGCAGCGTGCCGACCCCGACTTACGCGTCATAATCTACTACTGCGAGGGATGCAACGTCGCCGTTTCTAGGACCTTCAAACGCAGGCTACCAGCATTCAGCCTGAGAAACTCCTTCTTCGTGAAGAATAATTTCAGCCCCAGAACAAGAATGAATTACCTTCTTGTCATCCCCGCAGACCTTCGTGACAAAATTTTGGAAGCGTGCCACGACGACCCGTCTTCTGGACATCTCGGCACAGCCCGCACAATTGAAAAAATCAAGGCGAAGTACTACTGGCCCCATCTTACATCCGACGTCACCCACTACCTCTGGAGCTGCCGTAACTGCCAGCAACGAAACACGCCACCGACGAGACCCACCGGACTTCTGCAGCCGGTCACCGTCCCATCGAGGCCCTTCCAACAGATTGGAATGGACCTACTGGCCCCGTTCCCTACGTCGCGATCCGAGAACAAGTGAATTGTCTTAGCAACGGACTACATGACGCGCTATGCAGAGACCGCCGCTCTTCCGAGGGGGATTGCACAGAAAGTCACTAAGTTCTTCATAAGCCAAGTTGTGCTGCGCCATTGAGCCCGGAAGTCCTAATCACGGACCGCGGAACGGCCTTTACTGCGGAGCTGTTGCAAGGCATATTACGCTGCAGCCACGCGGATCATAGAAGAACGATGGCATACCACCCCAAAACGAACGGACTAACGGAACGTCTGAAGAAGACAATCGCAGATATGCTGTCAAAGTACATTGGCGTTGAACATAAGACTTGGGACGAATTGCTCCCGTATGTCACGTTTGCGTACAACACGGCTATCCAGGAGACTACGCAGATGACGCCGTTAGAGCTTGTCTACGGAAGACGGTCGAGCATGATGCTTGACGCCATGCTTCCGCATGTAGAAGACGACGCCCTCAACCCCGACGTCCAGAGATACCATCCGCATGAGGACCGCTAGGTCACCCGAGTTCGTAAAACGGACCAGCAGCTCGTGGATGCCGGGCGCTACAATCTCCGACGCCGAGACGCCGAGTACCACCCTGTGAATCGTGTTTGGGTTTGGACTCCCATCCCACGACGCGGACTCAGTGAGAAGCTTCTGCGACGGTATGTCGGACCCTACCAGATTCTACGACTTGTCGGCCAACTTACCTACGGGGTGATTCCCGATGGTGATTCCGGAACATCACGATACGCACGTGGCCCCAAGTCGTCCACGTCGTTCGCTTGAAACCTTACTATGCAAGATGACGGACTTTTTGTTGTTTGTTCGACTGTCTTTTGTTTCAGAATCGGGTTGATGCACTCTTAGAGGGGGGGTAATGGCACGAATGAATGTATGCGTTTGTTTGTTTATTTATTGTTTGTTTTTACTGCCCGGCTACTCCCGGCTCTGTTATCTGTGTCAAGCGAAGCACGTCTTCCATTCTTAATTTTTATGTCGCCGGGCTATCTCATTCAGATAAGCAGACTGTTTCGTGTTAACTTCAGTAGCCCAGAATAATCTTCTCTTATCTACAACGTTCTGGATGTAAATCGACGGTTCCTCTCGTGCCGAACTCGCGCCGAAAGATAAAAGCCTGCTTAGCAGAAGCCACAGCATTCCGATCGTCGACACTCGCCCGCATACTTCACGTTGTCGGCTGCTGGTTCGCCGCCTGTGTATTTTTTGAGTTGTTAGGGGAGCACACTCGCGCCGAAAGGTAAAAGCCTGCTTAGCAGAAGCCACAGCATTCCGATCGTCGACACTCGCCCGCCTACGTCACGTTGTCGGCTGCTGGTTCGCCGCCTGTGTATTCTTTGAGTTGTTAGGGGAGCACAAGTTCGCTCCAATTAACTTGTTTTCCTTCAAGACAACTGCGTCGTCTCTGGCTTCGTGACAATATGGTAAAAAACACCACTCGCTCACTTCCGGAATCTTTTTTAAATGCAGAGCATTTCTTAGCCTCGCCTCTTCCTGCGTAGGACGGCGTCCACAGCTCTGCGTCCGCAGCAGGTGCGCCTCTCCTGCTTCCCTCCTCTCTCTCAACAGCAGCTGGCGCGCGCATGCGTCGTAGTCAGCCCGTTCGCTCCGTCGCGGTCTTGGCGTAACAGGTGCGTGATAGCAGCGCGGTGGAGCGTGGAAGGGCACGCGCTGCTTGCGCATGCGCGCTCTCTCCCCCGTACTGCTCTCCTCTACTGCGCGCGCTGCAAATATAAAGCGGCTAGCGGTGGCTCGTGCTTCAGTCACTGCCACGGTGTAAGGTCACTGCGTTGCTCCTTCCGTCCTTGGTTGACGCTCGCCCCACCCTAACGCGACTTTACTCTCCTCTCTCTACCCCACACCAACACCAACGCAACTACGACCCAACTACCCACCCTAACGCGACTTTACGCGGCGTTAACGACCCCCAATGCTCTGCATTTACTCGTGTGCCCCTCGCGGGAAGGCGCGGGAATTTTTTTTTTTGGTGTTGGCTTGATTTTGGAAATGTGTGCGTTCCCCCGTTGTTATCATTTCTACAGCCAATGGTTTACATTTTGCACACGAGGAAAAGCAAAACGATTTTTGATCACCTTCTACGCTAGCGACGAAACTGTATTAAATCATACTAATGGCTCCCCATTCGTAGTAGAATAAAGTGTGACTGAGTGCTATAACAAGTGGCATCAGAGTTTGCAAAGCTGGCGCCGCATTTTTTGTACGTTTCAGTTGCGGATTTCTCTTGATCAAGGTTTCAGGTGCTTACGGCACGAAGTTCAAAATTTCAAACACAGACCAAAGTTGACTAGCGGATTTAAATATAATATTCGACAAAAACATACCGTTTTCGGTTCTTTAAAGATGGCGGAACAATAAAGTGTGTCGCATTCACGCATGAGCCAATAGGAGTATCTAGAACTATAAGCAACTAAGAAAGCACAGCTGCACAAAAAGACCGAGGTAACACCGAAATCGTGAACCAATGCAAGAATTTGAGCAG
Organism: Haemaphysalis longicornis; assembly: GCF_048455015.1. Classification (NCBI taxonomy): domain Eukaryota; kingdom Metazoa; phylum Arthropoda; class Arachnida; order Ixodida; family Ixodidae; genus Haemaphysalis; species Haemaphysalis longicornis. The sequence continues at coordinate 168,276,442 of NW_027526407.1, forward strand.
CGATAATGCTTAAAATCACAGCTTGTTTCCTAAGAGAACGATAACTGAAACACGAAGATTTTCCTAATGCAACCCGAGTCAAAATCAAAGTCCAAAATCAAATTTGCTTGGATGGTCTTAGAATCGCACTACAGGCAAACTGATTGATTGATTGACTGATTGATTGATTGATTGTAGGGTTTAACGCGCCGACGCAACGCATTCGATGAGGCGCGCCGTAGTTGAGGGCTCCAGAATAATTTTGACCATGTGGAATCTTTAACGTACCGAAATGTCGCACACTAGGGCGTTTTTGCTTTTCGCTTCCATCAGAAAAGCGGCCGCCGCGGACGGGAATTGAACCCGCGATCTGGTGCTCAGTAGCACAACGCCTTAGCCATTGAGCCACCGCGGCGAGTAAACAAGACAGACTTTGGCTTCATAGCGCAAGGAACACAGGTTTAATTCCCAGCACAGAAAGTGTTTTTTGGTGCATAGTGTTTCTTTGCTTACTACCCATCATCACCATCGTTTTGTGAAACCCGTTCTGTGAAGTTTGCTTGTGTGGAGTGCGTTTTCTAACATAAAGGTCGTCGTTTAAAGCTTAAAGCTTCGCTTTCAAAAGAGCGCTAGAAAGTTTTATGAAAGTCGTGCTCCTTTGTACGGGAAATCTTAAAAGAACGAAACGACGGAAACTTTTCCTTCTCCCTCTTTCGGCGAGACTCATCTTTCCAATATCTACGGCGGCAAGAGTTCTATTTTCTTGCGACGTCCTCAACCATCAATGGCGTCCTCGGGATGGGGAAATTTTCCGATTGTAAAAAAAACGGCCGCGTATCTGCTCCTCTTGTTGCAAATGTCGTCAAAAGACGATAGTCTTTGTAGACATTTGCCCAAACAAATTTCCCCTTTTGCTTTCCCGCTCACCTCGCATGCTGTTCCTGTACCGTCGCGCTCAACCCAAGGTAAACACACTAAAGGTTTGCGCAAAGTGATTTGAATATACCGCATTCCACTGCTACTGGCGGGGTTCCTCGATGGCAGAGCTGGAGTACGGTGGAGACGCGCGTGAATGAAGGCGGCCAACTACAAGTTGTATAGAACCACGTGGCCGTGCTCTGCGTGCGTTCCAAGCAAACCGTTGAACCTAGCTTGATGTGTTTGATAGAACACGTTCTTGTGGCTGGCGTGCGCATTTCTCCAGCCATCAACTGGTGCATTATAAATTTAAGTCCGGTCTGACGCACAAGGGAAACAAGACCGTTGCCTTTACTTTTCAGTTTTTATGTCAGCTTCAGGGATAGTGTGTTACGAGTAACCTAAACACCAACTAAAAGTGAATGTAGTGGGGTACGACTGGGACCGCAGTAAACATTCTGTGGGTATACCAACACGCAAAAAGTTGGTCAATAGTAATGAGTTATTGGTAGAAGTAGTGGAGATTGAGAAACAATAAGTTATACGTCTTTCTGAAGTGTTACAGCTGAAATTTAAGGCAACCTATTAAAATAAACTTTTCTATACATAAACCAAAAATACATGCTTCCCAGAAAGGTCTCCAGAATAAATTACTTATCTCTTTCTGACTAGAGCGCACACGGACAAAAAATGCGATTACTGTAGTTAGGTAGTGAGAATGCCTTTTTAACGTGACAACGGCTTTGAAAGAAGCCGAAAATTTGTAACTTTTATCTTCCTTACAGTGATATAGCTAGTGAACCATGGCTTTTTTATGTCCTAGCACTGTGGTCCGGGCAGAGTACTTGTAAAAACAGGCAATGTTCTTTCTTGCGGATACTGCATTGCCAGTGTTTCACAACTGTCAGGGGTAGACGCGAAATGAATGTGGATGAACACTCAGGTGATCTTTTGGCACATGGTACCGTGCAAAACGATGTACTCGCGCTGCGCGGCTCGTCAACGTACACAGAAATTTCAAGCGTATGGTGAGACGGGAATCCTGAATGTTCGATTGAATTTATGTTAATGGCCTCGTAGTGTGCGTAAAAGAAAGAAACTGCGCGCGTTGGTGAGCTCCGTACTTTCAAAATAACGGAAACATTTACTGCGGCGATGTCTCTGTAGTGCCGATCCATGATGAAACTGATATTAACAGTCTACGTTTGACCATGCGTGTACACGTGTTACGTTTGGAGGTTCATGACGATGTTTTAGTTGGTATTTGGTGGCTTTAACACTGATATTTTTGTTGTGAGACTTTAAATTTTAACATTACCAGGACCCCATAGAGAGTCACACAGCTCTTTGTGATAAATGTAGTTGGTGATGCCATACTTACCTGAGCCCGCCAGCAGGGCAACGGTGGTTGTGCACTGACATGGGCTTTTCAAGGAATGTTTCATTAATTTTAGAAAACCCACCCCGGTTATGTGGAAACCCTGAAGTGGGTTACGGAGATTTGCAGAGTCGGAGTAAGTGTAAATATTTGTCTTTCCTCTGAAGGACATGTTTAACGTAGTTTTTCACCGAGAGAAACCGCTTCCCCACAAAAGTAAACGCTAATAGGACAGCAACCTGCCCCCCGAAGAGACTCTACGGACCTCCCATTGCTTGGAGTGGACACGTAACAATTTTTGAGAAGTTGTTACTGCTTAACTGCTGTAAAAACAAAGTGACATATAATGACAACAAAATGACTGTCACTTTGGCTATTTGGTACTTGTTCGTGGTGAAAAAACCGCGCAAAGACGACGAACTAGAAAAGGAAGGGCGTGTCCTGCCTCCCTCCTTTTTCTAGTTCGTCGTCTTTGCGCTGTTTTTATATTATGAATATAATAACATCAAGAACCAAAGTCGACATTGTTTCGTTTGGCACTAAAGAGGAATTTGAAGTGGAGCCTGTAATCCTCCTAATCCTCGTTTACCCTTTTTGATCATTGCTATTTGATTCAAAAGTATTTTAATAACTTCTGCAGGTTGAATTTATTGTATTGGTTTGATTGAGCCAGGCAGTAAAACAGTAAATGGCAAAATGTCAGCTAATTGCACCATATTACATAATCCATAGAACAGCGCTGCAGCAACATCGCATACGTGTGCACAATTCTTGTATGGTGTGATCAATTTCCGTTTTGATCGTAACAATGCAACATTGCCACAATTCATAATACATCCGTACTGCAGGATGACATGGAGAACTATTCTTTAAAATACAAAAATTAATATGCAGGCACACCAGGGTAAATCAGTGTTCAGGACTTTGTGCTGACCCTAAGGAGGGCGATTTTATATCAAGCCGACGGCCATTTTATACACAAATTGAAATCACGTTGTGATATCGGACAGGCAAAAAGTTCCTTGGATAATACATTTATACTAGAACCTTACAACAACACAGTTAAAAGCGAAGTTAAAGGTGGGTTCGCAAATATCTCACATTATGTATTGTAGTGCCCAGGGCTCGTCTTTTTCCATTGATAATTATGAGTCGGGCGAATTTTGCGTAGAAACGTGTAATAAAATGTCTTTGGCGCATCTATGAAAACGCGTAGATGTAAAATCATCAAAATGTTTCAGCACAATGTAATAACTCTGAATGGAATAAAATTCCGAGCCGTTTTTGGATACATTGAAAAAAAACTACTTTAATGAAAATGCTTTTTTCGCAGTAGTAAAGTTTTCTTTTATACGACTTGAGTTTTAAAAAAATGATCAACTGGGACTTACAAGTTTTTATTTTTTACTTCACTTGTTGATACGTTAAGCTTACCTGACATGGGAAGGTTGTGGAATGAAAAAATAGTTGTGGCAAAACACCTATTTTGGTGGCTGTCATAAGTAAAATACCATCGCGTTTCTCTGATTGCTGTGCAATATTAAACGTTGCGCCTACTTGTTTTACAGCATAAAACCCAATTAAACAATCAGCTTCTGCTACCGCGCAAGAGTAATAGCGTAGTAAAGTTTGAATAGCGGTACGAAATAATACCTGAAACCGTTTCTTGCTGGATGAATATGAAAGAGCGGATCAAATGGCTTGCTGGATTGAAACACTACATCTCTCGTGACAAGAAACGAGAACCCTGGATCATTCAAATAAACAAATAACACCACCTTGTTTACTTTCCTAACCACACAAAAGCTGAGGAAATACTCACCTTGCATACGAGAAGTTCTCATCGATCCAAAAAGTCGTATCCAATAATGAAAGGTTATCACAGAACAGGAACAAAACTCCGAAGCAAGTTTGATTATTAAGTATGCAGCAAAACGTACTGATATGGTTTGTGTCCCTGAAAAAAATGAAGATATTAAGGTGACAGGACCCGGCCCACTCCTGTTACCATTAATACGTCTGTATAATAATGTTCAAACCAACTGGTGAAGTATTTATTCATCGACTCCCCTAGCCAGTAGCTTTTAAGTACAGAGCTCATGTATGCCTATGTAGCATTTGAATAAACTGCATGGGAAATGTTGTTTAGTATAACGTAAGGTCGTTTACATAGCAGCTGAAATATAAAATTTCTAAATATTAATATTTTAGCTATTCGGTCGATACAACATAAAAGCGAAAAGACTACTACGACCGCGGGACTAAGCCTTACTTCAAAAAACAATATGTGGTAGAAAATGACTTTTTTACACCTACTGAGCATGCACAAAAAAACGCAACCATCACAAGATATTTCATTCACTGTGAATTCTCAAATGAATTTACACTCTCAGCACAATAAGTGTAACCCGCGCATAGTAGGGGATGCACAGGAATTCAATATCTTTTTTCGGCAGACAAATAAACATGTCCTAGAGAATTGCAGCACTTGTTTTACTCCAGCTGTCACATAAAGATTGCGGAAAAATGTTGTCTCTCTACGCTATGCTATTTTAGCGAGCACGTTTTTTGTGGCGCCCTGTATCGAGCGTCAACATTTCTTTATTTTTATGTTAATTATTGCATTATATAAACATGCTCTAATTTTGTCCTGAAATACGACATTTTGGTGTCAACGGTTGGCATGCCACCTTTACACTTTTTTCTCGCCCTAGAACAATAACTGCCTAATGCGTAGAACCACTTGACCAAACACTGTACTCTGTAAAATAGCAATAGAGGCCAAATGAACAATCGTTCTAACTACCTTGTATTTGCCCTGACTTCAAAGAAGAATAAAAAATGCTGTAAAACACAGTCCTGCACTATAATGTTGAACAAACGTTTGAAAATGACGAAGAATGAAATCGCATGGAGAGTAGCTCACCATTGACGGAATAAGATGTCAGTGGGGGTTCCTTGAAATGAGGTGCCCCACAGAAATATAAATAGCGCTGAACAGAAACGTTTGGCACCAGTGCCACCAGAGTCCAAAAATAACAGCAACATCACCAATGAGACAGTATCACAGAGCATCTTCGGCAGTTTCCCTAAATAATATCGCTGATACTAGGGCTACCTCTACTTATTACATACTCCGAAAGTGCACTTTTAATAGGTGAGCAAAAAAGTGTTGCATGCAAACGCGCACCTAAATCCTGAATACTCGTACAGCGTACGCCTAGAGCAAATAAACCAGTCGAACAGGCTCCTCTTATAAGAGCATGTAGTTATGAGCCCTAATGAAACAGTAGACTCAAAATTGTCACGTGACACACACGGTTATGATGAAGAAGAAGCGCTAAGGATCAAGTGCTATTCAAGTGCCGCTAGTGGATGCGTCTCAATTGCATGGCGAAGGCGAAGGTGCTGCCAAGACGATTTGGAAGCTCGTAAAAGTAGAGAACGCCATTTAGGCTTAATGTAGATACATCAAGTTTACAAATATTTTACTGGGGAAGGCTTGGTGGGAGGTGAAGAAATACGGACAAACAAATAAAATAGAATGCCTGTATAACAGTATTCAGAATATCTGAACAAAAGTCCTTGGTCTTCGTTGCTGGTAGTCGCTTTTACACGTCACGAAAAATGTTGCTTCGAGGCGACATACATCTGCACCAGCTGACTGCCCAGCCTCCGAGCAAGTTTTTTGCTTCATGTGCGAAGCTCGTTTGCGAGAAGAGTATTGCGCAGCGACAGCGCCCAAGAATCGATCCGGTGCCAGTTACTGGAAGGGAAGTCTCTTGGGATCAATGCGGTAATTTGGGCCCATCTGAGGACGGTCAGCCTGAACCGCACAAAAAGACACAACATAAACAGGGCGAAAGGACCCCATAGTGTTGTGGTGTGGTTTTCTTATTCATTGTATTCCATATGTTTACGCTGTGCAAGACGAATGGCTCGCAAAGTCCACTTCTGTATAAAATACACCAAGTACAGTCACCATCCCAGCGGAAATCAGAACGGAGAGCCAACAGTCCTCCAGCATATACAGTCGATCAGGGATTTGTGCAACTTCTTCCTAACAGCTCTCTATCGGAAATTTTTTTCTTTTGTCTGAAGACAGTGCTTGCCCCTCGTTAACAAAGGGCGTACTCCATTGTTCTCAAAAAAAGAAAATATTATTCACAAATGGTTTTTATTTTGCTAAGCAATATTTCTCTCATGATGTACTTTGTTCCTCAGGTTAGTAAATACATAAAGGAAAGATTCAACTCACTTCACAGGATACAATCAGATTTTTCTTTTAGTATTCCGGTTCCCCGAAATTGCTTGCGCCTGTCTTACACTCCGAATGTGATCGCCTAATGTCGTTTGCTCTCCTTCTTTCGCTTCTAGTTTTGTACGCAAGGGCACCCCTTCACCCATTGCGCCGGAAATATATTTTTCACTAATTGTTTTGCACACCTGCCTTGTGTCACACACAAGATTGTTACTTCATATCTTTGTTTTTTTAGTTTTCGAAAACGCTCCGCCAACAATTGTGCTGTTTGTGTGTAGTGAAATTTGAGTTGTGTGATTTTTCCTAATTTTTCTTCACCTGGTTACTAGCACTGTTTTCATCTCCAGCTTACAGTAACTTCTGATAACGGCTTCCCCTAAGGCCTAGGTGGCTTCCGGCATATCGAAGTGCGATACTCTAAGCCGCGTGGCGTGGCAACAAACACCTCCTCACCCCATCCTTTCATAAATAAATCATACCTTGCTTTCCTTTTACCACCTGGACAGCTAAATATATCTACCCTTGCTCCTCAACATATCTTGCCTCGAACTCCCAAATAAATCGAGCTCGTACACCCACATTCGTTCTCTCTCATCCGCTTTTCCTCACGGATAGCTACGGTTCTAAAAGACGGGCCAACCACGCGAGCGTTTGCCGTAATGATGACAAGCCTTTTGTCTAAAACAGTGGCAACAATCGTGGTAACTACTTCTTTCGAAGTTTTGTAGCGTAAGCTACACTGGCCGAGGTTGAGCAGTTTCACGTGCCCCGTGAAGGGCCGTTCTTTGCAAGCGCGAGGAGCATTGCATTGCCTTGAATCAGATCGGATTGTATTGGCTTATATTGGCATGGCATGGCTTGGATTGGATGGGATTGGATTGCATTTGCATTAGATTGGAGTGGAATAAATTGGATTGTGTTGTATTGAAGTTGAATCCAATTGAAGTACGGGTGGGTAGGGAATTGAGTCTGCACATTCGCCGGTCTGCTCATTCCAGAGGAGTGACGTCATAGCCGCGGCCGACGCACTGGTGCCGGCGGGTGACTAGCTGTGCGCCTCCGTTGCGCAGTAGCCATATCTGACACTGCGCCGGAGCAGCTTGATAGCCGTTTCCAGTGGCTCCTGGAGAGCCGTGCTGCGGGAGGAGATATGCGCGAGGAGCAGTGACTGAACTGGTCTGGATCATCGGACCAGACCGGAGTGGACTGGACTGGACTGGACTGGATTAGATTGCATTGGGTTGGATTGGTGTGTAAATCGTTCCAGCAACAGTAGGCATAATAATCAGCTAATCCTAAACAACCCGGAAACCTAAGAATACCCAGCTCAACCTTAGCTCACGCTACGTGTATCTGAGGAGCCACTGCTAATTGTTTGCTGGTGTACCCTGCTGCCACCTCCCAAGTTTCATTGCTATATATATATATATATATATATATATATATATATATATATATATATATATATCTGTGTGTGTGTGCGCGCGCACGCGCGCGTGTGTGTGTGTAGTCAGCATTCTTTCTCAATCTACCGGTGTCGGTTTGCGCAGTCGCTCTTTGCGTAGGGCATTAGCACTGCCTTCAGTAGTTTGTCTTCATGGGCACATTATCACCATCATTAGTTAACGTACTAGAACACTTCGTCGCCATCGGTGTAAAGAGTCATCATCATTGTGTGTATCCGCTCGTTCTGCGCTCGAGCGTCCTCAATGAAGGGTCCCTCCGAACAGCGGCCCCTCAATTGAACCTCGGCCTCTCTATGTATATATATATATATATATATATATATATATATATATATATATATATATATATATATATATATATATATATATATATATATAGCGAATCAGAAAATGGGAAATGAGGGGCTCAGTGAAAATAAGACAGAAAATAAGGGTTGGCAGTCAAGAAAACCTCAGAAAGCAAAGAGGAGGTTGTGGTGGGTCATAGAAAGAGATGAAGAATTTTTTGAGTCGAAAAGAAAGTGGTGAAAAAATGCCCGCCGGGTGGGATCCGAACCCACGACCTCCAGAATACCGGTCTGGAGCGATAACCACTACGCTACCGGCGGGGCTGTTTCCCCAGCACTTTCTTGGGTATTTATGTTAAGGTATTTTTGTTTCCTGCACTTGGGGGTGGTAGCCAGCGCCACTCGGACTACTCGGGGTGAAGGGGACCTTCTTTTTAACCCCCGGGCCGTGACTCGGGTGTCTACGACATGTCGAGAGTGGTCGACCAGCGTTGAACCCTCTTAAGCTCCCTTTGGCACCAAGACTGCCAGAACAGAGGCCCTCGCTAAGCATATAGCGAATCAGAAAATGGGAAATGAGGGGCTCAGTGAAAATAAGACAGAAAATAAGGGTTGGCAGTCAAGAAAACCTCAGAAAGCAAAGAGGAGGTTTTGGTGGGTCATAGAAAGAGATGAAGAATTTTTTGAGTCGAAAAGAAAGTGGTGAAAAAATGCCCGCCGGGTGGGATCCGAACCCACGACCTCCAGAATACCGGTCTGGTGCGATAACCACTACGCTACCGGCGGGGCTGTTTCCCCAGCACTTTCTTGGGTATTTATGTTAAGGTATTTTTGTTTCCTGCACTTGGGGGTGGTAGCCAGCGCCACTCGGACTACTCGGGGTGAAGGGGACCTTCTTTTTAACCCCCGGGTGCAGGAAGCGCTCGTGTTGTGTCCTCCCTTTGTCCTGTCAGTTTGCGCTGCTTCCTCAGAATGAATGTATACCAACTGGCCCAGTTCTCGACCTTGTTGAAGTAAAACAGGCACCAGTCATTTTCATGCTGCATGCATTTCTGCGGACGGAAGCCAGGCAATATGATTTGGGCTTGTCTTGGCAGGTACATACTTTTTTTCCGTGCGAAACTGAAAAAGCTTCTTAAAGAATTACACTAGGTTTTGATTCTAACTAGCCACATGACTAGACGGTCAATCCCGTTTTAAAGTATACTATTACCATTCTTGATGAAGCAAGCAATTTTAAGGACGGAAATTTTTCCTGCGGACGCAAGCAAAATAATTGTGTTCTGGCCATTCTTATAAATTGCCTTCCTTTGGTTGCCACATTTCTCGGGGATATTTGAAATGTTATATTTGGCTGAGTCTTCCATGAAAGAATTGAAAAACGTATAATGCAATCCGAAGCATAGTATTATTCCAAAGTTATAAAAGCTCAAAGGCACCCAACCTTCATGCCAGTGGAAATTTCGCAGCGGCGTGTGTTCATCAGCTTCAATGCAGTCTCCTTGAATACAATTTGTCTTAAAAAAACTTTAACGCAAGGAGATCCAAACATAACGTTCACTATTTCCTATCGTGGACAAGGAACAGTATAGAGGGCTGAACAAAACGCCACGAAAAAGAATTCGATGACCATTTGATTAGCAGGGAGCGACCGAGGCATTGGGTGCAGGGTTACTCAGAAAGCAATGGAGCGTCACACTCAGACAGTAGTCGCGATCTATGGCATCAGCGGAATATGATTCCAGCGCCCACCTGTTTGGTTACCACTGCCTGGTTCTCTCATTCTACATCTTCGCGGCATGCACTCTACATGATAATCGCCACGCTTTAGTCTTTGCTTTAATGGTTGATTATGAAATTTAACGCGCCGAAGCTACAGATCGGCTATTAGGCGTGAGCCCTAGTGGGGGGGCTCCGGAGTAATTTCTAGAGCTTGGGTAACTTTATTAGGCGCCAAAATCTCGCCACACCAAAGTTCCAACGTTTCGGCTTGATCGGAAAAGGTCCAGCGCAGTCGGTACCCCACCCACATTCTTTGTCAAGACTTTATTCTTACTCATTTCAACGGACAATTTATATCTAATAGCGTGTGAGGTCTTAGGCGTATATTGCAAAAAATGTGGGCACTTCCGAGTAACATAATAAAAAAAAATGTATGCAGTGAAACGGAACACAATAAACACACACAAGTTCTGTAGGGCGCTTGTACACCCACTATATGCTAGGACATAAAATGACTCAAAATTAAAAAAACTAAATGATATTGCCAGACTTGTGAGAAAGGACTTCTTGTTAAATACGAAGCACCTAAATAACCACTGAGTCTGCCTATTGCCTATTGACCGAGAACACATACAACAGACGAAGGTTCTGTAGTGCGTTGGTACTACAGTCAAACTCCGCTACAACGAACTCCGCTACAACGAAATTCCCGCTTCAACGAAGGTTTTTTGATTCCCCGCCCGCATCCCATAGGCCCCAATGTATTAAAACTCCCTCCACAACGAACCACTTTTTTTATTGTTCTCCCGGTTCAACGAAATTTTCCCGGGACACAAGTCACTCGATCTGCAACGGACTGAACCACTCTAACTAATTTTGATAAGTTCTAACAATGTAAATTATTAGTAGCAACATTTTCTCCGAATATCCGGTCATCGAGAAGCTGCCGCTTCTCGATGTCCGGATTACCGGCGCCGACGGCGCTCAAAAGCGGCGGCGGCGGCGGCGGCGGAGGAGGAGGAAACGGCCGAAGCATGGGCAGCTCTCGAGGAAGCCGGCATTGTTCCTGAGAACGTAGCATTGAGCGACTACGTAAATGCCGACGCGGACGTGATCGTCTACGAGGAGCTGAGTGATGCCGAGATCCTCAAGAGTGCTCGCGCCGCCTCCGCCGCCGCCGCCGATTCATCCGACGACGAAGAAGTCGGGCATGGTGTTCCGACGGTCCCGACGTCAGTGACCGCGTCGCAGGTCATGGACTCCTTGGACGTTTTACGTAGTTTCTTTGGCGGCCATGACGATGATGTCGCCATGCAGCTCCTCGCAGACTGTGAGCAGCGCATTCTCCCGTTGCTCGTGCGAAAGCGCAAACAGTAAAAAATCAGCGATTTTTTCAAGTTTTGGAAATAAAATGCTCCCAGAGTGTCGTGCATATCCTGTGCATATCCGTGACCGCAAATTAAAATATAAACTCCGCGCTGTTTTTCACGACGCCTGCTTTTGCGCGGATCTCCACGAGTACGACGCGCATATTACAACGCTGGTCTAAGCGCCGCGAGACGCGTTGTGACCGCAAATTACGATATTAACTCCGTGCTATAAAAAGGGTGCTATTTTTGGCGGAGCGAGCTCCAAGCAAGTTGGCAACATTGGGGCGAAAAGGTAGGTGGGAGATTTCACGACGCCAGTTAAACGCCTGCCCTGTTTTCTTTATTTACTGATTTTTCCGCGACAACGAAATTCTCGCTACAACGAACTTTTTCGCGATCCCCGTGAATTTCGTTGTAGCGGAGTTTGACTGTACCAGTATATGCTCAAAAAGGAAAATAACTCAAAATTCAAAATACCAAAATGAAAAGACCCGACTGATGGCTAATAAATTTTAATAAATACGGAAGCTTGAAGTGATCGCTGCGATCTTTATCGCCTTTTGAATCGGGACACTTTGAACAGACGGAGTTCCTAAAGGGCGTTGGAAATTGCTAAAAGTAAATAAAAATAGCTGAAAATGTCACGCACCAAAATGGTGACGCTCGGCAGGTAGAGAGAAAAAAGAATGAATTCCGAAGGCTTAATGTACCACTGAGCACGCTTATGGTCTTTCCCACACACGCACGCACGCACGCACGCACGCACACACACACACACGCACGCACGCACGCACACACAGACACACACATCATCATCATCATCATCATCATCATCATTAAAGGAAATGGGCTATCAGGATAGCAACGTTTGTACGTACACCAATTATCATCTCATACTCCGAATCTGCTTGATAAAAAAACGCATATGGCTTTACCTGCATCGTTAAGTAGCGTAAAGTATAAGGCTACAAAATAACTCCTAAAAATAATATGATCGGGATTATGGCATGTAACCATATTCACAGAATTGTAATAATTTCTTACCTCTGAATGGTGAAGTGTGAGAAAAGATTATGCAGTTAAGCGTCCTAAGCAATGCCTTTTTAGCGGGGGATGGAAGAGAAGTTTCGTTGGTTATGCAAGTTATAAAGATGAAATACACGACCAAGGCGAATTTTAAGATGACAGCCGCTACTTTTTAATTTTCGCTATGAAACTCCCTAGTAAGTCCTATCAATCTAAGTCAGTTGAGAAACAAGTGTTAGTAAAAAATGGCACATATTGCTTAATATTGTTCACATTTGCAGGCATGGGTAATAGGATTTGCCACACGCCAATCACCTGTTTTTTTAAAACTGTTCCTGAGACAGCCACGCATTCATTATTAGCTAATTGTCTGTCGTATGTGTCTTGAAAGTGAAGCTGAACCGGAGTAAAGTTACTCTACATCCATCAAAAACATTTATTGTATTTACGCCGCAGCTAATTTTAACTAAACTTCGTAGGTGTTGCTTCCTCGCGTTAGTTTCGCAAGACGCTGTGTGCATACGGCGGAACAGAATTTTATGGAATCGGGGGAGAGAGAAAGGGAAAAAACAAGTAGGGGAAGTGAAGATAACGGCGTCATTTCCCCTGTTTATATATATAAAAAAACTGTCATTGCGGGGATACTGTTCGGTTCGCGGAGACCGTTAATTCCACCTAGCGAGAACTTGCTTTGTGGCGAGTTAAACTTGGTGGTTCGTTATTTAGAGAGCATGCCACCGTTGCGAAAGCGGATTCGTCTCTAAAGATTGCTCATAAAGGTCAGCGTCGTGAAAACAGGAGAGGAAGAGAATTAACGGCACAAGCGCTGGCGAGCACGTAAATATTTATTAGAAACACAGGCGTTATGTAAGCAAAAAACGCGGAATAAAAAAACTAAAAAACCAGGAACTGCTCAAAAATCTCATTTCATGCAAGCATTTTAGAAGCACGATTTTTCTCACAAGGTAACCTCCTCATCTGTTAGCTAAATTGACGGTTGGCTCACCCAGTTGAGCCAATCTCCTAATCTTATGTTCTTCAGCTAGTTCCCTCATACGCTGGCTTTTACTTCGCGTCAGTACGACTGTTAGATCGAACTGCGGAGCGCAGCCGCACTCTCTGCAGTGGCTTGGAAGTGCGAGGATTTTAGGTTCTTCGCACACGCGGCATGTGCTCTTAAATGGACTTTGTCTTAAACAGGCGCTCCGCAGTTCAACCGGACAGTCGTGATGAGGCGAAGCAAAATCCAGCGCACGAGAAAAATGATCGAATATGAGATTATCACAAGCAGAGACACGTGCTGGTGCCAACCGTCAATTTCGCTAACAGGTGATGAGGCTGTTTTCCTAGACAAAGTCGTGTGGATGAGTGGCTGCGTGAGATTTGTTTTGGGAGCCGTTTGTGGTTGTGTGTTTTTTATCACCGCTTCTGTGCTTATAAATGATTTTTTAACGAATTTTGAGTTCCTAGGCAGTGCTTGTGTGGTCAATCCTCTTTTCGTCCCATTTTTGTCTACACTGACCATCATAAACATACACGAATTTGTCCAATCCGGTACTAGAGTGCTACTCTCTGGAGATATTTATGTCCATCTGTGTTCCCTTCAGTCAGCTTTTTCAAAGGTGGCCAATATACCCGCTCTGCTAGTAACGCTTCAGAAACATTTCATAAATTTTAAAACTGTGACGTCTTTTGGGTGTCGACATGTTTTGCAGGTACATAGCCCCGTATGTGTAAATATCAGTTGTACTAAAACTCCAGCAATCTCCAGCTTAAGATGGGTGTTTTATATGCGTTGGACGTAGAGAAAACTTATGGGCTTCTAATCGAGCAATACTCATGTTTCATGGTTTATGCCAAGAATATGCCTCCCACTGCATTGAGAAAGTGCAAAAAACTAAATATATTTAACATGTAAGTTGAACCCCTTAAAAAAATCAAAATATTGTTTCAGGTATAAAACATTATGGAGTACCTACATTTCGTCGCAAACATCAAAAAATAGGTACCGGTAGTGCGACAATGAATAAAAGCACAAATACACCAACCACTGCTCTTCCTAAAAACACTATGTGTGACCACCTTCGAGCATCTATACAGCAACTGGAGAGCAAAAACATTTGCTAACTTGCTATAATTGTGTACGACTTGGTGCGCGTTTGCTGGATTGTATTTTTCTTTATTTTGTAAATTCATGCAGATCACATGACAACAAGACGTTGTTTGTCAGCGTATGAAATTCTAAAACTCGTTATGGGAAGATGCCTACATTCCGATGTACTTTGCAGTTTTGGCCTTTTCGCAATCTGTAGGTACGCAGTCTCAAAAAAAGCGTTGCGGACTGTGTGTGGGGGCACGATGTTTTGAAATGGCAGCCTCCCACAATTAGCTAGGTCTAGTGTTGTTCAGCTCATGTTTAGTGAGCCTACCTAATTCAGATTACACCGATGATAACAGGTGCTCTCAAAACAACACATGCACGGGATGCATGGCACTTACTCATTCGGCGTGGTTGTAATTATGACACCGAGTCGTGAGCCCAGTTACTTCCTTAAACTTACGTGGAAACTAAACGGGTACACAGGAGTTTATAGGCTTTTGTTTCGCACTGACGATTTATGTGTACATATAATCACCCACATTGCAGGGATACGCTAGAATAGTTTATATCGGCACTTCCAAATGCGGCGTTTGTATACTGGTGCAAAGGTTTGTATTTATGCGATCGGGTGTGTATTCAATTGTACCATTTGAGGACCAGTACGGGTTCTTAAGCTGAAATATGGAACATGAATGCAAACGTGTGGAGATTTGGCCGCGAACCTAGCATTGGGTTTGTTTAGGGCGCGGTCACATTAGCCCGACCATCGGCCCATATGGTCGGCCATGTCGGCGGCCATGTCGCCGACGCCGACACATCGCCGACGCCGGCCGTTGGCCAACCGTCTGCGTCGGTGAGAAATCGGCGGGGCTTCGGTGTCTGCACTCTGTCAGCCGAAGCAGTTGTCACACCATGCCGACGACCGCGTGACGACCCACTGAAAAAGAGGCCTTAACATATGTTTCCGCACGACCACTTTATTCCGTCGGGTGAGGGTTACCCTGGCGATTCTGTTGCAAAAGTTGATCAAACCTCGGGAAAACACCACGCAATGGACGTGAAGCTGCACTAAAACGGGACAAAAACAAACGTCGTTAAAGCAGACGTCAAAGCTGTACCGCAGACGCTGCCGCCGCCGGGAGCAGGCACTTCCTAGCAGGGAACGCTGCGTAAAGTCGCCGTGCTAACTCTTTAGTGCGCTCCGTGAGTAAAACTTTCCGCCCCTTTTCTCCCCCCGCCGGAACCTCCGACGCGTTGGGAGTGTGTTGTCCCTAACCCCATGAAAGAACCGTTGGCAGGTAGAGATAGAAATCTTGGCTTTGAAAAGAAAACATGTTAAAACGAGGCCGCACACTTTACCCGCAACCTGGAATCCAGTTTTCCAACGAGGATAGCAAAGCAGCTGCAATCGACCTAGGATGGCAACTCCAGCTGCCGGCTTGGCAGGATCCTCTGAGCAGCTATGCGCCTCTTCATGCTATAGACCCTCAGTGCGATTTCCCCTATCCACGGGGTCTGCCAAAGCGCACTGAAGGCGTGTTACACCGGCTGCGACTTAATGTTGCATACACCCGAAGCTTCTTGTTTAAGCTGGGCTGGGTAGAGTCGCCATTGTGTACAGTGTGCTCTACTACCGACACCATCAGGCACATTTTAAGCCACTGCTCGCGATATGCCACTCAGCGGGCAACAGCGTCGAAAGCACTTGCGCGACTACGACGCGGAGGTACTCTAGAACTTTCACACTTCCTTGGACCCTGGCAAAATCGTGAGGAGGCAGTGCTCGGTACAAAAACACTGCTTACTTTTCTTGCGGAAACAGGGCTGGAAGAGGTTCTGTGAACTCTCTGAGCATGTACAATTTGTATATGTGTGCATTTCTCCTCTTACTCCCCTTTCTTTGTTTCCTTTTCTTTTTCTGTCTATTTTTCGCTGTCACCTCACTTTATTCACCCCATCTGGAGTAGCAAGCCCTACCGTTAGTGGGGCTGACCTCTTCAGCTTTCATTAAAGGCTTTCTCTCTCTCTCTCTATAGAATGGGAGCGTGGCAGGCATTTACTGTACCCAGGCTACCAGGCTATGCATTGCCCTCTCCGAATAAAGGCGCACCTTGTTATCGTGTTGTGTGCAACAGGTATGTACCCAGAGGTACATGACGCATGTACCAGCATGTATGAGAAGGTATATATGTAACATGTATGTACAGGTAACACGTATGTAATAATAACATGCTTGTAACATGTATGTACCAGCCGTCACCTACTCTGGCACGCTGGGTCAATGGGATCTTTCAGCGGCCCCGACGGAAAAGATTGGCGAAAACTGGCTTTTGACTTACGTACTTGTGAGTTACCACAATAAATGAAATGAAAAGCGATAATGAACAATATATTTCTACCGGCGTCGGTGAACTCTGGTACAAACATAGCGCACCCCTCAATAATATGTGGTCTGCATTGCAAACTTTCACCAGGTATTCGGGCACCCTACTGTACGGATTCTCCGTGCCGAGCAGCGCTTTCTCGTGCGAGGACAGCAGGGTGGGAAGAAGTTTATTAGCTATTTAGAGTATGTCATATACCCCTACATGCGGATCCATCTCCACTGACGCGACCAGAGAAATTCCGATACATCTCGGAAATAACTGATGGTGACGGTTTCCAACCGTTGCTGGCAAAGGACCCCCGTACTGTCGGTGACGTCGTCAACCTTTGCCAGACTTTCGTGAAGCTGCGCGTGCAACGAGCCCTCATTTGGCACGCTTCTGTTCGTGAACAGTCCTTGTGAAGTGTGGTGGCGGTGTACGAGGGTACCGTACATGCGGTATGCGCGGATCGAAGATTCGAGAAAAGATGGCCCGCGAAGAGTTCCTCGTTCCTTGCATTGCGGACGGGCCTTCCATGGGCCAAAACAGAAGTGCACACTGACGCTAGTGGGAGTGGACTTGGCGCCGTGCTCGCCCAGCGGAAATCTGGCTTTGAAGAATATGTTGTTAGTACGCGAGTGGGGTGCCGACGAAAGCAGAAACAAAGTCCTCTCTCACTGAGAAGGAGCATTTGGCCATAGTATGGGCGTCGTGGAATTTCCGCCTACAATTTTATGGCCGTCTGTTTGACGTGGTGACCGATCACCACGCACTTTGTTGGCTAGTCTCCCTGACAGATCCTTCCGGTCAGCTTGGGCGGTGAGTTCTTTAACGACAAGAATATGATATCATCGAGGTTTACTGTTCTGGCCAGAAGCATTCGGGTGCTGACGCTATCCAACGCTCTGCATTGCCGGATGACGTATCGCCCCCTTCCCACAACCGACTGCAGCTTGTCGGCGCTCAGTGCCGCCAACATGTCCGCCGAGCAGCGGTAGGTCGCATAGATTCCTTCCAGCATCGGCTTCATCTCTAGCATATCAGCTACCGGACCACCCAAGCCTCTAGCGACAAGCCTGTCACTACAAACCTCGCAAAGAGGTTCTTTATCGTCGGAATTACTTCTCCCACACTCGAAGTAGCGTTTACGTATTCCACGGCGTTAGCGTGCAGATATTTGCGACTTTTTTATGCTGACTGAAGTTATGCGCACGCTGGCATCCTCTAAACGAACGAGCGACTGCACCTACGTATTTATTGGAGGGTTGTGACATGTAAAACTGCATGCGGATCTACGCTCACTCATGGCCTAATGCCAACGGCGCCTAATCACTGCGCTGCCCCTTTACAAGCAATACCGTTCACCTCGTTCGGGTTGATAAGTACGGTCCGCTGCCTTCAATGGCCGCCGGAAGCTGCTAAGTAATTGTTATGGTAGACCACCTCACAGGGTGCGCCGAAACAGCTCCCTTGCTGCCATGAACGGCTTTTGACGTCGTGGCTTTTCTTTTGACCCCCTTTATCCTCCGTCACGGTGCACCTCGGGAATTTTTCAGTGACCGAGGAGGCGTTGTCTTTTAGGACGTTGCGTAACTCTACTCACCGAATATCCTTTGTTCACCACTTGAGTTCCTCGGACCATCTGCAAACCAATTAGCTCACTCAGCTTTTCAACCACACCCTTGGGGATATGCTTTAAGTGTGATTGTAGTCAGCAAACTCCAATTGGGAGCTAGCACTACCCTTCATAACTAGCTCATATAATAAAGCCACGAAGACCACGACATAATTTTCTTTGTTTTTGTTACTTCATGGACAAGAGCCGTCAGGTACAATGGACAGCATCCTGCCTTACAACACTGACGCCACCGAATTTACATGTTTTTCACAACAAGCACAGCACACCGTAGTTTGTGGCCAACTCACCCGCTCGTTTACAAGTGCTGATCAACAGCGCCAGACGAATGGTCATCACAATTTCACGGCCTTTAAGACATTTTATTACGACTGCCATGTGTGGCTTCGGGTGCCGTGCCCAACACGGTATCACTTTTCAAACATTTATCCATATATTACGGCCCTTACAACGTTCTCACCTGCACTTCACCCGTAAACTACATGTAGAAACGAGTCACTCACTCCTCTGGTCTTCGCCTCCGAGGCGGTAAAACGGTCCATGTTCTACGTTTGACGCTCTACTACGGCCCACTGGTGTCTTCCTTATCCTAAGTAGCTAGATTGGCTCCTCCACGGTGGCCGGTTTTAAAAAGAGTAATGAGTAGCACTCTTAGCAGCATCATTCCATCGAGGTGTACGCACATAATGGAAAAGTGCCATGTGGTCATGGCCAATCTATTCACTAAGGTACGCGCACCCGCAGGTAGAAGCGGAATAAGGAGTACGGCATAAGGTGCTCGGTGCCTGGTATCGGCTGTCGTCTGTACGCTGGTACCAACGCTAACTTTGTTTCTCCTGCTGATAAAAGCCCCCCTCAGCCTACTACCAGAGGGTCGACTATATCTCCCACCATACACAGGGTGTCCCAGCTTTTATGCGCTAAGATTTTTAAATAGAGAAATGGTGTTAGTGGAAGCAAACTAAGTGCATATTTGTCCCATCACATTGTGGTAGCAGCCAGTAATTTTATCGGTAATGAGATTTCATATTCTATTGCAAATACTTTTTTCACTCGATACCTTCCGGCCGAATTGGTAAAATATCAATTAGGAAGACTGAATAAATACCTTGCGAAATATAAAAAAATACATTTCACGGCGCTGCCGCCGGCATAAAAAAGCAGGGCCCTCGAACGCACTGCATTTGAGTTAGCCAGAATGCAGCAAAAAAAAAACATTAGAAATTTCGACCGATTCTGTGCCTTGTCTGCCGCACGTGCCCCTAGCGACTTCTAATGCTGCTTCTTTCATGCATGCCATTGTCAAGGTGATGGCTGTCTCTTCGAGCTCGTGTCAGGCAAACAATTTTCTTTCAATCAGCCCATTGGATGCCGCTTGTTTATGAACGGGCTTGGAGCGATGTCAAGTGGCTTTTTTTTAATTTTACTGGGTTTCTGTATCAGTAAAAATTACTGAGTACACAATTAGCTCGTCTCTAAAAATACAACCTTTAGATCCCTGTCGAGGTGCAAGTGTCTCATTGACACTTCAGTATTTAGAAGAGTACTTCTCGAGTCGGATAACAATTTAAACAAAATTATTATATCGCATTCACGAAAAGATTGCTGGTCACTACTCCGTTGTGCTGAAGACAGTAAGCACTAGGTTTCCTTTAGCTAACGCAATTGTTCTTTTTTAAAATGTTGGTGGAATTCAGCCTGAGACTCCCCGTATATATATGTTATGTAATATATATTGTAGGTACTTCTGCCTACCGAGGGGGGTTCAGGCAACAGCCTTGTCAAAACA
This sequence comes from Haemaphysalis longicornis, assembly GCF_048455015.1. Lineage (NCBI taxonomy): Eukaryota > Metazoa > Arthropoda > Arachnida > Ixodida > Ixodidae > Haemaphysalis > Haemaphysalis longicornis. Next base: position 168,296,741 of record NW_027526407.1, read on the forward strand.
TTACAGCACAGAACATTGCGAAAGGAACAAGGGGCTTTACTGCAGCAGTAGAAACGAAATATAAATGGCACAGGAGATACAATCAATAACGCACATCACCAAAGCACTTCAAGGTCCGGAGGCTTACGCACGACGGGATGGACGGCTGACCGCTTGCTTACGTGCGGGCTCCTTGGAAAGTGGCTGGCGGCGGTCGCTTGTCTGTTCCGGCTCGTGGCACTACCGGCCGGCGACTCCCCCCGATATATATATATATATATATATATATATATATATATATATATATATATTAATAAAGGATGTGTGTTATGCACCAGGCTTTTAAAAAGCGCAATGCTGTTGCCAAGAGAAAACCGAGGTCATAATGTTTCCAGCACAGTACAGTAACGGACTAAAATTCCGGTGCAGAGCACTTTAGGGTCTCGGCTTGTCGTCAAAGATCGCTTTAACGCCTAACGCAGCGTGCTCTACTGCAGGAAGCAGGCGGCCGGGCGAGATAATCGACCCAAGAAGAGCCCGGCGCACCATCGTAGCGGCGTCCCACCTTTTTTTCTCTTTATTACCGGTCTTAGACAGCACAACTGAAGAGAGAGAGAAAACTTTATTATCAAAACAACCCTAGTCCGGGCCATCGTGCCACTGTCTCTTAATTAAGTGACGGCTGCTCCATACAATTGTAACCGTAAAAAAGACCTCAATGAGACACACCTTCATCGAATTGTGTACTCTTTCGCGACATCTCGCGTCCGATACACTGGGCCCTACCTCCGCCTCTCACTTAGCCAGACAAACCTCCTTGAAGGAGCCCTCCGTGCCCTTTATCGTTTGGCCCTGGGTGTACCACATTGTGCCTCCACAGAAGGCGTGTTAGCCATGGGCATCCACAATAGCCTCGTGGAAGTGATCGCCTCTCACCTGTTGGTCCAGCTCAAACGCTTGAAGCTCTAAACTTCAGGTCGGGCGACTCTCATCCTCTTAAACTACTCAACAGACAGTGTTCCCCTCGTCCCTCCGAACCTCCTCCCTGGTCATTCTTCCCAAACTTAGTAATTGAGCCTTGTCCTGGCCACATGCAACCTGCTCACAACTTGGTGCACAGGCAACAACGCACAAAAGCATTGAACAGGAGCATCAATTGGATTGAACAGCGTGGAGCGGCAATCAACCTCACGGACGCGAGTTTTGTGTCCATTTTTAGGGATGAAGCTATCAACCCACAAATGTACAAACCAAAACACACAATCAACAATAATGGCTCCATGCCATAGCGGGCTTGCGGTGCCTTTTACTATTCCCTAAGCGAGGGAAGAGGTTCAACCGTTACAGCCAATCAGAAACAGAAGACTTTGTGCTCTGTACTTCAATAAAGTAGGGAACAACTTCAATATCGTGGGAAACACTTTCGCGAAATAATTGTCGCGCCGGTCGCGCGTATACATTATAATCAAGACATGCCTTCGCCAAATTCTGTGCAGGCCCAACCACATGACGAGATCATAGAGCATCCTATCCTCTCTTTCTATACACATAAACAGTATGCCATGGGGGTTAAGTAAAAAAATTGTTTGGGAGTGTCCGTTGAAAACATCTCACAAGAAGACTGCTGCCCAACAGTAAAAAAGCATGCTCCAAATTTTCCGGTACTTCGAAAATGAAACAGTCAATAACCCATAGCATAGAAAACCCCTAATCGTCCATCCATGTTGCAAATGTAAGCGTCCCCGTCTGTAGCTTACAGAAGAAAGACTTCACTCCTGGTAATACTTCCATTCGCTTCACTCTTTTTGGAACATCTAGTCCAAGGCCTACATAGTCATTGGTAGAGAGAAGACTACATCCAAGGCATACTTATGTAATTTTTTCCGCATACCATTTTAATATTGTGCGTGAAAAATTCAGCTACCCAGAAACGAGATGGAAAAAATTTCTCTTTAAAGCGTCCACAAATGCCCTGTCCCATTACTTGTTCAGACTATGAATTCGGGCAAAGCTCGAATTAGTCGCACTTGAACTACTGTGCCCAGAAAAGGCTCTTGGACTTTCTGCAAAAACAAAAGTGGATTCACAAATTGTCTTAGAAACATGCGTGTAAGCTCAAAACCGGCATCGCGGGTTTTTCAAAACAAATTCATTTTTTGTCCTCTCTCAAGTGGAAGGACATACAAACACAGCGAACACGCGGTAATGCCATTGTGTATTCACGCGCGAACAATGCAGAGCTTGCATAACAAATCACAATTTGCGAGTCAAAAATGTTGCATACAGTTTCCTTGCAACAATAGACAAAATATTCCCTCTCCATTTATTCGCTTCCTCAGGCAGCTACGAAGCTTGCGCACGCCAGTAGTGCTCACTGTCTCTTATAAAACTTTAACGGAGTTCCCAAGTATTTCACTAGGTGGCTGACCCAAGTGACATGGCGAAAATGTCTGGCGTTTTGGCCGAATCGCATTACCATAACCTCACATAATTTCCTTAGTGTGCCTGTTTCAACTCCAAACCGATTAACAATTTCAACGACAATAATGACACTTTTCTTGTCTCTACAGGAAACTCCATCGTCATCCACATAAGCGGAAATCTTGGCATCACAAGCGCGTACATGAAACCCTCAAATCTGGTTGTTTTGTATGATGGTTAAACGAAACGTTTTTATGTAAGGCAAGAAAGCCAATGTCAAAACAAGCAAATGCCAAAGGGCAACCCTGGCGCACCGAATCTTGCGTTATAATGGGCGCTTCCAGGGAATAATTTAAAATCAACGGCGTTCTTAACCTATGGTATGCCCGGCTCACATCCTCACTGAATACATATCACACATCTACATGGTACAAACTAGAAAACAAAATATCAGGGGGCACGCAATAAAATGCCTTTTCAAGGTCAAGCTGGAGAACCCGGCGACGCTTAAGGCGGCATCACAACACAGAAGCTCACATCTCGCCCTATGTATATTCGTTGTGATTGTGCGACCTTTGATGCTACACATTTCGTGTGGCCCCACAAGACGTGTGATTACTGTTTGTACCCTTTGCGCCAGCACCTTGACCAAATTTTGTAACCAACGTTTGGCAAGGAGCTTGACCGGCAGGACGTTACTAACTTCAGTTTTCACGCTTCTTCAGTTTTCGGTATCAGCACTGTGTGGGAAGGCGAATACGACGGTGGAACTGTTTTCAGGCGAAATGCTTCCAAGGAATTGCCGTTAAACCTGGTGTTACCTCCACTTTGAAGTACCTATAAAAGTGCCTATCATTACCTATAAAAATTCCCGTCTGGCCCTCGCGACCTGCTTGGTTTATATCTATTGACTTCTGCGACAGATATGACCTGTTGTAGGCTATCCCTTGTTTCATTTTTAAGACTTGGCATACCGTCCAGGCTTCGAAAGGCTACCTCATTACGCGGTTGGTCCGCAAACAAAGATTGGTAATATTTAAAGTAGAACTGGTTGATGTCGTTTAAATGAGTTGGCGGAGTCTAGTCTATTCGATTTCGTCGATCGTGTTTCTTTGACCAATAGAAGCTTCGAAAACCAAGCGGTTTATATAGTCATACCCGTTGGATACTTGTAAATTGCTGGCGTTTGTCGCACATAGCGCCATTGCTTAGCGCAAAGAAAAGTGCAGGCACATTTCCGGCACAGTATATCTAATAACCGGCAGTGGCAGCGTTCATTTAGTTAGGTATCCTGTTGATTTCGTTTTTACGTTAGTAATCGTGAAAAAGTGGCAGTGCAAGAAAAAAAATAGCGCGTTCCAAACTGCACAGTAAGGTGTTAGCGACGACACCACGAGCGGGACGAAAAGAAAGCACACAACGACCAATACTCCCGGGGTCGCAGTTTCAGGAAAGGGGCGCGCAAGCACTGCGAATGCGGGAAAGATGTATTGCATTGGATAAACCTTCATTTCATTCATCAAGAGAGGAGACAGGGGAGCTACACTTGCGATGGGTGGTAGCAGTGAGCGGATAACGGCGCCACAGCCCATTATGGCGAATCCTTGATCTGCAGTTCCGACAGCTTTTAGTTTTATTGGAACAGCTTTACTTTGTTTAATACTGAGATCTTATTACTTAATTGTATATAGTTATCCAACCGGAGACGTACTCTCCAAATTATTTAGGTGTCAGTTGGGCATTTGTAGGCACACAGGAGTGGCCTTTAACCGCGGTAATTTGAGCGATGAACAGAATGCGAACTGATTTATTCGTACTGATTTATTTTGAAGCCGACGAAATATAAAAAATACCACATGATAATGCTCCCGCCCATCTCGTAAAGTGATTACCTCAAACTGTCTGCATCTGAGTTAGCCAGAATGAAATAAAATAACGAAAGAACGAAGATATCGCGGCTGAGTTTGTGCCTTATCTGCCACACGCGTTCTGCGAAACTTGCTGCTTCTGCTCCTTCCTGGCATGCCATTCCCAAGGTAATGCGCTGCCTCTTTAAGAAAGGGCCAGAACAAGCAGTTGCTTTCAATCAGCTGATTTGAGGGCACTGCTTCATGAAACGCGCTTGTGCCTTTCGGTCGTATTGTCCTTATTTCGAGGGTTTCTTTTATCAGTCAGAATAAGTGAGTACGCAATTTGTTTGTCGCTGAAATTAACGCAGTTAGATGCCTCTCTTGGGTGCCTACAAGCGCCTCTTTGACACTTTATTGATTCGGAGAATACCTCCGGAGTAAAATACGTAATTACAATAACGACTGCCACACATGCGCTAGCGTCCACCAGTCTGTAAAATCAATAACAGTCCCAGTGGGAGCTCATGCCTGCCTTCTATAGCGGACACAACGTTAAGCTGCCGGTGAACACAGAGGGCTATAGTAAACCTAAGAACAACTTCCGCCTAAATGCCGCAGCTGTCGAGGCCAGGACACCTCTAATCTTCGATTTGCTTGTTTGTAGCTGAGCCCGGAATACACCCACAAGTGCAAAGCTAAGCCTAGCAGCAGGGAATGACAGGGGGTACGAAGCTGCGAAAGCGGCATTGACTTTGGAAGCAGGTAGTACAGACCCAGGTTGTTTTCTTCCTGGTGGTACTGAGTTACCGCTAGCGAGGAGGAAACTAACTCTTAGAAAAGGTGCTCTTTTTACTGGTAGTTGATTGCGGTGAGTGTCGAGAAATATATATATTCGTGTCCCAGTCTACACAACGATGCTTGCGCCTGTTTTTATTTCTTCCGAGTTACCGCTAGCAAGGAGGAAATTACTCCCAGAAAAGGTTTTTTTTACTGGTAGTTGATTGCGGTGAGTGTCGAGAAATATATATATTCGTGTCCCTGTCTACACAACGATGCTTGCGCCTGTTTTTATTTCTTCCGAGTTACCGCTAGCAAGGAGGAAATTACTCCCAGAAAAGTTTTTTTTTAGGGGTTAGCGATTGCTGTGGGTGTCGGGAAATATATTTTTTCTTGTCCTTGTCTACAGAACGAGGCTTGCGCCTGTTTTTATTTCTTCCGAGTGACCGCTAGCAAGGAGGAAATTACTCCCAGAAAAGATTTTCTTTTTAGTGGTTGGCGATTGCTGTGAGTGTCGGGAAATATATTTTTTCTTCTCCTTGTCTACATAACGATGCTTGCGCCTGTTTTTATTTCTTCCGAGTGACTGCTAGGAAGGAGAAAAAACCTCCCAGGAAAGGTGTTCTTTGTAGTGATTGGCGAATGCTGTGAGTGGGGGGAAATATGTTTACTCTTCTCCTTGTCTACATAACGATGCTTGCGCCTGTTTTTATTTCTTCCGAGTGACCGCAACGCTTATCAACCGCGAATGAAGCGTAAGTTAAACGGGTTTGAAAAGTGGTTTTGCCGCTACATGAATGTTCGCATTTTCAACTTATTCAATGTTACAATAACCACCTCCTTCAAGTATTTTGTTAAAGGGATGAACATTAGCGGAAATATTGCAAATCATAACATGGCCTTTCCCCCCGCGAAGCTATTCTGCCTCCTTTCGTCCACGTCCTCGCACCGGGAGCGCGTGACAGCTCGTGGCGCCTCGCTTCGCGGTCACTTCTGCGAGAACATCTGGTTACGGGCGTCATCTGCTGCAGCGATGCTTCGCGGCACAGCACCACTTTGGGATGGGGCCGTCTGACTTTATGCGTTCAGTTTCGAGCATTTTCTTATCGTATTGATTATGCATCATGCCCTCCGGCCACGGAGGGAAAAGTTGGCGGAAGTAATGAGGTGGGATTGCTACGCTACCACACCACGCCGAAAGATCGCCCGAAAAGAGACCTACCCTGTCACCGCACGCACGAGGCGACTGCATGTCTTCGTACACATGGGAGTCTAAAATATGTGACCGAATGACAATAAATTGCATCAAAATTCATTGCAGTGAGCGCGTACATGCTGTCCTGAGCGACCTCGGTTGATATGTTGCCAATTTTACATCTCTTTCGCGCCAACGTCGAGATTGGTCGTGTTGCGGTAACGCCATACATGCACATCAAGCGGAACTAGTAATATTTTATTCAGATATTACAATCGGCTCTAAACATTTAAAACCGTAACAAAAAAGCAGCCGAACGGTTGAAAGATAGGGGACTCTTTTAGGGTGCGTCGTGCGAATTATTACTCCAGCGGCAGCCCCATCCCCAGCAACCACTTGCCGGCAAACTTACGCAAACCCTTTCTTTACGAACTTTACATGTACAACGTAACCAGTACTAAGAGTGGTGCTAAAATAGTAGCTTCGCTTGGTGGCAAGGTTTCCCCTTTATATGACCCTGCATTTGATTGCACAAAACAAATGTTCCACCCTCGCTTCCACCCTCGGAGGCCGTGTTTTATTTCTGTAAAGGCTCTTCGTTGATATTTTTACTTGCTCAGTGCTGCCAATTGCGATATGAGGCGGGTTTCGTTGAGGTACTGACGCGTCGGGCACAGCCTGTAGGGCCGAACTGATGTCCCCTAACGTACAGTTTCGAAAGTAGCCTCCGGAGCCTCCTGCCCGCTCCCCACCTTTGCCGCTGCTTTTGCTGGATGTTCACAACTAGGATTGACCATTTGTATGCATTGGAAATTCATATATATGTGAAGCACTCACTCAGTTCCCCATCATAGAGCATCTATTCGAGTATAAAGGTTTCTTACGCGATCTTCCTTGTGGTACGTTCGGCCTGCATAAGCCGCAGATGCGCACCACAAGCCAGAATCGCGTTAACGAGCACATGCATGGAGCTGATTGTCATTCTACGGCAGTCAAATCCCCAAATTCTCCATGAGCAACATTTCCTCAGATGGTCGGGCTAAGGCTACACGTCACGATGTATTTTCGGTTTGTATGCTTGGATAATGTAGCGGAGCCCTCCCACTTAACAGCACGGCAGCTATGCTTGCCAACATCATACATAAGATATTGACCACTACCCTGTACAAGCCCATGTGACATAAATTTTATGAGCATTCTACGAAAGAAGCAAGATGGGGAATAGAAAATTGATAATGGCTTTATGTTTATTGCACAAGGCCACCTTGTGCAAATAGCGCCAAAACAGTGGTTGGGTAATAGAAAATTACACTTACGAATCAGTCCGAAACTAAAATTTATTGCTGCGTTGTACTGCCGCGACGTGAGCACTCGCCAACATTTTATCCTCCGAGAACATCGCGGAGACAGACTTATAGAGCCATCCGCTTCTGAGACTAAACGCTTCTACTAAACATAATCCTATTGCACAGAGAGCATGCAGAATCTAGAACAAAATAATACCAGATGGGCTCAGATGCCACACTCCCCCAACGACACCTTTTTTCGCTTGGGAACTGCTTACCCTGTATACTTCAAAAAATGCGCCTGTTGAGTGATCAGGTGGTCGTTAAAGTCTGAAAATGAAAGTAAAGCGAACGCACTGCTTGGAAGTGTGATCACCAAAGCGTTCATTCCTTGATTCCGCTCCGCATTTGTACACAGTAAAGCGAACGCACACCTTAGGTGTGTAATCACCAAAACAACCATTTTTTGATTTTGCTGGGCATTAGTGATAGTAAAGCGAACGCACAGCTTGGGTGCGTAGTCAACAAAACGTTCATTCCTTGATTTTGCTCTGCGTTTTTACAAAGTAAAACTAACGCGCACTTGTGTGTGCTATTACCACAAAGTTAATTCTTTCATTTCCCTCCGCATTTGTACACGACAGGTAATTATTTTCCCTCTCCTCTTCATGCCTTGCTGCAGACACGTGAAGGTGCCTCTAGTGGCGTCACAACACCAAAGCACACATCTCGCCGTATGTATATTCGTTGTGGTTGTCCGACCTTTTCTGCCGCGCATCCAATGGGGCCCTACCAGAAGTCTGATTAGAGTTTGTAACCTTTGCGCCAGCCTCTTTACCAATAATTTGTAATCAACGTTTGACGAAGCCATTGGCCGGTACGACGTTAAAGACGTTAGTTTTCCCGTTCCTTCCGTTACCGGCATCAACCCTTATTGGGTGGACGATATCGAAGGTGGATGGGTTTTGAGTCGAAATGCTTCCAAGAACAGCCGCGTTAAAACCGGTGATACCTCCTCTTTGAAGTACTTATAAAAGGCACTGCTTAACCCGTCTAAGCAGGGCAACTTCTACTGGTTTAGTTTATTTATTCCTGACGACTTCTGCGACCGAAATGAGCTTTCAAAGCTACCTCTTCTTGCATTCTCAAGGCTTCGCAATCAGCCCAAGTACTCTTTTCAAGATGCTTCCGCATTAGGCGGTCGGTAACATAACAGAGACTGATAGTATTAAAAAAGTGGTTATGTCACCTGCCTCAGTTGACGCTCGTACATTCTATTCGGTTCCATTGATCGTGTTTTGTCTAGCATGGTCTTTATAGATTCCAAGCGCCCGTTTGGTTCGCTTCTGCACCAAAACTAATCACTCGGCTCTCCCTCGAATGTGTGCCACGCTATCACGTTCCTCGTCTATTCTGCCTAGCCGCTGTTTGAGTTTGCGTATGTTATATTTAAATAGCCGAGGCGGATTTTCTTGTTCCAAGTTTATTTACTGGAAATTGCACTGCAACCTACTTTTTTATTTTCTCCGTGCTTTATGCAGCCGGATCGTTGTATTGATATATTATACCTTTTTAGGTACTTCCGCTTTTCTTACCATTTTACCGCCTTTATATTTTATCTCTTCAGTTTATTTTTGCTGAACTGTTTCAGGGAACATTTCGTTCTCTAGGAGTTTAACACCTAATTTCCGAAGGTGCCGCCAGTAAGCAGTACCTTGCTTTCTTGCCCCAAGGCTACACGTAACTGCGGAGTGGTCAGAAAACGATGCTGGGTGTTCTCCCCAACCTCCGCATTTGTGAAATAAATGAAGTGACACGTGTATTCTCTCCAGCCTCGCGCGACGGATACCCTGAGAGTGGGTGAAGCTGAATTCTCGGGTACCCCCAAGGCACTATGCCAGGCCTAATACACTGAATTCATCGACAATTTCAGCCAGTAATTCGCTGCTTGCGTTCAATTAGGACTAGTGATCGTTTTATCCTGCGAGGATAACACACAGGTGAAGTCCCCCGTTAGATAACTTGCCTTTCACTAGTGCGGAACTGACGGACATTTTGAAGAACAAAATACGCCTTTCCACTGCCCTGTTCGGCGCATACACACAGGTGACGTGCCATTCGACGTTATTCGATGTGAAATTGCACACAACCGAGCGACCAGAGAAACACATTGCACACTTTCTACACACAGACTTAACCGCTATTTCACAAAAAGCATGCAGCCACCGGAGCATCCAACAACATGACTAACACACGCATTGTAACTAGAAGTGAAACTACGCACCATGCTGCCGGTCTTGCCCTCCCCCTAGATTTTTGTCTCTTGCACTTCCAGTACGTCTAGGTCCAGCTCAGTGAGCAGGCGGTACACCTAACATTGCTTCCTTTTTCCTGCAGGCTTCCGCACATTTAGCGTAGGAAAAGGTCAATGGTCTGTAAGCAGACATTTAAGATGGGGGTGGGTGGATAGAGGCTAGGAGCAGTGAGCTTACCGTTCTCGTCACCACATCGCTATGTGTCTGTCCGGGGCTTATTTGCCTCCAGGTGGATGTCGTTGCACCGGCGTTGTGTCCAGCGGCTTGTGGCCAAGCAGTACACGGGAAATTAAAAGAAATACGAACAAAGCGCACACCCTCCGGCATGTGCTGCGCCTTCTAGCTACAAAATCCGTAAACACTGCGCATGCACACTTCGTGAAAAGGGAGTGCGAAATAACCTGATACTCGTCCTTTGTGCTAACTTACATCCTGTTTCCGCCGCTTGGCTGCGTCGCAATTGACGCCCGTTGGCAGCGCATGACGCCATGTATTTCACTGAGGGCACTGTATACTAAATCAAGACCCAGCAGTTCAAGGCTGATTAACTGAACAGTTTTTTGAATAACAGTTGCGCAGTGAGGTTCCCTGAAGCCCCCACCATAACTCTTCTCCAGCAACAGCACTGTTTCGGCTGCGACTGCGATTTCGCACTGTGGGAATAGCCCTCATGATGCTTTCGTTTTACGCTTTACGCTAAAAGTTTAGGTCGATATGGAATTCCTTTTAGCTAATAAACCTTCTGTATCTCCTCTTCTGAACTTATATTTTCTACAAGTGTTATTGCTGCCACGTGAATATGCAGTAAACGCGGTAAACTAGTTTTCGCCACAGCGAACTGCCGAAGCGTAGTTAGCCCGGATAGGGTTTGCATTAGCAGTTCTGTGGTGTGTGAACTTCATGAACTTTAACAAGTATATTACCCGCCTCAGTGGCTCAGTGGCTAAGGCATTGCGCTGCTAAGCATGAGGTCGCGGGTTCGACTCCCGGCAGCGGCGGCCGCTTCCCGGATGGAGGCGAAAAGCAAAAACGCCCATGTGTACGAGATTTCGGCGCACGTTAGAGATCCCCAGGCGGTCAAAATTATTCCGGAGCCCTCCGCTACGGTGCGCCTCATCGCCTGGGTTGCATCGGTGCGTTAAACCACACAATCAATCAATCAATCAATCAATCAATCAATCAATCAATCAATCAATCAATCAATCAATCAATCAATAATTATGTTTATTACACTCTAGGAACTAACAGAACTGACCCACTATTATTACAGCTTTAATGTCATATGGGAGTAATGTCATATGGGCGTAGTAGCCGCCGATTAAGATAGGCAGCTTATAAAGAAGATAATCTTTCTTGCGCTACTTAAACCCATAAGTTTTGGTCTGTCGGTCTGTCTGTCTAGCTGTCTGTGACTCGATTCAGCCTCCGGCCAAAGCATAGTATATATTGCGCAATAGTCTTATACAATCACAGCCAAAGGTAAACGTCTATGCCCGGTTTATATGTTCATACTTGTCAACTTCGTTGAACATGAACAGGACATTACGCAAATACAAGACAGAAAATTGTACACAAGGGATATTTACAGTGTTCCTTTATTAAAAATTTGTGGATGCTTGGTTTTTCGATAGCAAATGATATTCTACATCTACTGCAGAATACCACCGCCTGCTGTTGTCACGCACCCACGCACCCACGCACCCACACGCACGCACCCAAGGGGGGAATTGGCAAGAGCGAAATCGGTTTTTCCACTAGCTAGGTTCTACGTTCTGCTTTGAACGCACGTGGAACACGGCTACACTGTTCTACAAACCTTGAAGTCAGCCGCCTCGATTCACGCGCGTCACCACCGTACTGCAGCGCTGGCATCGAGTAACCCGGCCTGTAGCAGTGGATAGCAGTAAATTCAAATCGTTTTGAGCAAACTATTGGTGTGTTTACCTTGGGATGAGCGAGGTGGTACAGGAACAGCATGAGAGGTGAGCGGGAAAGCAGAAGGGGGCTTTTCCTTGGCATATGTCCACAAAGACTATCGTCTTTTGATGATATTGGCAACGGAAGAAGCAGATACGCGGCCAATTGTTTCTGTAAGCGAGCCACTCAAACCTCGCAGACTTTCGATTGGTAGGCGTTGTTCCCGTCCCCGTCAGCGTCATGTCAAAAGGCGGTCTGCCAACTCGGAAACCTGCATCGTCATCGTATCGTGATCTTGCTGGCCAAGCCAACGCAGCTTTACGGGAAGCTTGGTAATAGAGTAAACCGTTTACTATGAACCAACGAGATAGCATTAGGCACGCTTCAGGGATCGGTAAATAACCAAAGGCACCACCACAACCCATCAACGCTGGGCAGGCGACGCTTTTGTTCACCGAAAATGCGAGAAAAACTGTAACATTTCATGATTTCTGCTTTGTGACGCACGTGTGAGAATGGATGACATATCTTTGTCTTTATCTTAAAGTTGTTTGTGGCCACGGTAGGACGAAGTCCTATGCCAAAGACTTCCATCAACGTCTATCGATCCTTAAGAGCCGATAGTGTGATTCTAGAATCATTGGGATGTTTTTTAGCAAATGTTCGAAACCACGGTTCCCAAATTTTTGTCTGGTAAGGAAACGCTGTTTGTGTCCCGGGAAGCATCACCTAGAATCGTTCAACGTATCTAGTACAGCCTCCCGTAGTATCATCATCATCATATTTATCACCAGCACCAACCTATCTACGCCGACTGCATTGCAAAAGCCTCTACCATTATTCCCCAATTATCCCGTGGTATAAGGCGGAATTATATACAGGACCAGGCAGCCTGTGGGACCTGGTACAACGCTCTAGAGGCGTAGCATGGAAGGTGCATACAGCACGCAAGGACAGCGACAACACTTCTCCAGCGCGTTATTCTGCGCCAAAGCGCCTTGTACATTTCTACTTGACACCGTTCGACGTACATGCCGGAAAAATGGCAGACACGGCAAACACGCAGGAAATGGTGAGATCGCAGCAACAAACGGTACAACATAAGTGTATAAGTGTGAGCTTTCAGCAGCACCTATGACCACCCAATTTAGCGATTGCACTTCATTTAGCGTGCTCAGAGCGCCTATCAGCACTCATTTAGGCATTAAGGCAAAACAATGGCCCTACTATATCTCCTTTGATATCAGCACCGACTACTAGTCAAATAATGCTTTCGTTTTTATTGCCCAGCATAGTTCCGATTTACGTCGCTTTCCACAGCGTGGAATTCAAGTCGGACAGACAGCGTCACGGGCGGTGTGCAAAATATCCCGATTTCTAAAGTCCCTTGTTCATAAGCCGCTCACACCTTTGCCTCTTGCCGATTGCCCAGCGGCAGAAGGTATGTCTTTAGGTTCTGTGAATCAATTGTAATCCCACCGCATTCTACGCTTGTTTCGTTTTGATTCGAATTTTTTGTTGTCTGGCATTTAAAAACATATGCAAAAACCGCAGAAGAATACGACCGGAACACTCTAAGAAAAAAATCAGGTGGTAGTTATGAAAGCATACAACGGCGATTCGTCAGCCGGCAGCGCGTGAATAAAACTGAAAGCCAATCAGACAGTGGATCTGGCGAATTCCCAATTCACGGTGAATTCATGATGTCTAGAACAGGGTCCAAGGTATTCGGGCTGAAAGCGGGAGTGTGATGTATTAAAACATGTCGCGCGTGTGCTTTCCAAATTTCTCTGTAGCAACGGGAATTCGGAAGCGCGAATGGCTAAGCGTTTTATCAAAATCTAATTTTCAACACTTCGCCTTTTCTTTCTTAAGCATGCCCTAATTTGTAATCTTGCCTGTCTGTGGATTTGCGCCTCCCTTTCGTTTGCACTATTCATTAAAATAGCGATACTTGCCTTTGTTGATTTCTTAACATCGGCCCACAGCAGACAAATTTACTTTAAGATGAATGCCTTGCGTCTAGCGTACTGCTAAGCATAACAAGCGGCCGCTGCACAAAGGCATATAGCCGGCTGCACCAGCAGTCCGGCTATATGAAAGAAGAAAATACATTTATCTCTTCTTGCTCTTGTTATCCTAGAGGAAAACTTGTCTTCCTATTGAAGCGGGCACCAGGTTTTCCTCTCGTGGTTAGAATAAGCACTAAACTTCTGTCCAAGGTGATTACTCCTTCCTGCGTTTTGTTTGCAGAGCTGGAGAGAAATACCTCGGCACGCCTATTGTTTATTAGTTTAGATGCATGCAGTTTTGTTTTGAGCCCCATGGCCATTATTTCTCATTGTAGTTCGTCGAGCGATGTTTTCATGCCTTTTGCAATCTAAAACAGCCAGGCTGTGTTGCCCGCAAAAAAGGCTCAAGTATTTCACGTTTATCTTTAATCCTATGTTTTTATGCCCAACCATCCTGATCGCCCTCTCCTCCCCCCCAGATATGCTGTGAATATTTTTGGTAGATGAATCCTCCCTGTCTTACTCCCATTTGGATCGGGAATGTATCGCTTTTCTTATAAAGGGTTACCTTTGTCGTATATTCTTTATCAATGCTTTATGGAAGTACTATGCAAATATCCTCTATTCACTTGCGTTTAATGCTTGTAGCACGGTTGCAGTGAGTACGGAATCAAACGCTTTCTCCTAGTGTGTAAATGATATGTGCAGAGGTAAGTGCAATCTGGAGAATCCTCTATTAAGCGATTGACCACATGGATGTGATCCATGGGGGACTACCTTTCTTAAACCCAGGTAGCCCTCTGTGTTGCTTAAAATCCAGGCTCTCAACCATGCGGCTAACTATAACTTTGGTTAACAGCATATTTTCAGCTCACAGGAGGCTCATGGGAAAGTAATTTTTGTGGTCTTTCTGGGCTTACTGAATATGAATCGGGAAAAGTTTGCCGTTTTTCAGGCTATGGGCAGTTTGGACTCCTATAGAATATCGGAAAAAGTACACCAAGCGTTTCCAGTAACATATCTCCTCCGTCCTTCAACAAAACACCCTCGGTTATGCCATCGTCCTTAGGAGCTTTTCCTGTTTTCATATCTTTGGGATCCTCTCCTACATTCTCTTTATTAGTGGCAGGAAATCGCAAGTTCAGCTTGCCCTCTCAGCAATTTCCACTGGTCTAACGCCGCTGGCATGTAGCCGGGTGTAGAATCATTCTGCTACCTCTATTGTGTAGTGCATTTATAGATTTTGAGAATCCGAAATTTCAACATTCGGTTAGTTCTATCTAACATCAAAGTCACGGGTAAAATCGGCAGTGCTATGAGCGCAATAAAGTTTGTAACTCGGGCACTGAAGTCAGACCAAACAAGCAGGAACAAACGTAAAAAGCCCCAGTGGGGTCAATTTGGCGCTGCACTGTTGATTAGTAAAGCGCCCAAATATTCTTAAACCAAGCTGGAGGTTAAAATACGGCAGCAAAACAGCAGATAGCAGAATAACAAATGATTTGTCAGTGAAAATTTCCTCACGTATTCTATATTTGTGCAAAAAATAACGTAAATACAGATAACTATTGTTGATTCACGCGGACGTCCATCACTTCCAAACTGCAATAGTGCACAGTTTAAATTAGGACAACACTTCAACCTTCTTTTCAGACCATAATAAAGCAGCCCCGATGCTTTTCTCGAAAACAACGCTTCCGTTTCTTGAAAACAAAATGTCAAAGGCGTGCCGTGTTACACTTCGAGCTTATCGCTGCGCGTTGGGAAATGAGAGGTGTTTCGTATTTGGGCGTGCAGCAGCAGCCAGAGGATGAGCAGCTCTAACATACCAACACCAAAACTCCATGAAGCCGGAAGATACGTGAACGGCTTAAGGGCTCTCCCAAGCCAGTTGGCCTTGTCCAAATAAGGTAACAACGGCTACTCTTCTTATAAATTTTGACATTGCCACATCTGTTATTCGGGGAATGGTTCCTTTGATTTCTGCCAATATTATTCCTAATACACATTATCTGGAGCCTACTGCGTAATGACAATAATGCAATGTGAAATCGAGTTTTACTGTGATCAAGAAAATAAATTGTTTCCAACAATTACCAAGCGTCCTTTGCTATTGCGGCACAGTTGTGGTCCGTTTTTTTTTCATTTCGGTGACCAGCACTATTGGGATCACCGAAGCTGGCAGTAGGACCTGCCGTTCTAAGAGATGGTCGGGAGTGAGGTGTCTGTGAGAGATACTGTAGCGGAGACTCAATGGGACAGAAGGGATGGGAAGTAAAAATTGGTGGATATTTTTACTAGGGAGGGCGAAGTGCGCGAAGGTGTGCAGGGAACGACTGGCAGGAAGAGAACGTGAAGTCGGTTATTTATTGTGCAAGTCACAGACATCTAGCGAAGGGCTTCATTAGGGGCAAAATACCCACAAAGTCTGTAGAGAACAACCATACATGCACCAAGGAAGGATTGACGACGCTATGGCATAAAGAGGGAGAAACCGTCTGCCTAATTTTACGGAAAACTAACGATCTGCGCCATAACCGCCAGCTACCGTACCCCGTCAGAAATTGAACGCTCTGAAAGAGTAGAATCCGGGATTTCAGCGAGCACCCACGCAAGCAGGATAGCTTTTCCTATGTGGCCGCGTTGCACCAGAAGGCTAAGCGATACTGCTTTGAAAATTTCTTCTATCACGGCTCGTTAGAGACATAAAGCAGCGTCAGGGCTTGGTTAGCGTCGAACGTCTACCACATCTGTTATTCTCATCAGCTTTAAACTGCTGCACCACAAATTCCAGGACTACATTGCCACAAACAAAACTGGTTGCATATTATTGCACATAAATAAAGTTGCACCAAGGTTGTTCCTACAAGCTATTTGTCGGTAGTTATGTTTGGCAGTTTAGCGTCAATTTGTGCAAAGACGGACTGACGCTTTTGGTGATGCCATTATGGTGCCCATACGAGAGTGACGAATCGGAATAACTTATCATATTTTACATCTCAGTTTCTGTGCTTGCTTGTGAACTGAAAAATTGGCGTCATATACAAGGAATGCAGCCAAGTATCCATGATCATCAAATAGTAATGGTGCCTTAGGGCTATGTGACAGGAACGAGGTGAGGCCGCCCGAGGAAATGCCTAAAGCCGAAAATACAAATTAGGCCAGTGCCGATATCATGTGTAATTACTCGATCCGAGATACCCGGAGTGTTTAAATAAGGACACATGACCCCCGACATCGAGCGTGCAGGTGTGCTTGCGATAAAAGTTGCAAAAGGCCCACGGCCATTTCCTATTCCAGTTACTTGTTCGTGACAAGTACATGTGAAGAGAAAAAGCCTCAGTTCACAAGTCATATGCGTCAAATATTAAGGTAATGCCAAATGTCGGACGCTGTATTCTCAAAACAGAATTTAGGGCATTACCTCACGCTCTTCTACAACACACCGCCGCAGACTTTCCTCGTCGCAAGACGTAAATATTTTTGTTTCTGCTTTCTTTTGGAAGTATTTTAAGCGTAGCTTCTGAATGCATTTAACCCTGCACCCGAACAAAAATCGATCTGTGGCTCTACCTTTACTGGAAAGACGCCTCACACCTAAGTAAAAATGCCCATTGCGAGAAAGGGATTATTTTTTGGCCAGTTTCAATTATTGAGCGAAGAGAAATTATACTTGATTATTCTTTTACCTGGAAATCTAATTCTTGTTTAACACCTTCCTGCCATCTGCCATCTGACAGTTTCAAAACACGCTGCATGTAACATTGGATATACCTCTGGCGTTGTTCACGCAACTGGATCGCCAAGGCCCGTATTTTTACGTAGAGAGCTCGTCGCGTACGATTTGAGCCTGAAGAAACGTGCCTCTGTTCGCGTCGGCAAAATCTTGCAGCCTTTTGCCCTTAACAGCGTCCTCCTATGAGCGAGCTTCGCGCATAAACGAAGCGCATTTTTGCAAAGAGTATTATCTGGAATGTTTTGCTGGTGCTGTCGGCTGTGTGTCGGCAAGGCGACTCTCGTCCACGTGCCATTGCAACATTGCAAGAATGTGTGCGTTTCTGTCTATTGCTCTTATTTGCTGTTCATAATATCAAGATGCATTGGCCTGGAAGAAAGTCTTAGAAGAGAACCTATGTCAATAGCCATTACTGGGGTTGCTTGCGAAATTCTGTCTGCAAGGCTGCATCGCCACACTAATCACAGGTATTCGGTCTGGCAGTAGACATTTTTGGCGTAGTTTTTGTGATTTGTTCTCTATTGCGACACGCATGGCAGTGCACATGTCTATAGAGACATGAAGCGAAACGTCACCATACAAGGATTAACTAAGGAGGTCCTGAGGAAGCTTGACAAGAGGAATAATACTTCTAAGATTATTATTATCTATGGCATGAAATAAAGGCGGGAAGGTTCTCCAGTTTTGCTCCTGTTTCAAGAAGAGGACAAAAACACACGGTCAATGCCTGCGCCATTATACAAAAATGAAACATTTTCGTTTTCAGACGGTACAAAGGTCGCGAAGCTACACGTTGAAGCCCTATCTTTTGGCATTGTTGCTCATAGTGCCCTTTTGATACCTGAAACTTTCTATCAACATTTATTTCCCTATGAGAAGCAAATGTTGCCATTAGTATTGATGGCGTTGGAACATCTCGAAATAGAGAGGTTGGTTTCCCGATACAAACACGCACGAGGGACACGAAATGCGAGAACAGAAAACTTAGGTGCGATCTTTTCCTTATCTAGCCCTGTTCCTTAAGTTAGTCGTTTTCCTTTGGGCCCCGCACTGGTATTTTACATTCCGAAATGTTAGTCTGTTATTCAGTAATTCATTTATATGTACGAAAGCACGCGGTTTTGCTCTACTGGTAGCTCTGACAGCGTCAGTCTAATGTGATTATGCAAAAAAATTGTGAATAAATGTTGAAATCGATAAGGTTTTCTTCCACCTTAAAAACAACGTTTCGGGATAAATGTGCTTGTCTAAAAGTATTTTTGTAACACCTCCTTGCTTTCCTCTTTAAAACAAGTACTTTGAGGAGGCTTGAAGTTGATTAGTTGAGAGCTTTTTTGAAGCCCCAAATGGTTACGTAGCGATTACAGGTTACGGAAGCGGATGAAGAGCACACAAGCAAAATCGCGAAACAGCAAACGGTTTGTCCCTCTTTCACAAACACACACATACACACACACCACACACACACACACATATATATATATGTATATATATTTATATATATATATATATATATATATATATATATATATATATATATATATATATATATAGATGACAAAATGCGAGGGCGCCTTTTATGAATTAGGACAAAACAAGGCCTTAGGACGCTGTCAGTTCACGTTTTTGGCAACCTGCCTAGGCTTTCTGTGACTTCATCCACGTTTGCTCATAATAATCATTTTCAAAATGAGGCTGTCTACGCCCACCACAGGGCAAAGGCCTCTCCCAGAGATCTCCAATTATCCCGGTCAAGTTATAACTGCGACCACTTTATCCACGCCAACTTCTTCATTTCATCTGCCCATGTAACTTTCTGGCACCATATACAACGCTCGCCTTCTCTAGAGATCTAGTCTGTCACTTTTAATGACCAACAAACATGTTGCCTTTGCATTACATTATCTGCCGACACCCATTTTTTTCTTTTTAAGTTCTACTAATTCTCTTAACACGCGATTCTTTTCAGACCCCCTTACCTCTAATGTTGTCACTAATGTTACGCCTATTATCTTCTATTCCCTTGCTGGCTGAGCCGCCCTCAATTTAAGTTGAACCCTTTTAGTGAACCTCCCCATTTTACCCTGTAGGTGAGTACCGGCAAGCTGCCGCTGTCATACACGTTTCTCGAGAGGGACAATGTTGGCTGCAATTCATTCTCTTACAATGGCTGGTGAATGCTCTCGACCCTTCTATGTATCTCCACTTTATGGCTGCAATCCTGGGTCACTGCTTGCCCTAAGCATACATATATATATATATATTATATATATATATATATATATATATATATATATATATATATATATATATATATATATATATATATATATATATATATATATATATATATATATATATATATATATATATATATATATATATATATATATATATATATATATATATATATATATATATATATCAAGGTTGCAGTCGTCATTGCCAGTGCTATTCGGCTTTTTTCGAAATATTTAATAGGGCCGAATGACGTGTGCTTCTCACGTTTCTTTGATTCTTTGATAAATAAGCGAAAATATAAGTCGAGAAAAAATCCGCCGGTTTTCCGGGAGCGGAAAAACGGCAACGGGAGCGGCAACCTTGCTAGGTATCTTTCTTTACCGAGTCCCTCGTCCCGTATCCCTCTGTTCTGCTATATATATATATATATATATATATATATATATATATATATATATATATATATATATATATATATATATATATATATATATACAAAGTAAGAAACCTCGGTAACAGCAACAGCGGAGGGTTTATTTCGACGTTTCGACTTCGAGACAAGTCTTCTACAGAAATGATGGCTTCGGTCGTTTCGGAAGAGAGCATATATGTCGAAAGTGGAAAGCGGGTTTACGAATGGCCAACGATACCACACACAAACATACGTGAAAAGCACAAACACAAAGCGGGAATCTTCCTTATTGGTAGAATGAACAAAAAATGAACAACGAAGAGAGAGACGCCAAGATAGTTGGAAAGAAAAAAAAAGAAAAAAAGGAAGAAAGGGAGATGAAAGAGCACTGAAGAGAAATTCGAGTGATGGCGGAAACGCGAAAAGCTCAACAGCGTCCGAAAGTGGGGTTGTAGAACAAAGGAGAGAAGGCAATATATCTTCCGCCGCTAGCCGTCACCATGCTAACGCCCAGACGCTCCGAGGGATCGCGTTTCCGTTGATTGAAAGCGAGTGTCCCGCCATATGTTCGGAAAGTGCAAACAAGGCATTTTACAGCCCGTTAATGGGCCCAGACAAACAGAGTTCCGGTTCGCGACGCCGCGTCAAGTGAGCCACGCATCACCGAACATCATGCCAACCAGGAGAACATCAATGCAGCAAGCCCGGCCGCCACAGCGGAGAACCCCGAGGACCGCCGCCACCCCCCCATTGTGAACACGGTTCAAGTGGCCTTTCCCGGAGTTCTGGCTGAAAACATCGACGTGGAGTTTCCGACAATCGCCCAGAGCATGACGCCCGGAACACCTGTGCAACAACGCCGCTCCATATTGACGACCGATAACCTACGCCAGCCGCCCGCACCTGCTCCCCGCATTAGGACCGACTGATATGTACATGGTGAGTCCGGTTCTGTGCCTACATTCCACAGCGCCACATTCCTAAAAATAAGAAAACTTTCTGACAAACGAATTAGACATGATCTTCATAAATCAACGCTTCAAGTGTACCTAAAAGCTGGAGTAACCCCTAAAGGTATCACGCTCTCTCACGCGCCTTCTATAACGAACCTTGATCATCACGACCGACTAGCATGGCAGAACGTTCTCTCAAGTGCTTCTCTCGAACTTGTAAAAATCGCCATCAATCATAGCGAAAAACAGGTGAAACAGCTAACTGCCCAAACGATAGCTCTTATCCGCTCCAACGGGCCCCTGTCACCAGACGAAATAAACTCCTTAGCGGAGTTCGAAAAAGCTAAACATCGTGACCTCATAGACACAAAAATTCGCAAACTAAGACGAGATAGAGTTCCCAACCCTACTTTGCCTGAAATTTCGCCTTTCAACTATAGCCCCGGCCCTCAACCACTTTCTTGCATAGTGAATAACCAACCTACTATAGAACCACGCGGCACCGCTATCGTAAACTTATCTAGTACTGCCCTGTCACCTGATGAAACAAAACTACTCTCGAAGGGGCGAGAACTTCTGCCCCACAACCGGCTGCTTTAATGAATTCCAGTTACTTCAAGACCTAGATAACTTTGCAAGAAATTTAAGACTAAGAGAATACTTTTTAGATAAGCCTCCTAACGTTCAAGATGCGCAGACACGCCCAAACATGGATTGGACGCCAGGCACTCAACGTGACGAGTGCCTGAATCTGTACATCGCCGCTGTGCAAAAAGATGTCATGCGGGAATATAAAATTCACAAAGGTAAACGTCAAAATTTAACAAAGTCTGAAAAAGCGTGCTTGAAGGGTTTGGAAAATAGAACTGACATAACAATTAAGCCTGCCGATAAAGGAGGAGCGATTGTAATCATGAATACTGTGGATTACATTCGAGAAGGGCACCGGCAACTTGATGATTCAAACTTTTATGAGCGCCTTGCGGAGGACCCCACGATTGAGCACACCAAAATCGTAACTTCGGTATTAAAAGATCTCTTGGACGGGGGAAAAATAACCTCCAGTGAGCACAGTTTAATGCGACCAGTGCAACCCCGTCCGGGCCGATTTTACATGCTTCCTAAGATCCATAAAACTGGCAACCCAGGGCGCCCAATCATATCCGGCATTGGCACAATCACCGAACCCATATCGGGGTTTGTGGACAAACTAATAAGGCACATTCCCAGCGTCCTGGACTCGTACATAAAAGACACCACGGATTTCCTCAAAGTTATTTCGGATCTTCGTGTACCAAAGGACTCGTACCTAGTAACCCTTGACGTATCTTCCCTTTACACTAACATCCCCCATGACGAAGGGATAGCCGCACTAACCAGCATGTATGCGCTCCATAAACAGCCAGATACCCCAGACTGCCATGTAGTTGCGAGGTTAGCGGCCCTCGTCTTAGAACTAAATTCATTTGAATTCAACAATGAGTACTTTCGGCAAGTTAGTGGAACCGCCATGGGAACCAAGATGGCACCAAGCTACGCCAATCTGTTTATGGGGAAGTTAGAGGCCACATTCCTGTCTGAATCCCACTTAAAACCCCTCCTGTACAAAAGGTACATTGACGATATCTTTTTTATTTGGACCTACAACGAGGATGAGCTCCTCCACTTCATCGACTGTTACAATTCTGCACACCCGATCATCAATTTTACTCACACCTACTCTCAAGAGAGCATAAACTTCCTGGATGTGACCGTGACAATTGAAGACGGTGAACTCACGACAAAGCTGTATCGGAAGCCAACAGATCGCCAGCAATATCTACATTACCAAAGCGATCACCCACGTCACTGTAAGAATAGCATTCCTTATAGCCAGGCCCACCGTTTCAAACGAATCTGCTCAAAATCGGAAGATTTCACTACCAACACCAAAAATTTAAAAACCATGCTGGAGGGGCAGGGGTACCCAGCGCGTGTAACTGATGACGCCATAAAAAAGGCCGAAGCACTCAACCGCGTGGACCTAATTGCGAACCGTCCCCCACAACGCGACTTACAACGAACAGACCTATGCTTAACGTACAGCACCAACTTTCCTAACGTAAAAAACATCTTGAAGCGGCACTACAACATTCTCGGACAAAGTGAACGCCTCAAACGGGCGTTTCCGTCCGTTCCAGGCGTCGTCTACCGACGATCCCGGAACCTCAAAGACACACTCGTGAACGCAAGGACAAATTCATTGTCCGCGCATAATGAATGCCGGCCATGCCTGAAACCGCGGTGCCTTGTCTGCAAGGCAATGCAAAAGACAAGCATTGCTCAAAGCTCCAACTCAGAGTACTCTTTAAAAATTCGCGGGAACATGACGTGCGACACTTCCAATGTGATTTATTTGATTGAATGCAATGTGTGTCGAATGCAATATATAGGGCAGACAGGGACCTCTTTCAGGCTCCGGTTCAATAATCACAAAGCGCACTCCAAAACGCGCCCGACCCTGCCCCTCTCCAGACACCTCAGCCTTCCAGATCATTCTTTCGATAAACTAAGCGTCACGCTCTTAGAGACGGGGTTCAGGTCAAACCGGGAAAGAGAACAACGTGAATCATACCTCATATACCGATTCAATACAATCAAAAAAGGTATAAATGAGGACCCAGGCACACTTGCAGCGATTAAAACATTGTCATCTACCTAACCGTATCAGTGGCGCTGTGGGTGTAGCCGGAACCGGACTCTCGAAATCACATGCACGTGTGTTTGTTCAGTGGATTTTTCCCACATTGCTGATGTCTTTCCGTTTTTGTTTTCATTTTTATTCCTTCTCTCCTTTTCCGCTCTTCGTGTTCACTCCTATCCCCTTTTTTTTTCTTAATTCTCTCTTTTATAATCTTGTGTTATAGCTTTGGAAACCTTTTCTAAATCTCCGTCACAATCTTACAATTAAGTAATGTTGCTTAGTGTCGGTCCTGTTTCAGCAATAACTTCTGTTTACCTTCTCACCAAAACACGTCTTCGAAAATTGGTTGGGGGATTTAAACGTTTGGATATGGCGCATAACCCGGAAGATAAGCAATACAATTTTGGGGTCTGCGTTATTACTCGAGCGCACATATCTTTGCCGCTGTTATCACTATTCGCCCCCGCGGACTGGTTACATTTTTGACTGCTTGCAAATCTATTTTTCCCTCCCTTGCACCTACAGTCGTCTTCTAAGCCCGGCTACCGAACCATCGGGGTTTATTTTCTCGGTTTCCCCCCCCCCCCCCCATCCCGTTGAGCAGCTTGCGTTCTGGTTTGGCTGTTTTCCCTCCCATCCCCCACTCAGCGGAGGGGAGACACCGACGACGCACGGGTTGTCGCTGAACTGCAAAGTGGCAGCTCTTAACAAAGACCTGAAAACTCGGCCTAGCGCCCCGTTCTCGGAAGGCGTCCATCCGGCGAGGGAACGGTGGAATGGTGGCGGACCGTTTCCTTCTGCACGAACACAAAACGTCCTTTAATTGTCTCAGCTCCGGGAACGGGCCCATAAACGGGCTGTAAAATGCCTTGTTTGCACTTTCCGAACATATGGCGGGACACTCGCTTTCAATCAACGGAAACGCGATCCCTCGGAGCGTCTGGGCGTTAGCATGGTGACGGCTAGCGGCGGAAGATATATTGCCTTCTCTCCTTTGTTCTACAGCCCCACTTTCGGACGCTGTTGAGCTTTTCGCGTTTCCGCCACCACTCGAATTTCTCTTCAGTGCTCTTTCATCTCCCTTTCTTCCTTTTTTTTTCTTTTTTTTTCTTTCCAACTATCTTGGCGTCTCTCTCTTCGTTGTTCATTTTTTGTTCATTCTACCAATAAGGAAGATTCCCGCTTCGTGTTTGTGTTGTTCACGTATGTTTGTGTGTGGTATCGTTGGCCATTCGTAAACCCGCTTTCCACTTTCGACATATATGCTCTCTTCCGAAACGACCGAAGCCATCATTCCTGTAGAAGACTTGTCTCGAAGTCGAAACGTCGAAATAAACCCTCCGCTGTTGCTGTTACCGAGGTTTCTTACTTTGTGTTCACCACGCCTTCGGCCCCATCGCCAGCATGCCAGTTATATATATATATATATATATATATATATATATATATATATATATATACGCTTAACACTTCCACTGCATCGCCACCTACCTGAAGCGGCTGTGCTCTTCTGAAGCAATGAGCAATGTTTTTTTCTTCCGCACGTTATTGTGAGGCCCACGATTTGCGTATGCTTATTCAGTGGGATAAATATGCTTTACAATTTGTACACGAGTTACGTAGGAAGGCAATGTCATCAGCAAATCTGAGGCTACTGAAGTATTCCTTATTAACTCTCACAACCCCCTGTTCGCGACCCAATGTACTGGATACATCTTCTACACATGCTTTGAATAACAATGGGCAGATTGCGTGCCCTTGCCTGACGCCCTTATAGGTATTTCACTGCGGTCCTAATGAAGGACAAAGGTAGCTGTGGGCACATTGTACATACCCGCTATTATTCTGACGCAATGCTCTTCTATACCATAATTCCGCGGAGCCGGAGTAACTGCTGAGGTTTCGACCATGTCAAATGCTTTGTTATATTCTTTGAAGGCTATACATTGCGGATGAGGTTACTCGCGCATTTATCTACCACCTGATTGATGGTGAGAATATGGTTCATTGTTTAATAGCTTTTACGAAACCCTGCTTGTTTATCATGTTGACTGAAGCCTAAGGTGTCATAAATGTCGCGAGCAATAACCTTGGTACGTATCCTGTATACGACTGACAGGAAGCTGATCGGCCCGATTTCAAGTCCTTCATGTAACCTTTCTTTTAGATAGGGATGATGTTCGCGTTGTTCTGAGATTCCGGTACCCTCGAGGTCATTAGCTATGAATGAATGAATAAATTTATTGTTGACAAGGCGCAAACAAAGTCCACCAGCAGGCGCAGTTTGTCTCACCTAAGGGTGGACACCGGAACGCCTGCTGTTGTTGGGGGGGGGGGGGTATGCGGAACACATTTGTACAGGAAAGGGAGGATGCAGAGGAGAGCATACACATATATATATATATATATATATATATATATTTATATATATATATATATATATATATATATATATATATACGTTTATATATATATTGTAACGAAGATAGAGAGCGACCGCTAGAGCACCAGTCTCCCCGAGCGGGTATGTGTTCGGCTAAAGCGGAGGCTGACCTTCTGAGTGGCGTCAATCCCCCTGTGGGTATATGTCCCCGTAGCGACACAGCGGCAGCTCCATCGACAGTGCTTCGGCGCGTTACCTGCCCGCGGACGCCAGACCTCGTTTGGACTCTGAAACGGCCAGACCTCGTTCGTGCCTCTTGCAAGACCTGCCAATAAACCCCATTATATTTTGGAGAGGTCCTACTCTTCACGCGATCCCCAGCCTGGAACTACGAAGCAAGCGAGTGCTCTCGCCCCTGCATTGAGAAATCGACGACGAAATGGCGTCGCCACAGCAGGCACCCATTGTGTGCTCCGGGTCTCTTCGCCAACGCGACCCCGCCTTTTTCAATGGCAAATACGACGCCGATGCCGAGGATTTGCTGTCTGCCTACGAAAGGGTGAGCGCCTACAACCGATGGGACGACGGGATGAAGCTGAACAACGTCGAGTTTTCCCTGACCGAGCTCGCCAACACGTGGTTTCATAACCACAAAACGCGCAAGAAAACCTGGCCTGAATTCACGACTGAGTTCATTAAGGCGTTCGGTCGCCCCGCTGTGCGCAAGCTTCTCGCTGAACAGCGGCTTCGCGTGCGAGCACAGCGAGACGACGATGGTTACACCAGTTACATTGAGGACGTCGTGGACCTCTGCAAGCGGGTGGATCCTGCGATGCCTAAGCCCGACAAGATCAGGCACATCCTCAAAGGCATCGAGGATTATGCATTTCAGATGCTCCTAGGCAAGAACCCGCAGACTGTTGACGAAGTCCTCAATTGGTGCCTCAGCTATGACGAGCTGCGTAAACAGCGTGTTGTGACTCGACAACGCACACTGCCCAACGAAGACGTTTCACGAGGGACACTGTCGTCATTGGCCGTACCTTCCGACCTTTCTCCTCTTCTGCCGCACATCGAGGCGTTCGTGCGTGCATAAGTTTCGCGGCAGCTGGCCCTGCTTCCTAGCGCTCGAGAGCCTGCCTTTCCGCTGCCCCCGACTGTGCGGCGAGTGATTCAAGAACAGGTCGCCGAGGCACTTCCCTCAGCCTGCGAACCGCCACACGTGCCTGTATCCGTGGCTTCACCCTTGACCTCACACTTAGCGTCAGCAGTGGCACCGCCCTTTTCAACTACCGCCGCCGCGCCTCTCGCTTCCCCAGTAGCATCGACCCTAACGGTACCCATGGCCGCGCCTCTCGCTCACCGGCTGCGATGAACTACGCTTCAGTCGTACGACAACTGGAGCCAGGCGCCTTTCAGGCATATCAGTAGACGGCACCCCAGCGGGTGACACGGTGTTCTCGACCGGCACCTCAACAGCTCAATCCTTGGCGCACACCAGACAACCGCCCGATATGTTACGCATGCTGCATGCCCGGGCGCGTGGCGCGGATGTGCCGTCGGCGGCCACCACTTGATCGCGATGTCCACCCTGTATCAGCCTACGGATCTCAGCCGTATTTCGCCCCCGGTGATTCAGGACCGACACCGAGCTCCTGTACTAGCGAACCACCACCATTTTCGAGCCGTCGCCCTTCTTCACCGCGTCGCCGCTCCGTGTCGCCCATTCGGCCCCGACAAAATCCGGTTGCCGAGGGAAACTGAAGGCTGCAGTTCCCGAGGCAAGAACTGCACGAACGTCAAAATTCCGAAGTCCTCTTATATCACCCGCTAACGTTATAGATGTGACTGTGGAAGGTGTCGCCGCACTAGCGCTTGTTGATACGGGAGCCGCAGTGTCAGTGTTAAGTGAACGTATCTGCCGCTCGTTGCGTAAAGTCACAACACCTCTCGGTGGACTTACTCTTCGGACTGCCAGTGCGCAAGAGGTTAAGCCGCTAGCCATGTGCAACGCTCGTGTCCTAATCCAAGGCCTCAATTACGTCATCGAGTTCGTTGTGCTCCCGTCATGTTCTCACGATATCATTCTTGGGTGGGACTTTCTATCCCGTCATCACGCCATAATCGATTGTGCTCGTGCGCAAGTTGAACTTCTACCGTTGTAGGAGCCGCCGCAGAACGAACTGTCGATCAAGTAGCTGGTTTCCGAAGATACCGATATTCCCCCGAGCTGCTCCGTGATTGTTCCTGTTTTTTGCAATGTCGCTGCGGACACAACCGTGATTTTCACACCGTCTAGTTTATTTCTTTGGCGCAAGTTGCTCCCCTTACCCTCCGCTGTCCTCGATGTTCGCTCTGGTTCAAGCTTAATGGCGGTCTGCAACGCATCCTCTTGCCCGACAACACTGTTCCACGGGGAATGTCTCGGATTCGTGGAAGCTGTTGATTCCTCGCACGTAGAGGCCGTGCCCGACGAACCGTCGTTCTTCCCTGTGAGTGCACTTAGTCCCGAGTGTACGGCAAGTCCAGACGTGTTCCTACAGTCTATCAACAAAGACCTCACCTCGGCCCAACGCGACCAGCTCATCAACCTTCTACAACGTTTTCGTGAATCGTTCGATTGCCAGCAAGCCACCTTGGGACGCACGTCGAATGTCGCCCACGAAATTGACCCCGGCTCCCACGCACCCCTACGGCAGCGGCCATATCGCGTGTCACCTGCGGAGCGCCGCGTGATCGACGAGCAAGTGGCAGATATGCTTGCTCGCAACGTAATTCGGCCCTCTACCAGCCCGTGGGCCTCCCCCGTGGTACTGGTAACTAAGAAAGACCGGTCGATCCGGTTCTGCATAGATTACCGTCGCCTGAACAAGATTACACGCAAGGACGTCTACCCGCTAACTCGTATCGACGATGCTCTTGACTGCTTACAGGGGGCCGAATTCTTCTCCTCACTAGATTTGCGGTCAGGCTACTGGCAAGTGCCCATGGCCGATGCCGATCGCTCAAAAACGGCGTTGATTACGCCCGACGGGCTTTACGAATTCAATGTGATGCCTTTCGGGCTTTGTAATGCGCCAGCTACCTTCGAGCGAATGATGGACAATGTTTTACGGGGCCTCAAGAGGAAAACATGTCTGTGTTATCTCGATGACATTGTCGTGTTTTCGCCAGATTTCCACACGCACCTTGAGCGCCTTGAACAAGTGTTGACGTGCCTTGCTTCGGCTGGCTTGCAACTAAACTTAAAAAAGAGTCGCTTTGCTGCTCAGAGGCTAACAATCTTGGGCCACGTTGTTTCTAAAGACGGCATACTTCCGGACGCGGAAAAGCTTCGTGCAGTGGCAGAGTTTCCAAAACCGACCACTCTGAAAGACCTTCGAAGCTTTATTTGTCTCTGCTCCTATTTTCGGCGATTCGTTCGATACGTTTCCACCATTATCGCCCCTTTCACACAGCTCCTCAACGGAAGCGCAGAAATTACCGACTGGCCTCCTGCTTGTGAAAAGGCATTTGTGGCTATGCGAAGCCTGCTGACGTCGCCACCCATACTACGCCATTTTGATCCGCTTGCACCTACTGAAGTGCACACTGATGCCAGTAGTGTCGGTCTAGGTGCCGTTCTCGCTCAGCGTAAAGCAGGCTTTCATGAATACGTTGTTCCATACGCCAGTCGCACCCTGACTAAGGCGGAGCGGAACTATTCCGTCACCGAGAAGGAATGTTTGGCTATTGTTTGGGCTATCGCCAAATTTCGTCCCTATCTTTACGGTCGTCCATTCCACGTTGTCACGGATCACCACGCTCTATGCTGGCTGTCCTCACTGAAAGACCCTTCCGGTAGACTCGGACCTTGGCCTCTTCGACTTCAAGAGTACGACATCCGAGTCATATACCGGTCCGGACGCAAACACAGTGATGCCGATGCCCTGTCTCGGTCACCCGTCGTGTCCGACACTGGTTCCCTGTCCACAGCAGACTGCGCGGTGGCGTCACTAGCTATACAAGATATGGCCTCAGAACAGCGTAAGGATCCGTGGATTGCCGCAATCTTGCAATACCTGTCGAGTCCATCAACAGTTCCAGCATCCCGGGCAACGCGCCGCCAGGCTTCACACTGCGCCATACGTGACGACCTGCTCTACCGCCGGAACTACTCATCTGAAGGAAGGAAGTGGCTACTCGTCATTCCTGGCCATTTGCGTTCCGAATTTTGCTCTTACCACCACGCTGACTCACAGTGCGCCCACGCTGGGGTGCTGAAAACGTATCAGCGGCTCCGTTTGCGCTACTACTGGCGGGGGATGTACACATTTGTGATCAAGTACATCCGCCCGTGCACAGAATGTCAGCGTCGTAAGTGTCCCCCTCAACATCCCACGGGAGCATTGCAGCCACTACCGTGTCCAGCACGACCTTTTGACCATGTTGGAATAGATATTTACGGTCAACTTCCCAGCACGGCCGCAGGCAATCGTTGGATTATTGTGGCAGTTGATCACTTGACACGGTACGCAGAAGCAGCTGCACTGTCCACTGCCACTGCTAATGTCGCATCCTTCGTTCTTCAACGTTTTATTCTACGGCACGGAGCGCCCAGGGAGCTGTTGAGCGACCGGGGACGAGTCTTCTTGTCCGAAGTCGTGGAGGCGCTGCTCACTGAATGCCGCGTTGTTCACAGGATGACTACATCCTACCACCCCCAAACCAACGGGATGACAGAACGTTTCAACCGTACACTGGGCGACATGCTGTCGATGTATTTTTCTCGTGACCATTCGAACTAGGACTTAGTTCTTCCTTTCGTCACGTACGCGTATAATACGGCCACGCAGTCAACCACCGGCTTCTCACCATTTTTTCTGCTGTACGGGCGTGAACCTTCCTGCCTACTTGACACCATCCTTCCTTACCGCCCTGACATCTCGGAATGTGTTCCAGTTTCGGAAATCGCCAAGCGAGCCGAAGAGTGCCGCCAACTGGCACGCTACTTCACGGCAGCAGACCAAGGACGTCAGCAGTATCGCCACGGCGACAGTAGTGGAACGCCAACTTACGGTGCTGGCTCCCTTGTATGGCTACGGACACCGTCTACGGCCCCAGGGCTTCCAAGCAAACTTCAGACGAAATACCAGGGCCCCTACCGAGTCGTCGAAAAAACGTCTCCCGTCAATTACATCGTCGAGCCGATCACTCCTAGTACCGATCGTCGCTTCCGTGGCCGCGAGACAGTTCACGTTCAGCGTCTCAAGCTCTATTACGACCCGCTCATCGTCGCATCACCCTGAGTCGCCAAGGATGGCTCCTTCTGTTCCCGGGGGTGATTGTAACGAATATAGAGAGTGACCGTTAGAGCACCAGTCTCCCAGAGCGGGTATGTGTTCGGCTAAAGCGGAGGCTGACCTTCTGAGTGGCGTCAATCCCCCAGTGGGTATATGTCCCCGTAGCGACACAGCGGCAGCTCCATCGACAGTGCTTCGGCACGAGACCTGCCCGCGGACGCCAGACCTCGTTTGGACTCTGAAACGGCCAGACCTCGTTCGTGCCTCTTGCAAGACCTGCCAATAAACCCCAATATAGTTCGCGTTGTTCCGAGATTCCGGTACCTTCGAGGTCATTAGCAATGAATGAATGAATACATTTATTGTTGACAAGGCAAAGAAAGTCCACCAGCAGGCGCAGTTTGTCTCACCTAAGGGTGGACACCGGAACGCCTGCTGTTGTTGGGGGGGGGTAATATATATATATTGTACTGGAGATAGTAGTCTCCGACACGACGACATACCTTGCGGTTAGTGTGCGCCAATCTCCCCTGTACAACCGACGGGGTATGTACCGTAGGAAGGACTACAATGGGCCGCATGATGATGGCAGGTGCAAGGTGCTGCGCGAGAGAAGAGGAGGCACGGTCAGCATCGCGTGGCTCGCTCTAAGAGAACGTACCGAGACATCGGTCTGCGCTGCCTTACCCGTCTCTGGTCTCTGCCTCTTTCCAAGCGTCTTGCCGGTCCCCAGCTATATTCCCCCTTACAGTGTGGTGGAGGTGCAGTTCCCCTTTGCCTTACCAGCCTGGAACTACGGAGCAAGCGCATAATTCGACCAGTATTACAAGAAATTCATCGTGAAATGGCGCCTCCGCAGCATGAACCCATCATGTGCTCTGGATCTCTTCCTCGACGCGACCCTGCCAAGTTCTCCGGCGCCGACGATCATGACGCAGAAGACTGGCTGTCATCCTTCGAAAGAGTGAGTGCCTACAAACGCTGGGATGACCCGACGAAGCGTGCTAACGTCGGCTACAGCCTTACTCAAATAGCCGAACGGTGGTTCCTCAACAACGATGCCGACATGACAACCTGGTCTGCCTTCAAAACGAGATTCTTAGAAGCGTTCGGTCGCCCCGCCGTCCGTAAGCTTAAGGCTGAACAGAGCTTACGTGGGCGCGTGCAGCTTGCCGACGAAACTTACACGAGCTATATTGAGGATGTCGTCGACCTCTGTAGGCGCGTAAGTCCTGCTATGCCCGAGTCCGAGAAGATCAAGCACGTCTTGAAAGGCATCGAAGACGGCGCGTTCCAGATGTTGCTCAGCAAGGACCCCCAGTCGGTTGGAGACATAATCAAATGGTGTCTAAGCTACGACGAGCTCAGGAAGCAGCGCATTTCTACCCGCCAGTGCTTCCCGAATGACGAACGGCATCGGGCCTCACTTTCAGCACTTGCAGTCTCATCTGATCTTGCGCCTCTTCTTCCACACATTGAACAATTCGTGCGCGAGGAGGTTGCGCGTTAACTTAACCTTCAGCCATTGGCATCCACGCCCTCATGCCCGTTACCTACGACAGTACGCCGCGTAATTCAAGACCGAGTCGCCGAAGCGCTGCCGTTAGACCACCAGCCTACATCCTCGAGTGCGCACCTGGCCCCGGCCGTTACTGCTCACCGCGACTCGCCCATGGCTGCGTCCCCCGCCGCACCTGTGGCGGCGCCTCTCTTTTCGGCTATGGCAGCACCTATTCCTTCCACCATGGCGGCACTCTTCGCTACCCCGGTGGCAGGGCATTAAACGTATGCTACGATTTGTGCGCAGCCACCGCCCGCAACATTTCAGCCGCTGCAGTACGCCACAATTCAACGGGTGCTCCCATATCCTCGTGCGGCAGCTCAAGCCCCCAACCCTTGGCGCACGCCCGATAATCACCCCATATGTTTCGCGTGTAACGTTCCCGGACATGTCGCACGTTTCTGCCGACGCCGACCGCTTCAGACGACTGACGTTCCTCGAGCGCCCGCCTTTGGCTCTCCGACCCACTCAGCGTCCGTTCCTTCTGGCTCAACGCCTGCTTTGTATTCACCCGACGGGTTTCCCTATCCTGGCCGCCGTTCCATTTCCCCGATGCGCCCCCGAGTGAACCCTGCAGCCGAGGGAAACTAGCAGCCGCAGTTCCTGAGGCACGAGCTGCGAAACTGTCGAACGTGCTAAGTCCTCATATTTCGCCTTGTAATGTCATTGATGTGATTGTGGATGGTACCCCGGCACTCGCGCTTATTGACACTGGAGCAGCCGTATCTGTGATTCATGAGACTTTTTGCCGCAAAATTCGCAAAGTGATGACGCCGCTTTCAGGATTTACTCTTCGTACTGCCAACGCACAGCCCGTTCAACCGCTAGCCATGTGCACTGCTCGCGTTACCATTCAAGCCATTCCCCACATCGTTGAACTGGTCGTCCTACGCTCATGCTCTCACGACGTCATCCTCGGCTGGGATTTTTTGTCACGTAACCGCGCTGTCATCGACTGCTTCCGTGCAGAAGTTGAACTGTTTTCACCTAATGATGGTGCGGTGGAAACTAGAAGCGTGAAATTGGTTGCTGCCGAAGATGCTACCATTCCCCCATCCTCTTCCGTTCTTGTACCTGTATCGTCACCTGATGTTCCGGACGCCACCGTTCTCTTCACGCCATCCAGTCTGTTTTCGTCGCGCACAAACCTACTCTTGAGGTTCGCTGTCCTGGACATCAAATGCGGTTCGAGCATCATGTCAATTTCTAACCCGTCTCCTTGTCCGTATCGAGTGCTTCGCGGCTAATGTCTTGGGTACGTCGAAGTTGTTGCGCCACACCTCGTTGTCGACATTCCGAACGAGTCAGCCACAGGCCATCTCGACGCGCTAGGCCCCGACACCACTTTCGATCCGGCAGTTTTTCTGCCTTCCATAGATACTGGCCTCACCGCGGAGCAAACAGACGAGCTCCTAGTTCTTCTACAACGATTCCGCACGTCCTTCGACTCCCACCAAACAACCCTAGGGCGCACGTCAACTGTCTGTCATCAGGTTGATACCGGGAACCACGCACCACTGCGCCAGCGACCATACCGCGTGTCACCCAAGGAACGCCACGTTATCGAGGAGCATGTAGGTGATATGCTGTCTCGGGACGTTATTAGACCCCCCACGAGTCCCTGGGCTTCTCCAGTCGTGCTCGTCAGCAAGAAGGATTGGTCTATTAGATTTTGCGTGGACTATAGACGTCTAAACAAGATTACACGGAAGGACGTGTACCCGCTACCTCGAATAGATGACGCGCTGGACTGCTTGCAAGGTGCCGAGTTCTTTTCTTCATTAGATCTGCGCTCGGGTTACTGGCAACTACCCATGGCTGAGGCTGACCGACCGAAAACAGCGTTTGTGACACCGGATGGGCTCTACGAATTCAACATCATGCCCTTTGGACTGTGTAATGCGCCAGCGACATTCGAACGAATGATGGACAATGTTCTGCGTGGGCTGAAGTGGCGTATCTGTTTATGCTACTTGGACGACATTGTCGTGTTTTCACCGGACTTTACGACCCACCTCCAGCGACTTGACCAAGTCCTTACGTGCCTTACTTCGGCTGGCCTGCAAATGAACCTCAAGAAATGCCGTTTTGCTGCCCGCAGACTTACTATATAAGGTGATGTGGTATCTAAAGACGGCATCCTACCAGATCCAGCCAAGCTGCGTGCGGTCCGCGAGTTCCCTAAACCGACCACAATGAAGGAGCTTCGAAGCTTTATTGGGCTTTGCTCCTACTTTCGGCGATTTGTCCGGAACTTCACGTCTATCATCGCACCATTGACGCAGCTTATCGGTGACGCCAAAGAAGTTTTAAACTGGTCAACGGCTTCCGAGAGAGCGTTCGAGACCTTACGAAGGCTTCTGACATCACCGCCGATATTGCGCCATTTCGATCCTACCGCGCCCACTGAACTTCACACGGACGCCAGTGGTACCGGTCTCGGCGCTGTCCTGGCTCAATGCAAGGCTGGTTTTGACGAGTATGTCGTGGCATACGCAAGTCGCGCTCTGACAAAAGCCGAGTACAACTACTCCGTCACAGAAAAAGAGTGCCTTGCAATCGTCTGGGCAATTAGTAAATTTCGACCCTACCTCTATGGCCGCCCTTTCGAAGTAGTCACGGACCACCATGCTTTATGCTGGTTGGCATCGCTGAAGGACCCGTCCGGACGTCTGGCCAGCTGGTCACTTCGACTCCAGGAGTACGACGTTCGTGTTGTTTACCGCTCAGGAAGAAGACACACCGACGCAGACGCCCTTTCTCGTTCGCCATTGCCACCGGAAGCTACAACGTCAGCGCTGGTGTCGAACATCGAGGTGTCGTCGCTAGAAATTGACGACATGGCAACCGAGCAGCGGAAGGACCCTTGGATAGCTTCGGTACTAGACTTCCTTGCAAACCCTACAACGCCTTCCGCATCTCGCACACTGCGGCGCCAAGCAGCGCATTTTGCCATTCGGGAGGAGCTCCTATACCGGCGTAACTATTCCGCAGAAGGCCGCAAATGGTTGCTAGTAATACCGCGTCACTTGGGCTCCCAGATATGCGCATTGTTTCATGCTGACGCCCAGGGTGGGCATGCTGGCACACTAAAGACATATCAGCGCCTACGCCTACACTACTACTGGCGAGGCATGTACACGTTCGTCGCGAAGTACATTCGCTCCTGCACTGACTGCCAGCGTCGTAAGACCCCTTCACGACACCCCACTGGAGAGCTGCGGCCGCTACCATGCCCGGAACGGCCTTTCGATCGGATTGGGATTGACCTCTACGGACCCCTTCCAAGCACTCCATCAGGCAACCGTTGGATCATCGTCGCGGTGGACCACCTGACTCGATACGCCGAAACAGCCGCCCTGGCCACCGCAACTGCACGCGACGTCGCCATTTTTCTACTCCGGCGTTTCGTCTTACGCCATGGTGCGCCCCGAAAGCTGCTCAGCGACCGAGGCCGCGTATTTCTCTCTGACGTCGTGGAGGCGCTGCTAAAGCAATGCCAGATTGTCCACAGAACCACGACTTCATACCACCCCCAGACAAATGGCCTTACTGAAAGGTTCAACCGCACCCTTGGAGATATGCTCTCCATGTACATATCGTCCGACCATTCCAATTGGGACATGGTGCT
Source organism: Haemaphysalis longicornis (assembly GCF_048455015.1). Lineage (NCBI taxonomy): Eukaryota > Metazoa > Arthropoda > Arachnida > Ixodida > Ixodidae > Haemaphysalis > Haemaphysalis longicornis. The sequence continues at coordinate 168,333,375 of NW_027526407.1, forward strand.
ACCTTTCGTCACGTACGCATATAACACCGCCACGCAATCGACCACAAGCTTTTCACCGTTTTTTCTTCTATATGGACGTGAGCCGTCTTGCCTGATCGACACTATTCTGCCCTATCGCCCCGACGCCTCTGAATGTGCCCCAGTTTCCGAGATGGCGAGGTACGCTGAGGAATGTCGACAGCTCGCTCGCAAGTTCACATCAGACGACCAAGGACGCCAGAAGTCTCGACATGACAGCTCCGCCGCTGCACCAACGTTTGAACCTGGATCCCTTGCATGGCTTCGTGTGCAATGCCCCAATCCTGGTCTTTCGGGGAAATTCCTTGCTAAATACCACGGCCCATATAGGATTCTCGAACAAACATCGCCCGTGAACTACCTCGTCGAGCCCGTGACTCCCACCTCAGACCTTCGTCATCGAGGTCGTGAAATAGTGCACGCTGAACGTTTGAAGCCCTACTACGATCCCCTCGTGGTTTCGTCCCCTTAAGTCGCCAGGATGGCTCCTCTTTTCGGCGGGGGGTGATTGTACTGGAGATAGTAGTCTCCGACACGACGACATACCTTGCGGTTAGTGTGCGCCAATCTCCCCTGTACAACCGACGGGGTATGTACCGGAGGAAGGACTACTATGGGCCGCATGATGATGGCAGGTGCAAGGTGCTGCGCGAGAGAAGAAGAGGCACGGTCAGCATGGCGTGGCTCGCTCTAAGAGAACGTACCGAGACATCGGTCTGCGCTGCCTTACCCGTCTCTGGTCTCTGCCTCTTTCCAAGCGTCTTGCCGGTCCCCAGCTATAATCCCCCTTACAATATAAATATATATATATATATATATATATTGTGAGAAACTCCGACCGGTAGGCAGGTGTTCGTAGGCTTTAATTCCCTCTAGCTCCCGCTTCCTTCTCCTCTCTTTCCCCTCTTGGCTTCGGTGGCAGCACCTTCGTGGGCGATTGCCCGCTGAACGCGCTTCCAGTTTTAGCTTTCGGTTTTCGCCTTCACACTCGGCCATGACTGCGAGCCTGACCGAAGCATGAGAAGGGTCAGTCTGCATGTCCAATCTTGGCGCGACACATGGACAGCGAAGTTGCCTCTTTCCCGCTTGTGAAGGTTTGCATTGCCCGAGAGAGTGGCCACTCGCCAAGTAGTCGCGCCTAAGCGCTACGTGATGACGAATGGCCCGTCAAACGTAGCTAGAAGCTTTTGGTCTGTTGCCTGAGTCCCTCGTTGCACCCATACCTGGTCACCGACACCATACTACGGTGGGCGTCGATGTCGGCTATCGTAGTATTCCTTATGGGTCCTCTGCGCATCGATAGCGCTCCTGCGTCCTTCTTTTCTGATATTACGGCACACCACCTGCCGATCGACAGGTCGACCAGCTTTGACAAAAGTGTTCAAACTGGGCGCGACATCCAACTTCGGAAGTTGCCCGTAAACGACTTCGTACAGGGTTTCTCCTGTGGGCGATTGGAAAGACGTATTGACCGAGTAAGCAGCGGACTGCAGGTGCCTGTCCCAGACGGCTTCTCCTGCCTTGTGGGTCTCCACGTAAGGTGCCAGTCGTGTTTGAACCGTCTGGTTAGTTGTTTCTGTAAGGCTGTTAGCCTAGGGATGGTAGGAGGACGCAAAATGGTGTTCGACTTCCGCTTGGCGAAGAAAGAGCGTAGGTGGCGGCTGCGGAAAGTCATTGAGCGGTCTGATATTAGCTTATTGGGCTTTCCATGTCTTCTTTCAAAATTAGTTTTCAGGAACGCGATCACGTGACTTGCAGCTAGGGAAGGCACAGCGGCTACCTAGACGTATTTTGAGAGGTATTCCACGGTGACAAAAATATAGCGGTTTCCGTCAGCCGTGGTTGGCAAGCGCGCCACTTGATCTATGCCAATGATGTTAAATACTGCCTGTGGAGGCGTGATGGGGCTCAGTAAGCCTGGCCGACTTCCCGGAATTCGATTGTACTGCTGGCACACTTCACAACTGGTTACATAAGAGAGAATTTGGCTGTGCACCTTCAAACACCAAAAGCGCTCCTGTGCTTTCCGGAGAGTTGCGCGCTGGCCGATGTGTCCGCCCTCGGGTGAGCCATGAACGGGGCGCGAAATCTCAGCCCTCAACTCCGCAGAGATAGCAATGACGTGGTGTTCCTTGTGGCGACTTTTGGACCACACGCGGCGATATAGTGTTCTGTTGAGAAGAAAGAAGTTGGGATTGCCTGATGAGGTGCTTAGAACACCAATCATCACAGCCATGTCGGGATCGTCACGCTGTGGTTTACTAACGTCTTCCTGCGCAAATAGAATCCAACTGTCCCGACGTCGACACTGCGAGCATTCACCAGTAGGGTGACGAGAGATGGCGTCAGCGAGTTGGTTCACCCCCCCTGGGTGATGGCGTACCTGGTACGTGGATACTTGCAGAGCAATGATCCACCTGGCGAACGTGTGCTTGACATGGCGCTTGGTGAACATCCACGACATTGCGGCGTTGTCCGTCACCACTGTGAACTCGCGGCTGAACGAGTAATGCTTGAACTTGTCGTCGACGCTCTATACAACGGCGACGCAATCCAGATCATTCGAGTGGTATTGCCGCTTGGTATCGGACAGCTCCCGGCTAGCGTACGCCACGATGTGTTGCTTGCCGGTTGTATCGCGCTGCATAAGAACAGCCCTGAGGCTAACCTGGCTGGCATCAGTGTGCACGTCTGTCTCCCAGTCTTCGTTGCAGTTGCTTAGCACCGGGCAATGCGTGAGCTGCTCTTTAAGCGTTTAAAAAGCCTCTTGTTGAGCTGCACCCCAAACAAATCTTGTGTCTTTTCTTGTGAGGCCTGTAAGGGGGGCAGCAGTAGACGCGAAGTGAGGGACGAAGTTACGTAAGTACGAAGCAACGCCAAGAAATGATTGCACGTCTTTTAGGCAGGATGGTGTGGGTAGTTCATCACGGCCGCGATTCGTTCAGGAAGCGGCTGTATCCCGTCGGTAAAAATCCTGTACCCCACGTACTGGAGAGTGGTGGCCCCGAACCGGCATTTGTCGCGGTTCAGGCGCAACCGAGCCTCGTGCAGCCGTGTTAATACATGATCCAGATTTCGGAGGTGGTCTTCCGGGTTTGACCCAAGAACAAGAATATCGTCCAAATATTCAACACAAGCTTGCCCTTTCAGGTACCCCAAGGCTGAAATTATGGCCCTTTGGAAAGTGCTGGGTACCGTGCGCAATCAGAATGGCATGTGGTTATATTCGAAAAGTATTTAAGGGTACGAAAGGCTGTCTTACATTTGTCCTCTTCCGAAACGGGAATTTGCCAGTACCCGTCGCGTAAGTACTGTGATGAAAAGTACTTAAATTTGCGCCCCGTGTCGAGAGCGTCATCGATTCGAGGCAACCTGTTTAAGTCCGGTACGGTGCGCTTGTTCAGCTCCAGGTATTCAACACAGAATCTAAGCGTTCCGACCTTTTTGCACACGAGGACGACGGGAGCAGCCCAAAAACTGGACGAGGGCCTTATGATTCTTGCGCTGGGCGTCTCATGAACCTGCTCGTCAATCACGGTTCGCTCCTCTTCAGCATAGCGACATAGCGGGACGCAGACTGGTGGGTGATCGCCTGTTGGTATTGGGTGTACGAGGAAGTTAGTGCCGGGAATCTGCGCTGTGTCATCCGCGAAATGAGCTTTGTGGCACTCCAGCAAATAAGATAGAGCATCTGCAAAGGCAGGTTCGCCTTCATCACTGCCCGGACAGGACAGTCCGATGGTAGTAGGACACAGGTGGACTTGCTCACGCTCGATGCGTACCTCCACGTCGTTTGAAAGCAGGTGGTCTGCCCCCAAGATGATGTCTGCTGGCAGGTCCTCAAAGACCGTGAGTGCTGTGAAAGAACTGCAACCACCCCTCGTCCCTAGGGTCACGTCAAGCGCTCCACCGGGCAAGGCACAGCCCCCAAGGCCATGTAGTGGTGGCTGTGTCCACGGCTTCATAACGTCGTCCGGGGCGTGTCGGCGGTGGAGGGCAATGCGTTCACCCCAGTGTCAACCAGGGCTGTTACTTCGCCGATCCCATCGATATGCCCCTGAACCATGAACAGGGGAGGTACATGGTAGCGTTTCTGTGGCCGAGGTACTGGACAAGCCTTGTTCATAGGGCCAGGGCGCATGCACGAAAAGCATCCCTGGGGCTGAAGAACGCCTTCCCTTGACGTTGACGGGCCGTTCGGTGCAGAACTCTCCGTAGGAGCCATGGAAAACCTCCGAGTGTTCCCATATTCCTCCAGTTCTGCAGCCCGACGGATGAACGTTTCTAGGGGCAAATCGGACGGCTGCACGGTCAAAACTGCAGCAAGTACAGCAAGTACAGGGTCTTCCAGGCCATCTAAGGCATATTACCTCGCCGCTGGAGACTCCCAAGTGAGGTTACAGGCTGTGAGCAGGCGTAATGTATCATAGGTATAAGTGGCAACATCCTCGTCAGGTTCTTGGCAGCGAACATGCATCTGCATTGGGCGGTCGTCATGAGCCCCCAGCAAATCACCAAACGTGCCTATCAGCACCTCACTCCAGCTTACCCAGATCGAAGATGAGTGCCCGTCATTAGGATTCCACGCTCTGGCAGCACCGCGTAGACGAGCTTCCACGAATGACCACTTAACCTTCTCAGGCCACGCATGGAGAACCGCAACGGCATCTATTATCTGCAGCCAGCTCACAGGGTCGTAGCGGAGGCCATGGAACTATACGACACCGGAATCCAGCAAATATGTACCCACCCAACTCAGAAAAGAAGCGGATACAGAACCGGTGAAGTCTGCAAAACGTCGGGTCAACTCGACGACGGCGTGAAGATCAGTGGTGGTAGGGGCGTTAGGCGGCATGTTGGTACTCAATTCGCGCCCGTGTGCGCTGCCCTCGGATCAAGGCGCTAGAAGTGATAGAACGGCTGTGCCGCTTCGAAGTACAGTCACTGAGGCCGGATCGCCGCGAGGGAGATGGGTTCCAGAAGAGGGGTTGCCTGGGCTTTGGAAGTTTGTCGGCTGCGCCATTGTGAGAAACTGCGACCGGTAGGCAGGTTCGTGCGCTTTAAGCACCTCGAGCTCCGGCTTCCTTCAGCTCTCTTTCACCGCTTGGCTTCGGTGGCACCACCTTCGTGCGCGATTGCCCACTGAAGGCGCTTCCAGTTTTAGCTTTCGGTTTTTGCCTCAACAATATATACAGGTCTACCAGGACACATATGTACAATTAAAGCTAGTGAAACGGTAAAACGGGAAGGCAATAAACACACACACACACCACGCACACGCGCACGCGCACGCACGCACGCACGCACACACACGCACACGCACGCACACGCTCGCACGTGCACACGTACACGCCCACGCACAAGCACACGCGCACGCGCACACTCACACACGCACACGCATACGCACGCGCACATTCACACACGCGCACGCGCGCGCACACACACACACGCACATGCATACGCACACGCATACGCACACGCACACGCACACGCGCACGCAAACGCAAACGCACACCCACACGCACACGCACGCACAAACGTACACGTATGCGCACACACACAAAGCGGCCACGGTTCAGTTTAGCTGGGCAGAAAGCGGAGAGCCGGGAGGAGTCCTGAGGCATCCATGACACTCCAGGGCCTCATGGACTCCGTCCAACTTTCTGGCACTGCCTGGCAGCCACAGAAATTATTCAAGGAAGGGGCCGAGCCCCTCTCCCCTATACTGCCAACAGTTTCGTCCTTCCCGCCACAAACTGGGGCTCTCCAAGACCAGATGCGGCAGGGTCTAAGGTGGTCGAAAGAGAGTCCCCGGCGCCGCGACTACCTTTTAAGCCTGGTGAATCAAAACGGAGTCACTGATAAGAGTCATGATTTCAGCGACCCTTTTTTGACTCGGTTCGGGGCGCAACTTTGCGGGAGAGGGGAACTGATACGAGGAGCATAGAAAACAAAAAAAAAGAGATGCCGCTCTTATTGGTCGCCGCAGGTGTGGCGTCAGGTGTTTCCCGCGAGCAGGCGAGCAGGCGGAGTGGAAGCAGGCCAGGCAAGCTTGGACGTTCCCTGGTTTCCCTATAGGCGGCGTAAAAATCGACGCCCCACGTGACCAACCTACAGCGGAGTTTTCGACCATCAAGTCCACCAGACACCGCCAGCGAAAGGTTACTTTTGATATAGAATACAAAACACTCATTCCGTGACTCAAAGAGCCCACACAGTTCCCGTACAATGTGTTATTTAAAAATATTATTGACAAGTTCCGCATCAAACATCCGTTGAGCAAAAATGTACGCAACTTTTTACGAACAGCCGACTGGTGCACCACCTCGTTTCTGAATTGGCAACCACAAAGCCGCCAATTCAAATTAAACCGGTGCAACGGCCCACCGTTTCTATGTGCGTGGAGCACTGGTTTCGTGGCTGTTATTGCTGTTATGTGCTTTTGCGTCCATCAGTTGTTGAGAGGACTGGCAAAACACGGGAATTGAGGGCTTGTGGAGTGACAAATGTGGGAAATTCCGCATCGGAAGACAGCTGTCGAGGCCAGAATATTTGATTATTCCAACAGAAGGTGAGTGTTATGCACTCCGCTAGAAAGACGGTGCAAACAAAACCGTTGTCGCCATCAATACATCATTTGAGCCCTTCGTTCGAAATCTTAGCGCGAGTGAACGAGTTGTTATGGCAAAAAAAATGTTTTCACGAAAGCGACGTACAATTGCAGCGATCGAAATGAAATGATGTCCTGGCCTCTGTAAACTTGAAAATGTCAATAAACGATTTGTTCTCACTTGCTGCTCACTGTGGTCTGTGCTAGTCGAGGCCATCTGGTCACCTGGCGTAACATCACTTCACTAGCGCGGCGCAAGTAAACACGCGGACAGCGTGCCAGCCAGGAACCAGCAGGAGCAGCCACGGCCGGACTCGACGCTCCTTTCGCGCGCGGGAGGAGAGTCGAGCCGGCCGTGGAGCAGCGAGCCGGCGGCCGCCGGGCCGCCGTGCGAGGGCAGCCATGTTATTAAGGAGCTCGAACGGCCTGTGCAAAAGGCATCCACCATGTTTACAAAGCCGTGTTTACAGCGCCATCAAGCGGGCGTTCTCGGTAGTTCACGACGCCGCCACTACGCTTTTTCTGGCACTACAGTCAAAGCTAGACCTTTGCTTCCCTAAAATCCTTCCTGTTCTGTGGTGGAAGTTTTTGAACTGCCTGCGTGCTCCGCCGGAGGGGCGTTATTTGTGTTGTGGCCGTTAGGGTGGCTTTCGTAACTACGTGGTCTCGCTGGTCAGTGTCGCGACAATTTTACAGTGCTTTTGCCGTGCTCCACGTGAGGACAGCGTCCGTGATATGGGAAGATATACGGACGGAGCTGCGGCAACACAGCAACTGCATCTGATAGAGGTAAGTGAAGTATTCACCGCGGCGAGAGATTTTCCCTCGTGAAAAAACTTCGTGCACTCTGCGAATAACGCTCAATTGTGTAAGATATGCTGCTTGAATACTATTAGGACAGTCGTGGCAGAAACGTCCAACCGCATTTATGCGTGAGTGGCAGGTTTTTCGACGGCCTGAGTATGCGAACAGGGCAGCATGACCGTTGGCGCTAGACGCCGCCGATGGCTCACCGCCGACGAAATGGCGACCTTGAACACGATGGCCACTCCAAGGCCAAGGCGCAGTGAAAGTTTGTTTTACCTCCTCTGGCGCTTTTATTTGACCCTGAACACGGAATGCTGAGTGCGCTTTGATGAATTTGGCTCAGGCTGACAGAGGGGCGAAATGTCAACACGAAAAATAACGAGTAGGTGTTCGACAGCCGCTTATTTCGGCGCCGAGCAGCAGTCACTTCGTACAAATGCGCGACGCGTATATAGTGGTAGAATATAATTTTGCGCGTACAGTCATGGACAATTCAAATACGAACCGTTGAGCGCACGGCCGAAGTTCCCAGTGCCGTCACCTGGCAGCGGCCGAGGAAAACGCACGGACATACGTAGTTGAAATGTCGGGAGCGAGGCTGCGTTCCCACTGCGATATGTTGCTGTCTGCTCGCTCGCATGTTTGCTTTGTCGCCATGCCGCAAGAGCGCTGACAACAATTGTTAGTGATCCGGCGCGAGATAGTATGGTATCTACGGCCACTGTGTGCTTGGCTCACACGAGCGCCTGCTCCCCCTGTGTGCTGGCGTCACATTGCCGACATAGCTTTGCATGTAGGGTGCAGTGACTTGAGCAAATAACGATGGACACCTTGGTCGCGCCCAAACCATGCTCAGTACTGCCCGCTCCGCAGATTTTACTAGCACTAATGGGCGTTCCCTCCTCTACTCCCCCAGTCCTCACTGTCACTATAATGTTTGAGAAGGTAAACTAGTGTTAAATAGGTTCGCTTTGATAACGGTTGAAAGTGTATCAACTGTTCCATTGCAGTGGCCATCAACCAAAGGAAACGCCTGGTACCTCGAGGAAGCTTGATTGATTAAAGGGTTTAACGCACCGACGCAACGCAGGCAATGAGGAACGCTCTAGTGGAGGGTTCCGGATTAATTTTGACCACCTGGGCATCTTTAACATGCGCCGAAATCCCGCACACACGGACCTCGAGGAAGCTGGCGTAGCTTTGTGGTTAAATGGTACGGCGAGCCATAGTGAAATGTCATTTTTATTTTTCAGCTTTTTCAGGTTATCATGTCTGAATACCGCGTCGGTAAGCTTACGGTGGCTGGTGCTAGAGGAATATAGGCGGTGCGCAGAACGCTTTTAATGGTACTCCTGTGGCTGATTCTTGCGCAGAGACTGTGGTCGTTATGAGACCATTTCTGTTTTGCTCGCAAGCCTGGTCTCGCCTGCTCCAGTAACGCGTAGATGTTTTGTTTTTGTATAAACATAAAATTGCGCAACATCCTGCTGCAGCTTCCGCACCGCAAGCGTTTTGTTCATAGGCCGCCGGTCTAACGAAAGGTATATTAGCATTGTGTGGGCTTTGGAGTGAACTATTATTATGCTTTAGGGTGGCGCGGGAGCGTTTGCAAGGCCACATTCGTGAGCAAAAGGCGGGGAATATCCTCCTTAACGAGCACACGTACGTGGAAATCAGACACAACGAAGCAGGCAAGGAAATTGGTGTGCACGCCATGTCCAGCTATACCTAAGTATACTCAACGTTATCTTGCACTACATGACAATTCCTTTGTAGTACTATAGCTCCACACAGCTTTTGACTCGATTTACAATTGCCAGCTTCACGGCGAAATGCAAATTCGGCCGCTTCGCGCTAGTTGAGCCGTCAAATAAACGTTTTTAGCGCTAGCCACCACAGCTACACTTCGGAAAAAAAGCCTATAAAGCGCGAGCGGTGCAAACTCAAAGAGCGAAAAAAAAACCTGGTGGACAGCCCACGATCATTTTTTGCATAGGGGTGCGACAACTCGCCTTAGACGGCGCAGGTGCGTTACGATAGGGATGGAGAGCGAGAAAAAGGGAAGGAGCCGCCAACTGCCGATGAGCGGCCGGGATAAATGTGGCGGTGGTATTTCTCTTTCACCTTGAGGAAAAGCCAACTTGGGGAGGAGGAGGGGGGGGGCATTCCTGCGTCATTTGCCGTTCGATATAGCGGGTTTCGCTTGTATTTTTATTCGATATAGACGTAACTTTTCTATATTTTTCACTGCAACTATACTGTTACCGGAAGGAGTTCAACATACTGGATAAATCGATGCAAATGGTTTCCATCAGTTGGGTTCGGCTGTACAACTTTAGTTTGATCTCTTTACAGATGCAAAAGGTGTCAGCGCTCCTGTTTGGTTGTCCTATTTGGTGACGGAAAGAGAGGATGACATCTTCACGATACTGTTGAGAACAGTGAGCTTAATTTGCGAATTAGATGGCAACATTGTCAAAGGGCTCTTGGCTTGAGTTGCCCTCGCCATTAAAAATATTAGGGTGTACCCAATCTTAAACTAAAAGAAATGATCGACATGTAAGAGAGAACAACTGGGAAAAAATTGTTGCTCCTTAAAAGGCTGGCTGACGTGTTTAGGCTTAACGTTCATGGTTACTTTGACCACAGGTAGCGAAATAGCCCTGACCATGTACTTTTGGGCTTTCCTAAAGGTGAAGTGCACTCAAAATTTCGGTTTCTTGATAACCTCAATTTTGTAACTTACCATATAGAGAAGCCTTAAGGGGAGCTCCAGACCATGGGAAGGAACCAGTGTGTTTAAGATATCAGCCAGCAAAGTCAGGCTTTGGAAAGATCCACAGTGGGGTAGTTGCTAGTGCTTTTTAACATCTTGAAGTAGCACAGACTAGATACAGACATGAGAAGTGGAAAATGGACAGACAACAGCGCTTTGTAAATGGTTCGGCGCAACATGGTATTTACTGTGTAAATTGTCTTCATGTAATTTGTGAGTTCGTGACCTAAGCACCTATTCCTGAAAAAAAAAAATTACTTCCACAATATGTGCGCTCCAAAAACGTTTTGCTGTTTTAGCTGTGTGCCATGGGATAAAGCTGAACATAGCAAAAGTGCAAGAAGAATGCAAATGCAATGGCTGAAGCAGGGCATTTTCTGAAGCAGGACGTTTTCTAAATGGAACTGCCGGCTGTTATTCGTGAACAAAGAAGCAACGAATGTAGGTGGAAGGGTCGGCGGTAGCTTAGCGTTTTTTCGGTCTCTTCGGTTATTTTGATCTTATCACCAAGCGTTAGTAGCATTTGAAGCATTTGTTTGTTGTGCTCAGACAGAAAAATAAAAATTCACCTTGTAGCTCTGAGCACCCTTCACCGATTGTGAACAGAAAAACAGGCACGAGCGGCTGCAGTCGCGATTGCTTGATATAATGCCTTGAGCATACTGGGGTAGTAAAGAAACGAGTAGAAAAAGAGTGGTGCCACAAAGAGACAAGTCGGGAGATAGCGCAATGTTAAAGGAAAGGCTGTGGCTGGCGTTACGTCCGGACGGAACGATATACAAGTGCTAAAGATCCGTCCAGACGGAACAGAGCGCTGCCAGTTATCCTTCCATCCAGACGGACTACAACTGGGAGCTTACCGTTCCGTCCAGACGGAGAAGTCGTGAAATTTGTACAGCTCCGTCCAGGCGAAAGTAAAACCGGCTCATTGGACGCGGCCTGGAGTATTCATATTTGGTGTAGGGGTTGCGCCTCGGATAATTCCACAATCGTACCGGGTTCGATTTCCCCCGGACGTTGTTTTTTTTTTGCGTGGCTGTGCCAGCGTTTTGTAAAAGCTAACTTAGCGCCCAATTTACAATTTACGTGGTGAGAGCGGTCGGTTTTAACTTTGTACTCAACAGAGCCAAGGCCGACGTAGCCATCGCTAGATACGCCCGATCTCTGTAATTATTACCAGTGAATAATTAACAGTGATTCAGGCTAGTCAGTGAGCGGAAGCGTTTTGGCCGGTTGTGTAAAAATAAAAAAAAGACTGCTCTCAACGTGAGTTGTGTTTCCTCTGGACAGAACTTTTGTGACAGTTGCCATTCCGTGTGGACGGAACGCGATAAGAAAAGTGTCGAGTTCTGTCCAGACGGAAAGGCATCTGTCTTTTTTATTTTCACCCAACCTGCCAAATCGCTTCCGCTCACTGACTAGCCAGAGTCACTGTTAATTATTACGCCAAGAGAAAAGTGTCGAGTTCCGTGCAGACGGAAAGGCAGCCGTCACTAAAGTTTTGTCCAGAGGAAACACAACTCACGTTGAGAGCAGTCTTTTTTTTTATTTTTACACAACCGGCCAAACCGCTTCCGCTCATTGACTAGCCAGAATCAATGTTTATGATTAGTCATTATTAGTAATCCCAGATGATCGGACTAACTCTATCTCAATCCGAACGGATCTCCAAGCCGCTACCCGCCACCGGCTTCACAATATTTCAGCTACAGCAGTCGGTATTGATTTTTACCCAACCGGCCAAACCGCTACCACTCACTGAGTCCCTAGCTGTTAATTAATCACTGTTAATAATTACAGGAAATCTTGCGTAATTAGCGATGGCTACTTTGGCCTTTGCTCGGTTGAGTACAAAATTTAGACCGACTTGGCGCGAAGTTAGCTGTTACAAAACACTGGCACAACCACGCAAAAAAAAGAAGTATGTCCCAGTAGAATCGAACCCTGTACGATTGCGCCATTATCCGAGGCGCAACCACTACACCAAATATGAACACTCAAGATGGCGTCTAATCAGCCGGTTTTGCTTTCGTCTGGACGGAATTGTACAAATTTCACGCCGGCTCCATCTCGACGGAACGCTAAGCTCTCACTTGCATTCCGTCTGGACGGAAGGATAGCCCGCACCGCTCCGTTCCGTCTGGACGGAACGCTAGCCACAGCCTAAATGAAAATGTGGCAAAAAAGCGGCCTGAAAGGTGGTAAGTATGCAGGTTTTTTAACCGCAATAGGGGTGTCAGGTTGCGAGTCGTGCATCACATGAAGCTAGCTGCGTGTACTTGTGCGTTATACAACCGGTGTATTTAATGCGTAGGTTCTAAGGGCAGGTAGCTGCGACCCCAATGATTAATCATAAGAAGCGGGTCTTCGCATAACGGGGGGGTGTACTATAACTGAGCTTTCCCTGTAACTTATCATCGCAGGTATTTTCTTTTTCAGTCCACGTGGCATATTAAAGACAGTCAGAGTAATAATTTATACAGATTGATGGCTGTTCACGTAAAAAAGTTTTTTTACAGCAACTAAATTTCAGCACTATTTGTCTTTTTTTTTACAGGACCCAAATACTGCATACTCGCACCCGACTCTGCTTTACACGGGGAGCAGCCCACTCGAGTCCGACCCAATTAAGGTGGTGTGTGAACATGTATCCGTTAATGTCTTTGACTTCACGTCAGGAATCGCTCTTGTATGTGCCATGTACTGGGCATACAACCTGCAGTACGTGAAGTCTGCAAAGCAGACCTTTACAGTTTTGGAGGAACTGATGGTGGTGCGAAAGGGCGCATGCTCGAGCAGTTAATGCCGGCGACAAAGGTAGTCACTACCTTGAGAGCTCGTGCAGGGACAGCCAGGGAATAAATACATTGTCCAGTGCCAGCAGATCAAGTGGTGGGTGTTGCAACATATAGCCTCCGAGTAAATTTCTGTGTTCTAAAATGAACAAAATATTCTCAGGAAAATTATAACAATCATCAATTAATAATTCTTTACACCCTTTTTAATGTTCATTTGCATTGCGTATGAGTGGTCAAAGTGGCCTTATCATAAAGCCGAACCTAGCTGTATGCATTAAATGTGAATGTGTTCAAGATTACAATTCTATTAAGTAATAACACTCTCCCGAACTCTGTTTTGTGTATCTTATTGTCCTGTTTTCAATTTGCGAGTTGTATTGTTCTAGAATTTTTTCACTTCAGTTGTCCGAAGTGACATTTTCAAATATTTGTTATAATGTGGTTTTAATAAAATTTGTGTTTTCATATTCACTTACATATTTTATTTTCCTGTTTTCAATTTGCGAGTTGTATTGTTCTAGAATTTTTCACTTCAGTTGTCTAAAGTGTTATTTTCAAATATTTGTTCTAATGTAGTTTTAAGAAAATTTGTGTTTTCATATTCACTTAACATTTTGTTAAGTTGTTGAGCCAGCAGCTGATGGCTGATCACTGTTGCAGGGTTGTGTTTTGTGTATTTGAGCTCAAGTGTTGCTTGACACGTTCAATGTTACAATTTGTTATTTGAGACACGAATTTTGTTTAAGGTGATAATTTTGAATATTGTATTTTTCACGTTTCTTCTATTCATGTATATGTTGTCTAAGACAAACTCGTGATTTTTATTTCTTGTAACATTTTTTCTATAAATGTGGTTTTAAGAAAATTTGTGTTTCCATATTCACTTATCATTTTGTTAAGTTATTGAGCCAGCAGCTGATGGCTGATCACTGTTGTAGGGTTGTGTTTTGTATATGTAAACTCAGTGTTGCTTGTCCCGTTCAATATAACAAGTTTTTGTTATGTGAGACACAAATGTTGTCTAAGGTGATAATTTTGAATCTTGTATTTCTCACGTTTCTTATAGTCGATTATATGTTGTCTAAGACAAAAACTCATGATTTTTATTTTGTATCAATTTTGTTCTAGTCATTGAGCCAATGCATAATTTAAAACGGTTGTAGGCGTTATTTCAATAAAATAGTTGTGTTGGTACTTTACATTGATGTTTCTTGCATGTATGCATGGCTGTCCTTATAGGGTCAAAATAGTATATGTATGGTATTTTTTTACCCTATCGACTCTGAAGGGATTCTGTTTGCTCGAGTCGAAAAATAGTAGACTGGACTTTTTCTTTGCAGATTTTCAGGGTCGGTGACGGTGCTGCAGAGTCCTGCATGCTCCATCTCAGGGGTCACGGGATTCCCTTTGAGCAGGTCAGGGCGACTTGGCTTGGGTCATGTAGTAGCCAAAGTAGCCAAGCGGGCTCTCTCTAGCCAAACGGAGAGTCTGTGTGACCAATTTTACTAGTCGCAAAGTAGTCATGAAGAGTTTCTTAGTTTGAAAATTAGGAGTCGAGGTGACTTCCCCTACATAGGCCTGCATACCCTTTTTTTACTCTGTCTAACAGAGTCACAAGACTCTTTTCCAAACAGAGTCAGGACGACTCTAATTGCTGGGCCATAACGTAGTCAAGTAGACTCTTTTTGTTTACTATTTTGGAGTCACCGTGACTAGTTTTTAGGAGTCCTGCAGGCTCACTTTTGACTCTTCGTCACGACTCCCTCCCTAAGAGTCCCAGGACTCTGTTTAAAAGAGAGTCTGGTGACCCTCCCCATAAGAGTCCAAAGGTAGTCAATTCTGTAGCAAGCCAATGACTCTGTAAAATGGGTCAGTACTGACTACCTTTTTTCTTAGAGTGTGGACAGCCAACCGGCAGGGCTGGTACGACGTGTCGTCGATGAGCTCCAGGCGGTGTTTTCGCTAAGCCGTTCACAGGCATCCCTGGCGGAGGCGTAGGACAGCCCAGCGTTGAGGTCGGGGCGTCCGTGTGGCACCTATAAGTGGTGGGGCCTCTCCAGCGGCCAACCTCGGGTCAGGGTGCTGGGCCCGTACATGCCACTGGATCAGCAGAAAGGTGTCATCTGCAGCTGCTTGGGCTGCCGTGGGCGAGGGGGCAGCTCGTGGGCATCCGGTGCCAGTTCGTCTGCCATCTCGTTGCCCTCCAGCCCAATGTGGCCTGGCATACACTGCAGCAGCATGCGAGCTCCCCGCTGAGCCAGCCGTGCCACCTTGTCCCGCATGACCCATACCGCGAGGGGGCGTGGGTCGCCCTTCCGGATCCGAAGTAGGGCCAATTGAGAATCGCACAGAAGGGCGCAGCACTCGGGGGGCGGCTCCAGCTGCAGTAGTATGTCCAGACCAAGGCTTACGCCAGCGATTTCGGCCGTGCGGATGAAGCGGCGTAGTGCAGCCGGGCCTACCTGGTGGCCTCCCCCAACCCTGCTGCCGCCGTGCTGATCCCTGCCGCGGCCGCACGGAGCCATCCTTGTATATCAGGGTGTGGCCCTCCAGGTAGCCCCCACGACGCCCCAGACCAGCTGCAGCGGCCCGCAGTACGACGTCCGCCGCTTGCTGCGCAGTTCCGGGATGTCCATGTGCACCTCGGCCTCCAGACCAAGGGGCGGCTGAAGAGAGGCCTGCTTCCACAGGGGCCACCAACTCATTTCTTTTAGGGCCTTCTTTACTTCTTCCCTTATCACCGGTGGGATGTCTACCTCATCCCTAACTGCTTCCACTTTCGGTATTACCCTGGATTCAGCGGCTACTGTAAATATCGCTATAGAGCTCTTCGGCTACTTTACTATTTTATCCCTATGTTTGATGGCATTGCCTTGCTTTTCTTTGAGAGCATACAAATAATATTTCGCCATGCCTAGACTCCCTTTCACTACTTTTGGGCTGTCTCTGTTCTTTACAGCATGCTCAATCCTCTCCGCATTATACTTCCGTATGTCAGCTGCCCTATGCTGATTGATTAACTTCGAAGGCTGCACTAGATATATTCGGTCAACTGCGCTGGAGAGTGTCATGCTTTGTCGTTTCCTTGTTAAATCTTCCTCTCCTGGGAACGTTTACCACTACCCTGCCCATACAAAAATGCCTTATGGGCGTGTATTGAAAATGTATGGTGAGCTATGGCCGCCTATGGGTCTCTATGGTCACCCATAAAAAGGCATAAATTAGGCTATGGCCAGCTATTCAAGTTTTTATAGATCCTGCACTAAAGACTGTAAACCATACAAGTCTCTTTAGACGATTATAGAACATTCTAGTGTGTTTAGTCTATAGAGTCACAGCTATTCAGGTTACTGTAGCCAGCTAAAGAAATATGTATGGCTTTAGTTCTATAGACCATCCGCGGAAAAGCTCTTTTGGCTGGCTATGGACCATTGTTTAGCTTTAAGTCTACAGACCTAAAACCATTCAGCTGTCTTTTGCCAGCTATTGGAAAAAAAAATATGTCCTCAAACTAAACGGAGACAGCCAAAAAAGCTTTTTTGGCTGGCCATGGGCTGTTGTTTAGCTCTAACTCTACAGACGCAAAACCATTCACCTGTCTTTTGCCAGCTATTGAAAAGAGTTCGTCCCAAAGCTATAGGGACGACGCCATAAAAGCTCATTCGGCTGGCTATAGGCCGTTGTTTTGCTCTAGCCCTACAGACCTGAAACCATTCAGCTGTCTTTTGCCAGCTATTGAAAAGAGTTCGTCCTAAAGCTATAGAAAGAAAGCCATAAAAGCTCATTTGGCTGGCTATAGGTCGTTGTTTAGCTCTAAGTCTACAAACTCTGAACCATACGGCTGTCTTCTGCCAGATATTGGAGAGAATTTGCTTTAAAGCTAAAGAGAGGCAGCCATAAAAGCTTCTGCGGCTGGCTACAGTGCAATATAGAACTGTAAAGCTTAAGACGTGTGATAATTTTGCCGGCATTAAGAAAGAGTTTGGCGCAAAACTTACAAGCCTGCATCCATAAAGGCTTCTTTAGCTAACTACATAGTAACATAAGGCTCCAAGCCTCCAGCCGCTAATCGAAAAGTGTTAGCCTATAAAGTATAATTCAAGCAACCATTAAATCCTATTCTGCTGGTTTCAATACGACTTATGACGTGAAATTTATATACCCATGATTTACCAAGCTACACCTACAACACACACTGGATAACGATGATGAGGTTGATCGGCCGGTTATATGAACGTATTTGTTCAATAAGGTTAGGTACTTATTAAAACAACAATACAGGAAAAGTACAATAAAAGAAGCTGCTGATTAACGCTCAAATTCAGGTTGCAGCCTTGGATACTGCGCGTTGGCAAAGCTTGCAAATGAGCGTTGACCGAAAGACGTATAATTTCGGAGAATTCTTCCTCTGCGGCCTTTGCTGCCCAGGTCAAGTGAAAAGCAGGCTTCTCCGAAAACGGCCCTCACAGCGTCGAAGTAGATTAGGAAATAACTTTTGCGGCCCACGATACGCTCTCTCAGAAATTTGGTGGAAGCTGTGAAGAACCGCATTCTTTCTTCCGCGGCACCCACTTTCAGATTAGTCATTGAGAAAGGGGGAGAACGACCCACGCTGGACCGAAGGAGGCGCGGGGAGGAATTTCTGGGAAGCGATGAAAAGGTAGTGGGGATACCCCTGCTTCCTGTTTTATTCTATGTTATTTTAAATGCAGAGCATTTCAGTAACTCATGATGTCACCCGCGTTGACGTCCGTAGTCGTAGTCCGCACCCCTCCCCCTACACTATATAAAAAAAAAATATTATCCGGCGCCTGGTTTCGATCCCTCGACCCTGCGGGCGGAACGCAATGTACATGGTGCTCTACCCACTGCGCCACAAAGCCAACACAGAATGGGAGGCTAGGAACGCGCCTTATATCCTTGACTCGTTCAAACTACGTCAAGAAGCTGCTGATACAACGCATTCACTACCACCAACTCCCCAAACACTAAACGTTAACGCAATACACCCACCCACTATTCGACGCATTTACTCGAGTCCCCCTCGCGGGGAGATGGGACCGCCAAAAACAACGCGTTGTGGACTGCGCAGTAAGGTGCCGCCACGTGCGAGAGCCGCTCGCGCTGTTCGTTCCAGGGAGGGGGCGCGCGAGCACTGCGAAGGCGGGAAATTTGAACGGCTTTGGACAAACCTCCGTTCAATTCATCAAGAGAGAAGTGAGACAGGGAGGCGAAGAGCGTGATGGGTAGTAGCAGTAAGCGGATAACGGTGCCATAGGCCGTTATGGCGAAGCACTGCTCTGCATTTACAACAGCTGTCACGTTGAGTGGAACGGCTTTAATTTGTTTGGCATACTTGTTTTGGCGATGGGTACCGAAGGACACGGCCGTGTGGCCCGTGCTGTGTTAGTATTCCTGCGCGCAGCAATGCTAGTGACAGACAATTTTCCCTGAGTACTGAGAATAGATAAAACTTTTTCGGATGAAGAAAACAAAACGTTAAGCGATCTTGTATTTACAAAAAAATAATTACCAGGGAACAAGTTAGAAAAAGATCGAAAGATAGGCCCGTATCTCCGCACTATTTCCTATCGCGATGGACCTGCTTATACCAAGATGTACTCAGTCAGCCACATTTCGTCTCCTTGCTCATGTGCGCGGCCATGGCACGTGTTGCCTGGTGCTGGGAATTTACAACTCGACGGCAATGTGCTCGTGTAGATGGTGTGACGCCAAGCAAATGTGTGGCTTTTCGGTGTCGGAAATTTTGGTGTTTACAGTGACAGTGTTACTATTAATTCAACATCAACGTCAAGTCCTGCGAAAATGGATACCTGCGATACTGTGACAGGAACTTCATCTTGCGAGACTCTATAGTGAGAGAAATGCAGGACATTTTTTGGTGTTCACAATTACTTTTCTATACTACCCTGCACCACATGGGCATTGCAACGTACACAGAAGTGAGGCTGCGGTGATGTGACAAAAATGATTTTTTCGCGAATTGAGACAACTTACAAGGAACTAATTGAGGGAACTTGGAAAAACGTTTTTTTATGATTGCATTGTGTGCGACCGTCTTCATTGTTTTATTGAGAGTGCATTTCCATTTTAGCCGCCGTACTTGCAGCTGTGTGCGTTGAGTACTGAGTGTAATGAACGACTTCTGAGTGCTCTCTTTTCTGTGGACTACCCAGCACCTGTGGGTATATGTGTCTCGGCGGGCGTTCACGGGGAATGTGCCGCGTAGTGTGGCTGTCGAGCGAGTCACTTAAGCGTGAGCCCGAGTGTTGGAATGAGTGTGCTGTGTTTTTCGATCGGCGTAGGTGAACAACTGTTTACTGGTGGAGAAGTAGCGTAGATAGTAGCAATTTATGTGATGAATAAACCCCTTGGTTTTGCTTTCCTTGAATGCCTGTGTTTAAGCCTTTTGTGAATAAAAACTGGCGAAGTGTTTGCAATCACAACCTCGCACTCCCCCTATATCGCTGAAGTGTTCACGGAACATATATTCCAGAATGCAGCTTGGCACACAACCTAAGTGCCACAGGAGAAGTTCTAGAGATCTGCAAGGCTCTATGCCGCCATGGTAGCGTGCTAATAATTTCTCAGCGGCTGCTGCTGTCGCTGTGTTTCAAGTAGTGATTCTGTTCTGGCTGCAGCCCATGCAAAAATATTGTATGATCGGCTATTGAAAAACCTTCTTATGGTTGTCTTTAGCTATTTCGCCCAATTATCTTTAGATATTTCTATGGCTGCCTTTAGCCATTCCTATCGACATCCTATGGGTGTCTTTAGATTCTTCTATAGCCATAGCAATATCGAAAGAAGAGCTAAAGACAACCACAGAACCGGCTGCAGAAGAAGCTAAAGACACCCTTGTGATTTTGATACGAATATCTAAAGACAACCACAGAACCGTCTATAGAAGACGCTAAAGACACCCATAGGAATGTCGATACGAATAGCTAAAGACAACCATATAACCGGCTAAGAAGCTAAAGACACCCATAGCAATGTCGATAAAAATAGCTAAAGAGATCCGTAGAACCGGTTATAGAAGAAGCTAAATATACCCATAGGAATAGCGATACGAATTGCTAAAGACAGCCATAGAAAAGTCTAAAGATAATTGGGCCAAATAGCTAAACACGGCCATAAAAAGGATTTTCTATAGCCGACCATACAATATTTATGTATGGGTGCTGAGCCATCGTACCCACGAATTTTACGGCACTCTCCGTGTTAATGTGTGTACGATTGTCGCTCAGTTGCTGTGTCGTCAACTCTCCTTCCTCGGTTTGAGCTAACAGTAAGACGGAAAGTTTAAGAATTCAGAATCGCGCTGCAGAGCCGATATTCAACTCTAACCGTCCTCGGTATTACGCTCTAAATACTAATCCTGCAAACTGATCCCGCGTACAATATTAAGCCAAACGTTTTTTTAGGCTACACGCGAATATTTTGATGTGCCTATATGTCTGTATGTGTGTCGCCTGATTCAGCCGCAGAGCGTAAAGTTCAAACTAATCCCTGAACGGGAGGTTTCTGTAGGCAAAATTTATCTACACCGCTGAATTTGAAAAAAACCTTCGTACTTATGAACATTACTGAGTAGAATAAAAACATTAGGCATTTATGAGGCGAGATATCAATAGATGACGGATAATTGCACTGTTCTTTTATTTAAAAATGCGTGGCTCGAATATTTCTGGGGTAGCAATAAAAACACAATACTTGTTCAATTTTTTGATCGAAAAACACAAAAATAGCTCACATTTTGGTGCGGCTTCCCCAAAGTTCAACTGTACCAAAAGGCTTTAATAAATTGCGCGCGCGAAGATTTGAACGCGGTAAATGCAAATTGACTTGAGAAAACCTGCAGCGCCTTTTTTGTGGACGGAGTGATATTGGCGAGAAAAAATTACACCATCTCCCCGAGGGGAACCCTGGGGTGATACGAAGCATCGCGGAGTTCCCTTTATTTTCACTTGCGTTGGTTACCCACATCGCGTGAACGCCTGAGTGAGACTCATCCGACGAAGCAACTGAGGCAGCGGCCCGTGCACGCAGTTATATATACCGCTGGCGTGCAGAGGAGGACGAAGGGAGAGGCGCGCGTGCGCGCTATCGCGCAGCTGGCGTGGAGAGGAGGACGGAGGGAGCAGCGTGCTATCGCACAGCTGCCGTGGAGAGGAGGACGGAGGGAGTAGCACTCTGTCGCGTAGCTGGCTAGGAGAGGAGGCCGGAGTGAGAAGCGCATTATCGCGCAGCTGGCGTGGAGAGGGCGATCATGAGGAGAGGTGCGGACGCCAACGGACAATGGACAAGGGATCTAGCCCCGAGCAAAAGATGTTTTGCATCTAAAAAACAGTGAGATGCGAGCGGGACAGGCAAGACAGGTGTTGACGTGGCTGGGGTTGCTAAAAATATCTTCTTTCCACAATATATGCAGTGGACTTTGCCAATCTTAGACCATTTTGGTAAGTTTTGTACAACGTAGACAAAAAAAAACTCATTCAACTGGCAGTCAGAAAATCGGTCTGGAACTTTTCCCGCCTATGTTACTCAGAGAAAAACGTTCTAGAGATATACAGAAACATTACAAGATTACCACAAAATTTATTACGAATAAAAAGCCCCGCTGATCACCACTGGGTAAAGCTGAACCAGACCGTCAGGACCAGGACATTTTTCTTTCTTTGATGCATAACACAAAATCTCTCATGCCTGTATGTTTTAACGTAAAACGGAGCACCTGAAAAAAAGTACAATGCTTCAATGCTCTTTCTTTATTTCTTATTTATTTATTTTTTATTTTATTTATTTATTTCTTATTTATTTATTCTTTTATTTATTACAAGTACCTTCATCGCCTCTTGGGCATTGTTGTGGGGGGTACAGTAGAAAATAGAATACAAACAGCAAATTACAACCAAAATAAAATCATGCATGATATTATACAAGAAAATCTAAGAACTTACAGCACAGCATTGTAACAAAAGTAAAAAAAAACACTGGAGTACAGGGAAAGCAGGAATTGTAGATATCCAAAAGAAACAGCCAAATGAAGTTTGTCCAAAAAATACAAACATTATATATATGGGTTGTCACATCAACTCAAACCACTCTTTCAATGGCTGATAGGGAATTAAAATCAGAGAATATCGGTATTTTTAGCTCGTTCCAGTCACTAATAGAGTTCGGAAAGAAAGAGTATTTCAAAACATTCAATCGACAGAGTAAAGATCGTTTCCCCGAAGTCTGGTGTCTATCAGGAACCCAATCGCCCGGGCTCCGGTTGATTTGGCAGGAGGCTGGCAGGGCGATGGTGTTGAAGTTCTTGGCGACGGTGGTCGATGTGACGAACTCGAGGCGTGGATGTTGGTTAAGTGAAACTACGAGTTTATGTACAGCTATTTACAATAGGAAAACTGAGTACATGAGTAATGAAAAGAAAAACTTCCAACTTCAGCTAGACGCTATCTCCGAGTGCGCACAAATCACTCGAGCTCCTCAACTTCGTCTAACTCTCCTATTCTCGGAGCGTACACAAACCGCTCGAGCAACGACGGCCGAGACTGTGTCTCGCCGCAAGATCCGTCTAGTTGCCCGGTACGACGCTGTACCCTAAACCTCCGACGCGATCTTAACCTCGACTAGGGGGCTCAGAAATCCCAACCTAGCTTTAACGGTCGAGACTCCTTGCCCCATCCGGAACTGGCCAGCTCGGCGCTCAGACAAGAACGATTTCCAACGGATAACTTCGGCCTTATAAAACCTCGAGATCACCCTCTCTGGGGAACGCACCTATAGCGTGCGTACACGCGTATGGGAGTGCCCGAATTTACGTAGGCAGCTGTGACTCAGCACGCCACGGAATATTCATTGAGGCGCCGCCACCTTCGGGTCAACGGCACGCCCGCAGTCGAGCAGGTTCGAGCGACCCCGTGGGGTGAAAGCGAAAGACGGTGACAGTGCGTCATGCTGACCAGGGTGCGACAACAATGGAGACACGCCGGTAATACCACCACCTCCGCGCGTCGAGCAGACGTTCCTGGAATCCGGCGGCGCTGTTTGCTTTCTTCATGGGGGATTATCCTTGAGGTCTGCGTTGGGCCAGACGGTCCGTCTCCCGTGCGCGCTGTGACGAATTAGCGACGGCAGCAGCGCAGTGTTGGCAGTGCTACGTCGCTAGACAGAGCGGCGGATTCTCACGCGCAGCTCGGGCGCCTGGCCGATAATCTCATAAGTGGACCTTACAACTCACCCCTTTAAGAGGGTTACTGGACCTCGTGGTTCAGTCAATCCGAAAAGAATTTAAAAGGGCCACTCGTTTCATCTGTCCTTCCGCAATAACAGCAGAACAAACAAACAAACAAAAAAAACACGTTGAAGGAGATAGTTATAACCACAAATGAGCCCCCTCCCATTTCTGCAGCTGAACTGAACTCTCTCTCGCCTGAACTACAAACACAACCTATTCACTAGCCGTTTAACAGGGACGAAATACTCTAGCAAACCGGAAACACACCAAAAAAGATGCTAAAACACAAGTGCGAGTAAAAAAGCCGCCCGCCCGCATCTTCCCACGGGGGAAACTCTAGTAAATGCGTCGCATAGGGGTGGTTGTATTGCGTGAAAGTTGCGTAATTGGGTAGTTTGTGGTTACCGTTTGGATGTGGAGAGCGTTTGGAATGCTTAAATATTTCTTTCGTCTTTATTATTCCTTTGTAATGTTTCGTGATTTCCGGACACAGGAACGACAGGTTAAGGTATTGTCATCATAAATTTTCTTTTATTCCTTGGTGCTGTCGTTGTATTGGACGGAGAGAACGACTGCTTTATGGTCGCTAAAGTGGACTGTCAAGGGATCTTTGAGCAGCGGTCGTGCGTTGGAGTAACTGGTGAAGATGAGGTCGATGCAACTGCCGTCGATGGTGGTGGGTTGCTTGCTGTTGTTGCTGGTGGAGACGCAGTGCAGGCTGTGGCGGGTCCCCATGTACGGTGGTGTAACGTTGCCTTCAACGAGTAGAGTGAAGCTGCTGTTGCATTGTGTCGCACTACTTGTTGATGGTACTGTTGGTTCCATCGCTTATACTTCATCTGGAGCCAAACGAAAAGCAAGCAAAGACGCACTTGACTGAAGTTCGAACGCGCGCTCCGCCGCTTATATACACTGCGCGCGCTGTCGAGGGAGATGAGTATGGGGGAGAGACGCGCATGCGCGCACTTCCGTACAGTAGCGCGCGACCTTTCCACGCCCGCCACCACGCTGTTGTCACGCAGCTGTCAAGCCGCTAGCACGCCGATATCACGTGTACACCTGCCGCTGTTGCTGCTGAGCGCGACGGAGCGCACGGGGTAACTACTGCGCATGCGCGCGCAGACGCGTTCCCCCCGCACCGCTGCAGCTGTTGTTGAGAGCGACGACACGGACGGGGCAGCTACGGCGCATGCGCGCGCAGACGCGTTCCTGCCGCACCGCCGCAGCTGTTGTTGAGTGCGAGGAGGGTACGGGGGAGAGGGGAGCACCTGCGCCTCGACGTGACGTCATGAGCTGCGCACGCCTATGGACGGAAGAGTTGGCGAGCCTAAGAAATGCTCCGCATTTTAAAGAAATCGGGTCGTGTCTCTGGAGCGCGTAAAGGCTACGAACAATGAGACAGCTCAACCTATAACATTGATGCACGCTATCACTGCAAACACGCACAAACATTCCTGCACTCGACCACAAGAACAAAAGAAATAAGGACTGGCAAAGAACACGGGCATTTTTGCAGTCAACGAAAATAAAACGTTAAGAAAGTTTGCATTGCCACTATGCGCACGCGCGCCGATGTCTTCCTTGACGGCGTAGCCTGATAAGCTCCCTTCAAGAATGTTCGGCTGTGCCTTCGCTCACTTGCGGTGCACAGAAAGTTCAGTTCGGTGAGCGGATCGATCAATTCGGTGCAAGGATCGAGCATTCAAGGCCTCTCGTCGCGCACAACCGCGGCACACACACACACACCACCAACGAAAAAGGACGGGTGAACGGGAACGTTCACGTCCGTCGTGGCGGTGTTAAGGCTCGGAGGCAATTCAATACTAGCCTCCCCAAGCAACAATATGAAAGCAGGGGAGTGAATTCGCGTACTTCCAGCCCCCTCTGCAGATGATCCAGACCGCGTAGCGTTGCAATGTCAACGCAAGTCTCGACAATATAGCCCCATGAGGCGAACACAACTTCGGGGAAGACGGAGTGGTATCGCAAAATTTGACTTCGCTTCCTGTCCCATAGGCTAAGTGGCCATGCCTCTCCAACGTAATTCAATGCTGCGCGCTGGAAGCGTGAGTGAAGGGTTGATGCTGGAGCGGAACGTCGGCCCGCGAACGCAACGACCTTCTCGGGGTCATTCTTTCCCTTACGTATAGACTGCCCCACATCAACAACCTCACAACCATCTGTTATTACCAAAAACCGCTCGTGCACGCTATGTGCATTCTGAGCAGAGGCCTGATAAAGGCAGTTTTAAATGCAGGGCGTTTCTTTAACTCACGATGTCACCCGGCGTTGGCGTGCCTCGCCGTCCGCAACAGCCGTTCTAGGTGCGCCCTCTCCCCCACTCCTCCTCTCCCGCATCAGGCTACCCTCCTCGCTCTGAACATGTCCGCACCCCTCCCCCTACACAATATAAAAAAATATTACTTTCCGGCGCCTGGTTTCGATCCCACGACCGTGCGGGCGGAATGCAAGGTACATGGTGCTCTACCCACCGCGCCACAAAACCTTTTTTTTTCTTTCTTTGTTGCCGGTCTTCGACAGTGCAACACAACATAAAGGTACTACAGAAAAAACACAATCTACAAAAAGGCCGCCATGCCATGGTGGACTGGCGTTGTCATTTAAAATTCCCTAAGCATGGCGAGGGGTTCCACCCTTGGCAAACACTCACGAACAGAAAACTTCGCTCTCTGAATTTCAATGAACTTGGAAACAGTTTCGCGGAAATATTGTCGCGTCGGCCGCGCGTCTACATCACAGTTGAGCCATGCCATGCGCGACCGCCAAATACTGTGCAGGCCCAACAACATGACGAGATCGTACGGCACCCCATCCTCTCTCTCGATACATAAAAACCGTATTCCATGGGGGTTCAGTGGAAAGTCCTTTCGCTGTGTCCTTTGGAGGACATCCCATAGAAACACTGCTGCCCAACAATGGAGAAAGACATGCTCCACCATTTCCGGTTGTTTGCAAATAGAGCAGTCAGTTTCCCATGGCATAGAAATCCCCTTACCCTCCATCCATGTTGCAACTGAAAGCGTGCCCGTGTGTAGTTTAAAGAAGAAAGACTTCGCTCCTGGTGATACTTCCATTCGCTTAACCCTTTTTAAAACATCTTGTCCTGGGCCTGCACAGTATAAAACTATATAGATTGGTACAGGTATGACCACATCGCATACATCCTTATATAATTTTTTCCGCGTGACATTAGCCAAATAGTGCATCGAAAATCGAGCAAACAAAAAACGAGATGACACAACAATCTCTTTAAAGTATCCATAGATGCCCCCTGTCATACTACTCGTAGAAACTACGAATTCGGGCAAAGCCCGCATTAGCCGCACTTGAAGTACTGTGCGCAGAAAAGGGTCTTGAACGTCCCGCAAAAACACAAATCGATTTACAAGCTGTCTTACAAAAAGGTGCGTCAGCCCTAAGCCACCAACGCGGGTTCGTCGAAACAAATTCATTCGACTGGTCCTCTTCCAAGTAGAAGCCCACACAAATACAGCGAACACGCGGTGAAGCTGTTGTATATTCACCCGAGAACAATGCAGCGCTTGCATAACATACCATAATTTGCTAGCCAGAAAAATGTTGCACACAGTTGCCCTATCAAAGATACACAAACCATTGGCTCTCCATTTATTCGCTTTCTCACGCAGCTCCCGAGCTTGCGCACGCCAGTAGGGCTCACAAAGCCGACACAGAATGGAAGGCTACTAACGCGCCTTATATCCTTGACTCATTCAAACTACGCCAAGAAGCTGCTGATAAAACGCATTCACTACCTGTGGGCGGAACGCGAGGTACATGGTGCTCTTCCCACTGCGCCACAAAACCGACCCAGAATGGGAGGCTACGAACGCGCCTTATATCCTTGACTCATTCAAACTACGTCAAGAAGCTGCTGATACAACGCATTCACTACCACCAACTCCCCAAACACTAAATGTTAACGCAAAACACCCACCCCCTATGCGACGCATTTACTCGAGTCCTCTCGCGGGGACATGGGCCCTTTTTTCAGCTGTCCCAGCGCCCACTTATCCTGGCGCAACTCAGAACTAGGGCCTCTGACACCCTGCCACGTCGCGGAACTTAGTTCGTCAACCCTTTAAGCGCGGCTCCCGACTAAATCTCGGAAATGGCCGCAACTAACACTAAAGCTACGAAGCTCAATCTCGGACACCGGTTTCGGGAGATCGCCGATTGCGTCTCGTTCCTCTGTTTCAACATTAGCTCCCTCCTCACATGGTTTTTCCCTCTCCTTTGCAACCTCCTAAGAAGCTCTCATTCTTGCTTTCGCAGTTTCCACGCCTGCGTTTTCGTGTTCTCCATCGGCCTCCTCGGTTACACTCCCACCACCAAGACTACGAAACCCACGCGACATCTCCGTATCGTTCCTACCCTCGTAAACGTTCTGAGCTCCTCATCCACTGTCTTCTCGCGTTCTCCCTCACTTCCTCTTCCATTTTCTACATGTCCAACCCAGCCTACCTTCTCTGGTCCCTCATCCGCCATTAACTCCTGCTTTTCCTCAGCCTGATCGTCAACTCCCTCTCTTTTTCGCTCCGTCTCGTCACATGCTTTCTTGTCTTCTATCTCCTTCCTCTTCTGGGCGAGCTCCTGAACGCCCGACACGGAGTTCGCTTTCTCGTGCAACTTTCGAGCGTAATTGTGAGCGCGCCGGGCCCCAAGACTTTCCTGCGCGACTCCAGTCTCCTCCTCTCCACCGATTAGAATTTGGGTACTGCCCGTGCCAGCAAGTTCAGCATGCATTAGCGCAGTGTCCGGTGCAAAAACAGCTGGCGGCTCTACACCCGCGAAAACGGGGCTAACCCTTAAATCTGCTCCCATACCGGCCGCGCTCACTGGGATGCCACGCATGCTCGCTTCCCTTTCTATGCAGCTGTTCCCAGCTGAGCCGCTCGCTTTCCGTGTGCAGCCACGGCCGCTTATCTCGTTCTCAAGTGGCTTCAAATTGAAAAACGGGCTGCCCCCATTCATCTTTGCTGTCAGTACATACTGGGCCCGCTCGACGGGTTCTGCCCTATGCGCTGCAGCTCCGTCCCCAAACTTTGCCGGCGAGACTGCTCGTCATGTTCGAACATCACTGCATTACACCGCTCTACGGTATCATCGGACGCGCTTTCCTCGTCACTGCTCATCCCAGTGTCCATCTCCACGCGTTCGACATCGGCGGAAATGCTAGCCTCGTGTAGGGATTCACGGCTGCTTACTTTGTCGTCGCAATGTTCACCTTCCCAGCACTGGCCGGAACCATTCAACTTTGCTGTCGCTATACAACTAGCTGGGTCTTTGCCCCATTGTTTCTGCTCGCGGGTGTCAGAGCGCAAGGGTGTCTGCCTTCTCCGCTCCAGCTCCTACTCATACCTTCGCAACCGCTCTTCAGATTCGAGCTTCAGTTTTTGCATGCGCTCCTTCGATTCTCGCGCCTCTCTTCTCTCTCGCTCCGCCCCCTCTCGCACTCTTTCCTTCGCTTCGCGCGCTGCTTTTCTCTCTCGCTCCGCCGCATCTCGCGCTCTCTCCTCCGCTTCGCGCGCTGCTTTTCTCTCCCGTTCCTGAAACTCCAATTCCATTCGTCTATTTATTATTGTTTCGGACTCCGCTTGAACCACCCCTTCTGCCGCTGTTCCTCCTTGAGGCGGCGCCTCATGCGTCTGACCATTTCCGTCTCCTTACGCTATGTTCGCCAGCATGCTCCGCGTGACTACCATGCAACCAAGACTCAGCCTACACCGCCACAACGAAGCGCAAAAAATCCCACTAACCCGCACCTCCGGTGGTCGGCTGCTGCGTCGTGCGCCCCGTGCACTGGTTGGCTCCGCGCGGAGCTCCGCGCGGAGCTTCGGCGCCCCGTGCACTGGTTGGCTCCGCGCGAAACTCCGCGCGGAGCTCGGCCGCCGCCGATGAAGGCGGGCTTGCGTCTGCTTGCTGCCCCTGGTTGCAGCCTGGTGATTTCTTAGGCCAAATCCTGTCGGCTGCGCCAGTAAATTTCGTTTCCCCGAGGTCCGGTGTCGATCAGGAACCCAATCGCCCTGGCTCCGGTTGATTTGGCAGGAGGCTGGCAGGGCGATGGTGTTGAAGTTCTTGGCGACGGCGGTGGAATTGACGAACTGGAGCCGTTGAGGTTGGTTAAGTGAAACGACGAGTTTATGTACAGCTATTTACAGTAGGAAAACTGAGTACATGAGTAATGAAAATAAAAACTTCCAACTTCAGCTAGACGCTAGCTCCCAGTGCGCACAAATCACTCAAGCTCCTCAACTTTGTCTAACTCTCCTATTCTCGGAGCGTACACAAACCACTCGAGAAACGGCGGCCGAGACTCTGTCTCGCCGCAAGGTCCGTCTAGTTGCCCCGTACGGCGCTGCACCCTAACCTTACGACGCGATCTTAACCTCTACTAGGGGGCTTACAAATCCCAACCTAGCTTTAACGGTCGAGACTCCTTTTCCCGCCGGGAGCTGCCCAGCTCGGCGCTCAGACAAGAACGATTTCCAACGGCAACATCGGCCTTATAAAACCTCGAGATCACCCTATCTCGGGAACGCCCCTGTAGCGTGCGTACACGCGTATGGGAGTGCCCGAATTAACGTAGGCAGCTGTGACTCAGCACGCCACGGAATATTCATTGAGGCGCCGCCACCTTCGGGTCAACGGCACGCCCGCAGTCGAGCAGGTTCGAGCGACCCCGTGGGGTGAAAGCGAAAGACGGCGACAGTGCGTCATGCTGACCAGGGTGCGACAACAATGGAGACACGCCGGTAATCCCACCACCTCCGCGCGTCCAGCAGACGTTCCTGGAATCCGGCGGCGCTGTTTGCTTTCTCAATGGGGGATTATCCTTGAGGTATGCGGTGGGCCAGACGATCCGTCTCCCGTGCGCGCCGTGACGAATTAGCGACGGCAGCAGCGCAGTGTTGGCAGTGCTACGTCGCTAGAAAGAGCGGCGGGTTCTCACGCGCAGCTCGGGCGCCTGGTCGCTAATCTCATAAGTGGACCTTACAGACAGGTACCTTCTCTAATTTTATATACGTGTTGTTTCTGTTCGAACATACAACTACGCGACTTTATATATCGTTCTTTATTTATTCCAGTCTTACCATGATATAATTATAAAGAAATTTAAGTCTTTGAACTTTCCATCGTCCAGAAAGGGGTTTCCATCCCGAGGCTTGAATAATTGCAGAACTACTTATTGTAAAATCATAATTTCCTTTTACAACCCTGGCAGCCCTTTTTTGCATCCTCTCCAACGTTTTTTCAAGTAAATTAGTGAAAGGGTACCATGAAACACAACCGTACTCTACAATTGGGCGCATATTTGTAGTACACAGAGTTTTCTTGGGTGTTTGCAGAGCGCATCGTTTAAATTTCTTTGGAAAAAGTGAATTAGCTGCGAAGCCTTGGCTTTGAATAAATCTGCGTGACTGGTCCAAGCAAGTGTTGCCAATCAACTAACCAATCAACCAAACCAATTTCTACCAGCTTTTCGCACCATGACATCGCTCAGGCAGGGGCAGTATGCTCCTTGTGACGAGCTCCAGGAAGGAAACCGGCGCAGAAAAGAAAGCAGCGGAAGGAGACAAGGGCAATCACTCGCTAATGGGTATGCGCCTCCAGAGAAGAGGAAGAGCAGGAGGAACGCGACCGGGCTCTTGGGGGGGACGAGCGTTCGGGGTGCGCCTGCATTAGCTGCGAATAAACCCATCGACGGTGGCCGTGCGACCGCGCTGGGACATCGCCAGGTACCTCCTAGTCACCAGCCGGATTCATTACTGCACCGGACAACAGCGCCGGGATCTCTCTCCTGCCGTTCTTGCTGCGCCTGGCAGCTTCGCCTTCCGTCCCGGTCAGCGTGGAGCCATCGAGCCACTCGCGACCATGTCTAACGGACTGCATAAGTGAGACTGTTTAGTTTTGCTTCAGGCTTGCGCTACGTCTCACAAATCGCCAAGAAACTGCGACAGAGGAGGACCTATTCACGCTTTACTCTCCCTTTGTGCTTCACTCTTTTATTTCTCTAGTTTATTATTTTTTTTTCCGTCCGGTTCTGCGCATCCCAGCTTTCCCGCTCTCAGCAATATATTGCATCTACGCTTCACCTTCGTGTTGTCGCCTCTGTCGTCATTGATCTAGCGTACACGTCTCGTGGTTTCCACCACTGAACACTGAGATCATCACACTCCTCAAGGAGCTGAATTATTTACAGGATAGAGATTGTGCTAAATAAGGTGGTGGTCAATAATATTTGAGATAATATTTCCCGGTTGTTTATACTTAGCAGGTGATAACAACTTTGCCATTGTATCCCACACGCTATAGATGTATATTAGCATATAAAGATGTACATTTTGTGTAAATTTGTGTAATCCATATTTTACCTTTATGCACTTGTGGAGCTGTCGTTTTATAAGTAAAAGAAATAAAACCTATGACCACGCAAACGACGAATGTAAATTAGAACACCGCACACAATTGTGTAGGTGTGAGTGGGCGGGGGGTATTACGCATGATTGATATTCTCACTGCCGGTTTTTAGAAAATGTCGTAAAAGCTTGTTATTCGAACTAGGTTAACTCAAACTGATGGTTACTTCACACCGACGCCCTGGTCTCGCACAGCCATGTACATTTCAATGGCACAGAACTCCTGACAATTCGACCGCGTCGGTATCTGGATCGGTTAATTCGAACTCGGATCTTCTGGTTTCCATCTATCCTGGCAGAAGAAGATAGCCCGTAGTGATTTAAATGTGTTGTAAATCCAACCCGAACCAAATAAACTAGAGATGCAAAACAACGAAAAAGAAAAACAGCTTTGCGTGCGCTCTACGCTGCTCCGGCATATTATTTTGCTTTCGTTGCGTGCCTCGCGCCACTGGTGCCGTTCGCTGTTCGAGCTTAATAAATACTGTACACAAACTCACTTGCCACAAACGTGTTGTAGCGTTTAATTAGCCATGACGAGTCTAGAGGTGGATTCTGTGTTCTGCCCGGCAGTGTGGCGCGATGTCCATTCATTATCGTGCCCGCCCGCTAATTCAAACTCCGCCTAATTCGAACAATTATATGCTCTCCTTCGAGTTCGAATTAACGAGCCTCTACTGTATAGGATTCCGACAGCTTTTAACTGCCCGAAGAACGCACATATTACCGTCCGGATGTCCCACTGCGATTATAGAGCATATAAATAACAAAAACCGACGAACGAGTGAATCCTCCTCCGGATACGTTTAACAGCGGATTCAGCCTTTTTGATTGATTGTGGGGTTTAACGCGCCGACGCAACGCAAGTGATGAGGCGCGCCGTAGTGGAGGGCTCCGGATTAATTTTGACCACCTGGGGATCTCTATCGTGCGCCAAATCTCGTACACACGGGCGTTTTTGCTTTTCGCCTCCATCAGAAAAGCGGCCGCCGCGGCCGGGAATCGAACCCGCGACCTTGGATTCAGCCTTTTTACCACCCTACTTATATGAGAATCTTAAAAGGCAACAGCATAAAAATATTGACCTGTGCGTTCATTACCAACCGAAATTCATTCGAATGGAAATCCTGCATGCGAAACCATACATCATTCACTGGGCTTCCGGGCATACGGAATGTATGTATTAGCTAAGAGTGGCCCACAACGTTTCATTAAATAAAGAGTTTCAGAATTCGAGCGGTTCAGGTAACTTTTCGCTTCTCGACTCTAGTTTTTCAAACATTTAATCGCTGGAGTTGGGAGCGGTCAATCTCTGACCTAGGCATAAATAAAACTAAACACAATTCATCTCCCAATTTTGATAACTGCTGCATTCGGCACGTTGCCAACGTTGTGGTAGATTTATTTTCATTTTTCTCTGATTGAGCTTTCCGAAAAAAAAAATAAAAGGCAACAACGTTCATATTAATCCTCGATGGTCGTAGTACAGTGAAAAGGTTTGTTACTGCTCCAATGAACGCCAGCTGAATTTGACTTTGCAAACAACACACGTGATTTTCATGGAGTAAATTCTTGCGACGGGCCTAATGTACTGAGCGAGAAAACAGGAAATAGGGAACCTTCACCTACCGATAAAAATTTTGTCTGATTCGGCATTCATGCAAGATTTATTATTTCGCGACCTTTGATGTATAGTCATATTTTAAAATTTAAAGTAGATGAATATTTAAACACGTTGGTTATATAGTGCGGCGCAAACAAGATTCTAACATTTTCTTATCCAGCGTTCCTGCCCCGCCGTTCTGCGCAACACTTACCCGATTTACGCGACAAGAAAACGTAATCGATTGCCGCTCAATATTTCACATAGGGCTAGTGAAACCAATATTCCAACATTATCAAGTTGCAAACGCACCTTTAAACGAGAATCAGTAGGATAAAAAAAAATAATTGTTTAAGTCATCAAAATACAGTAATATAGTCTCGGACAAGCATAAGCCGTGAGCAGGATTGTGTGGCAAAGCCCTGCAGTAGCGATGGTTTCACAGACTGATTTCATACAAGTGCTGTTGTAACCCTTCGATAAAATACAAAACAAGAATGACGGAACAAAGTTTAGAGGGTATACGTATACTAAACACAGAGAAAACTACAAACACGAAGAACAAGTGCAACAAAATGAAACATTGCTGCTCCCTTAGGCGTGTCTTCCTGTATGCAAAAAAAAAATGTGCCCGCTTGCAGCTTACTTCACAAACTTATTGAAAACACGTCGTCCGTACGCTAAATGAGATATGTGGGGACATACCATGATTGTATGCCTATCTCGTATTTTGTGTCAATTCTGTGTATCACGTAACGGGACGCATGTCATAAAGGTACATCTTTTGTGTTACAGACCTTTTATTCCCTTTCCCCAAATATTTCAATTACCAGAAGCATTTGAACTCCTTTCAGACTATATTTCTGCTCGCGAACTACCAGCCGTTCTCCTTTTTTTTTCTGCTCAACGCACGCAAAAATGCTTCATGGGAGGCATTTTGACTTGGCAACAAAGTGCCATATTGTTTTCTTACTTTTTCTTTTTTCTTTCAGTTTCTTCCTTTCTTCATTTCTTTATGCCTAGCCTGTTTTCATTTTGCTTCTTTTGAAATATAATATACAGTAGACTCTCGGTAAACGGAACTTCAAGGGACCAAAAAAATTAGTTCCGTTTAACAGGAGTTCCGTTTGCAGATATAGATGTGTGACAGTGGAAATTTATGTACATACACAGTCCTGATACCATGTCATAGATCTCTAAGCACTAAAACGTGAATGTACCCGATAGTTTTTTTTTTCAGAAAGAAAGAAAACCGTAAGAGGTTTAAGCACAGAATTCACAAAGTTGAATTAGGAATAATGAGTGGCTGTGCACTACAAAATGCATCAATTATTTTTCTTTATTGTTTATTGTTTATTGTTTATTGGGTGGTGCCCACCAACAGCACTAGGCCTTCTTGGGTGGTGCACACAAAACGGACGGGGCGACACACAGATATACAAACGGTAAAACATGGAGACTGGTTATGAAGTGCAGGGGTCACAAAGTACGTAGTACCACCGCACACGCGCGTGCTCGCAGGCACGCACACGCAATCACACACACGTAAGCACGCACGCATGCGCGCGCGCACGCACACACACACACACACACACACACACACACACACACACACACACACACACACACACACACACACACACACACACACACACACACACACACACACACACACACACACACACACACACACACACACACACACACACACACACACACACACACACACACACACACACACACTCAATTTATACATTTAAGGAATTAAGATTACAGTCAGGTACATTAGCACGCGCTGAGACAGGGCTTGTGATAAGGTATACTACAAAGTACATTGGCATACACGCAAGTTCCGTACAATCCACCGTCGTAACTTACTGGGGAACATGGATACTGGAAATAAGTACATATAAAGCAAAATTTATATGTTTGCACGGCACATACGCTCGTGAGCACGGCACATACTGCATCTTCGCGGAGGCAAGAGGCCTAAACTTCGCGACTGGCTAGGATCTACTGAATTTAGAAGACGGCAACGCGGTAATTGAGTGCAAATAGCACCACCACGATGGCACGAATGAAGCTGCAGGATTTGAGACATGTAACCTCGGCGTATTGAATTGATACGAACGACTGGAACAAGAACTGCGATGTTGCATTCGTTGCGCTAACACGGCTGACCACTAACGACCAGAAACTTTCGAGGCCAACGATGCTAAACACAACATGGAGGAATAAAAAAAACTTAAACTGCCGGAACGGTGAATACCTGATTTTCATGCCAATGAGTTTTACAAGAAATTCTGTTTTTGTTTCAGTTTGCACGGTGACGCGGAAATTTACGTCCGTATTAACGAGACCTTTTTTTTTACATTATCTGAATACAAAAACAACCGATTTACAGGCTACTGTTCTGTTTAAGCGGCAATTTCGTTTGAGCCATTTCCGTTTATAGAAATCTACTGTTCATTGAAAAAATATATATATGCATTTTAGGTCGAGATTGCCAAGCTGATATTAGTGAAGTGGGTGTTGTTTCTTGCCGTTATAATAGAATTTTAGTTAAAGAAATGAAACGTTCGTAGAAATATACATATGTTCCGACGATCTCAGTGAGACGCTAAAAGTGCACTTGGTGTTGACAATAGAAAGCAATGTTTAACCCGATTCGTTATTAACGAAAAAGCTCACGTTCTTCACTCTCCAAGACATCTGCACTTGATGTCGTTTTCAGGAAGAAAAAACGGCCACCGCTGTAAAAAAATTACTCCATCTTCCCGTAGGGGAACCCTGAGTAGTATGCGAAGCAGCCATGGGGTCGACTGCAGTTTCCATTAGTTTTCAGTTCCTCGTTTCTTTTGACGTTCAGCTTCGCTTGCCTTAGTGGCATTAGTAGCTTCTTTACGTAGTTTGAATGACTGAAGGACATAAGGCGCGTTCGTAGCACATGCTCCCGTATTGGTTTGTAGCGCAGTGGGAAGAGCGCCACGTATCTCCCGTTACGGCCAGAGAGTCATGGAACAGAAACCAGGCCCCGCCTAACTGTTTCTTTTTATAGTGGACTGCGCTGACGTCAGCCGAAACGTTGACGGGGCAGAAGAGACGCGCCTGCTCAGTAGAGAGCGGACAGCGGACAACGACAACGAGGGAGGGAGGGACACTGCTCCGAGCATGAGATGCTTTGCATCTAAAAACTAACAATAGAATAAACATCCATAATAAATTCAGCTGGGTACCCCGAATAGAAGTAGCGTGTGCCTTAGCCGCGCTGCCTTAGCACGTTTCCGGGGTGTAGCAAGTTACCACGATGCGTACGAAACTAACGTACCATTCCGCGTAACACGTTATTGTTACGTCACGACAATAAAATATGTACCCAGCAATTACAAAAAAAAATTGATTCCGTAAACGCTGCGGCGTGAAGGCTCTGCCGTTTCCTATGAAAATATTGCGACCTTTAAACGAAGAAACGGTAGCACAAAAAACGGAAACATAATGTACCCGTGATAGATTCTTTGATAAGTTGGGTAAGAAAAAGCCGCATTGATTTGGACTTCCCAAAATATAAGTGGGATTAAAGGACTGGACAAATTTTTTTCGTGTTCTTCCAAGTGTGACAACGACCGACAATATTCCCGAACTTCTCTTGAAGGCGAACCACTACTAAAGAATACAATCGCGCAAAGTCTGCATTTCCTTTTTTCTCTTGTAAAAGACGTGCTAACGTGGAGAAGGCTCTTGGCCTTGCATTGAAGTCATCACGCCATTTGGCCCATCGGCAGTGAAAAATCTAAGATCTGCTTAACGACCAGGGAATGACTAGGCTGAGTTAAAAAGGAGCAAACTTTTGTGTTCACACAATCACTGCCTGCTTTGATTCGCTCGCTTCGATAACTCTGGAGTAATCTGCTGGGACTAAAATACAGGAGGGCGTATGGATGGCCATTGGCTTGGCTAGAAGGAGTGCACATGAAGCAGAGATCGCCCCCCACCAGCACTCCAGGGGCCAAACAGTACTTATACATATGTCGAGCTGCGGAGCGAAGATTGGTTAAATAAGGAAATATAAGAAGCCACGTTTTCGCTTTCTCGCATCCTGTACCAACACCTTCAAAGATCAAACACGAATCTCACGGTGATTTGCTTATCTCAACAGCCCACACATTCCCAAGCAATGCCCGAGATAGAAAGTGCATTCCTAAAAGAGGTCGTATTGCTCAACCCTCATTAAAAGCAAGGGAAGCCTTGCGGACTAAGGTCTGTAAAAGAACCCTAGTGTATAGGTTGTGAAGAAAGCTGAAAAGAGGGACGGAAGTTTGCAAAATATTTAAATATGAGGGGCTGTAACATGACAAAAAGTACATTGTGATATTATAAGTGCATACGCTGGCCAACAACGACTAACGACATCAAAAGAACTCAAACGTTTCGTTATTTTTACGGACCACTTTTTGGAGATGTTCATAAATAGAGCAGCCGACCAGGCATTGGCAGGCACGCACGCAGTGCGCACCGAATCAGCTGGCAAAACTCAATGCAACTAGACCACTGGAAGGAGCTAAAAAAACAGCAGAGAGTAAATACAACCCTATTAGATAAAACACCATTTGTCACCTGACAACACTGATGACGCTCGTAACAATAAACATAGAAAAACGCTGGCAAAAGAGCACAAATCTTTAACGTTACCAATCCGTGCCACATGTTCCAAAAAGATGGTTATTCTCTTTCCCTCAGTATTAAACCACCACAAAATTATGGTGTCGTTACCAACTAGAAAGCACGAACTCGTTCAAAGCTAATCTTGCCATCTTCTCTCAGACCTACACGAAAACACTAACGAATTCTGGATTAAAGATCTTTTTTGCAGTGTAGAAAACTTCAAGCCAACGTTAGGATATCGCAGCTTTGCTAACCCGTGACGTTTGGCCATTGCACTTTTTATCCAGCAAAATGAGGCCGTAATAACGCAGCACAAACGACTTTGCTAACGAGACAGTGCCTAAACCCCCGTAAGGAGGGAAAGCATCCGCTGAAGGCTGTCTTTTCTTTTCAGTAACTCCGGACGCAAAGAAAAGTCCCTCTTATGAACAGCTTAGCTTGTCTGGCAAAGTCTTACTATCAGGGGTGAACACGTGCAACTGTGGCAGAGGCCACCAAAGAGAAGAAATGCGAAAGCCAGACACTCAGATATAAAAACTTGCGGATTTGAGCATATACGTTCAGGTAAACGCTCCGCCAGCTGCTCAAAAAAAGAGTAAAACCATCGTGCTTCTCTCTCGTAATAATAGCTTTGAAACTCTTGTTCATTGTCGACGTATTTCAAGAATCCTTTTCCTTCGTTCGCACAATTCAGTTTCCGCGCGCAATTTGACTTCTTTTCTTATTTGCTCCAAACACTGAAAATTTAGCATCCTCCCGCATTTTTATAAAAAGAAGGATTAGATTGTGCACAAGAAAAAAAAATCATACATCGTGAACAGCCTTTCTTACAAAACGCCAAGCGGCAAGAAAATAAAAAATGGCACCAAGTACGGGAAGCGATGTTAAGGATGTAAGGTTGAGTGTACCGCACTTAAGTACTGCTCTGTCTTTACACCAGGGCGAACATGGGATTTCGAGACTTTTCAAATATCAAGAAAAGGTTCACAGAACAGAAAAAATTATCGGGGAATCCGATTCAGGAAACATACTTTGAACATGAAAAAAATCTGGCTTCCCCGAGCGATACTCCCCTTCCACGCCTAGATTGACCTGTGCTGCTTCAAAGAAGCTACGAAAATACAGATTTGTAGTAACAAACATGGCAAACAAAAAACTTTTCGCTCCAATTCACGCTCTGAAGGTGGTTTGAAAGCAAAGCGCTAAAATACCGCCCCCCCCCCCCCTTAACAATCGCTCATGCGACGTCACTTGAATCCATACACGTGGCTCTACAAAGTGAGAAACCAGAGATTGTGCCAGCCGTTACCTAGAATTAGCATGGGCGGCGTTCCGAACTATAAAGCGTCAGCCGCGGCCGGCCTAGACTGGTGGACACCGCCGCTGTAGCCCGGACGTGGCCGACGCTTCAGCATTCGGAACACCGCCCATGCCAATTCTAGGTAACGGCTGGCGAAATCTCTGGTTTCACTCTTTGTAGAGCCACGTGTGCGAATTTAAAAGCCACCACTGTAGTCCGGACGTGTGTCGGCAGAAAGCAAACAGCAAGGAGCGTCGTTCGGGAGGTGAGGCAGCGGAACCAGCCATCCTGATGTGCTATCTCTGGGCTACACCACTGCGGGACTTAAGCGCAGGCACCGAAACAATGCGGCATAGGAGCTTAATGATTCCAAATCATACAGATGTAATCTAGTTAAGAATAACTTTTTGCTGGGCTAGTTGGTGAATAGATGCCTTAATTTGAAGCGCAACAAAAACACGCCGACGAAGAACAGAGTAGACGAGACAGGTGACAGACGAGATAGCGCCTGTCTCATCTACTCTGTTCTCCGTCTGTGTATTTTTGTTGCATTTGAAATTATGGCATCTAGTAAGTTTAGTTTAGTAAGTTTGATAATTTTGAAAAAGCTGGGAAACACTTATAATCGCTATTTATCAGAACCAGTGGCTCTCTTCGCCTTTTGTAACACCGGTTAAAACAACCGAATGGGCAATGTCACGGGAGACATAGCAGGGCAATGTCCTATACTGCCTGTTTCAGTCAGGAGACGACGAAGACGACAAAGAAGTGGCTGGGTGTAGTAGTGCGCTATCTTGTGACAGCCATGTAAACACTGTAAATACAACGTTCACCCCATCGCATCGTTCGTCTCATCTTTCACCCTCACTAACCTGGCTTCTTCTCCGACGGCGTCGATGTGGAGGATTGGCTCAATGTGTATGAGCGCTTCCATGCCCACAACAGGTGGGAGCCGACGATCATGCTGGCCAACGAAAGATATTGCTGGAGGGGGACGAAAAAACAACCGAGTACGAGCGCACCAGCTGGGAAATGTGCAAGGCCCGATTGCGAGACCTATTTTGCCAACCAGATCAACTAGATTTGGTCAGCCAGCGGCGAAAAAGGAACTGATTACGCGCTCACAAACAACCACCGAGTCCTACGTTTCCAATATCTAGGACGTGCGGCCCATCCGCATGAAGGCTGACGTCCACATTACAGAAGCCGACAAACTATGCCGTGTGATCAAAGGAATCGTGGATGACGCCTTTCACTTGTTGGTCTGAAAGACTACACTACTGTCAATGTAAATTTTCTAAGAATGCCAGAAGAATAGGTACGCCTAAAGCGACCGCATCGCAGCCCTGTTCACTCGACCGCGGAACACTACTCTGACATCTTCGTGCAAGAACCGCGTACCCTCTCGCCGACATTCCAAGTCTGACATTGGCCGAGATGCTCCTGAGGGTCTGGCGCGCATCATAGAACGCGGGCTCGAGGCAATGGCACCATCTGAGAACAACCACCCGTCCATCGCGATTATACAAGCGATGGCACGTCAGTAGATCGAAAACTTCGGCATATGCGCCGTCTGCTCGGTGGACCATCCTAGCAGCCACGAAACCCCTTCCCCAACGGCAAGCCGAAATACCTATCGCCCGTCCAGTTACAGGACCCAAGCTGAATGGAAGACGCGGGATGGCAGGCCGATTTTTTTGAAGTGCCATCGGGTTGGGCATAATGCTAGATACTGCCAAAGGCGCCATCTTCGGCCTAC
Organism: Haemaphysalis longicornis; assembly: GCF_048455015.1. Lineage (NCBI taxonomy): Eukaryota > Metazoa > Arthropoda > Arachnida > Ixodida > Ixodidae > Haemaphysalis > Haemaphysalis longicornis. Next base: position 168,374,434 of record NW_027526407.1, read on the forward strand.
CCGCCACCCCTATTCCTGTTTACAGTACGCCAACGATGCCCAGCGTTTGTTCTCGCCTCGACGCCAGCCACATGATGGCACCCGAATTTCGACCTCCCGCATCGACCGCTCACCGTCCCCGCAAAGTCGCCAGCGGCTCTCGCCGCCGTTTCGCCGCAGGTCCAATCCGGACCCTTACGCCAGTACGCCGGAGAGATAAAGCATCTGGAGGTGGCGCTGCATTGACGACCAGGCCACACAATCCTGTACTGACGTTATCTGCAGGGAGAACGCCTATCTACAAGTACGAAACAGAGAATTATCTGTTTACAGATAATTTGCAACGTAGACTCCGGCAGGCACCTAGGGCGTTCTGCCCGTCCACATGGTGGTAGTGGTGGTTCCAGTGAAATGGCGCATCTCCACTAAGGGGGATTGGCCAGGAAATGGGGGCCTTACCGAAAGAAATTAAGTTTTTTTATGGAATGAAAAATATTTAAATATTAGGATGGATTAGGCGTAGATAAATAGAGAAATAAAAGTAGGGAGATTAGAGAAAGATATAAAAAAGGTAAAAATGAACACCATTTAATGAAAATTGGAAGTAAGAAACACAAACAAATATGTACACACGAAGCAGAGAGAAGGGCGCGCATATTCTGGACAAGGGAATCCAGTAGGCCTAAATGATGTCTAGCCTGGCAGACGGCCTGATTCCTGGATGAATGAGTGCGACGCACTACGAAAATCCCCGTGGCAGAATCCCACTTCCTTCTCCCCGAATAACAAAAACACTGCACATACTAGTCCACCAGCGCGTCGTCTTCTTCCTCCATGGCTTGCTAGGCTGGCAACACAACCATGGCACATATCCGCTTTGGGGAATTGCGTCCTTTGCATGTCGAGTCTCTCGATCCAGCCACTTTTTCGTCGTCTTTGTCGTCTGCTGACTGAAACAGCCAGTATGGTACATTGCCCGCCTATGTTTCCAGTGACATCATTCACCAAATTAGAAAACGGAGCCCCATTCGTGGCAAGCAGTGTACAAAATATAGTGCTTATTTAGCGTACTAATGTCTGCATGTGGTCTCGACATTTTATTCTCGTGCACTGCAAACCAATCTTCAACGTATCTTTGCCGTGCAACCACTTAATTCCGATGCGTTCATGTTACCCAGGAGGTGCTGTCGAAAACTTTATCAAAGACGTACGAAGGAAACGCGCAATGGAGGCGAAGCTGCACATAAACAGGCCCAGAACAACCGTCGCTAAAGCTGACGGCCAAGCCGGGTCGTGCCGATGCACCTGCCTGCGTGAGCGCGCGGGGAACGCTGAGTGCATTGCCGCGCCATATACACTGTACTCCTCGAGTGAAAACCCCTGTAATAACACGGATAGGTGGGCTAGTTGGTTTGACATCTTAACGGTAACTTTTGCGAACTCGATACGGGGACACAGAAAAGGTGACACGAACACAAGCGCAGACTAACAACTTGTTAGTTGTTAGCGCAGACTAACAACAAGTTGTTAGTCTGCGCTTGTGTTCGTGTCGCCCTTTTCTGTGTCCCCGTATCGAGTGCGCAAAAGTTACCGTTAAGAGGAAAACCCCTCTTCCCTACGCAGCCGCGTTGGCAGTTTCTTGTCCCGATCGCCACAAAAGAACCTTTGACTGGTAGAGGTAGAAAGCTTTGCTTTAAAAAGTTAACGCAAAGGAAGGCACACGTGCAGGAAACACTGAAGGTTTTAACACTTATCTCATGTTGAAGCAATGATGATTTAGCACTCCGAGCTCATAAGGTACATGTGATGCCATGTAGATTTTTTTTTGGCTTTTCGGATTGATTGTTTCTTCTGTAACGCTAGTTTCTATCTTGACGTACGAGAAAACGTATGCACAAATACCGATTATTTAGCATCAAAACATTGGAGGCTGTAGGAAAGTCATGGGCGAAAGGAAGCATTTCTTGGCATCAATTGTCAGCACTAGAGTCAAATCAGCTGTAGGGTATCCTTTGTTTATATCCGTTGCTTCTAGTAACTGTTGCTTCATTCATCCTTGCCTCTTCTGGCGCCTAGAGCATTATGCAGCAAAGTACTCTAACCACCATCGTTCTAATTTACAGATTTTTGTGCAGATAGCAAAAGGTCAACTGAGCCCGGAGTTTTCTAAGACGCCTCCCATTTTCGAATCTGCAAAGTTTTCTCTTCCCACATTGGCAACAAACGCCGGCATCTGTCGTCGGAACACTCTTAATTCACCATAGTAGACTTGTCCACAAACATGGAGTTGATTTGTGTGTTTTGCGCTTCCAACGTGTTCCAGCCTTAGAGCGGTTTTTCTGGGATTTCAAATACACCTACTTATGTTCAAGGGGCACTAAGTACTACCAAATTACCCGGGACATGGCTGGTGGAAATGAGAAATACATTATTATTGAGTTGGAAGCCTTCGCAATGCCGCCAAAACAGAATTCACGAAGAGGAAGTGACAATACGCTGGCATGGTCTGCGTTCACCAGCCTGCCATGCGGGTGGAGAAACAGTCGAGCTCCACTCGGCCTTAATCTCCGAGAGCTAGCGCGCCCGCGGGCCTACAAAGGAGTAGCACCCAGACTTTCATCTGAGCGCATGCCGGCAGGCCTCCACGTAACTGTCCACCTGCTTCAAGGCGCACAATCTTCTAAGGATCAGGTTTATAGCCGCGATTTTTTATTTTTGCTTGCAGCGTGTGTGTTCGTATTTACCTGTCAGTTTTTTCTTGCAGCCTTTTCAGGCAGGCAATTACGCAAAAGGCGCTTTAAAAGGCCAAACGTTCATTGAATTTGGCCTTTTCATTTGTCCGAATGTCACTAGAAAAGATGCAGAATATTAACACTAATTTACGCACGTCAGCAGTGGTGGTTTTTGTGGATGGAGACGGCAGTGGATGGAGGCGAAAAGCAAAAACGCCCGTGCGTACGAGATTTCGGCGCACGTTAAAGATCCCCAGGTGGTCAAAATTCATCCTGAGCCCTCCACTACGGCGCGCCTCATCGCCTGCGTTGCGTCGGCGCGTTAAACCCCAAAATCAATCAATCAATCAATCAGTGGTGGTATTTGGTGTTTATTAGAGCAGCCACGTTGCCCCTTCTGCGGCCGCACCACTAACTTTGACGAGGTCATTTGTGCACAACGCCGCCGGAGACGCAGCAACTGAACATCCTTGGACACAATTCTACAGCTGTGACCAAGGAGACGCAGCAACACGGCATCCTCGATCACAATTCTGCAGCTGAAATGCTGCGAAGCGCGGTATATCTGATTCTCGTTCGGAACGGCGCTAGTCACGGGGAGCCGCAGATCTGTGAGGACAGGCTGAGACTACCACAAATGACCGCAAGAACACGCAGGAACAGCAAAAAGGTGGTGCCCTTAAACCATCCCAGTGTAAATCATTCTCACGTGATGCGAACTGACCAATAATCGGTGCGACTTACGCAACAATAGAAGAAAAGTTTGCTGATTCCCTGAAGCGTTATCTAGTGACAATGGTCTGCCCTAAGAACGTTCGTAGTCCCTATGAACGTTGGTAGTCGTCATACCTTCACGTCGGCTTAGTTGTCTGGTACTGGATATTGATAACAAAGGAAGAAATTGCCTTTGGCACAAGCTTATTCTCTGAAAGCAGATTTTCTCGTGTACGACGCCAGTTTCCATTCAGTCTTTCATGGTTTCACATGATTTAGTGGCTGGTATAACCTGAACACACTTTTTGATCCTACAACGCTGTTCGCCATCTACGAATTTCGAGTTTCTTGTCGTTATTGCAATTGCAATAAATCAAGCCGCGTTTACCGTTATGAACAGAACTAGAATCTATGGTTGGGCTCTAGCTCAACCCACGCACACCCATTGTTGTTTCCATTCTGCGAAGATTTTCCAATAGTTTTGCATTGTTGCCCTTGAAACCGCTTGATGTTCTCTAATGCTAATACTTCGCTAATTTAACACTTTCCTTGTGGTTCGCGGCGTAAATATGAATTCACTGTTTTGTGGCGTTCAAGGTGCCAAAGATGCATCCCGGATGGCAAGAACACCGTGGTTGAGGGCTTCTGGTTGGTTTCCAACACCAACCGATATTTACGTGCGTATAAGTCTCGATTGGGGAAAGTTTTCACGTTTTGCATTTGAAAGGAAGGCGGGCATCGAGGCTGGGATCGAACCCCCGTCCATTCGCTCAGCTTCAGTACCACTTAGCCACATTGCCACCGTGACCGGTGTTAGATTGAAGTATGAAGTCCAGTTTATTCGTAAAGTTATGTTGTTACAAATATTTATTTTTTTTATTAGGCCCAATTCAACCCCCCCAAACCTACGGTGGTAGCAGCGTTGCTTCCTTACTATACTTGTGAAGACATTTTTTATCGTTAAGGGTAACAGAGTGGATCTTTCGAGAAGGCAAGCGTGGCAGAGGGCGGCAGAAAGTTAGATGAGCAGATGAGATCAAAAAGTTTGTGGGGTAAATTGGTCACTGTTAGCACAGGACCGGGAAATTGGAGATTAATGTGAGAGGCATTTGCAGTTGGCGTACATAGCCTGGTGATGATGATGATAATAATGAGTACATTTGGCTCCCAAAACATTTCGTACATAAAGCGCAGTTTATCAACGTCGAACTAACCGTTGCAAGGTCGTTCTTCACTGCTTTCTAACTGGGACGCCTTTCGTCGTTTTGTTTTTTTCTAAATTCGGTCACTTTTCCTAACGCCGAGCTTTTTTGCCTTATGTAGTTCGGTTGCGTAACGTTCCGAAGTTTCAAACAGTGTGATGCTCTTTTCTCACATGCTTCTTTACACGCTCGGGTACTTCTCCCGCACTAGTTCTTTTTTATCGACAGTCGCTTGAGATATTTTCACGCTGTTTTTTTCTCCTCGCTGAGAAATGTTTGTAACCCTTGCTGGCGTAGCTACAATGTACAACTCTTTGTAACTTTTACAAGCACAGCATTTATTACTTTCCAGTACTGGCACTGCACCTCGAATTGTGAGCACTTTTTCTACACACCTGAACAGAACCAGAGAGCGAGAGAGAGAGAGAGAGAAAACGTTTATTGAAACAACATGGACGGGGTAGGGGAATAAAAGAGTTAGGAGCTGTGGGCGGCCATCCCATTCCGGTAGGCCGCGCGCCGCGACTGCCATCCTCGCCCGAGAGATCAGAACCTCCTGGTCCTCGACCTGGAAGCTCTGCAACGCGCACTCCCACTGCTCAAGGGTAGGGGATCTGGGTGGTGGAGGGTTGGTGGGGCACGTCCAGACGAGATCAGCTGTGGTGTTAGGTCCATCGCAGTGGGGGCAGTTAAGTGGGTACTTAGTAGGGGAGATGTGGTGGAGATGGAGGTGATTGTAATAGGTGTTGGTTTGAAGTCGGCGCCAAATGGGGGCGTGTGCGGTAGAAAGGGAAGGGCGAGGGAGGGGAAAAGGTGCGTCGGGTTGCTCTGTAGCGGTAAAGGATGTCAGTGTAGGTTTGGGAGAGGGGCGTAAGGGAGTTTGAATTACTCGCTGCATTGTTGCCCTCTTCTGGGAATGCCCGGTGAAGGAGAGCTCGGGCTGTGGCGTGTGCCACCTCGTTTCCAGGGATGGAAGTGTGGCTGGGTGTCCACACTATGCGGGCATGAGGGAGGGTGCGGCATTGAGAAAGAATGGCCAGGGTAAGATCCGAGACTCGTCCGAGTGCAAAACGACGGCAGGCAGCTTGTGAGTCAGACAGCATTGTTATGCTGGAACTCATGGCTTGGGTCATTGGGAGAGCAACGGCTGCTTCTTCGGCCGTGGTAGTTGACGCTGTGCAGACAGTTGCCGTAGTGAGTAAGGCATTGTCAAAGCGGGCAATAGTAGCGTCGTGAGCTGGTCGTTGGGGACAGGGAGAGGCGTCCGTATAGAGGGTGGTCGGGTCACTGTCGTATTTTCTGATGAGGAGGCGTGTACGATGCTGACGACGGCTGGCGTTGTATGTAGGGTGCATATGACGCGGAATGGGGAGGACATGAATGTCGCGTCGTATTGATGGAGGTATGCGTTGTGGTGAGTCCGGAGTTTGTACCACCTGCCGGTCTAACGTTTTGAGCAGATGACGACCGGCGGGTATGAGTTGTAGGCGCTGTAGTTGGTTTTGGAGATAGGCCTCAATAATTTCCCAGAGGGTGTTATGTAGACCCAGTTTCAATAAGCGGTCGTTAGAAGTGAAGGTAGGCAGGCTGAGGGCTGTCTTATAAGATTTTCGTATTAGGACATCAATATGGGCATGTTCTTGTGGTTTTAAGGTAAGATAGGGTGCTCCGTAGGTGATGCGGCTGATCAGCATTGCTTGAATGATGCGGCAGTTATCTGTTTCCTTGAGTCCCTGTCGGCGAGAGCATATTCGTTGAATTAGGTGTGTAAGTTAGGAGACTGTCTGTATAGGTTTGGGGCCCAGGAGCCGTCGTGGTGGTAGTGGACTCCTAGGATGCGGAGGTTCTTGACGGCGGGGATTGCTTGCCCTTGAGAGTGAGTGATGGGTCGGGGGTAGGGTTGGGGGCGGCCCCGGGTTCGTGCTCGGAGGACGAGTAAGGTGGATTTTGACGGGGCTGCAGAGAGTATACAGGTTTGGAGATATTGGAGCGTAGTGTGGACTGCCTGTTGAAGACGGTATTGCTGTTGTCCGGGAGAGCCTGTGTTGGACCATATGGTAAGGTCGTCTGCATATAAGGCGTGCGATACACGGGACATTTGTTCAAGTACTGTCGGGAGTCCCATGAGCGCTATATCGAAAAGGAGTGGTGAGACAACTGAGCCTTGGGGAGTGCCCTTTGCCCTTGTGTGAAAGGTCTCTGTCTGGTGAGGGCCAATGTGGAGAGTGGCAGTTTGATCTGTCAAAAAGGCTCTCACGTAGTTATATGTGGCAAATCCGCAGCCCGTGGTATGAAGTTGGCGGAGAATAGCTGTGTGAGTGACGTTATCGAAGGCACCTTGTATATCGAGAGCAAGGAAGGAACTGAGATGTACTTTGCTGAGGCAGTCGAGAACCCGTTCTTTCAGTTGGAGGTGGACGTCTTGCGCCGAGAGGTGAGTACGGAACCCGAACATGGTGTGAGGTAAGCCGTTGGTGTCTTCAAGGAAGTCCGTTAGACGGCGAGTCACCAGATGTTCAAAAAGTTTGCCCAAACAGGATGTGAGGGAGATCGGTCGTAAGTTGTCAATAGTGATGGGTTTGTGAGGCTTTGGAAGTAAAGTGATATCTATGTGGAGCCCCTGGGGGGCTACTGTGCCGTTAGTCCAGTGGTGGTTGTAACAGGCAAGGAGGGATTATAAGTCGTCGTCGTTAAGGTTACGAAGTAGCTTGTACGATAACAAATCGTGTACGGGTGCTGTTGTGCGGGTTAGTCGGGTGAGTGCTTGCGTGAGCTCGTTCATGGTAAATTTGCCATCGAGCTGATGATTGGGAGTGCCAGCGTAGTGAAGGTGTGAGGGAGTTGTCTGAGATGATGCAGGTCCAAATAACTTTTGGCGGATTTGACAAAGTAGTTGAGCAGGCGGTGGAGAGTGGTTGTGTATAAGTGGGGCCATGTTTTGCGAAGTCACAGTTTTAAGTGCAAATGCACTTCTTAAGCGAGCCTGAATCGTCCGCCGCCGTATCCGCATAGCAACAGCTGCGGGTGCGTGCGCTCCTCGTCTTCCTTAGCAACGGGGGGAGATGGGCGCGCGCTGCCTGGCCGCTGACATGGCACATACCCACGTGGGGGATTGGCCAGGAATCGGGCGTAAGAAGGGCTAATGCACCCGCTTAAAGGAGTACTGACACGAACTTTCAAAGCTGAGATCCGCTCTAGCAGTCAAGTGCAACGACAACACAAATAGGTGTCTGTGAATAAATGCATCTTTCTTTCTTTGTAGTTGTGTGTGTGTGTGTGATCTCTCTTTTGCGAACATTACCGAACCGCGCAAATTCAACTCGTGCATTCGCACTTTCACATTCTTCCCCTCGGGGAAATGCGGGGAATTTTTTTGTAGGGGTCTTTCCCAGAAGGTGGCGTAGAATGGGCCAAGCTTTCTTGGTTGTAAGAGTACCATTTATTTGGCCACAGAAGCCGCGCCAGTTTTGGGCTTGCAGTTGTTTGGCGTATTTAGGAGCCTCTTCCGTAATCTGGGCAATATGACGTTTCAGCTTGCGATTGTTTATTTCGGCGCCATCGGTTGAGTAGGCTACGTCGTGCCGTCCATAGATGGTCGAGATGGTTGTCTACTGCCGGTAGATCCTGTGTGAGCGGGATTTTTTTGGTGTGAGAGTTTGTAGATCAATAAGTTGTTGCGTCCAATGTTCTAGGATATCGGTCGGCAATATTCTTGGAAGTGGAGCTTCGCGGACGGCTTGCCAGTCAGTGAGCTGCTCCGTGCCAATCTTGCGACGGATACTCGTGAGTGAGACAGTGAGAGCAATGATGTAGTGGTCACTGCCTAAAGTATCTGGCAGCAGATACCATACGAGGTCGGTGGTGTTGCGACTGAATGTCAAATCTGGTATGGTGTCTCGGGTCACGCTAGTGCCTAGACGTGTTGGCAGAGTCAAATCGTTCTACAGGGTGAAGTGGTGGTGTTGAGTTGCTTGCAGCAGAGCCGTGCCTTTTTTGGAGGCGTGAGGATAGCCCCGTGTAACGTGAGGTGCGTTAAAGTCGCCCAGGAGTAAGCGTGGGTTGTTGCGACTGTGCCGCACCGCCGCGCTGAGGAGGGCTTCGATTGCGGATAAGGGGTTGTGTGGGCGGGCTGTAGACGTTCAGTATGTAGAGGCTTGGTGCTTGTGGCTTATGAGGACGGATTTCAATGAGGACGTGATCGATGGGTGGTGTAATCGGTATTACCTGGGCTGTCAGTGACCGGGCTATAACGATGGCCGGGCGCTGGTGAGGGGAATTGGTGTTAGTATCATAACCGCGAAGGCTGGGGCATGGGGTGTCATTTTCTTGCAATACAATGACATCCGGCGGGTTTGGGGAAACGTATAGTTCGAGTGCTGCGTTTTTGCTTTTAAACGATCGGCAATTTCATTGGTAGATGGTAAGGGGCACTTGCGTTGCGGGTCTATTGATCATTAGGTTTAGACTTTTTGGCTTGAGGTGGTTGTCCGGGTGTAGGGCGCGTTCAAGCAAGGAAATACGTTCTGAAAGCAGATCGAAGATACTTTTGGCGGAGTAGGTTATCATTTTGCTTTGGTATTCTTTAGACTGCTGTACCTGCTGCTTATCTTGTGGAATGCTGCGGGCCGTGAATTGTGCGTCGATGATTTCTTCTCGTAGGCTCGTGTGAGAGTAGGGGTAACCGCGGGGACGGGCGGGGGCGGTTGGAACTGGGGGGCTCGCTCTGCTTCAAGGGCTTCTACCCAGCGTAGGAGGTCGGCATTTTGTTGTTGCAGGTTTTTGATCAGGTCGAGGAGTGCTGGGGGAATGGTGGCGGGGAGTGGCGTGAGCGGGAATAGCGGGGGATAGTTTTGTGTGTCGCGTTGCGGAGGGAGTCGAGCAGTGGGGGCGCGAGAGGCAGGAGCAGATCAGCTTCCCTTGTCAGCAGCTCGCGTGGATGTCTTGCTAATCGGCGAGTTGGGGATGAAGCGGCGTGGACAGTCTTTACCCGCCGTGGTATGGGGTTGGGAGCACAATCGGCATTTAGCAATACACATGGTCTGCTGACGGAGCCTGTTGTCCGCAGTGGAGGCATTTTGGTCTGTCGGGGTTAAGGCACATGTCCTTGTGGTGCCCCAATTCACCGCAGACGCGGCACACTTGCACGGAGCGGCGAAAAGACCGGCAGCGGAGAAGCATACCGTCCCCCTTCACGTAGAACGGCACGCGAGTCTCTTGGAATGTGAGAATCGCGGAGCGGGTGTTGCCCATGATCCGCGCGTGGAGGAGGGTGGGGTAGTTGCCTTGAAGGTAGGCGCTTAGGTTGTACTTGTTTATCGAAGAGTCAAGGCCGTGAATGACCCCCCGACAAGTTCCCAGTGGTGGCTTCATATACGTAGAAAACTCGTAGGTCGAAGTTGAAATTTGCTGTTGCTGTATCTCGCTCAGCCTTACGGCCAGCTCGGGATCCGCGGTGCTTGCGACAAGTACTTTGGGAGTAGGTTGTACCAAAAGAGTGACGGCTGGGTAGAAAGTCGGAAGCGGCAGCTCACATTTGGTTGACCGAGCTTCGGTCAGTGCAGCGGTGGTCAGGGTAGCAACGTTGAGGCTGGCTCGTGGTCGGAAGATGACCGTGTAGTTGGTAGGCGGTAGACTTGGCGGAGGCTCCCGTGGTTAGGGTTTGGGAGTCGGTGCGTTGTGTACCTGGGGTTGTACGGTGGCTTGGCTTGACGGCGTGCGGTAGCAGTGGTCTTCTTGGCGCGTTTCTTCAGAACAGTAATCCATGGGTTGTCTGGTTGGAGGGTTCGCCCGCTGTCAGGGTCAGTATTCATGTCGGTGCTCGGTGATGCGTGTGGAGGAAGCGCGTCATTCATCTCGGGCCCGAGGTGCCGGCGCTGGTTCGAAACAATGTAGCTAAGCCTACAATGTAGGTCTAGCGGAATCGGCGACGTCGCGAATCTCGGTCGGTGATAATTTGGGCAGCAGGGGTCTAATGCGGCTCACACAGGTGTCGAGTGGTTCCTTTCGACGTTGTACAGACGCTGGTGACAGTGCTTAGGGTGTATACTGTTGTCAATCCACGTTTTGGCAGCACAAATCGGGAGCTGAAGCGAGGTGCGGGCGACTGCGTCAGCCCCCTGGTGGCGGATCCAACAAAACCAGAGCCACAGTTATTCTAAATGCGACCGGTACGTTAAGGTTGCTGACTGTAGTGTTTTAGACCGAGCTACCCTTTCTACTGCCACCGGATGTTGCATTGCTGATATATCTGGAGGCGGTGTCCTGTTCCGGCAAGATTTTATACAAATTGATAAATGTGGTCCGTCATTAAGATCAATAATTTCGGCAATGCTGTTTATTGTGTGATAGGGACAATGGGAGCACGTGATCGTTACCCTGTGATATAATATGCTTAAGTGTCGCTCCATTGTGACCAGTACCACGCGAACAGAACAATTCGAATTCTCATAGCTTCCGAATAAACACTCTTAATTAGAGGAATACCTTTCGTAACTCTCAGGAAACAACGCATTCGCCCCAGTGACACTGCCTACTCTAAGTCAAATTCGTCGCGATCAGAAGAACTCAATGCGGCGGGTAGGAGAAAATCTGCGATTCGCGTTGACGAGTCCAGAGGCTAATAAATTCAACGTGTTTGAAGTCTAGTCACAATCCACCTCGACAAATCACGTCCGCTTAGGTATACGTTAATTGACACTCATCCAGAAGACATCGGCTCATGAGTGGTTTCGGTGCTCAAACTGTAGCTTAGGTGATCTCATAACAGCGGATAACATGGTACAACTGGGAATGAAGATGTGTGTTCATTATCAAGCAGCGGATGGTTTTTTTTATCCATTCGAAAAAGTGAAACACCCCACCCCCCATCGGTTAACGATTTCCGAGGAACTTATATACGATGAAGTGGAACACGATAGTCCGCATCCTTCCACTATCACGCTCCACAGACCATGGCACTTGAAATAAAACGTGCACACATCATTACCCGGTGTGTTTATTGCCGGAAAATGTACTCCGTCAAAACATTTGAAGCTTTGTTTGCTAGGCAGTAGCCCATAATAAAAGGTAAACAACAGCCCTACTCTGCAGAAAGAACTGTGAAATGCAATGGAATATACATCTCAACGAGAGAGCACTGGTAGGCACTATTGTACGAATCCGACTTCTTCATCTCATAGTACTTTATACCCATTTTTGTGCGCCTCACTTATCATCTACGCATTCCGTAAGCGAACGTTCGTGGTCTTTCGACCCACGCTTTTAGATTGACCCTAAATTGTCTGTTTTTGATAGTTTCACAACAATATGTCACTTAGCCAAAAGAAGCCGTACTATAATGTATTTTGAGTGCATTGAATACATGTAGTAACATGTTTTTTGCTTTATTTCGGCCACATTCCCTATGCATTTTAAATACCTTAACATTTGTTTTAAATGTAGAGTTCGAATAAATTAGGAGTGCATCTAAAATACATATTCAATGTATTTTAAATGCAATAAAATGCAATAAAATACCTTTTTTATACACAAAATGTGCTAATAATTCTTTTTGAACGCACGATAAATACTGTTTAAAATATATTCAAAATGTATTACCAGTGTGACTAAATACAACCGTAAAGACAGAGACATTTATGTTGGAAAATGGTTCAGGAGGATCTGTTGAAAGCCAGGAACTTCTGTTTCATGTTGTGCAAATTTGTAATTGGCTCTAGCCTAATGATAGGCTAGATTCTGTAGAGACAAACCAGCCCTACAGTGAATAGTGCCAGAAAAGGACTGCAAAGAACACACGTATGCGCACAGATTGAAATTTTGACATTTGTTTATTGTACACCGCAGTCCAGCGACCGATTAAGCGATTACAATGCACAACTTTGCATGAATGCCCTTCAGCCGTCTCTGTATCCAGAGTAGATGCAGAATTATGCAGTTGACTTCTCCTTACTTTGGTGTTTTCAAAGCGGGTGATTTCGCTGGTACCTGGAGTGAAAAGAAAAAAAACACAAAAATATAAGAGAATTACTTTATTTTTACAGCCAAATGTTGATAATTTCAGGCCTTTTCTCCGTCGGCTTACACGTTCTTCAAGGGCGATTATTTCTGAAGCTTCCCATTAAAAAAACAAACATTCTGTGATGCGGAAATAATAACACATTGAATGACGCAAATAACGTATTTAGTGTCAAGCATATATTATATTGCCGGTGATGACATACGGAGCTGAAACTTGGAGACCTGTTAAAAACTAGAAAACAAACTTAAATTGGCCCAATGGGCCATGTTGCGAATAATGATACTAGTAAAACTGGGGGACAGGAAAGGAGATATAAGGATCAAGGAGCAAACTTGAGAAACCGATATCATAGTTGAAGTAAAAAAAAATGGTCTCGGGATGCCCATATAGTGAGACTAACCGGCAACCCGTGGACAGTTAGGCAAGCAGAGTGAATACCAAGGGATGGGTCTAGAAAAAGGGGAATGCCAGTAACACGATGGAGGGATGAAATACGGCAGTTCGATGGCCACCACTGGACTCAAGCTACGCTGGAAAGGTGCTTTTGGAAATTAAGAGGAGAATCCTTCGCCCTGCAGTGGGCCTTATGAAAATATTTATGATGATAGTGATGATTATGATGATGGTGGTGGTGGTGGTGGAATTACACCTGCAAGAAAATAGAAGTCAGGCCGGAGGAGGGATGAAAATCAGCCCGAAGTAGCAACAAGGTGCAGCTCGACAGGGATAGAAACGTTATCAGTGCAACGTGATTCTTATCCCAGTACTGCTATCTTCTCTTGAAGGATTCAGATATTTACTTCAAATGGCTACTATTTTATTTTTCAACTAACTTGGGCAAACCAGGTCAGCGAACCCAAAGAAGTTAATAAAGTGTTATTTGTAATAATGATAATAACTATTAATAGTATGGCCTGTCCCATATTTCGGCGTCGCTTCTTGAACATATAACGTTCTAAAAATACATCGCAACAAAACAGTTTAAAAATGAATGTGCAGAGAGGTAATATTAGGCTCATATATTGTTACAGCGCAGTTTCTACGAAGGACATTGTTTTTGGGGGTTTCTAATGGAAAGGGATTCACCAAGCCCCATGTGATTTGGTAGAAGACGAGGTAGAGGTGGTGACTATTGCCACCGCGATATTTGTTCTGCTCTTCTGCGCTTCACAGAAAATTGCAAAAGATTTTAAACCTAATTCGTATCTTGTTCTGGCTCCTCACCTGAGCCCTCCAAAAGTATCCATTTCTGAATATTTTTCATTATTCTCCTCTCCCTCCTTCTTCTTCTTCTTCTTCCTCTTCTTATTTTTCTTTATTTAATTATTTATTTTTTTATTTCCTTTTTTTCTTATTTAAATATTTACCACATTCCAAACTCAATTCCTCCAACACAAGAAAAAGAAAAGCTTCCAAATTTTTCTAATTTTCTTTGAATCTCATTCGAATTAACGACTGATGTTTCGCCGATCCCCTGATTGGGTACGCGCCAATAATATCAAGGAACAAAAACAACAACAACAGCGACTGTGCCGGCCGCTTCCCGATCTGTTCGCTTGGCCCTTCCCTGTCCACACAAGTGTAAATAAACCCATTCCATCCATCGAGACCGTGTCACGTGGTCGAGGTGTGGGGTAGCAACGTCCTGGACCCTGCGGACTCAGCGGAATCCTGCGTTATCAGTCGGAGTAGGCGAATCGCCGGCTTGCCCGTGGACCCGGCTGACATGGCGCCGCCCTGGAATGGTGAACACTCTTCCCCAGTGGTGGTCAACGCTTGGCACCACAAGGAACCACGCTCGTTCTCTGGGAACGATGACGACGATGTCGAGGATTGGCTTAAACACTACGAAAGGGTGAGCAAATACAATCACTGGGACACAGCCGCGCAACTAGCCTATGTAGTGGTGTATCTCGTCGAAACAGCTTTGACCTGGTTTGAAAACAATGAAGCAAAGCTCACGACATGGGCGAGCTTCGTCGAGGAGCTGAGGAAATCTTTTGGCGACCCCATTTCCCGCCGCAAAATGGCCGAGCAGACGCTCGCGCAGCGAGCACAGGTACCAGGCGAGACTTGTACGGCATACATACAAGAGGTCCTTGAATTCTGCTATCTTGTAAACCCGAACATGACTGAGGAGGACAAGGTGGGCCATTTGCTAAAAGGTATAGCGGAAGACGTATACCACTTCTTGATTGCAAAGGAAGACCTAGCCTCTGCAGCAGACGTGGCCAGCTACTGCCGCACATTTGAAGCTCTCTAGCTTCGGCAGATTTGCCCCAAATTTGGCCGTCTTCCAAACGTTCCCACTGTCGCTAGCGTGAACACGGGTCCATCTGAGGATATCGCATCCTTGGTTCGCCGTATTATACGGGAAGAACTAGGGTATCAAGTTCAAGCATACAACGCCGGTCCGCCTGCCTATTCGGGGCCTCCTGCAAATTGCGTGTTCCACCAGTGCGCCGTTCACGAGCCTTGCCTTCAAATACCAGCACCCGGACCACAACTCCGCTACACAGAGCCCTGCGGTACGTTTCCACAAGATGGCGTCAATGTTCAGAGCTTCCGAGCGCCATCCAGGCGACTCGGCTACGAGAACGAATCCCGTAGAGTAGTCTCTGGCTACCCACGACAAGTCAAACCAGCCCGCTACCGGCAACAAGGCGACCAAGACCGCTATCGGGAACCACCTGTTTGCTATTTCTGTGGCGTCAGTGGGCACATCGCTCGCTTCTGTCGCCATCGTCAGCAGCAAGCTCCGCGGCTCTTTGCTCCTTCTTCACCTAGCCGACGGGATGGCGCAATCCACCAGGATCCCCTTTTCCACTACCCGGCTCCGCTCACCAACCGCAATGCGTCTCCCGCCGTCTCTGCCCGTAGCATCACACCACCGCTTCACCAGGGCCGGTCGCCGTCCCCCCTCCGCAGGTCTGTGCCCCCGCCGCTGGGAAACTAGCTGGTGCGGCCGATAGGGGTGAAGTCGCGGAACGGTCGGTTTTACCACATCCCCTGTCAGTAGTGATGGTAGAGGACAAGGTGTGCATTTGTGTCGGCGGTGTGAACGCAACTGCTTTGGTGGATACTCGTGCTAGTGTGTCAGTGATGAGCTCGTCAGTTTAAGATCGCCTTGGACATAAAGTTATGTTTGAGTGGGATGGAACTAGACATTTCCGTGGGGTTGGTTGTGAGCCTTTGCGGGTAGTTGGAATTATCTCGGCAGATGTTGTGCTTGGCGGAGACACCTTCATAACTGAGTTTACCGTATTGGAGTACGCAACGCACGATTTCAATCTCGGTATCGACTTTTGGAAAGAATGTGGGACAAAGTTAGATTGCGGTGCTGGAGAGATTTTATTGCGAAGTGTATTGCCTGTCTGTATTGAGCAAGCCACTTAATTTGGCCGAGGCGTGTTCGCTGTTGCCGATGAAACGCTATTGCCTCCTACGGCAGCCATGTTCGTTCCCGTGAAGTGCAGCCAAATTTGCAAGGGTAGCCCCTGTGTGGCGTTAGTTGAGCCCGAACTGAACACAGCGATGAAGAAAAATGTGTTCGTACCTCGGGCTTTGGTTCATGCGAAGGGTGGATTTACTCACCTGTGGACAGTGAACGCAAGCTCAGAATCCGTACTTCTCCCTCAGGGCCTCACGCTCGACAGTTATGCCAATAATTTAGATACTTCACTGGACGCTATTTCTTTGGCTGGCCCTGCGACTAATGTGGAACCGGACTATACAGCCAATTTCATCAAAATAGTTAACAAATCGTTGCCGCCTGAGCAACGACACGCATTGCAAAAATTGCTGGCTCGGCACGCTTCGGTGTTTGATTTTGCGCAGGGTAAATACGCTCATGCGCCGCCAGAGTCTCGGACGCCACATCGAATTTACACCGGCGATGCACCACCCATCCGGCAGCACCCTTACCGCCTGTCTCCTGCTGAGCGCAGCGCTATAAATGAGCAGACTGAGGAAATGCTCCGGAACGGTGTAATTCAGGAATCTACCAGCCCATGGGCCGCTCCTGTAATACTGGTCAGAAAGAAGGACAACAGGTGGCGATTTTGCGTTGACTACAGTAGACTTAATATTATGACGAAGGACGCCTACCCACTTCCGCGAATTGACGATGCCATCGATTGTCTGCATTCTGCCTCCTACTTTTCGTCGGTTGATCTTCAATCGGGCTACTGGCGGATTCCTATGCACCCGGACGACAAGGAAAAGACAGCATTCGTCACACCAGATGGCTTGTTCGAATTTAATGTTATGCCGTTCGGCCTGCGCGACGCGCCCGCAACATTCGAAAGATTCATGGACTCTGTCCTTCGGGGCCTGAAGTGGGAAGTCTGCATGTGATATCTAGATGACATCATAATTTTCTGCTGGACGTTCAACGAGCATAACCAGCGGCTTGATGTTGTTCTCCAGCGCATCGCGCAGGCTGGCCTGGTCCTGAGCTCGAAGAAGTGCCATTTCGGAGAGCGCCAGGCGCATGTGCTCGGCTTCCTTGTTGACTACGATGGTATCAGGCCTGACCCACAAAAGATTGCTGCGGTTCGTGACATTCAAAAACCCCGATCACTTAAGGACCTGCGGAGCTTCCATGGACTGTGCTCCTACTTTCGTCGTTTTATCAAAGACTTCGCCAATATCGCCTGTCCCCTCACAGCTCTTCTTCGTAAAGACACGCCCTTTGTGTAGACTCCCGAATGTGACTCGTATTCCGCGGAGTTGAAGCGTTTGTTGACATCCGGTCGTGTGTTGCGCCACTTCGACCTCTCCGCCCACATTGAGATCCTGTCAGACGCCAGCGCCATTGGTGTTGGGGCTGTGCTGGACCAACCGCATGGAAGTGCGCATAGCGCTGTCGCCTACGCAAGTCGTACCCTCTCGAAAGCAGAGCGCAACTACACGGTGACAGAACTAGAATGCCCTGCGATGATTTTCGCCCTTCAGAAGTTCAGGCCCTACATTTATGGACGGCATTTTACCAGCGTAACCGACCATCACTCCCTGTGCTGGCTTGTCGGACTACGCGACCCCTCGGGTCGACTTGCTCGCTGGTCTTTACGGCTTCAGGAATAGGATTTCGCTGTTGTCTACAAGAGCGGGCGCCGCCACACCGACAGTGACAGTTTTTCACGCCTGCCTCAACAAGCGCAGCTACTTGAGGAAGAACACAATGCCGATTCCTTCGCTTCTATCTCGACCACGCGTCCCGATGCACTCGTGTTTCAGGAAGAGCAACAAAAAGATAGCAGCTTGCAGCCATTTTTTGTCTCCGCACAGGCGTCTCAAGCGTCGACTTCACCGTTCGTCGTCCGAGATGGCTTGCTCTAGAGACGGAATTATTCGTCCGATGGTGCTCGCTTTCTGCTTGTTGTACCTGAGAGTCTCCGGCCTGTCGTCCTGCATGCTATGCACGACGACGTCACCTCAGGACATCTTGGTTTTGCCCGCACGCTTTACCGACTCCGTCAACTTTTTTACTGGCCTCGCCTCCGAAAGACGACGAAGCCGTACGTCGCCGGATGTCCGGTGTGTCAGCGCTACAAGCATCCCACAGTTCCTCCTTCCGGGCCTTTGCATCCGGTGCGTCCACCAACGTCAGCTTTTGACAAGTAGGAATTGAATTGCTCGCCCCGTTTCCCAAGTCGGTGGCCGGGAATCGATGGATACTTGTCTGTGTCGATTACCTGACATGATATGTGGAAACGACTGCTCTGCCATCCGCGACAGCTTCCGAAGTCTCACTTTTTTTCTGCACTTCATCATACTGCGCCATGGTGCCCCCAGGGTGGTTATAAGTGATCGCGGACGACAATTCACAGCGGATATCGTCGAAGAGCTCCTTCGTCTTTGTGGGTCACAGTACCGACACAGCACGCCATATCACCCACAAACCAAGGGCCTTACTGAGCGCATAAATCGTACACTGACAAACATGTTGGCCCTGTACGTATCCTCAGATCACAAAAACTGGGACGATGTGTTACCTTTTATCACATACGCTTACAATACCGCTAAGCACGAGGTCACAGGATACGCACCTTTCTTTCTTTTATACATGCGACTGCCCAATAGCTTCCTCGACACTATCCTGCCCTTTTCTTACCATGAAGATGTTTCTATAGCGCAGTCTCTCTGTCGTGCTGAAGAGGCGCGCCGCCTTGCTCGACTACGGACTTTGACGTCCCAGGTGAAGACTAAGGCGCGATATGACTGACGACACGCACCAGCTTCGTACTTTACTGGTGCCTTTGTCTGGCTCTGGACGCCGCTACGCAAACGTGGTTTGTGTCAGAAGTTTTTATCAACCTATACCGGCCCGTTTGTAGTTGTGCGAAAATTAAGCGACCTGAATATGAAATCGCTAAAGTGATGTCCCAAGATCGTCGGTCCCGCAAAACTCAAGTTGTTCACGTCGCCCTCCTGAGGTCTTGCCAACCCCGACATCTTCAACTCGCTCAGTGAGCTTCGTCTCGCTCCGGGGAAGTGTTACAGCGCAGTTTCTACGAAGGATATTGTCTTTGGGGTTTCTAGTGGAAAGGGATTGACCAAGCCCCATGTGGTTTGGTAGAAGAGGAGGTTGAGGTCGTTACTGCGCCGGCCGCTTCCCGATCTGTTCGCTTGGCCCTTCCCGGTCCACAGAACTGTAAATAACCCCATTCCATTCATCAAGACCGTGTCAATATATATATCACGGGAATGGCATGTGCACTAACATTGCCTTTCAAAAACGGCACAGTTGTTAATTCCGCAATAAATAAAACTAAAAGTTTACATGGTATTTTTGAAACTACCAGCGCCTATAAGCTAGGCACATAACCGAGGCGATTGAGCAAGAAAAACAAAAGAGGTCAGTTTTCCTTCTACACAAATTTTTCTCATCTCAGCCGCACATTAGCGGTATCTGTATACTCTTTTTGTTCAAATGAAGTGCAATCTTTTACTGAAGAGAAAAGCGTAAAAAATTCTTGTAAAAGCTGGCCCTCATAACGGACAGCAAAAATTGGAGTGAACGCCTGGTAGCATCATGCAGAAACAAGAAAAATTGTGGGCTTAATAAAACTTAGAACAGCTAAAAAAATATTTAAAATACATTTGAGACGCTAAGGTGCACTTGCAGCTGCTAAACATACATAATTCTTCAAGAAACACGCCTGCATTCGCTCTATACTTGCTGTTTTGACATGCGTTTGAGCAGATGTTTTAAAATTTTCAACCGACTTCAAGCGTAGGAAGGGACACTCTAAACGCGCACTCGTGTTTGTAATGAGTGCACTACCAAAACAATGCAGCAAGGAAACACAAAAAGGGATGTGTGGAAGGCTCTACTGTTCTTGGAGGTATTGGGGGCACCCACTGAATAAACAAGAGCAAACAAACACGGTCGCAGGGAGACTCGTAGAGGAATGTGCGGTGGCCTGTGCCAGGACAACTTACCTTTTTCCAACCTTCCCCCTTGCCCAATCTCTGTGCTTTGTTTGATGGTTCTAAGCCGTCAGTGGCGGTAGGAACGGCCACTGATGACATTCAAGGGTGCGCAATGTAGGGGCTACCCTCGGGAGGATGATCCATTATACGTTTCTTGGCATAAACCACGTAGTGTCGAACATCCAACTGTACCGAAGCGTACGTGGGTCTCTTCTAACACTCTTCATTACTTACAGACCAACGGCATCAATACTTCGGTGAATGTTAGGTTTAGTTGGCAGAAATCACACAGTCCGTTTACTGCACAGCAGACTCCACCCGGCCATGCGCTTTAGTTACGAATGCGGGTATGACCCAAACGGGTCTAGGCCCCATAGTCACAAGGTCACTCGCCATAGGCCAAGTCGTTGCAGATAAACTGGTCAGAAATGCAACTTTTCATAGCCCTTTTCGTACGAGGAATTGTCGTGTTACATTATTATTCGCCAGACAAAAAACTCGCATTTAGACCTTGTTTTGGTTTGGAGCGCGAAATCGACGGTTCCGCCTGCTATTTGTCACTTTTTTGTCAAAGGCGAGTTTGCATCGGTTGTTTGGAGGAGGAAGTCAGGTGAACATACCGTCACACCTCATAATGTTATATAGAAATGCCAATTGCATTCCAAATTGCATTACATGACACGCAAAAAAGCAAACAAAAAGATACAAATAATAAAGTGAACAGGTTGTGCATGAAATAAAAATTGCTGTTTATTGAACTCGCTTTGTACTCTTCCTATACGGCAGTGTTGTCCCGCTCTCTTCTTGTGTACGCATCATCAAGGCTGTATTATATTGATCGGAATGTAGAGACAAACTAAGTCAAAACATTGTGCTGACAGCGGCAACAATGGGGATTATTCTGGTGAAGTAGCCCTGCTGACAGCGTTTCGCACGGCTCCGCAGTAATGGCTACTGACATAGGTTCTCTCCGACAACTTTCGGCGGGCTAATGCATCTTGATAATTTGAAAAGCAAATAAAAGCAATAGGCGGAAACGCACATACTGCCGCATTATTGCAATCACACTTGAATGCGGGTACTTTTCTGAAACAGCCGACATCGCTATCAGAACGTTCTTGGCAATGAGAACGGCTGGGTACACTTGCGCTTTGTTTCTTGGCGAAGATCGATCATAGATGGACGTTGTCAGAGACTAAAAGACCGAAAGAGGTTGAAGACGCGAATAGAGGCGTTTTTTCATGCGTATATTGTACTCGATGAGCTACGTACGTTTGAAGAGCGCTCTTGGCGATCCAGTTATGAATTTCACGAAGGGGAATTCAATGCATAGGCCACCAAGGGTGACTTTGTCCTGTGGAGCGGAATTTCCGGTGCGGCATCGCTCCCGGCGGCAATCGTGGTTACCACTTTCACCGGACTCGAACCCACAGCGCCCTTTCCGTTTTAAACCGCTCCTAAAAGTTCCTTCCCATTATTCGGGTGCCACGTGTGTTTGTACGTGGCGAAACTGAATTGATGCAGTGGGTAATACATTCTCAATTTGTTCTTTAGACAGACGAACCTTGGCTTCTTCCCATTATTGGACATTCAAACAGTAATATAAATAATAACAATCTATTCTTAGTTGTATTACGCAACCATAAGGAACCTAAACTGTTTGTGTGCGCGTAAATAAACGTGATGGATTGATAATTATAGTATATTTATGACTATTTTTATTCTTTTTTACGCTGTTTTGGTATGCATGTTAACTTGCTTCTGTAGTTGCGCTCCTAGCTTTATCAGTGCAAAGGCCTCGTGGTTGCTCTTGGGCACAGTAAACAAACAGGCTGATTGATTGATTGATTGATTGATTGATTGATTGATTGATTGATTGATTGATTGATTGATTGATTGATTGATTGACGGATTAATATTATCGGTTTTGTTTTCTGCTACAACCAATCCTCATCATCATCATCATCATCATCATTATCACTGAAAAATACCCCCAGCTCCCCAAGAAAAGCTACAAAAGCTTCAAAATGCTCAGCCAAAAAAGACAACGAGTGCTGTGGCCAGTTGTTACTCGAAAAGGGCAAGACATGAGAGGTTAGAGGTCATCGAGAGAGTGATAGAAGCCTTCGCCCTTCAGTTCATTTGAATATACGCTGTTATGACAATGACACAGGGCATGAGCCAGCACATAACTTTTGCAGAATATAGGCCATTATGTGTCGCCTATTTTGCCCGCAACTGTGTATATTTTCTATTACAGGGATTCAGCCACAACATAGTGTTTACGTTATCAGTGCCGAACAAAGCGTAACAGATATTACAACAGAACAAATATTGCTATCAAGACTACGACACAAGGAGGAAGCAACATAGCACACTAAATAAAATATCATTTAGCACCCTTGGAAACAGTTCTTACAAGCGATTTTGCAATTGGGAAGGAACCAAGTGTCTAACAAATTTGTAAGCACGGTTTGCCTAGCCAAACACTGTAGGTACAATATAGCACAGAAAGCACGTATATGTAATAGAAAGCTCTAGAAAAGAAGAAAGGAAACAGGAATCAACTGTTCTATCGTTGCTCTTGAAGTACTCGTACAGAAAAAAACTGAGCGTACAGAACAGAGTGAGACGTATGTTTTATGTTTACGTTACATTCAGGCATGCACACCGATATGTAAACGCATATCAAACCAATCTGAAAAACTCAGTTCTTGAGAAATTGAGCCTACATAGGAGTCATTCTGAACTTCGCAACCACGTCATTCGCTACCAACATGAAGAAATCTCAACGCTAGTGACAAGCGAACAATTTTGTTAGGCCTACATGAAGACCATTTTGTAAAAAAATCAAGGCTCATTTTGACGACGAATGCATACTTTCCTTTTACAAATATGCTCGGTATGATCTGAATAAAGCCGTAATGAGAAGGATGCTACAGTTGGTGCAAGAGCAGCCCTTATTGAGGAAAAACTTCGCAGATGATAGCAAAAGCTTCTTCTCAGAATTTTTCTGACGGCGGGCTTTCCCAGTACCCTATTATGAAGTGTCTACAATCACCATAGCAAAACTCGGCGCCGCAAGCAAATGAAGACAGGAATAAAAAGTCCGCTTTGCATGAAGCATATCCAGTTGTAACCACCTAGGGAGGGCACAATTTCACTCCTTTTTGTTTATACGCCCCGCCGAAGTACTCCTTGTGAGACAACGTGTGCCGCAATGGAGTGGCCGCTTGGGTATTGAGTATACATTCAGCGAGCCCACTATTTTCAGGGAGCACGAAAATAGTGGGCGTGTTTATAACCAGCGTCTGGGAATTTCACCGTGGTCGAAAAACGATCGGATGATAACGAGAATAATTTTATGCACTCTGCTTCGCACTCTTGCTGCGGGAAAGAATTGTATTTGATATGCAGTTAAGAAAGAACAGAAAGACTAGTATTAATTTCTCACCGTAATGGCTTTTTCGAGGAAGCCATTGACGCAAGTATGGGGACTGGCATCCTCGAGAAATGTTATAGAGACAGGAACTGTTAATTGTGGTAGCTATTTGGTACCCCCTGTATTGAGCATGGTAGGAAGAGACGGAGCTTTTTATTCTCAAATGTGTTCCTATTACGTGCTTGCCCAAGTGAGAGCATTTTAAAACCTAGCTTTAGTGTGTTCAATGAAGTCGTCTGTAGTGCGTCTTAAACGAACTGCTGCAACGACAACCTTCTCCGACGATGGTGATGCTCGTGGGTGAAACGAAGTAAAATTAAAACGGCTTCCTGTTGTCGGAATCGAACCTGGAGCCCTCGCGTTAGGACGCTGACGCCGTTCTGGTGCGCCATTCTTGCACAGGGGAAGCACTTTAGATGTGAAGAGGGGTGCAGGAATCAGGAATGTGTACAATGAGACAGAAAATGGCGGCACCCTCCCGTCTTAAGATGACGATAGTCGAAGGAAAATGGATACAAATTATCATAAGCAAATACTGCTTGCTTGCTTCTGAGACTTGTATTTGGTGTTGGACTCGATTTTGGAAATGTTTATGTTCCCTCATTGTTGTCTTTTCAAACGGGGAAGATCAATTCCATTTGCGACCACATTCCGCACTAATGAGCAAACTGTTTTAAATAACACGAATGCTCCCTCATCCGCAGTAAAATGAAGTGGTATTGAATGGTAGAGCGAATTCTCGTTCCGCTCATTTTTTCTAGTATCAGAGTTTGTAAATCCGTGATGGCATGTTTTTTGTACAGTACAGTTGTGGTGTTCTTTTGCCGAAGCTTCCAGATGCTTACGGTAAGGCGAACTTTGAAATGTCAGACATCGACGAAAGCTGACTAGAGGATTTAAATAAAATACTCAGCAATATTACAAGGTTTTCTTTTCAATAAAAGCGGCGGAACAATGAATGTGTCGCGTTCGCGTCAGCCAATAAAAGACTAGAAATATGAAAGCTAAGGAAATGCAGCTACAGAAAAAGACAGATAAGAGGAAAATCATGAACCAACAGGAACCAAATACAGTAGTTTGAGCAGCTTCAGTGTTGAAAATCAAAACCTCTTTGTTGAAGTTGAATAAAACGCGAACATGTCCCTTTATTTATTTATTTATTTATTTATTTATCTATTTATTTATTTATTTATTTATTTATTTATTTATTTATTTGGATACCCTCAGGGCCCAAAGGGCGTTACAGAGGGGAGCGGGTTACATCTTGTGTAACATAAAAGAAACAAAAGCAGCATCACAAACACAAGCTGAAAAAAGCAACGTAAAGATAAGAAATCACCACAACAGGTTGCTTACAGCAGATCGGAACGCAGCCTCATCCGTTATCGCAGCAACAGATGAAGGAAGGCGGTTCCAACTAACACAAGTGCTGGGGATAAACGAATTATAAAAATGCTTCGTATGGCCGGATGGAACGTTCACTTTGTACAGATGATCAATGCGTGCCGAAGTGTAAGATGGAGAAGATAGTAGCTGTTGTTTTAGAATGAGATTTTTGTGATATATTTTATGAAAAAGACACAACCGAAATAATTTCCTCCGATGGTCCAGCAGTGGTAAAGAAAGACTTAATTTCATGGCCGTAACGCTTGATGTGCGGTGATAATTGGAAAGAATGAAGCGCGACGCGCGATTTTGAACTTTCTCTATTTCTGCGATGAGTGATTCTTGACCGGGGTCCCACACAGAAGCCGCATACTCTAATTTTGAACGAACGAGACATTTGTAAAGAAGTAATTTTAGGGAACTAGGAGCCATATAAAAATTTCGCCGGAGGTAGCCTAACATACGGTTAGCATTACTTACTACATAATCAATGTGAAGTTTCCACGATAGGTTAGATGTTAAGTGTACACCAAGGTATTTATAACACTGGACTGTTTCGAGAGGGACGTCGTTAAGAAAGTAGTTAGGTGCAGCAGAGTTAGTTCGAGAAACGCCCATGCATTTGCATTTATTAATGTTAAGATTCATTTTCCACAACTTACACCATTCCATAACTTGGTTAATATCGGACTGTAAAGTGTTAATATCAGATGTATTAGTTATTTCCCGATAAATTACACATTCATCAGCAAAAAGGCGGACTGATGAACGGATGTTAGTTGGCAAGTCATTAATGTAGATCAAAAAAAGTAAGGGCCCCAACACAGAGCCTCGAGGAACACCTGAGTGAACGGCAGACAAACGAGAATCAAAGTTATTTACAGTAACGAATTGTGAACGGTTAGTTAGGAAGCAGCGTAACCATGCAAGCACGTTAGTATCCAAATTAAGATTACTAAGTTTAAGAAATAGAAGTTCATGTGACACAGTACCAAAGGCCTTCGCAAAATCCAGAAATATGCAGTCCGTAACCGACCCGCGATCTAAAACGGAGTGAAGGTCATGAGTGAAACATAAGAGCTGCGTTTCACAGGATAATGATTTTCTGAACCCGTGCTGTGAATGACTGAAAAAAGAATTGTCTTCTAAGAATTTGGCAACGCAAGAATAGATGACGTGTTCCATGAGTTTGCATGAAATGGAAGTTAATGACACTGGGCGAAAATTGTGCGGGGAATGTCTATCCCCAGACTTGTGCAAGGGAACCACCCTCCCAATCTTCCAATCATCCGGAATACAGCCGGTTTCAAGTGATTGCGTGAACAATTTTGTCAAAAACATAGAACAATACAATTTTGTGTTGATAAGAAATTTGGAATTGATGTTGTCTACTCCACATGATGTCGTAACTTTTTGTTTTTCAATTAAACGTACAATGCCAGAGATGTCAAACATAATTGGTTCCATAGAAAGTACGTCAAGTGGTTGGAATGCCGGATAAACAGTGACAGTAGATGTGGAGAACGCAGTAGTGAACACATCATTAAATACTGAAGCACACTCATCACCAGGAACCGTAGCTCCATCTGAGGTTTTGAGAGTAATCGTTGAGTTATCCTTATTTTGATTAATGATATTCCAGAATTGCTTGGGATTATTGACCAACATACATGGTAGCATGGTATTGAAAAATGAATTCCGAGCCTCTTTCAGTGCAACTTTGTACTGGGCGGCAGTCAACCTATATGCATCCAATTTTGATTCAGAATTGGATAATTTTGCGGATCGGAATAAACGTTTCTTTTTGTTGCACAATCTTTTCAACGAACGGTTATACCATGGTGCCTGCCTGCTAGATGTGATTGTTTTAATTGGAACGAAGTCACTTAATAAAGAGGCCACCTTTCCTTTAAACAAGTTCCAATTCTCATTAACTGTTCTGTCATCCAAGCCCAGTAAAAAGCTGTCGAGAAATGAAGCAAGCTCACAATTTATTGCATCAAAATCTGCCCTTTTGTAGTCCCGGATTTGCTTTCGGTTGTTTGTGCGACGAAAAACGGGAAAATTTGCTGTGAAGTGCAGAATTGAATGGTCGCTACAACCGGGTAGGTAAGTAAGAGGAGAAATAATTTCAGGCACAGAAGTAAGTACAAGGTCTAAAACACTCGACGTTGTCAACGTAACTCTTGTAGGCTGGGTAACGAGTTGGGAAAAATTAAAATCACCACACAGGCTCAAGAAATTGGCACAATCATTCGAAAAGGGACTAGGTTGAGGAGGTACCATGGACCACACAATGCTTGGGTAATTAAAATCGCCCATTAAAATTATGGGAACATTAGGAAAACGTAGAATGATCTTGTTGACGGCATCATGAAGCCCATCGACGAAAGAGGGACAAGACGAAGGTGGCCGATAACAGACCCCTACAATAAGTTTTTTGAAGGAAATGCCGATCTCCACCCAAACAACTTCTAGGTCACAGGTAACAGAAATTGGAGAAGAGAAAAGGCTATCTGCGACAGCAATTAATACACCCCCTCCGCACCTTTCTCCCCTATCACGACGATAAACGTCAAAGTTTTTCCTGCATTCGAAAAGTTCACTATTCGCCACTTTTGCTGATAACCACGTTTCAGTTAAGGCAATCACGTCTGCTTCGCTAGGATCAATGATACTGCAAAGATCATCGCGTTTCGGCAATAAGCTTCGAATGTTTGTGGAAAGAAAAGAAAGCGAAACTTTCTGCGCCGGCGCAAGACCCCCACCCCTCGCTGACCGTTAATCTACTACTACTGGTGTTGACGAGCAGGAGGCGGCGGTTTCTGCATCTGAAGCGTTAAATTGCGCAAAGGTACCTGGTAGCTCAAACACTGTGTCATTGGCGTGATTGTAGCTGTAGCATTTTTTATTAACGTAAAGTTTTTTATATCTCAGCTTGTATGGCGAATTTTGTGCTTTACCAAATTCTAGCAGCTTTTTTCTTGCTTGCCGCGTTGGCAGCGAATAATCTTCGCTAAGGCTGACACCACTGTCGGCAAGCTTCGAAGCAGAAAGCAGAACTTTTTGCATCATTTTAACGGAAGAAAATTTGGCTACTACCGGCCTACTTTTGTTTGGTGCAAAATTACCAATCCTGTGCGCCCGTTCAATCTCGTCGTGGCCTAAAGACAGCTTGAAACTGCCAGTGATGACGTTAATTAGCTTATTCTCAGTCTCTTCCCATTTTTCTGAAGGTTCATCAGGCAAGCCGTAAAATAACAGATTGTCCCGCCGCATTCTGTCTTCTAGTTCGGCCTGACCCGCGAGTAAACTGTCGCTTTTGCTTGCGAGAAAGTTCGACACCTCCTTTAGGTTTGATAGTTCGGTTTGCATAGCACTTGTGGCCGATGTTTTCGCTTCGACAGCTGTCAGTCGTTTTTCCATATCAGTAATACTCCTTTCCATTGATTCCTGGATTTTGCGAACTTCTTTTACCGAAAGGATTAAATCTGTCTGATCTTTCTCCATTTTAAGAGTACGTGCATTGACGTCTTTTAGCATACTGAACATAGCATTGAACTGGTCCAGGGGAGTGTCAGCCACAGGTTCCGAAGTGGCATCATTCAAGGACGCCTGCGTACGTGTAGTGGGACCTGGGTTTTGCTCGACATCCCCAGAAATCAAGAGCAGTTGTTTACAAGCGGCAAAGCACTCGCACAACATTGGCAACAGCACTCCCGGGCGTGGGAACAGCAATAAACACACATTGTTGGACCGTTTAGCGTACAGCGAGGAAACAGAACCAACCTGGGTGTACAAGCGCGCATCGGTTAGCAGCCGCATCGTAAAGCTGCTCCCACGCCCACTGAAGAGGTCCCGGCACCGCCAGTCGCCTTTATCGGGGCAGTCCGCTGATGTCCGAGTCGATGCCGTTGTCTTGTAAAATTCAGAGACGCTCCACGATAACTGTCCGTCGCCGAGAAACGCAGTAGGGGTACCATCGTGCAAAAACGCTGATAGATTGCAGTGACCAGTGGCCGATGAAAATGCGCAGAACTGGATCCATAGGGCAACCTGGGTGTACAAGCGCGCATCGGTTAGCAGCCGCATCGTAAAGCTGCTCCCACGCCCACGCCCTTATGCAACTCTAGTCAAAATTGAAGTCCAAAATCAAATTTGCTTCCACCGTTTTAAATTGGCCCAACAGGACTGACATTACTTCTAAACGTCGGAAAAGAAGGTTTGATTCCCACCATTGGAACTGCTTTTCTGCGCTTAGTGCCCCTTTGCTTATCATCAATCATCACCATCATTTTGTGAAGCCATTGTGTGAAGTTTGCGTCCCCGCAGCGCGATTTTTCCTGTCTAATGGTCTCCTTGGGTGAGGAATATGAGGCTTCGCTTAGAAAAGAGTGACAAAAAGTTTCCGTCAAAGCCTTGCTCGTTTGTACGGGAAATATAAAATCACAGAACGACGGCAACCCTTTCCTTACCTCTCTCTCGAGGAAACTCATCTTTCCTCTATTTACGATACCAAGACTTAAGTTGCTAATGACACCCCCGATCATTAATTCCATCCTCGGCGCGGTGAGGTACTGCATCGTAAAAATGGGAATAATGATCTACGTCATCTGACGGAAAACGAAATGGTTCTTGTTTCTCGCATACTCGCCTAGCTTCATGGAGGGAAAACTGCTTAATCTGTGAATGTTAACGTAGGCCTTAGCGCTCCAACAAAGTTTGGCAAGTTCACTAAGGCTGCATTAGGACAGGTGGGAAAAATCATGGGTGCCAGAAAAAGCATGGTTCGCCGGCCGCTTCATTACGAGGTGATGTATAACGCTCTGTAACCTTTCGATTAGCGTAGGTCGGTCAAACGTACAGGAAATAAAATGGACGGTTCAGGTAGCCCTACAGAATATTCTGAAGGGAAATATTCTTTTCCTTTCAATATATTGCAACAGTCACATCTGCAGACGAATGCTTCTGACGTGAAGGGCCAATGTCGCCTCTAAAATACGTTTTATTGCGGCAGCCGATACTGGCAATACAGCCACTGTAGGCTTGCCCTGTCCCCTGTTTACTCGTTGCATATGCGCGTGGTGCCCATTTAAGAGATGTCTATCTTGTAGCGTCGCTTGCAGATAACAACTAGGAACGATTTACAGGGTGCGTTGAGAGTACTCGAGGTGGCCGTCCTACGTCTTTATGCTTAGCATTCATAACAGGCATTATTTCTTCGCTTAGCCATGGTGTGGCAGGCGCTGGTGGACATCCCTCATGTATCCCTACTTGTCTCATTCCAAATCGGCTAACGCAACAGGCAATGTTACAAAGGTTGTGTAGGCAGGGCGAAAAGATTGAGTAAAAATTGTATTGGTCGAATGGTAAAAAATGCACTTCAATTTTTGAACGTGTAGTGTGGCTCTGGTGTGATATAACCCAGTATCCGTATAGAGTGGGTTATGGCGTCTTTCAAGTGCCGCAGTGAGTATCTTTTATTTATTTATTTCTTTATTAATAATTTATAGCTATTTTTTATTTGCTTGTTTTTTTACTTATTTAGAAGATATTGCAAGAATTAAGCCCAACCAGGAGTGGAAAGGGTAATAATGAGCAAAAGGGGCAAGCGCTTGGCATAACACCAAATGAAGTAACAATTACTTAGTTACGGAATCCACAAAAGCGAGGGATTTTCTAACGTGTGGTGTGGAGACGGCGCCACTGTTGGAGGTACCACAGAGCGCCTGGCCGCGCGAGTTGTACCGGCACTATAGACACTGAGGATATCTTGTGGCACATGCTGAACCAGTGCAGAGACAGAGAGCTGCACGTCGTCGGCTACGACTCCTGTGTCGTTGCAAAGTGCGAAGGAAGTGCGCAATCTAGCCACGGCGCTCTAATAAAATTTATTTCATCTGAGTTATAAAGTAGGCCTTGCTTCGCAGAAATTATTGTTTATTACCATTTCCACTTCGGGAGGAATACTTTCGTTTGCTAGTTTCGCAGTAAATTTTTTCGTCTTAGCAAAGTAAAGAATCACACGACAAGCAATGTCTAATTGGTATACGAGGAATTAAGATTTCTTTGAAGATAAATTATGAAACAATTATAATTTTTGGGTGTATCTTGCATGCGTGGTTCAGTTTGAATACTGTAAAGAAGTGCCATTGCTGCAGTGCTTTCGCGGGAGAGCGTGCAATGAAGGGGAAGGAACCGTAGCAGACGATACACAGCTATCTCGTCTCTGGGGCTCATTGCGTATGTGCCGAAATATTCCCGCCGCTGCGGTCGTGGCGCTCCGCAAAGCGCTGCAACGCGCTGCGAGTTACCTCTAACACTTGCCGCGCTGTACTTCTGGGTGACTTACCCTAGCGTGAGTATACATGGTTATAAGTGCGTCAACGCGTCTTTCAAATGCCCTGGTGTTTATTTTTTCTGTGTTTATTGTTATTTCTTTATATTTATGTTACATTGATGCTGCTTATATAGGGTTCTAGTTGATCCATGTTAACTTCAGTTCGAAGTCTGCGCCTGCTCCTGTCGTCCTTCTGGTCTTTCTTGTCGTTGTGTTAACTTCCGAATAGCCTACCAACCATACTTACTGCGAACTTTGCTAATTAGTTTTATTTACAACGATTTATGGTCAACTTTTAGGTTGAGAGCTATAAAGACGACCTCTAGTCTTTCTGATGCACTCTAGCGGTGCCTGCCATAGAAATTACAATTTCCTCCGTACAAAATATTTCCAGGGTACTAAGGATTGCACGATTATTTGTGCCACTGCATTCGGGAGCTCGTCTCCGCTGGCAGCCTCTCAGGAAGTTCCCACATTATACGAAACTCATCAAAGCATTTGTAGGTACTCTGGCCTTTAAAGCCATGCCTAGCCATAAGACCCCCTGTATTCGTTGAATATTTAGGCAGGTATACCCTTTGCATTATCGCATGACTTTTGCATTGCCAAAATAGCCCAATGGAGAAGCTCGTCTAAAGCAAAACACGAATGCGTCCGTTTATTTAAAATTTGGCGTGCACTAGGTGCTAAGGTGGTTAAAAAAGCAGGTCTTAGCTCCCTCGTACGGCGCACCCCAAAGCAGGCGAGGCTTGAGCGCGTTAAGATCCCGAATGTGAATATTTTTCAGTAAATCGCCTTTTTACGAGAAGGTTTAGTGTCTGAAGGGCCGACACTTAAGTTTGCGTTTCAATTAAAATTACGTCGGTTACCGGAGGAGGTTCATGGAGAGGTCACAATATAGTTGAGGGACGAATTAACCGAAGCGTACAGGTTAGGAAGTGGTTACCCTTTCCCTGGTAATAAACGCCAAAGGCATCCGCCGAAAATAGTATCAATGAGTAATTATATCTAACGGTCAGTTTAACAACGTTAAGCCCAATTAGTGCGGGGGCAAGCACACCCCGAGAGCAAAGTTCATTGCCCTCAGGAGACGGCAGGGAGTGATCAGCGCCGGCCCATTTTCTCGTATAGCAGAGGAGCTGTTGACACCCACAAAATAGATGACCAGAGAACTTGTGGACGCTGTCTGCCGTACCAACGGCTAAAGATAAGGCTTTTTTCAGACTTGAATGTCCCTACAGCACAAGCAAGTTCTCAATTTGTTCCAGATGTGTCCGACGTGGTAGAACTTCCCTGCACGGCTTGAATACTTTTCAGCGCAGTACTTTTGCCTGCTAGCTTTTTTACGCTTGTTTGTGTTCGGGTTGTTTATTTTTTCTGTGCATAGTGAAGCTGCGAGTTGTCAGTCAGAGTTTGGGTTGTGTTTATTCTATACCGCCAGGTCTTTTTTGCATCTGACGTTTTCTCAATGTGATCAATACTTCGCAGATGGTCGATGTTTTCATACCTGAATAAACGTGAGTGAAGTCTCTGTGAAAGAGTAGAGAAAATAAACGAGAAAACAAGCCACAAGTAACAGCGTATTGCCTGCACATTTTATTGGTATCAATGCAGGATATTTTAACCGTCCGTAATTTATTTGTTTATAGGATCCCACGTGGAGGTTTTTTCGTTGGATAGTTAATTTAGGGGACTAGTTCTATTCAAATTACTTATAAATACAATATTTTTTGCGCTACATCTTCTCGGCGACCGTATAAGACAGATAAAACGTAAAAAGGTTCGATATGAACACGCCTGTTTTACATAGGTGGACAATTGTTCAGTCCACCTAGTAATCTCCATTACCTCGGTAAGTAGCAAATATATTTTTCCCACTCTCTTGTGCACCGCTCTGTGTTTTGAAGTGTATTTTAATACGTTTTATTACGTTCTTTAAAGCGGTGCGAAGGACAGATATATGCGGTCGCATTATTTTCACGCACATATTGCAATATCAGAGAATTTCCAGTGTGCACACAATTAATCGTGTAAAGCAGCGCGAGCATTGTGGTGATTGCAAAATCTTGCAATGAGGATCCGCATGTGTATAGTTGTTATACATATTGAGGTTAGGGCAAATGAAAATAATTTCAATGTTATTATCCTCCTATGTCAAGCGCATGGTCCTAGTGACCTTGGGCCGCTAATTCATGTGTCAACCTCTTGCCGTGTGTATTTACGACATGCATTTGGCGCAACGTTGTAGTTTTAAACACAAATGGTGAATATCACACCACGCTCATGGTATGCGAGATTGGCCGATACATTTTCTTCTGGTGAAGGAGGAGAGCTGCGTCCTAAGAAGAGAAGATGTACGACTTAAAATAACAAATCATGTACGAAATCCGACAAAAGAAAATGTTAGAAAAATTGAAGTCACCTAATGTGTCCAAACTTTAAATATGAAGTGAGCGCAAAGCACAATACATTGGCAAAGTTTTGACGTATTGTGTACTTTTTTTATCAAGGGCATCGCTAAGTGGCTATTAGTTTGTGTGATGGAAGATGAATGCGGGTAAATTTTGCAGGTTAATATTTATTGTTACGGTTTGTTTGCGATTGCAGGGTTTTTAACATGTTCATTCTACACCCCGTCAGAGGTAAACAAGTTTCAGACAGAAAACACTTTCGAGATTACACGCGGTAGTATATGCACGTTTTCAAATTCATGGCCCTTTATATTAGGGCAAGCTGGTTTACCTTTGAAAGAACGTCATGTCAGCATAACATAAACAAAATCTGCAACGGTGGTTGGCCTCATTGCCTTTGGTTCATTTATTATGACATTCTGTGCGACGTTTTGTACCAGTTAGACATTTTTGACCATAACTGAACTTAGGGCGGCTAAAGTGAACTTAACTTGGTCAGTTTTGTATACGCTAGAACAACAAACGTGGCAGTTCTCGCATTGAGAATATGTCGGCTACTTCGTGTAAGCAACGTACAAAAAAAAAATCGAACTACTAGTGTTCTCGGTATAAAGCCACTTTTTACATAATCATCTCGTTTCGCTGATGCCGTATTGTTTGGAAAGCTGTATAGGGGATTGAATGAACCTGAATAAATTCCTTGAAACATGCGGCACATTCGGCATGTGCATTGTTATGCACCGCAAACCTCACCACTCGTTGAGAGAATAGCCCAGTGCAGCCCCCTCCGCCCCCTCTTCCCTACTGCAGGTGGCTTCAACTCCCCTTCAAGCTCACTGCTACGATGTGGTTTTGTGAAAGGAGGTAGAGGCCTACTGAAAAAGATATTCAATAAGCTCGACGTACCGGCCAATTTTCCTTTGGTATCCTTACGTGCTTATTTAGGCATGTAATTTGATTAGGTCACGGCAGTACTCCAAATGTTTACGTCAAGGAGCTGTTTCAAAAGAAGGCGGCTGGAGTAAACGATTAGCCGTGCTCTGAAAGCAGAAATACAGCGTTGTTTCGCTCGCTCCTTTGTGTGCTAACATACATATCTTCCACGTTTCTCACTTAAAACCAAGCTATTCTGCAGTCTTCAAGGTGTTTTCATCGATTTTTCCAAACTCGCTTAACTGCTCTACAATTGGCGCTGCTGAATAAAAGGTACACTTTCGAGCGACACTAGTCCTAGATATTATTAATGCATTGCGCGACCCTTGAGACTTCTTCAATTTCTTCTATTATCATCACAACTCTGAAGAAGTGCTCATTGAAGTGGTAGAGTGCATTGGTTACGGCGTTGCGTACAATTAAACAGTTTTTTTTCTAGAAGTGTGTGTCAATGCATGAAATTGTCGCACTGTCAAACTAGACATTGCAGCGCCATTTATGACGTGCCAATTGGGTTGATATTCGTGGCACTTAGGTGTTTAAGGTTTCATTCAGGCGTTCAAGTCCTTGGAGTTGTTAGCGGTGACATGTGACGTCATTTCATGTCCCGCTGGGCCCGGTGCGTACGGAAATAAACACGTGAAGAGATCTGCTAAGACCCGCATTGTGGAGCTCTTCGCAAGGTTTTGAGTGTATCCGACATATAAGACAGGCCTTCACATCTTCGGCAGTGTGAATGGTGAAATCGCTCTCCGGTTTTGACGTCTTTTGATGTGTTCGGTGTTATGTCGGGCTCTACCCTGTGGTGCCCGTTTACCTGTGCCACTGCAGTCATTGACGTGTCGGTAATCTGTATCCTGTCGGGGATAGCTCATTAACTGCTTCTTGTTTCATCCGCTATTTGATTTCCTGTCGTTCATGTCGAGTCTGATTATACCTTCCAGGTCATGGCACGCAAGGTTCATGCATGAAAGTTTTATGCGTTGGCGAGGTGACCACTTTAAACCGGTGAACCAAAGTTGTGCGAGCTCACCTCCTCGGCGTATTTTCGTGCAAACCTAAATGATGACCCGCCATTATTCTAAACGCTGCGCACACAGCCTGGTGTTATGCCTGTCCCAGAGAGAAAATTGTGTGGCTGATGTATTACATATACATTGATTGTTATCGGTGTAAATGCAAACCAAGCGTGTTGTGTTTTATATTATATTTTGCAATCCTGTAAAAACTCAATTTTTTTTAATTTCCAGGTTTTTTTCTTATAGGTGCTGGAAATTTGAAACACACTTGATGGTCCTGCTATCGTCGGTATGCTGTTAGTCTTGGGTGACGACATAAATCTAGTTCAGTTCGAGGCGCCCTTTTACCCGCGGTTATATTTCAAAGCATATTTATGCCCTATTACAACGCCAGTTTGGTGTAAGTCCACAAAAACGTTCAAACAGTAATAAAAATGTTGTTATATTAGTCATAAATATCAACAGTAGTGGAAGCAAAGCAGCATTAGAAATATTTTACAAAAAATATAAATGCATATTTTGAAGTACGAGCGCACTTGTATCTAATTTAGCTGATGTTCAATGTTACTTTGAACATATGAAGTGTGGTTAAAATACCGTATTGGCCAGGCAACGTCAATGCAGCAGAAGTCGCCTAAACCGGAATTCTGCTAAGCTACGATATTTCGATTCGCATGTGCGCACGTTTTGCCCATTTTATTTTACTTTTACTCGTGTTTCACTCCGGCTGTGGCTGCAACTGTCTTTTGTTAGTATATTCTCTGTGCTACAAGGGCAACCAATGCAGAGCTAGCTAAATGCATCGACTGGCTGGAAAGCTCGGCTGGTGTAATCGCCGGCACCGTTGCTGAAAGTGCGACACCTAAACTCAACACCGATATCAACAAAATCACTGAAGACCTTGAAAAAAGATGATTCGTTTACGTCAGAGCATAAAATTTGTGCATGAAACATTTAAAGTCTTGAAAACCAAGAGGACACAACTGCTAGGCGCCAACACAGACTCGACTGCGCGGAACCTAGCTTTGAAGAAAGCAAAATTTGCGATGAACAACGTAGAAGTAAAAGGGTTCCTTGCACTGATGGTGAGGATTGCCTGGCGATCATGAAAACCATTTGATCGAAAACTTACAGCCCGCTCCCGGAAACCGACATTGAGGTCGTGCAATGTGTACCATGTACGGCTACCTCAAAAACCCTGATCACAAGGTTTGGATATCGCACAAATAAAGCTGAATTCATCCCCAAGGAGCGTAAAACTCGTTCCAATAACGTAGATATCGGCTTCCATGTCCCGCAAGCTAAGCCTGTTTATACAAACGATTAGCTCACCACGTAAAAGAAGTAGAACTTCTTGAAGGCCTCGCTTTGAAAAAGGAGCATAACTGCCAGTTCCTGCGGAAGGCTGATTGCCCTATAAAAGCCTGCAAGACGTAACATAGTCATGCCTTCCGTATTCGTGATGAAACAGACATTCAAGTTTACATGACTTGACTTGAGCTCTTCCGGTATTTGCTCTACGTCATACAATAAAACTAAAAAATTCAAGACCTGTCATCTACTTTTTTTCCTTCTGCCGTGAATATCAATGACCGCAGCCTCAGAAAGGGTAACAACAAATTTTACGTGACCACCTTTGAACATCTATACAGCAATTGCAGAGAAAGAACATTTGGTAACTTACTATAATTGTGTACTGCTTGGCGCGTGTTCGGTGGATTTTATTTTTTTTAGTTTGTAATTTCACGCAGACTGCATGACAACAACAGGTTCTTTGTCAGAGTCTGAAGTTCTAAAACTCCTTATCGGAAGACGCCCTTATACTGATGTACTTTGCAGTTTTGGAATTTTCGCAATTCTTAGGTACGCACTGTAAAAAAACGTTAGGAGTGTGTGTGGGGGTGCCATGATTTTAAATGGCAGCCTTCCACAATTAGCTAGGTCTAGTGCAACTAAGCAAATTCAGCTTCGACCTGCAGCCCGACAAACTAGGAACCCGCGAGGGGAGCTGGTGCACCTATGCCAAGTGTCTCCGTAATTTTAGCAAACACTCGCTGTGTAACAAGCAAACGGGAATCCCCTAACTCTGTCATTAACACCGTTAGCGCAGACATTGTAGCACTCACTGAATCATGGTTGCAGACACATATTCATGATAGTGAAATCTTCGATATGTCTTGTTTTACCATCCATTGCTGCGATCGCACCTTGCGTCAAGGCGGTGGCGTGTTACCTGCTGCAAAAAGTCTTATCCATCTCACGCAATTTCCATTCATACTGATTTAGAGTCTGTATGGTCTTGCGTTGACATTGGGCACCGGAAATTTGTTATTGGCGTTTGTTACCGTACACCTTCATATCCCCCAACGTTTGTCTCTGAACTACACGATGCCTTGAATATTGTTTCTACACGACACCTCAATGCTCCTATATTCCTTGTGGGTGATTTTAACTTCCCACATAATTTTTGGTCTTCGGAAACCCCCGCATCCAAACAACCTTCATCTCAAACAACTGAATTTCTGAATCTTTGTTATTATTTTCCTTTTCCCAGCTCGTGTCTGAACCGACTAGAACTACGCAAAAGACCGCTAACATACTGAATTTGAAATTAACTACACACGCTAATTTTGCTTTCCCGATTTCATATTTACCCGGTCTGAGCGACGACGCGCTCCTTTCAATAATTATAAACGTTCCACTAAGCAAGGCTACGATCTCAACTAAGCAAATTTGCGACTACTCAAGAGCTGACTTCGAAACTATTAACAATGAACTAGCTTGCTTTCTGGACATTTTCTTATGGCATTTTGGTACGCGTACCGTTGAAGAAAACTGGAACCTATTTAAAAATAAAGTTCACGAACTAACTAATAAATACATCCCTCTGCACACAATAAATTCTAACCCGGAGGGGCTTTGGTACAACAAGCAGTTATACAGGCTATCTAATCGAAAAAAGCGCGGCTATCGTCTGGCTAAAAAATCCCCGAGTGATTACCGACGGAACACATACACAGCCGCCAACAAAGCATACATTGCAGCAGTGAAACTTGCCAAATCACACTTTCTTCAGCACACCCTTCCTTCTATGCTTATTAACGACCCTAAAAAAATTGGGCGTGTGCTCCCTCCTTCTAAAACAAATAGTATTACAATGACTGGGCCAGATGGTTCCATCATACCCAGTAGCGAATGTTCTTCCCTACTGAATGCAGTTTTTTGCCAGAACTTTGTTGTTTCTTTTAACCCCTCACTACCTGAACTTCAGAACTGTAATTATCCATCCATGGGCCCCATTGTTACTGACCCAGGTGGTGTAAGTAAAATTATCGAGCCATAGAAGCCCTCATCGAGCCCCGGTGTTGACCATATTATTACGAAGTTCTAAAAAACACTGTTGTGTATTCCTTAATTATTTTGTGCAAAATATTTCAGCAGACCCTCGACACGAGCATCTTGCCTGCGGACTGGGAAGTCGGGAAGCTGATGCCACTCCATAAGTCCGGAAACAAACACGCGCCTAGCAATTTTCGACCCATATCGCTAACAAGTATTCCATGCAAAATTCTTGAACATGTATTTTTTCCCATTTGGTCACATTTCTTGAATTTAACTTGTTCTTCTCACCCGCGCAACATGGTTTTCGCAAAACGTTCTCATGCGAGACCAAATTGCTTTCATTAACCCACAAGCTGTACTTAATTTTAGATCGCTGCTCGTCCGCTGATTGTATTTTCCTCGACTTCTCGAATCCTTTTGACAAAGTGTCTCACAAACTACTCCTTTACAAACTAAGCAAGTTAAATCTAGATCTTAAATTGTTTTCATGGATTGAATATTTCCTTTCTAATCGTTTCCAGTTCGTAACAGCCAATAACTATAAATCTTCACCCAGTTCTGTTCATTCAGGTGTACCCCAGGGTTCTGTCTGGGGACCACTTTCGTTTTTAATATACGTTAATGATCTACCTAGCTGTGTTCTCTCTAAAATTCACTTGTTTGCAGATGACTGTGTTATTTTTCGAGAAATTACCAACAATAACGACCTTACGGCACTGCAATCGGACATTAACTCAATTTCTAACTTGTGTGAGCAATGGTTAATGGACCTTAATAATACTAAGTGCAAAGTCTTACGCATTTCAAGAACAGCCCCTTCGACTGCTTCCTATTATCTTAACAACACTCTTCTTGAACCTGTAACGTCGTACCGATACCTGGGAATTCACATCAAAACTGATCTTACCTGGTCGCTTCATAATAATACCGTTATTATAATGC
This sequence comes from Haemaphysalis longicornis, assembly GCF_048455015.1. Taxonomy (NCBI): domain Eukaryota; kingdom Metazoa; phylum Arthropoda; class Arachnida; order Ixodida; family Ixodidae; genus Haemaphysalis; species Haemaphysalis longicornis. The sequence goes on from NW_027526407.1 coordinate 168,414,330, forward strand.
CAATCGCATGCTTGGCTACCTTCGCCGCAACTTCTTTTCTGCACCTACCTCTTTAAAAACACTTCTGTACAAATCATTGGTTTGTTCTAAACTCGAATATGCATCATTCATTTGGGACCCGAGCCATGAGTGATATCACTTGAGCTCGTGCAGAACAACGCAGCACGCTTCATTCTCGGCAATTTCATCGTGCGGCAAGTGTCACGTCCATGAAAAACTTTCTTCAATTACGCACTCTAACTTCACGCCGCAAACCCTTTCGCCTGTGCCTCTTTGACAAAATTTACTAGCATTATTCGACCCTATGAAGTGAGTTAATTACTCCTTCTACATATATTTCTTCGCGTATTGACCACCGACACAAAGTAGGAACAATATCATGTAACACCAACGCCTTCTTTCAGTCATTTATTACTCGGACGTCACAAGATTGGAACCGCCTTCCCGGACTGACCGCCGCAATCGAAAACAACCATCTGTTTCGTGCAGCACAAGCTAACATTGTATGATTAGGGCCCATCTAGGATTGTACTTACCTGCTTACTACTTTTCCTGCTGCGTTCTAGTTTTGTGTATAAACTTTGTAACCCACTCTCCTCTCAAATGCCTCTCGGCCTTGAGGGTACAAATAAATAAATTAATTAATAATTAAATATAGTGATTCGGATAATGTTAAGTGAGCCTACCTAATTCGAATTACACCGATGATCACTGGTGCTCTCAAAAAACACATGCACGGGATGCGTAGCACCTACTAGTCTTTTATGGAAAAGGGCCACTCATTAGGCGTGCTTGTAATTATCACAGCGAATCCTGAGCCCAGTTACTTCTTTCGACGTACGTGGAAACTAAACGGGTACGCTGGAGTTTATAGGTTTTTATTTCGCACGTCCGATTTCTGTGTACACATAATGACCCACTTTGTAGGTGTACGCTAAAATATTTTATATCGGCACTTCCAAATGCGGGGTTTGAATACTGGCGCACAGGTTTCTATTTAGGTGATGGAGTGTGTATTCAATTGTACCATTTGATGACCAGCACTGGTTCCTAAACTGAAATCTGGAATAATAATGCAAACTTGTGGACATATTGGGCAAGCCTAGCAATGGGTTTGTTTATTGACGCTCTGTTTTTGCCGCCGGCCTGCACCGGGCTGTGTTATCTGTGTTATGCGTGGACCAAGTGAAGCGCGTGTTCTATTCTTTAGGCCGCACGTTTTAAAGCAAAGCTTTCTACCTCTACCCCCCAAAGGTTCTTTCGTGACCGTTGGTGTCACCAGAAAACTCCATCGAAGAAATAAAAGAATTTCCTGCACCACCAAGAATCGAACCTGGAACTAACAGAGAAACAAAGCAAGAGCCCGTTGTCTTACCGATTAAGCTACGAGCCCACGCGCAGTCGGGGAAGACAAGTGGTGCACTCACCAAGCACATCTAGGGGTATAACCCCTGCATTCTTGCTAAAGGCCACGCGAAAGTGATTAAAGGAAGCGCACACCAACCCATGGCATCTCACTTCTAGAACGCCAATGGGCCTGTGGCTTCCAGTGTTCAGGTAAAAATCTTAGCTCCTTGTCGTCCCCCCTCACGCCAATCGATAACTCAAGGAACACATTCAAATACCAAGCCATCACTCAAAGCCCCAGCATCAAGATCCTGGGCCTCCATCTTTAGGCCAACACCAAGAGTGACGTATCCTTGCAGCGCCTCAAACACACCATCAATAAATCATACACATGATCAGGCGAGTTGCCAACAAGAAGTGAGGCCTCAAGAAATCCAATACCGTTCGATTAGTGCAAGCTTTTGCCCTGTCGAGAATCACTTACATCAACCCCGTGTCCTCTTCTTGGCAAGGAGGACATAAACATGCCTTATATAATGATTAGAAAGGTGATTGAGCAAGCCATTGGTCTTCCAATGAGTGCGTCCACAGAGACCCTGCTTAGCACGGGGCTCTACAACACGGTGGAAGAGCTTATAGAGGGTCATATTTCTATCCTGAAGCTCCGAATGAGCAGAAGTGCGGCGGGTCGCCTTATCTTTCACGAGGTTCGCTGGGCATCACAGAATGTCACTCCGCTTGATGTACTCCTGGACGTTTTCGCGACAAGAAACAAAGATGTTCCCTTTGCTTAGAAATATGACCCCTGAGACTACACGGGTCGCCGAAAAGCACGGGCTCAAGCGCTCAACACCACCCTCGGTGGGGATTATGCAGTTAGCTACACAGACACCTCCAAACATCGAGGGCAGCAGTACGCCATCATCGTGGCTAGTTTCAGAACCAACCTCCTTGCTTGTGCCTCACTGAAGACCGAAGACATGACGGAAGCAGAAGAGGCAGTCATCGCCTTGGAACTCACTCAACCATGGGTTCGTAAGGTAGTCACCACTTCCCAACAAGCCTACAGGAATTACCTGTTGAGTTTGGTGTCCCGATCCGTACTGCGTGTGCTAAAAAAACCACTCCCCAAATGGTTCCATTCAGCTCATCTGGATGCCCGCTCATGCTTCCATGGAAGGCAACGAATACGTCCAACAAGCCGTACTTTTAGCCCCCCCCCCCCCTGCTATGAAGTTGCATGATGACGGTCACCCGCTTTTCTCAATCAGGGACGTAACCCAGCATTATCGCCTTCTGAGACAGACCCTACCTTCGCCTTACCCTGACCTTTCCGTAGAACAACCTAACCTACGCCTCATACAATTCGGCTCATTCCCACACCCGACGCGTCTTCACTTAATGCACCCGAATCGCTACGACGCTGAATGTAAACTTTGCTCAGAAGTAGGAACACTCTGGCACATAATCGGGGTGTGCGACTTTAGCCCTGAGCACCCTCCTCTCTTTCCGTCAACTACCGAACAAGAGCCAAGGGAGATGCTGCTGTCCGGCCCCTCTCTGCCTACCCAACTTCAGCTGGTAGAGAGAGCACACGTGGCGCGGACTGAATATGGGCTACAGTGAAGGAGGAACCCCTCCCCTGGACCACACTCTGGGCCATTCAGGAATCTGAATAGAAGCATTTCCTCCTTCTGCCTCTCCTGCTCCTCCTGCTGATCCTGCTCCGTCTCTGCCGCTGATCTCGTCGCCTCCGTTCGCGACGGCAGAGACGGAGAAGTGAGATCGTCTAATACCGGGTTTGAGCTTTAATTTCGTGAAAGCCTTTTCCACTCATGTGCTATACCAATACAACTCAACCAACCAATGTTCATGCTTCATGCATTAATTTAACCTTACCAAGAATATCTGCTTGAAGGAGTAGAGGGTAAGGGTATGCAAATTTAATTTCACTTCTCTGTGGTTTCAATATTTCTAGAGTGAAGTGAGTGAATTATGTGACGTCGCATTAGTAAGCAATGCGGGTGCCGTTCACAGCTTTGCTTTCCAAACACATTCACAGAGTGGATTGGCGTTAATTTTTTATCTCATTTGATAGGGAGCGTGTTTCGAACTAACGTCACCAGCCTACAATAATCGTGTTTGATCTACAGTGTTCTGGATGCAATTCGTCGGTTTGAGAACAACTCGCGCCAAGAGATAAATGCCCGCTGAGCATACTCTGCGCCATTTCTTTCGCCGACCCGGGCCTGCGCACGTCACTGTATTCATTGCTGCTTCACCACCTTTGTGTTTTTTTGTGTTTAAGGAGCACAATTTTGTTACAATCAACCTGTTTTTCCTTCTAGCCAACGGCGTCCTCTTTTGGCTTCATGACAATATATAGGTGCTATATGCATCTGTCCACGTCACATCGCAATAAATCACACAGCGGTAATATAAATACATTTTAAATTTTCTTTGAAATTTTTGCTTTTGTTGTACTTAAGTTTTATGATTCACTAGAAAACTCCGGCTTTCAAGAAGACGCGTCAGTCTCCACCCCCATTTTTGTTGTAACAGTGCCCCGCCTGGTGGCGCCCTTCTAAAGCAGTCGTGCCATGCTTTGAAGACACATGTGAGCCCTGTGGAAAATTTCATCAACCAACCATAAAGATTCATTGCTGGAAAGGTTGATTGCGTTTGATGGTCGCCTCAGAAAGCTTGATGTACGTAAGAAACTGTAATGAAACTGCTGGAAGGGGACGCTGGACCCGCCGCGGTGGCTCAGTGGCTAAGGCGTTGGACTGCTGAGCACGAAATCGCGGGTTCGATTTCCGGTCGCGGCGGCCGCTTTTCTGATGCAGGCGAAAAGCAAAAATGCCCGTGTGTACGAGATTTCGGCGCACGTCAAAGATCCCAAGGTGGACAAAATTAATCCGGAGCACTCCACTACGGCGCGCCTCATCGCCTGCATTGCGTCGGCGCGCTAAACCCTATAATCAATCAATCGAGACGTTGAAAAGTGCTGGCAGGCATGCTGGCATGCCTGCCAGTACTTTTCAGCGTCTTTCAGCCCCTTCCTCCATGCTGGCTTGCTTACGGCGCATTGGTGGCAGGTGTTGGCGTGACGGCAAGCTTGACTGCTGAATCGATGATGGAAATGCCTTTTCTGAATGAATGACCGCAGAAAGCCAAAATTGATACCAGAGCGAAGTGCTTGTAATAACAGAAGCATAGCGGTGGCATTGACCCTTGCGAGAAAATTACAGACGCTGCCTTTTTTAGAAGGTGTTGCCGAAAACTTAATAGGCACGCTGCGCAATGACGGCATATGCTGGCGTGACAGCAAGCTTGACTGCTGTATGGATGATGGAAAAGCATTTTCCGAACGAATGCTGGCAGCTAGCCAAAATCCATTCGATACCGAAGGACTGATATAATAACAGAAACATAGCAGTGGCATTGGGAATTTCGAGAAAAAAAACAATAACTGCCTTTTTGATAAGGTGCCGCTGAAAACTTAGCATATTAGAGAAAAACTACTTTGATTAGCGCTTCTTGTTTTTAAGCCAGAACTTGAAGAGCTGGTATTAAACTGTATGCCATTTATTCGCCGATCTTGGTGTAAGGGTGGCAGTGCCGACCCTTACGTTGAAAACATGGGCAGCTTTTTTTCGCTGTGACAGGGTCAAACCGTACGTGTTCATTTTCGCTGTGCTGAGCCCGCGGGCAGAACCGTTCCTGGCATCGCTTAAATTGTACGCGGAAGACTACGGGTCTAGCGCTTCGCCGATCTGCCTTAGTTGTAATCAGCTCCCTTGAGACATATCCAACCACGGTATTATTACACAACATAATTTTCATTCCAGGCGCGCATGGCATTTCACTTATAGCTACGTTGGCTTTCGTCGGGGAGAACGGGGATGTGCGATATCTCTTTTAGGTTGAGGTAGCTGGCTACACGGCTCAAGTTGAGCCTCGTTTTGGAGACCGGTGCGTGCCCAAGAAGCGGTATGACTGCCGGATTGGGTTATATACGAGAAGCAGTAAACATAACTCACAATATTTGCGCATTCATTGGCGATTGAGTTTGAGAAACCAAATTAATGCCGCTTGTGGTGAGAAGCCCCTTCAGTTTCTGGCGGTGGTGCAGTGGTAACGCTCTCGCTTTTTGTTGCAAGGGTTGGTGGTTCGATCCTCAGTCGGTCTTTTTTTTTTCGCCGACAGCACGATATAATTTTTCTTTAAATGGAAAATGTGCCTGTTATTGGTGGTTTTTAACCAAAAGTGGTTTCTCCCCAAGTGATGTCAGAGGTTTATTCCACAACTTGCTCATATAGAGGATAGCCCAACAAACTCAACTTTTTGCTGGGTATGGCAACCTGATCTTTCTATTTACATTGCTTTATGTGTCTATGTTCAAGCCATAATTTTGTTCGGCGCATTTTGTTCACTTCGCGACTTGTATGAACTGCGCTGCGAGAAAACAAAGGCCGAAACCGAAACCCAAACCCCGGCCTCAGTACTCCACTGCTGCATCCAGCAACATCGCCACGCCATCACGCAATCGTCTTTCCCTCCTCCTGGCCGCCGAGCCGGTGTAGTTGTACACACTTGTCGAGTGCTTTGTTGTGGGTATTTTGAAGAGATTGAATTATTGTTTCGACGAAGATATGCCGCCTGTGATTTAGGGTGACTAGTCTACTTTTCACACTTTAATTGTGTATTTAACAAGGCAGGGCTGTTCCGTTTCGTGTTAGACGTTTGCGTCGCCGCTTAGCCCTAATGTTTTTTGAAAGCCACTGATTTTGAGGGTTACGTAGATTACCCTTTCGACCGGGGGAGTAGCAAAAGTAGGGCTGTTTCATTTACAGTCTTGTACTCACCGCAGATTCCCTGAAAGCAGTCAGTCATTCGATTTTCCTGTGTATCCTTGTGGCTTCGAGGAATCCTCGGACTCCCGCGGAATATCTGGGGTGAATTCGAGTCTGTAAATCGAAGAGCCCTAGTGTTTGGGCCGTTTGTAGGCTTTTTGTTGAGCGAAGTAGGATCATACTGCTACGTTGGCTAAACGGTCTGTTGCTTGCAACAACCGATCGCCAATACGCACGGTCGACCGCTCCAGGTTGAGTTCGCAACAGTTGTTTTTTTTTGTGGGGGAAGTTTTTAAGGAATTGCGATATTGTACTTCGCATCATTTGTCGTTCCTAGACTGGAGTGGTACGCTTTAGGTAACTTTTAGCCGAAGCACATAAGAGTCTACACTACACTGCCGGGATTGTCATTTTTCAAACCGGTCACTCAGTAAAGTGCACTAGTACAAACAAGGCTCTCGGCGTTCAGATTGAGGGTACGATGGCTGAAATTGGCGTCACACTCGAAAGCCCCGCATGTCGAGTGAATGTTTGAGTGTTCCAATCGCTCGATAATCGCATATATGTTTGTACATGTGTATCAGTAGCACCAAAAACGTATATTCAACCCTAATTTGCTACCACGTCGAAACTACATGCGTAACGTGCGTCTGGTGCAGAGGTATAAGCAATGCTGGCCGCACATGGGGAGTGTTTAGGCACTGCGTAAATGTCGATTTGGTATATGGTTGCTTCAGATTTGTTTGATGGTAAATTATAAAACACTGAGAATTTTTGTGTGCATCTTGCAAGCATAGCTCATTTTGCATAATTTAACACTATGCCATGGCTGCCGTCCTTCCTTGAGAGAGCGGGCAGCAAAGTGGAAGGAACCGTAGCAGACGCCGAAGAGCTGTATCCGGCTCTGACGCTCATTCAGCTTGTTTTGATTGATTCCTGCCATGCCAATCGTGGCGCTCCGCGAAGCGCTGCCCGGCGCTGGTTGTTACCTCTAACAGTTGGCGCACTTGTACATCTGGTGCGACATACCTTACTTTGCGTATACATTACCATTTCTGTGTCTCTTTTTATCTATTTATTTTTTTGTTATCATGATACTGCTTCAAGTTGATCCAAGCTAACTTTATTTCGAAGTCAGGGGCTTGCCCTGTCGTCCTTCTGGTCTTTTTTGTCGTACTGTTAACAACATCAGAATAGCGTAGCAACAATACCCATTCCGCACTTTGCTAATTATTTTATTTACACTGTTTTACTGTCAACTTGTAAGTTAAGAGCTATAGAAACGAGCTCTAGTGCATCTGATGCGCACTACCGGTGCCTGACAGAGAAATTGAAATTAATTTCTTCCGTACAAAATCTCTGCACAGTACTAAGGATTGCAAGAATATTTACGCCAGTACATTCGTTACCTTCTCTCCGCTGGCAGCCTGACACGAGGTATTCACATTATATGAAAGTCATCGAAGCATTTGCAGCTACTCTGCCTCTTAAAACTATGCCTGTCCGCCCAATCTCCTTTATTCACTGAATATTTAAGCACTTCTAGCCTTGGGGGTACCCCACAATTTTGCGCTGTCAAAATAGGCCAACGGAAAAAACTCGTCTAAGGGAAAACGCGAAAGCGTCCGGGTCTCCAAACCGGTGCACGGTAGATTATAAGGTGGCTGAAATAATACAGCCCTGAGCCCTCTAGTACAGCGCACCCTAAACTCAGGTTAGGCTCGGTCGCGGTACAATTCCGAAGTTGGATTTTTTCCTGGTAAATCGCTTTTGAAGAGAAGTCATTTTAGTGTCCGAATTGCCAATACTTGGGTTGTTGGTTCATTGAAATCACGGCTGTGATTTAAGGAGATTGACCGAGACGTCACAATAAAGGTGAGGGACGCATTGACAGAAGGGCGTGGGTTAGGACGTGGTTAACTTATCTCAGGTAATAAAACCCAAAGGCATCCGGCGGCAACAGTAGCGCCGAGTTAAATATTTTCTTAATTGTCAATTCAACAATGTTAAGCCCAAATAGTGCACAGGCAAGCGCGCGCCCGACATCAAAGTTCGTTGCGCTGAAAGAAAGGCAGCGAGTGTTATGTGTTCGCCCTTTTTTTCTAACACACAGGAGCGGTTTACACTTACAAAATAGACTACCAGCGAACTTCTGGGCGCTTTCTGCTGTACGCAAACACAAAAGATAAGGCTTAGCCAGACTTCAATCTCTATGCAGCACAAACAATTTGTAAGTTTATTCCAGATGTTCCCGAATGCTCAAACCTTCTGTGCAGGGATTGATTGCTTTTAGCGCAGTACTTTGGCCGGTTGGATTTTTCACGCTTGTTTTTTTTGCGGTTATTTTTTGTTTCTGTTCTAGTGGAGCCGCGAGTTGTCGGTCAATGCTTTTGTTGTTTATTCTACTGAGCCGGTTATTACCTTAATAAACATGATCCAAGTCACCTTGAAAACGTAGCCAAAAGAAACGAGAATCGCACCCGCAAGCGGGAGCATATAATCTTTATCTTTTATTGATTTCAGTGCACGACATTTTGACCGTTATTCCACTTATTTCTTTATAGGATCCTACGTCAAGGTTTCTTCGTTTTATAGTTATTTTAGGATCGCTAGTTCTATTCAATTTACTTAGTAAGTACAATATTTGTGGCGCTACATCTTCTCTGCGACGGTATAAGACAGACAAAACGTAAAAAGTTTCGTTAAGAACACGTTTTTGTAGATAGCTACTCAATTGTTCAGTGCAACTAGTGATCCTACTTGTCTCGGTAAGTGGCAGAAAAAATATTTCATACTTTTTGTTGTGCTGCTCCCTGTTTTTTTTCTATTCTGTTCTAGTATATTCTATTACATTTTATAGCAGGCCTTCTAGCCCTATGAAGGCCAGATATCTGCGGTCACAAAATTTTCATATACATAACGTACTATCACAGAATATCTATAGAGTGAAGGCAATTAAGCGTGCGAAGCAGAGTGAGCATGGTCGCCATTGCTAAATCTTGCAAAGGGTATCTGTTTGTGATTATTTGTTATAGGCATTGAGTTTAGGACAAAGAACGTTAATTAGAATGTTAAAATTTCCCTACGTCATGCGCGTGGTCGTAGTGACTCCGGACCGCTGATTGATGCGTCGTCCTTTTGCAATCCGAGTTTACGACACGTAATTTTTGCAATAATGTAGTTTTAAGCAGTTATGGTCGCATTACCGAATGGTCGAAGTGCCCGAATGTCCAACAACGAATATACAGCATTTAAATAACAAAAACCAATGAACAAGTGAATCCTCCTCCGGATACGTTTAACACCGGATTTAGCCTGTTTACCACCCTACTTAGAAGAAAGTTGTAAGAGGCAACAGCATAAATATATTAAGCTTTGCATTCATTTCCAACAGAAATTCATTCGAATAAAAATCCTGCATGCGAAATCATACATCGTTCACTGGGCTTCTGGGCATACGAAATTAATGTATGACCTAAGAGCGGCCCAGAACGTTTCATTAAATAAAGAGTTTCAGAATTGAAGTGGTTGACTGAATTTTTCACTTCTGGATTCGTGTTTTTGAAACATTTTATTGCTGGATCCTGGTGCGGCCAATGTCTGGCCTGGGCTTGAATAACACTAAACACAATTCATCTCCCAATTTTGATAAATGACGCATTGGGCACGTTGCCAGCGTCGTAATAGATTTATTTTCATTTTTCTCTGATTGCGTCTTCCGGAACAAAAACAAATAGAAGGCAACAACGGTCGTATTGATCCTCAATGGTCGTACTATGGTGAAAAGGTTTGTTACTCGGAAATGAACGCCAGCTGAAGTTGAGTTTGCAAACTACCCACGTGATTTTCATGGAGTAAATTCTTACCACGGGCCTAATGTATTGTATTGTATGAAGTTTTTGATGTATTTTATGTACCTCCTACATTGTCTGTGACGATGCTAGAGCTGTTTTGCTTAGCATTTTTGTATTGTTGCCACTCCTGCCTTGGCCTAAATATTGGCCTGCAGTACCAATAAATAAAAAAAAATGTACTGAGCGAGAAAACAGGAAACAGAGAACCTTCACCCATAGGTAAACATTTCGTCTCCTTCGCAATTCATGCATTATTTATTATTTCGCCTTCTTTGATGTGTCGCCTATTTCGAAATTTAAATTGGACGGTTCTTTAATCAGCTTGGTTTTAGAGTTCGCCCAAAGAAGCTTTTGACATTTTCTTATCGAGCATTCCTCCCCTGCCGTTCCGCGCAACACTTATGCTATTCACGCGACGAGCAAGCGTTACCGATTGGCGCTCAAAAGTTGACATGCGGCTAGTGAGGCCAATGTTCCAACATTATCAAGTTGCACACGTACCTTTAAACGCAAATCAGTAAGGCAAAAAGAATTGTTTAAATAATCGAACAAAAGTTATAGAGTCTTGGACAAGCATGAGCCTTCAGTAGGATTGTGTGGGAACGTCCTGCAGTAGAGATGGTTTCACATACTGATTTTACACAACGTACTGTTATAACCCTTCAATAGAATAAAAATGAACAACGCTGGAACAAGGTTTAGAGGGAATACGTATACTAAACAAAAGACAAAACTACAAACACGAAGTACAAGTGCGACAAAATGAAACATTGCTGATCCATTAGGCATGTCCTCCTGTCGGCAAAAAAAGGTGTTCACTTGCAGCAGACCTCGCAAACGTATCAAAACACGTCATCCGAACGCTAATTGAACAATGCGGGGACACACCATGATCGTATGCCAATCTCATATTTTGTTTCAATTCTGAGAATCACCCAAAGTGACTCATGTCGTAGAGGTACATATTTTAAGTTACAGACCTTTTATTCCATTTCCCCAAAATATTTTAAAGAACAAAAGCACTCGAACCCCTCTCACACTACAAAGCTGCTGGCGAAATGCCAGCGCTTTTGCTTTTTTTCAGCTCAACGCACGCAAAAATGCTTCATGTGAGACATTTTGATTTGGCAACAAAGTTCCAAGTACATTTTCTTTTTTTTAATCTTTTCTTTCAATTTCTCTCTTTCTTCTTTTGTTCCTGCCTAGTGTGTTTTCAGTTTGCTTCCTTTGAAATATATTATACAGTGAACCCTCGATAAACGAAACTTCAAGGGACCGAAAAAGTTATTTCCGTTTTAGAAGAATTCCGTTTAGAGATATATGTGTGAAAGTGCACATTTGTGTGCGTACACACTCAATACCATTTCATGGAACTCTAAGCACAAGAAGGTGCATGTAGCTGATAGTTTTTTTCTTCAGAAAGCAAGAAAACTACAAACGGTTTACGCGCCGAAGTTACAAAGTTGATTTAGCAATAATGAGTAGCTCTGCACTGCAAACTGCATCAATTATTTTTTTAGTCCTTGAAACTGCATCTTTAAAGGTTTTAACTTTGCGACTGCTTAGGAGCCACTGAATTTAGAAGACGGCAACGCGGTAATGGAGTGCAAATAGCGTCACGATGGTACGAACGAGGCGGCAGGATCTGAGGCCTGTAACCTCGACGTCTTGAATTGAGACGAATGACCGGAACAAGAACTGCAATGTGGCATTCCTTTCGCTAACACGGCAGACCGCTAACGAGAAGAGGCTTTCGAGACAAACGAACCTAAACAAAACATGGAGGAAGGCAAAAAAGAAAAACGAAACTGCCCGAAAGTGAAAAAGCTGATTCTCATGCCAAAGGGTTTTACAAGTTCCGTTTTTGTTTCCGTTTACACGGTGACGCTGAAATTCTAGTTCGGATTACAGAGAGATTCTTTTTACCTTATCTGAATACAAAAAGAACCAACATACAAGGCTACTGTTCGGGTTAAGCGGCAATTCTGTTTAAGCGATTACCGCTTATCGAGATTCTACTGTACGTTAAAATATATATATATATGCAATTTTAAGCAGATATTGCAAAGCTGATATATAATGGAGTGGGTGTCGTTTCTGGCCGTTGTACTAAAATTTCGTTAAAGAAATGAAACCTTCGTAGAAATATTGATATGTTCCGACTATCTCAGTGAGACGCTAAATATACTCTTGGTGTTCAGAATAGAAAGCAATGTTTACCCCATTCACACTTAATTAAAAAGCCTAAGGGCTCCTCTCTCCAAGAAATCTGCTCTTGATGTCGTTTTAAGAAAGCGAAAAAGACCCCCACTGTAAAAAATTTAAAAATACAATAAACATCAATGGTAGATTCAGCTGGGTTCCCCGAATCATGGCAGAAGGTGCCTCAGCCTTGCTACGTTAGCACGATGCCGGGGTGTAGCAAGTTAGCACGATGCCTACGAAACTAACATAATATTTCGTGCAACACGTTATTTTTACGTCTCGACAATAAAATAGGTACCCAGAAATTACAAAAAAACTGGATTCCGTAAAAGCTCCGGTGTGAAGGCTCTGTAGTCTGCCCATGAAAATTTTTCGGCTTTAAAACGAATAAATGGAAGCACAAAAGAAAGGCAAGCGCAATGTACCCGTGATAACTTCTTTGGTAAGTTTGGTAAGGACAAGCCGCAATGATGTGGACTACCTAGAATATAGGCGGGGTTAAAGGAATCGACAATTTTTTGTCGTGTTCTTGCAAGTGTGACAATGACCGCCACAATTCCCGAATGTTTCTTGAAGGCGAAACACTACTAACGAAGAGGTGTGCGCAAGGTCGACATTTCCTTTTCTCCCTTCTAAACCTCGCAGTTAGTACAGGACCGGGGTAATTGAAGAATAATGAGGGAGACCTTTGCCCTGCATTGGGCGTAGATAGGCGGTGGTGATGATGATGATGATGAAAAGGCGTGTTGACTTGAAGGCTCTTTGCCTTGCATTGAAGTCATGGGCCATCGGCACTAAAAACTCTGGGATCTGCTTAACGGCCAGTAAACGAGCAGGCTGAGATGAAAAGCAACAAACTTTTATGTTCACACAATCACTGCCTGGTTTGATTCGCTCGTTTCGATAACGCTGGAAGAGACTGCTTAGAATAAAATACATGTGGGCGCATGATAGGTATTGGCTTGGGTGGAAGATGTGCAAATGAAGCCAAAATGGCATCCCACCAGCACTCCAAGGGCAAAACAAAACATATTATAATGTCGAGTGCTGAGCGAAGATTTTTGGAATGAGGAGTTGTAGGAAGCCAAGTTTTCGATTTGTCGCATCCTGCGCTAACACCATCAAAGGTCAAGCACGAAGGTCACGGTAATTTGCTCATCTCAACAGCACACACATTCCCAAGCCATACCGGAGATAAAAAGTCTATTGCTAAAATAGGTTGTATTGCTCACCCCTCATTAAAAGCAAGGCAAGCCTTGTGGAGGGAGCTCTGTAAAAGAGCCCTAGTCAATACGTTGATAAGAGAGCTCAAAAGCGGGTCGGAATTTGCAAAATGTTGATATATGAGGAGCTTTAACGTAACAGAATGGTACATTGCGACATTATAAGTGCACTCCCACCACAACGACTAGAGGCGTCGAACGAACTGAAACGCTGCGTTCTTTTTACGGACCATTTTTTGGAGAGATTTATAAATAGAGCAGCAGTGTGCACGGAATCAGCGGACAAAACTCAGGACCACTGGACCACTGCAAACAGCTGGAATGACTACAGACAATAAATACAACACCATTAGATGAAATACCATTAGTTACCTGAGAAAACTGATCACGCTCGTAACAATACGCATAGAAAAACGCAGACAAACGAACGAAAATATTTAACGTTACCGATCTGTGCCGCAGAGGGCTATGCCGCGACCACCAGCGGGAGTCGGCAGATTCTCTCACCTTCATGCACCAAATATATGTTTTTCTCTTTCCCTCAATAGTAAACCACCGCAAAATTGTGTTGTCGTTACCAACTAGAAAGCACAAACTCGTTCAAGGCTAATTGTGCCATCTTCTCTGAGACCTACACGAAAGCGCTCACAAAGTCTGTAACAAAGATCTCTTTTGCACTGTACAAACCTTCAAGCCAAGATTACCATATAGCTGCTTTACTAACCTGTGATCTTCTGCAATTGCACTTTTTTCTCGCACAAGGAGGCCGTTACAGCGCAGCACAAACGACTTTGCTAACGAGACAGTGCCTAAACCCCCGTAAGAAGGGAAGGCATACGCTGAATGCTTTCTTTACTCTTCAGCAACTCCGGACTCAAAGAAAAATTCCTCTAATGAAGTGCTTAGCTAGTCTGTCAAAGGCTTACTATCAGGGGTGAACACGTGTAAATGTGGCAGAGGCTACCAAAGTAGAAGAAATGCCAAAGCTGGGCACTCAGGTATAAAAAGATGCGGCTTTGAGCATATATGTTCAGGTATACGCCTTGGCGCCTGCTACCTAAAGAAAATGATTGAAACCATCGCGCTGCTCTCTCGTAATAGTAGCTTTGAAACTCTTGTACTTTTTCGACGTATAGGAAGAAGCCTTTTCTTTCCCTCGGACAATTAAGTTTTTACGCGCAATTTGACTCTTCGCCTTATTTTTTCCAAACAGTGAAAATTGAGCATCCTCATGAATTTTTATAAAGAGAAGGATTAGGTTGCGCATAAAGAGAAAAATCGGGTCTCGTGAGTAGCCTCATTTAGAAAACACTATGCACCGTGAAAATAAAAAAAATGGCACCTGTTATGGGAAGTGACATTAAGGACGTGCAGTCGAGTGCAACACACCTCAGTACTGCTCTGTCTATGCATCACGGTAAACATAGTTTTTTGAGAGGTTTCAAATATCAAAAAAAGTTGCAGAGAAGAGAAAAAAATCTTGTGTAGTCTCATTCGAGATACATACTTTGCACGGGAAACAAATATGGCGTCCCCTAGCAACACTTCACTGCCATGTCTAGATTGACCTGCGCTGCTTCAGAGCTACCATATAACAGGTTCGTATAAGGAAACATAGAAAAAACATAAAACTGGCTCCAATCTACGCTGTAAAGGGTGTTGGAAAGCAAAGCTGGAAACGACACTCACAACAATTGGCCATGCAACTTCAAATGAATTTCCACACGTGGCTACCTGAAATTCGCGGGGGTGGCGTCCCGAACGCAGCAGCCGCGTCGACCACGGCCGGCCAAGAGCGTCGGACGCCACCTCGTCATTCTGGCCGTGTGTCGGCAGAAAAAGAACAGAAAGGAGCGTCATTCAGCGGGTGAGACAGAAAAACCTAGACATTCTGATGTGCTAGCTCGGGGCTATACCACCTCGCTACACGAGGGCGGACGCCAAACGAATTCGGCATGTCAGCTTAGTGAGAACCATTCATACATATTTATATTATTATTATAGTAATCTTGAGAATTACAGAAAAGCTAAGGGAACTCTTATAATCGCTATTTGTCAGAACCAGTTGCCCCCTTCGCCTTTTGTAACACCTGTAAAACAAACCGAACTGGTGATGTCAGGGGAAACCTAGGTGCGCAATGTCCCATACTGCCTGTTTCAGTCAAAACACGGCGAAGACGTCGAAGTGGATGGGTCCTGGAGCAGGCTAACCTGTGGCAGCCATGTATATACTGTTTTTAGATCCTTAACACCGTGCCATTGTTAGTCTCATTTTTCTCCCTCGTGAACCTGGCTTCTTCTCCGATGGCGTCCATGTCGAGGATTGGCTTAAGGGTGTATGATTGCGTCAGTGCCCACAGCAGTTGGGACCCTACGGTCACGCTGGCCAACGCTGAATATTACTTAATCGTGTCACCAGAGGCCAACAAAGACCAAGCACAAGATCACCAGCTGGAACGTTTGCAAGGCCTGATTGCGAGAAATATTTGGCCAACCAGATGGACGTCTGCTGGCGGCAAACAAGGAACTGACGACGCGTTCACAAGCAAACACCGGTTCTTATGTGTCCTATATTTAGGACGTGCTGGCCATCTGCATAAAGGCGGACATGCAGATGACAGAAGCCGACAAAGTAGGCGTTGCTGAAACGAATCGTGGATGACGCCGTTCACTGCTGCTCTGCAAAAACTTCACCTACGCTATTTTCAAAAAATGCCAGAAGTTTCAGCAGGCCGAAAGCTGCCGTATCGCAACTCCGTACACTCGACCGCCGAACACTACTCCGACATTTTCGTGCGAAGACACTGTACCTTCTCGGCGACATTTTCAGTCTGATGTTGGCTGAGATACTCCTGAGTGTCTGACACGCATTATACGACGCGAGCTCCCGGCAATGGCACCAGCCTCCCTATTTCAGCCCGCATCAGAGAGAAACCACCCATATATCTCAATTGTACAAGCCGTGGTACGTCAGGAAAACAAATGGGCCCATCTCCCCGCGAGGGGGACTCGAGTAAATGCGTCGTTTAGGGGGTGGGTGTATTGCGTTAACGTTTAGTGTTTGGGAAGTTGGTGGTAGTGAATGCGTTGTATCAGCAGCTTCTTGACGTAGTTTGAATGAGTCAAGGATATAAGGCGCGTTCGTAGCCTTTGATTCTGTGTCGGTTTTGTGGCGAAATGGGAAGAGCACCATGTATCTCGCGTTCAGCCCACAGGTAGTGAATGCCTTGTATCAGCATCTGCTTGACGTAGCCAATGATTCAAGGATATAAGGCGCGTTCGTAGCTTTTGATTCTGTGTCGGCTTTGTGGCGCAGTGGGAAGAGCACCATGTACCTTGCGTTCCGCCCGCAGGGTCGTGGGATCGAAACCAGGCGCCGATAACTACTATTTTTTTATAGTGTAGGGGGAGGGATGCGGACAACGTCGAGGGAGAACAGATGACAGTGCGAGTTAAAGAAATGCTCTGCATTTAAAACTTGGGCATGCGCTCTGTCTGCGCTATGAACCATCCAAGCAGCCGCGAAACCCTTTTCCCCTACGACAAGCCGAAATGCGTATCGCCGTTAAGTTACAGAAACCCAGCTGAATAAAAGATACGCGACGACATGCCAAATTGCTTTGACGGCCATCGGGTTGACCATGTTGCTAGATACTGCCAAAGCCGTCATATTCGGCCTACCCGCAACCCCTGCCCAAATTTAAAGTACGCTAACGATGCCAACTGTTCCTTCTCGGCTCGACGCCAGCCACACGATTCCACCCGAAATTCGACCTCCCGCCTAAACCCCTCACAGTCCCCGCAACGTCGCCAGTCGCTCTCGCCGCCGTCTCGCCGCACGTCCTCTACGACCCCTGACGCCACTTCGCCGGAAAACTGAGAGATGAAGCGCATGGAGGTGACGTTGCATTATCGACCAGGCCACAAAATCCTCTACTGATGTTATCTGCAAGGCAAATGCTTATTTACAAGTAAGAAACGCAGAATAATCCATTTACATATAATTTGTAAGGCAGATCCCAGCAGGCAGCTAGGTTGGTGTGCTCGTGCATATGCTAGTCCAGCAGAGCGTCCTCTTCTTCCTTGACGGCTATCTATGCTGGTCGCACAACCATGGCAGATACCCACTTTGGGGAAATGCGCCCTTTACCTGTCGAGCCCCTGCACCGAGCCACTTCTTTGTCGTCTTCTTCGTCACCTGACTGAAGCAGTATGATACATTGCCCAGCTATGTGTCCCATGACATCATTCACCAATATAGAAAAAGGAGTCCCATTCGTGGCAAGCTGTGCGCGATAAGGTAATGTTTGTTTAGCGCCCGGATATCTGTATGTTGTCTCCACATTTGGTTGTAGTGTCCTGAAAACAAATCTTTAACGTATCTTTGCCGCACAACCACGTAATTTTGTAGTGTCCGGGTAACCCAGGAGGTTCTGTCGAACAAAAAAAATAATGCAGCCGCTTGAAGAAGGCCCGCAATCGAGGCGAAGCTGTGCTTAACAGGCCCAAAACAACCGTAGCTAAAGCAGACGACAACCCGCCGCGGTGGCTCAGTGGCTAAGGCATTGCGCTGCTGAGCACGAGGTCGCGGGTTCGATTCCCGGCCGCGGCGGCCGCTTTTCTGATGGAGGCGAAAAGCAAAAACGCCCGTGTGTACGAGATTTCGGCGCACGTTAAAGATCCCCAGGTGGCCAAAATTTATTCGGAGCCCTCCACTACGGCGCGCCTCATCGCCTGCGTTGCGTCGGCGCGTTAAACCACACAATCAATGAATCAATCAAAGCAGACGACAAATCCGCGTCGTGCAGGTGCGGCCGCCGGCGTGAGCACGCGGAGAAGGCTGAGAAAATTCGCCGCGCCATCTACACTGTGCTCCATGAGTGAAACCCGCCCTTTCCTCAGCAGCCACGTTGGGAGTTTGGGAAGCGCGCTATCTTTGATTCGCGTTCAAAAGAGCGCCAGTCTCCCGCAGCAGAACACCCAGGAACTACAAAAATGTGCTGCACTTAAAACCTCGCAGTGTTAAGAAATCTCACTTGACGCGCACTTTCCAATGATCGCTGCGGCCCACGCGAAAATAGGAGAAAAGACTGCTGATACTTCGAAGCGTTATCTAGTGACAACAACATCAACAACAACATCATCGTAATGCATAAGAAAGGTGACATAAAGGACAAAAAACATTCCGATCAGATTACTGTCAGTCGTCTACGAGGTATTTACCGAGGTAATGGCTAACAGAATGTCTGCCACCTTGGATTTCAGTCAACCTAAAGAACTAGCGGGGTTCCGTAAAGGCTATTCAACAATGGACGATATTCACACGATCAATCAGGTGATAGGCAAGTGGGCTGAGTATCATGAACCCATACATATAGCCTTCATAGAGTGTGAGAAAGCATTTGATTCGGCCGAAACGTCAGCAGTCATTCAGGCATTGTGGAACTAGGGCGTAGACGATAATTATATAAGAATACTAGAAGATATTTACAACGGGCCCACAGCTACCGTCATCCTCCATAAGGAGAGCAGTAAAATACCTATAACGAAGGGCGTCTGGCAAGGAGACACATTGTCGTTAATGTTATTCACAGCCTGTTCACAAGAAGTATTCAGAACGTTGGATTGGGAACAGGTGAGAGTACAGGTTAATGGAGAGTACCTCAGCAACCTTAGATTTTCTGATGACGTTGCCTTGCTAAGCAACTCGGGGGACGAATTACAAAGCATGCTTAACGCACTGGACAAACCGAGTAGAACCGTGGGCTTGAAAAGTATTATGCAGAGAACCACAGTAATGATCAAACACCTCGGAACATCACAGCGGTTTGAGATAGGTGGCGAGGCAGTGGAAGTGGTAAGCGAATATATCTACTTAG
The DNA here is from genome assembly GCF_048455015.1 of Haemaphysalis longicornis. Classification (NCBI taxonomy): domain Eukaryota; kingdom Metazoa; phylum Arthropoda; class Arachnida; order Ixodida; family Ixodidae; genus Haemaphysalis; species Haemaphysalis longicornis. Next base: position 168,433,694 of record NW_027526407.1, read on the forward strand.
GACAAGTTTTGACCCCGGAACCCAACCAAGAGGCAGGGGTAATTAGAAGGATAAAAATGGGGTTGAGTACATTCGGCAGGCATTCTCAGAAAATGAATGGCAGCCTACCATTGTCATTAAATAAAGAGTGTATGACAGCTGCACCTTACCAGCACTCACCTACGGGCAGAAACGTGGAGGCTCACTACGAGGGTTCAACATAAATTGAGGACGACTCAGCGAGCATTGAAACGGAAGATTACAGGTGTAACATAAAGGGACAAGAAGACAGCGGAGTCGGTCAGGAAACAAACGGGTGTTGAGGACATATTAGTAGACATTGAGAAGAAGAAATGCACGTGGGCAGGGTATAGTGGGAAGGCAAGAAAACCGTTGGTGATTAAGGGTAAGAGAACGGATCCTTAGAGAAGGCAAGCGTAGGAGGTGTGGCAGAAAGTTAAATGGGCGGGTCAGATGAAGACGTTTGCAGGAAAAAATTGGTCGCAGCTAGCACAGGACCGCGTTAATTGTAGAATAATGGGAGATGCATTTGCCCTACAGTGGGCGTAGATCGGCTGTTTATGGTGATGATTAAAGATAAGCATGCGTAATTAAACACGTGTCAATCTTACGCCCCAAGAACACTCCACGGAGTTTTTCCTGTTTAATTGTACTTACGTCAGGTACGCTTCCTTTTGACATCATAGCTGAATCAATCTACTTTTCTATATCTTGATAAAACGAATTGTTTCATCCTGAGAGAGTCGCCGTTAAAATGTCTGGGAAGCAATTTACCTAGTTATCGGCTTTTTGCTATAGCATTTCCCTGGAGGATTTTGCTTTGCAAAATGACGCAGGTCGGCCAGAAACCTGTCATGATCATGAGAAACATTTACGCACGCGCGTGCGTGTGTGCGTGTGTGCGTGTGTGCGTGTGTGCGTGTGTGCGTTCTCGTGAGCGTGTGTGTGAGTGTGCGCGCGTCCGTGTGCGCGTGTGTGTATGAGTGAGCGTGCGCGTGCGGGTGTGCGGGCATTTGTGTGCGCGTGCGCTTGCTTGACCGTGCGCGTGCGTTCGTGGGTGCTTTGTCCGTGGGCACGTGGGCGCGTTTGTGCGCGTGTTTGCGTGCGTGAGTGCGAGCGTGTGTGTGCGCGCCTGCGCGTGTGCGTGCGCGTGTTCGCGAGTGCGCGTCTGCGCGGGCTCGCGTGTGTGTGTTTGTGTGTGCGTGTGCGTGTGCGTGTGCGTGTCTGTTCGTGTGCGTGTCTGTTCGTGTGCGTGTGGGTGTGTGGGTGTGTCGCGTGTGTGCGTGTGCGTGTCATGACGTCAAAGGAGGGCACCCTTCGGCTGCGTGGGTTGTCAGAAGCATTTGAAACGATCGCACGGCATCGTCGCTTGCCTTTTCGGTAATTTAGCTTGCAGTTTATTGTTCGCACATGACTGCAAGTTTATTTTCTAACTTCCCGTGCTGTTGGTTCAAGTATCTTAGAGCATGTATTTGCTTTAGACGACCGAGAACCACAAAGCAGTGACTGTGGCGTCGTATAGAGGGTTCTGTAAGAATATTTCTGAAATGAGCAACCAGCATAGGGAGTTTTTGTTCCTTATGGTAATATTATGTTCTTTCTGGAGTGTTTGCTGAAACCATTTATACCCAAGATTAGGTGGGGTTTTAAAACAATGTACCAGCGAAACGCACGTAGGTGCACTGCGCCAAAATATAGCGTTCATGCGCTGTAAACATATATAGGCGAGACATATATTGCCTTTACTCGCATAAACCAACAAGCGAACTCTGCTTGTGAATTTCCTTTGTTCCTTCTAGGCAACCCCACCCCCCTTACTCATCCACATACACACCCACACGGGTGCGGGTGCGCGCCATTTGGGCAGCGGCGCTATGGTAGGCACGATCGCTACCTCTTGGATGAGTGGCGTCTTACGACTTGACTTGCATGTATTCTGAAAACACTGTAGCATACTGGTGTCTCCGCAGCTTTATTGGCTCTAGCAGGGCTTGATTTTCGTGTATGCGTTTCGCATTCTGCGGCAATATTGCGGTCACCTAGTTATAATTAACAGACCATTGGGACAAGGCAGTTACATTGTATTTACATTACTTTAGATTCAGATTCAAATTTTTATGTTTCCCCAAAACAATACACCAGGTGAACAATGCTGAGAATCACCAAACGTTGGCCATAATATATCCTGGGCCTGTTTCTGCTTTTCTAGATTTAGGCATTTACCGCGGTAGTCGGATAAAGGGCTTATATTTACTCTTAGCTCCTTCTTTTTTGGTCTCATTGTAATGTATATCAACGACTACCGCTGGAGCACACATGAGGTTCAGCGGCAACACGTGCTTGCCAGGTTATAATATCCAGGCACACGGAATATTGGGCGAAGAGTTAGGCCCCCGCAGTCACTCAAAAATTATGGAACGGTGGTGGTTAAGAGAGGTGTTTTTTCATTCCAGACAAATATTACCTTCTCGTGGCATGTATACTTGCAAAATAAGTTACGTGGTGGTTATTTTGCAAGTATACATGCCAATAAGTTATGTGGTGGTGATGGAAGCGAAAAGCAAAAACGCCCGTGTGTACGAGATTTCGGCGCACGTAAAGATCCCCAGGTGGTCAAAATTAATCCGGAGCCCTCCACTACGGCGCGCCTCATCGCCTGCGTATCGTCGGTGCGTTAAACACTGCAATGAATGAAGTTATGTGGTGGTCTTGGTTCTTTTACTTTGCAGGAATACTGTTTACCTATTAGCGAGAAGACAACTTCTATCAGGATTGATTTGATTGATTGATTGTAGGGTTTAACGCGCCGACGCAACGCAGGCGATGAGGCGCGCCGTAGTGGAGGGCTCCGGATTAATTTTGACCACCTGGGGATCTTTAACGTGCGCCCAAATCTCGTACACACGGGCGTTTTTGCTTTTCGCCTCCATCAGAAAAGCGGCCGCCGCGGCCGGGAATCGAACCCGCGACCTCGTGCTCAGCAGCGCAATTCTATCAGGATTGGCACATTGTTTTAGTTTGGGGAAAAATGGGTTTTTGAACACCGTTCTAGGCTCATCAGGGAAAGAAAACCGTCGCGTTTGACGAAACAGGTATCTCGTGAACAAATGTGGCTTTCTTTCTGGATCCTAAAGAAACCTTTCGGGCCAAAGTACGGCAGTATTCACGATTCTTCTTAAATTTACCTTCTAATGTGAACATTCATGTCTGTCGCATCAACAGAAAGGAAAATCGCATTGGAACGTTTTACAAAGTATCTAACTTAGGGTAGTTTATCCTCTGTCATCAATCACAGACACTTAGGCTGTCGCTACAGTATGTTACAAAACATCCCGGTGTGGTATCATCCTGCTTAGGAATACGGCATGGTAATGCATTCCTCGTTTGTCGTTTGTGCATGCTTTTTGAACATCAAAATATTACAAATGAGTGCTATGAACAACAACAACAACAGCAAGTTTAATTCTTCCTGTCGTTAGCATCTGCAGGAAACACGGGGAAAAGAGCATGGCAGAGGCGGCCGATCCGGGCGAAAGTCCAGGTATGACGTTTTCCGGCCGCTTTTCGCCTCCGCTCTTCTGTCTTTCTGGGTAGCGCGCTCGCGCGCAAAGATGGGTCGGGGCATCAGCGGGGTGCTCCGCTGGCACCGCGACCAAAGAAGAACTTTCCCACCTCCGCATAGGGAATTATCCCGGGCCGAGGCAACGAAGTTCCGGCAACTACAAACGGAGACCGTGCTCACGCCGGCGCTTGCGCGTCACGTGTGCCCGGAACTCTATGAGAGTGCTACGTGTAGCGTCTGTGAACTGGAGACAGCGACGCTCGCCCATATAATGTGGGGATGCAACAGTGCTGTGCGCGATGGGGGGGGGGGCAATGTGCTGTACCCGACGGACACATACCCTCCGGAAGTGCGCGCGTGCGTGGGTTCCGTGGAACTCCAAGAACAGCGACAGGCGATCCAGTGGCTCGAAGACGCCCTGGCGAAGCAAAGGCGAAAGGGGATCTCCAATCCGCCTACCCCTCCCGGCAGCGATGCCAGGGACGGTGGGAAGGACGGAGGAACCCAAGGAGCCGGAGCTAAGCCAGGCCCAAGTCTCCGAGGTCTACGTCCAAGACATTAGGACTCTTACCTAAGTCTACGACAGGGGTGAAACCGAGCCCTGCGTGGCCGGTGTAACCCTGCACGCCGGTTTCGTTCAATAAAGTCTTTTCTTTCTCTCTCTCTCAGGGCATCAGGTGACTTTTGTTTGCTTATTGCTCCGCTTCTATTGGATGTATTGCGAAACTTTTTCGTACACGGGAACTATTCAATGTGTGCTTGCTGCTAGTCTACGTTTCTTTTATTTCTAACACCGCTTCACCTTCCCTTTAAATTAGTGTCATGGCAGCGGATAGCTGCTAGGAAAAAGAAGCCGTGATTGTTTTTCGGTGAACAGAACAGCGCTTACCAGTGCAAAAGGGCGTCCCGGAACGTGGAGACGCTCAAACCGGACTGAAAATGCCGAATCTTGCGTTCACTATGCGATGCTCGCTGACTACGCCCGTCAACGCTGATATCCGTCGAGCAAGGCATCGTGATATGCAACGCAGATTGGTGCTTTTGCATTCATTTAAGCGAAGCGCGCAGATGCCGGAAGTCGCAGAGGGCGGAATGCGATGCTCTCAGCATCGCAGACGCCGCGATGTTGAGAGCATAGAAAGCGGCTCATCGTAACATGGTTTGAAAGCACTTGAGAGGGCCTTTACTTGAAAGAGCGAAGAAGCGCTTGAAGCAGACAGTACTGTGTGCCGCTGTTAGTATCCGGGGAAAATTTTAATGCTCCCTTCAAGATAAAAATGCGATCAAGAGCATTATTTATGCTTCTTTGGCCGATGCAATACAAATATTGCAAGATCAGCCTTTCGTAGGGTGCGTAAAAATGGAAAATGGTTTCACTAGAAAATGAATGTTTTCAATGGGGTTGGTGTGCTCTAAAACGCCAGTTTCTTTTGGGGGCTCATGACGGTTTCTATCCTGTCGGAGTTAATAAATGTAGACGTGCTCCTCACGCCCATGCCATAAGCAACTGGGGGTCCTTAATACAAGGTCTATTAATGTAGTGGAGTATTTGTGGGAACTATTTCTTGGAACGGGGCTTGGTGAAATATTTTACGCCAGAAGCTTCGGTCTTAACGTACAATATTGTAAGATTTATTGCAAAAATAAGACAGCTTTTGAGGTAATAACTAAAGGTAAGAGCAATAGAACGTTGTGTTTATCGTTTCACAATTTGTATCATTTGTTTAATAGCAAGTGCGCCTAAACTCCTAGTTACAGTTCGGGTGCCGATTTCACGTTATCCTAATACGAAGCAATATCATAATGCTTTGAAACGACGTAGTGGATACTGTAATTTTTTTAGTCTGCACATTTTGTGAGAACTACACGTGACCTTCGCGGCGCGAAATCCAGCGTGATGCTCATTTTTTTCGGCTAGAATTTAGTTGTTCGCCTGCTTGCAAGCTAGCAACTATTCACTGGTTAGAAGTTGCTTTCTCAAGCCATCTGAATTTTAAATAAGCTTGTTCTCAACAATAACGATTGATTGTAGGGGTTAACGCGCAGAAGCAACACAGGTGATGAGGCGCGCCGTAGTGGAGGGCTCCTGATTCTTTTGACCACCTGGGGGTATTTAACGTGCGCCGAAATCTTGTGCACACGGGCGTTTTTGCTATTCGCCTCCATCAGAAATGCGGCTGCCACACTCGGGAATTGTACCCCCATCCTCGTGCTCAGCAGCAAAACGCCTAAGCCACTGAGAAACCATGGCGGGTCTCACAAGTAACGCGACGTCTTATCATGGGAATATATTCTCGTATTTCAATAAGACGTATGTCTTCGTCTGGTAAGAAGGTCGTTTAGGCTGCATTCCAGAACTCAATATTTGAGGGGTTGTTACTAGACTGATCGGTTAGATGTAATTAGTGTTGTGCGTTTTCCAGAGCGCCAAGTTTTATTTAAATCTACGATCAAGTTCTTCGTGCCTACAGTAATTTTACAAAGCCGGGTCAATGATTTTGCGATTTTTCCTACCGGGGTCGGCGGTGCTTCAACGCAAACCGAGTGTGTAGCCTTTCTGATTCTTATGTTTTTGCGTATTTAAACGTTATTTCAGAAACAGAAAACCATGCTCAATGAAACGGCAGGTAGGGATGGCTTAGCTGCACCTCAATGCTTTCAGCTTTTAACAGATTGACCCCCTCAGCTTTTCACCTTTTTTTTCCCAAGTGCACGGCTGCTGTGAATTCTTGGGCAAAAAACGGCGAAGCTCCTCGCACGTGCTGTAGCACAAGAAAAGCTAAAGGCTCATTGGAGCAACCTTAGGGATTCGGGAGCATCTCGGCACTTCTGTTGTGCGACAATTTTTGCACAGGGTCATCCTCAAACAATTTGTTTTTTGATGACTACTCGGCCTAAATCAGCCGCAAACTCTGCTCCAGAGCGTGCATCAACGGCAGAGTAGAGATGCCTAGTTCGGGCACTTATCCGCAGTAGGAACGCGTCGGCAGAAACTGCCAAAGCCAGGGGGACGCACGAAGGATGGCGAGGAGATAAAGACAGGAAAGGGAAGAGAGATATGCATTACCATGGCAACGTCACCCTCTCAAGTCTGAGAGACAGCTATATTCGCGTGCTTCCTCCACCATATTTGTGTAATGTGACGCCTTCCTTGGTGACACACATTCTTTTGACTTCTAGTTGGCCATAAAGAAACCGCGCACTTTATTTCACAGCATGCATCGAAGCGGGGAAACTGTGTGCCTTTGTCACGTTTGATATAACATTATTAAGAAAAGAAACTGTAAAAAAAACTGAAGAAAAAGTAAAAACGAGACTACGATGCATTACTCAAACTAAAAGAACACTTCAACATACAGAGATAAGAAACAATGCGGAAGGAACTGGCATAACCCGGCCGACTAAATAATGAGGGATAAAAAATAAGGGCAAGCACAAAGCGGGTTTATCTCTTGTATAATTGCCGGCAGAACTTCAGTCTTACGACAGTCTTGTCGGGGTGGCGTCGGGCGGCAATGCCATATCTCATAAATCACGAGATATAATGCGATTCAACCTCGAGGCACCATGGTTGACTACTCAGCTCTATTGGGGGGGCTGTTGCCCTCGTCGGAGCTTGTACAAGCCGACTGGCTTCCAGTGTACAGGGTGTAGTAGCGACCGTTGCGAACGGCCACTGGGACGCAGCACGGTTCTGAACGCCCGACCGCCGTGCTCCCCTGGCACAGTCCCGACAACCTCGGCTCTTTTTTTCCCTCGGGATCGCCTTCGCCACATGGCGGATGTCGTTGGAACGCAGCTTATAACTGGCCGCCGTCAGCTGGGGAATTCGCCTCTAGGGCTTTCTGTCCTACTTAAGCCGGCTGAATGACCTTGGTGCTACGTGCCTTTCGGCGTCCGCCTTTTTTCCCTTGTCGTCTTCTTTTGTTGTCCCCTGAGTCATGCGTTTTCTTCGCATGGCACAAGAGAGATGGCTAACTAAGCCGCTTATTCACCGTAGGAGCGTGGCACAATACAGTATTGAAGCCAGAATTACCACGCAGGCTAGCGAGGGGCGAAAGGCCGCAAAGAAGAACAAGAAAGTGGACAGTAGACAGTGTCCCGTAACGACGCCATGTTACCTCAAGCAAAGCCAGAACGCCGGAAGTTTTGGGGTGGTACGCCAGAAGTGTCCGGGTTGTACCGGAGCGCCCTCTGCGATATGTGCAAGGCACGTAATACTAGGAATGACAATAAAAACATACCAAGCCACACATGCACACACCTAGACAAGGACAAATTTATGAAGGGGAGGGCCATTTTGTGCAAAGAGAAAATATGAAGTGTAATGCATATACGGTAAACAAGGAGGAACATTGTCGGAGTTTAAAGATTTTTAGCAAAAAAGTAAGGAGACGTGAAAAAACAATCAATTCTGGAAGACGTTACCATGCGGACGTACTTGAAGAAGATTGAAAGAAAAGAAAAAAATATCAACTTAACAACCTTGGATGCCGGCACTTGATTTTGGTTACCCGCGCGAACGCGCTTTAGAGTCATACGTCACCTAATTAAACACCGTTCTAGGTTATCCCTTTTCTTGGAGTTCTCATCCTACTATCTCCCAGTTTCCGGAACCAGCATAACGACTTCACTGAACCAACCTACCCGAAATCTGTATTGGAAAACTATAAGCTACGCCATTAAAACCCTATCCGCATGAACTCGAGGTTTACTTCCGCTACGCACACCATATCTTTATTATCTGGGAATACCGACGCACCGCTGTGGATACTTTTATGAAGGAAAATACTTATGAAGGAAAGATGTTCATAAAAGGATAATTTTATGAACATCTTACTTATACTCTCACAACTGTACTCGAACAAACAAGTAAACTTCGTGGGAACATTCGTCGCTACAGGCAGTAATAAACTTTACAGCACCCCTTAATGAAAACAGATGCAGAGGCAGCAGAACCTAGAATACTACAGCAATGAATGGCGACATAGCCAACAAGTGATCTTGATCAGATTTTCAATCGCCAAATATTTAGGCAGGGATCGCAAATGAAAGAGACATGCGCTAAGAACTGATAATATAAAACCGACGTGTGGGTTTTATTGCCGCCTGAATATTCGGCACTTAAAAATCTTATAATGCATTACCAACTAGCTTGAACCCACACTTTGTTAGGTAATTTTTGTTGGACAACCTACCGAAATACAACAGTACGAAGTGATAGTACACACTGCTTAAATCCTGTTTTTCTAGTCACAGAGTTTCAACCGTGTCATAAGGCTTGAGGAAGACCGCATGGCCCTTAGTGGAGTGCTTTGTTGGCCGCAGTTTTCGCCATCATCAAGTCGTTTCCAGATAAATTACGTTGTTTTGCGTGTAAATACGTTAGTGCAATGTTGTCTATAAAGAACATCGTCCCAAGAATAACATCGCGAGGGCATTTGAGCATTGTTGCGAACAAACAAGGAGGAATGTGGCTGTTATTAGAGCCACGACAATTTCACGTGCCTCACGGCGAACCATAGCTTACGCGAACCATGAAGTACTGTATGTTTTACAGATTTAATGCGAGCACTCCGCTCATCGCCGACTACCCATCTTCCCTCTAGGTTTCCGGAATAAAGAAAGGCGTTGCACAAAACACTGTAATCATAAAATATAGTAACTTCGTTTCTGTATGGGGACCAGCATAACCAAAATTGCAGGTATTGTAGTAAGAAATTTAGATGCTGTAAATTTTTTAAAGAAATATAATACGGGATCTTGAGAGGTCTACGCAGCATCTCCTTCGGGTTCATTTTCGACACCTTCAAATAGTCTAATAAAGTAATGATACCCTGTTCCTTTTCACACTACAACGTCATCGTGCCTTTTTTCTTGCTTGTGCTTGTTTTCGTTCATAGGCGACTGGTAACACCCTCGAGCCACATGGCGTTTGTTCTTCAAGGCGCATGCGTGCGCAACTAAAACTTGTCGGCGAAAATAAAAGCAATTGAGGGAATAGACAATGACTTTTTCGGTGCGATTCGGAGCCCAACTCGGCACAAAATATTCTTGGTTGCTTAATCAGGGCAGCATTACTAAACGCGGCTGGTTTTGTTCGCACTAGAAGAAAGAGGGCGGCTGGAATGCGGAGCATCTGTCGGGTTTGTTACCTACCAAACAGTGAGAAGCATCAACTTGGTGAGGCACATGTGTTTGAGGGGTGAATATCTCTTCCTGAAATCCGATTCCCCTGACGCTTCGCCAAGGTTGTTTCAGTCTCCTTCCGCAATATCTTTTCTGAGAGGCCCTTAACCTCAGGGCAAATATTACCTACCGCCGGACAATGACAGAAAGAATTCAAGACGCTTTGGGAAGAGATCTGCACGCGAACTACGAATACTGAGAAACCTACAAGCGCTAGTCCTCTTTCGGTCAGCAGCACCAATAATTTGCAACCTGTGCCGAGAGCCTCCGGCGAACGTCGCCTTGTCTTTCTACAAGACCAGCGTGGTTGTTTTGTTCGAACTTTGTCAGTTTCTCTCGTCTTGTGGTGTTAATTCCCTGAACAGACACGTGACATGCACCCCTCCTCTCCTCATTACAGCGATTGACGGCAATTAGGTCAGCATATCGCCCACCCCCCCATTTCTAATATTGGATGGCCTACAGTCTTAAAGCTCTTGAATTCTGAGGTGCCGTGAAGTGCCTCATATCGGGTTTCGAGTAGCGCCGGGAGTTCGTGTACAATTTTTATGCTCTGACGATTCATATAAAAAGTACCATTTCTTGAGCAACATCCGACATGCTTTTGCCTGGTCATGTGGCAATGGTCAAATCCAGAGTCCGCGGATATTCCTCAAACCGTCGAAGGAGCGTGGTCAGCAGTCTGTACGGTTGTGGTATTCTTTTGTTATAACATTTCCGAGAATAAACAGGTAGCCCATATCTGAACCCGTGGCCTATATCCAAATATGCTGCAAAAAATAGGCCCCACTTTCGCGGTTACGCCTTCAGCGAGTGTTTTAATACTTACCGCAGTCGTCTGTTTCCTATGCTTTAGAATGCTCAGGAGAGGAAGGAGATCAGATGAGAAATATGCACGCCGGCTGCGCGTGGCAGCCGGGTTGGCAGACTGCAGAAAAGTAGCAAATAAAAAATATCGTCCTCACAGTTGATGCATTCCGCGCCAAAGTAGCAAGATTGCCGGCATTTAAAAACATTAAAACGTCATGTCTGGGGTCCCAAACTACACCTTACTTCTTTCGCCACGCCGGGCTTACGTACTGAACCGTGCAAGATTCTTATGTGGAAACGGTTTACGCAAAAGTTAAATGAAACCCGCGCCCATCGTTCAATTGGTGTGCAAATTGTGAAGTCGCTTGTAGTGTATTTCGTAATTTGTGGCAACACATGCAGTTTTTCGGCGGAATCTTTCTTAAGGCAACAATTATTCTCGAGGCAGTTGAACAGATAAATTCGCGGGCGAAATGCACGAAACTGGAGAAAAATACAAACGGCAAACCTTTACGCTGACAGCAAATATCCACTGTTTTTTTTGCCACAAGTAATTTCAACCATAACGATGAGCGGGTGTCTCCGGTGCTCTCTAACACTATTTGCATAAGCGGCACCCAAGCAACAACTGGGCTCCGCCTTGCTTGGCACCCCAAGTGTAAAACGGTACAAACGTAAAACAATACCGAAACGTTATGTAGCTATGACCAGTGGAAAGTGCCGAAAAAATGGTATTCTGAGCTTGCAAAACTGCACGGTACTTTATTTGCAGACGTTAGCTTCCTATGGGGAATGACTTCGCGAAGCTTTCAAAAAGAGTGTTTCTTATATAATTTAAATCATTTTCGGAAATTCTAGGTTCCCAACCGGGCACGCGAGCAGTTGTCTTCAGCCCATACCAGAAGAAGGCGTGTGGGGGAGAATGAGGCACGATGAGAACACGATATTTCCCAATAACCATCTCAAGAAGCTGGGCAGTTTGATGATGAACGAAGGGAGTCGACACAAGCGACGATTACTTCAGGCCTCAGCTGCACGGTTGCGCAATACGGTCACGCTTACTCCAGCTTCATACGTTTGTGTCAAATCTTTGCCCACGCAATTGTGGGGAGGCATTGGCGCCTGCCACGCGCGAAAGGCATCCATCGTTACCATCTACGCTCCAATCGGCACACTCAACTACTTCCGAGAGAAATGAAAAGAAAGGACCACAGTGAAGAGGAACACGCTGATTGTGATGTCATCCACGCAATTTATTGACTCAAAATGTCTGGAACAAGAGAATACAAGATGTAATCCACGCGAACGAAAGAAACCTTTGCAATTTGCATGGCAAAAAATAGACGTGATGCTTCCATGTATTCAGAGCTACAAAGGAACCAGAATTAGGATGCGCTTAAAGAGCAAGCTTGTGACTAATTAGAGCAACCAAAATATTTGCCCCAAAGAACGTTTTTTTATATTGCCAGCGTGCTATTTCCACACTCCTACCATTTTGCGTTTACTGCCTTAAAAATATTGAAAAGGATCTGTGGCGCGCACGCTTATCGAACAGGCTCCTTTTTTATTTCAGTTTCAAAGACCATTTCTCCGATTCTCGTAGTCGGTTTGGAAGAAATGCAGTGTTGTCGTTTGAGCAATATTTGTCGTTTACAAGCATACGCCCCACAAGCATTCCATTTCTAAGCTGCAAGACGGGCCTAACGTTGGCCAGTTACAATTTAGAATTTTTGAATCAGTTTTTTGTTACATTGCCTTTTCTTGCTTGAAGATTTTGGTAGACAAAGCACTGAAAAATAACTGTACTCATCAGCTTGTTCTGCTCGTTTTCATTTCGAGGAGACATATTAAAAGGCACGAAGTCTCTCCTGCACCACGACCGTCGGAAATTAGTAACTTCAGGTGTGTCTTGGGCGCCCGTTAGCAGCTTCACATACCTTTCTAGGGTGTGCGCTTTATACACTACCGACTACTGCACGAAATGTAGAAGATCCATTATAAAACAAATGTGTGCATTCGCTGCCTAATAATAAATATTTGTATAAGTCGGGGAGTTCAACATCTCTTTATTACGGCCATAAATACAAAATCCCCTTAACCAGTTTAGAAAAAAAACAGCCCAGGGCATTTCTGAACACTATTTCGGCACAGAAAGATGTTTTCACATGCCGCAAATATTGTAAACACTTTATATTTCGCCATACAGTTACATAATAAAAGCCGGACGAAGGTATTCTGGGCCAACTTTGTGAATACCCTTGACACCTAACTACAATCGCCTGATCATGTTTCGTTGCACTTAGCTATGTCGGCAGCCGCGATCCGCACAAACAGAATTCCGTGTCGTCATATAAAGAAATCGCAAGAAAGGGTTGGCGGAGTTGCCGCACCTTGATCTGTTCTTTTTCATTATCTTCATTTTTTTGTATGTTGCAGTATCTTATCGTGTATTTGAATTACGTATCATAAAATAAAAAAACGACGTTGAATCATTCGTGGCGGGAAAAAGCAGTCTTGAGATTGAACGAAACTTGTATGTTGTCATCCGGGTCGATTCAAAGAAGCGCAGCCAACACCGACCAAAGAAAAGAAGGCGTACCCAAAAGATTTATTGTTCTTCCACTCTGTGCAAAAGGATGACCTGCAAACCAGCATGCCCTCCACGGAGTGTACGAAAGATAGCACACTTGTGTGTAATTTACGACTGTGCATAATTCCTAGCCAATTCCCTGAATAAAATTTGGATAATACCCCATCTTTATCCTAGCGGACAAACGTACAGCTCTTCCTTTCCCTCCCACGGTGTAAGCACCTTACTTTTTGTGTAACGCGCTAACCCAATCCACTTTACCACAGACGACACCAGACCGGTCGGATTGGGTTGTTTGACGAGATGTTGAACCTCAAGCCAACACAACGGACGTCACCGTACTATAAGGTATAAAACCTATACCTTCGCATGCCCACCCCCTCTCTGCCGCCCTCCTCTCACAACCCGCGCACGCATAAACAGGCAACTGGTCATGATCGGATGCTTCAAAGTGAAATATACTGTCGAACATGTCACTTTGAAAACCCTTTAGGCAGAACGAGCGATATTTGATTGATTGTATCGTTTAACATGCCGACGCAACGCAGGCGATGAGGTGCACCGCAGTGGAGGGCTCCGGAATAATTTTGACCACCTGGCGATCTTTAACGTTCAGCGAAATCTCGTACACACGGGTGTTTTTGCTTTTTGCTTCCATCAGAAAAGCGGCCGCCGCGGCCAGGAATCGAACCCGTGACCTCGTGCTCAGAAGCACGATGCCTTAGCCACTGAGCCGCCGCGGCGGGGGAATGAGTGATAAAAGCCCACCTTGGCGTTTCAAGCGGGCCAGTTGCTGTTCATCCGGGAGGAATTCTCAGTAACACGACCAGCTGGAGCTTGAGGCGGCAATGGCGGCGACAGCGGCTTTCCGTGGTGTCCGCGCCATTTCCCGCTGCTGTTCGGCCTGACGCTTAAGTGACCGCTCTTCTGCCCTCAAGCGAACGACATGCCTCCATCCTACAGCGAGTTAACACCGCGAGCGCTTCGACCTGCATACTAGTGGACACGCATGTGGAGAGAGAGAAAAATAAGAAACTCCCCCCACCTCCCCGAAGGGGATCGTGCGGAAATGCGAATGCATTGGGTGCACCCATAAGTGCGCTGCAGCAAGCATTAACGGAGAGAAGCGTGCGCTCCACTGCATTTATATACATTTTCCGAGCGCAGCCAGCGGAGAGAGGGTACGCGGAGAGGAGAGAGAGACCCGCGCAACACGCCCGCCCCGCGCGCGAGCTCTCTCTCCCGCCGAGCTCCGCGATGCGAGCGCCCTCACACGCCCGAGCGCGCTCCTCCCCTCCACTCCCTCTCCGCTACTCCGCCCGATCTCCGCGATGCAAGCGCCCTCACACGCCCGAGCGCGCTCCTCCTCTCCCCTTGCCCTCCGCTACTCCCGCCCGAGCTACCACCTGCTCCGGTTGCTAGGCGTGCCACAGCTGTTGCTAGTGGCGAGGAGAAGCGCGGAGAGATAACACCTGCGGGCGCACGCCGACGGAGCACGACAACCGCCGACTGTAGCGGCCCGGGTCCGCCGCGCCGAGACGACGACGACGACGACGACGACGAAGGCAGAACTACTAGGCGCGCGCTCCCGTGCACTCGCGCTGGAGGAATGCAGGCGCACGCCGACGGAGCACGACAACCCCCGACTAAGAAATGCATTCGCATTTAAAACTTTATTGTACAAGGCAGTTAAGAGGGCGGGGTGGCAGGTGGCATGAGCCTGGCGTCGACAGCGGTCGCTCGGTTCACGAGGGAGATTTGTATCCCCGGATCCGAGCTACCCAGCGCCCCCTCCCACTGCTCGTCACACGCTATGGAGGGGAAGGGATCATTAGGACATGCCCACATGGAGGGCGACACGGTGGCTAGAGCATCGCACGAAGGGCAGTTGGGGGAGGGAAATAGTGAGGGGTGAATATGGTGCAGCACTGCATGACATGGAAGAGTGTCGGTGTGCAAGAGCCCCCAGTGCATTCCTGGGAGTTATTAAGGCTGACATGAGCGTGGGAAACGCGCGGCGGGAGAGACGGTAGTGTAGAACCAAGTCGTGATAGTTTAGGAGGCTATCTCGAGCCGATCTGGCACTGTGGGAGGGGACAAGGCTGGGGCCCGCTCGTATAGTGAGTTCTCGAGCAGTAGCGTGGGCCGCCTCGTTACCCCGCCACACCGGTGTGGGCTGGGGTCCAGGTAAGTTCTATCGGGGTGGTGGGGGAATTTTTAGTGGTGGGGGGAGGGCCTGCGGGGTTATTAGACCCCGGGCGAAATTTTGAACGGCCGTCTTCCAATCAGAGATTACGATTGCGGGGGCTGGTCGTTGAGTTAAGGCTATTGCAATTGCCGTCTCTTCCACCGCCGTGGGACAGGTGGTATGTACAGACGGAGAGGGAGGTGACAGGGGGGGGGGGCGGAGGGGGTGGGCATTTACTCGGTCGACTACTGCCACTGCGTGTACGGCGTGGTGTCGATAGTCCGCCGCATCGACATAAAGTATGCCTGGAATAATTGGGAAGCGCCGGCCCAACTCACGTGCTCTATGCTCCCTGTGACCGTTGTGATGGATGGGGTGCATATTGCGTGGTATGGGGCGGACTATAAGACACGCATGCGTATCGCGGGGAATGGGGAGTGCTATCAGCACACTAAATTTTTTACTCCTTTTTAGCCAAAAAGGGTGTAGCATAAGTGGAAAAAGGGTGTTGGGAGGCCTTTACACCCTTTTTCTTGAGTCTCAACACCCTTTTCCTAGCTCTACGCCCTTTTTGTTTAAAAAAAGGGTGTTGATCAACCTCAACACCCTTGGTTTTTCTTAGGGTGTTGAAAGGGTGTGGAAAAGGTGCTCAGCTGTTCATTGAATAAGGCCATGTTCGATTGCATAATAGCACAGTAAAGAAGAAGACATCCCCTCTTATACTCCTCTACTCGCAAGAAATTTCCAAACGCAAAAAAAAAATTTGTCTTATGCAATGATCGCTCGTTTCCTTATTCGGTGCACCACATGCCCCAAGTTTAGCTTTGGCACGTGAAACACCAATTTGGACCTTCAAAATTAAGAAGACTGTAGTCGTGTGGCGAAAAGGATGTTTACCAACTGCAACACGCTTGGCTTTCTGTAGGTTGTTTAAACGGTGTGAAATAGGTGTTCAGTTGCAAAAAAAGAACTGCGGAGCGGGGGGTCGACCTACTTTCTTCCGGTGTTGCTAAGTTTTGTTATGTTTGCTAAGCTTTACAATGTTCTTGCTAAGCCAGGATGACCGCTCAGGGATGAGGCCAAATTTAACCGGATTTTACAAGGCTGTTCCAGTGTGCCCCCCTCCCCCCTCCGCCTCCCCATTTCAAGGAGATCCAAGAGGGAAACAAGGTAGATCGGTCCCCAGCGTTGCTGTTTCTCCAGCCTTGTACCACTATTGCAAGCTGCGCGAACTTTTTTACCTTTTATAATCCAAAAAAGACTAGTACCTTTGAAATGGTACAGTAAGAGGTGCGGAAACGCATACGCCCCTTGTGCTCACACTCTAACAAGCTCGAAAGCCGACTTCACTGTTATACCCTATCTGCGGTGGTGCACCCTACCTGCGGTGGTGCACCCTTTACAGGTGCCCCAGTTCTTTTTCTTTGTATTTTTTTGCTAATGCCACAGAAACTACTTCCTGATGCTTAAAGAGGTTTACTGGTAATAAATTATGCCAATTCATATTGCTGTAAACATCGTGAGGTACAACCCCCCCCCGCCTGCTTGTAGAGAATGTTCAGTCCACCTGTGTGAACAGGTACAAAATGCCTCCAAAATTGGAGGTCTCTCCACCTTTTTTCTTTGTTGGCGGTCTTTTCTTACACCCTTTTTTTCTTTACGCCCGTTTTCTTAGTTTCGAACACCCTAATTTGTAGCTTTACATCCTTCGGGGAAAAAGGGTGTTGAAATAATGAACACCCTTTTTGAAGGGTGTTGAGGTGGCTGGGAAGATTTGTATGGTATTTAATAAAATTCTATAAGTTACGGATCAGAAAAACTACTGCGTAATTAAAAAGTTTTTGCAAATCCGCGTGTTGATTTTTACATTCTTGTAGTAAAATCCATACTTCCAAAATTTGCGCTAAAATATCAGTTTTTGCGACAAGCCCACCGACTCTATCTGGGGGCTTTCCTCTGCTGGGTATAAAAGCAAGAACAACACATGTATTGCTAAGTAAGTATGCACTCCCTGTACCGCTTGCATCCCGTGTTCCAACTGTAACTTGTACCAGAGTCCTTCAATGCTTTACTGGTCACGAAACTGCTCCGTAACTCAATGGGAGAGCTTCATATGCTGCTTTTGGCCGCCGCGCGGTGGCGCCACCCTCTCACTGAGGTCACTCCTCGGGCGGCGTTGCGCTGGCTCGAACGGCGGAGCCGCGGCGAGTTGTGTTTGTTTTGTGCGGGAAAAAAAATGTAACGTGCATCTCGGGCTCTTGTGATGAGACTTAAGTAGTGCAACGACGATGTCGAACATGTGTTGCGTCCCGGGATGTCGTTCCTTGAACAACGATACCACAGAAAAGGTTTCCTTGTTCTGTTGACCGAGCGACGGGGAGCTGCGTGAGAAATGGAGGCGCGCCATTCCAAAGCAAGCAATGAGAGATTTCAGCTTCGATTATAAGTGTATGACAGTGTGTGGAAATACACTGTGTGTGAGAATGGAAAAAGCGATGTACCCGCCGCGGTGGCTCAGTGGCTAAGGCGTTCTGCTGCTCTGCAGGTGGTCGCGGGTTCGATTGCCGACCGCGGCGGCCGCTTTTCTGATGGAGTCGAAAGGCAAAAACGCCCGTGTGTACGAGATTTCGGCGCACGTTAAAGATCCCCAGGTGGTCAAAATTAATCCGGAGCCCTCCACTACGGCGCGCCTCATCGCCTGCGTTGCGTCGGCGCGTTAAACCCTACAATCAATCAATCAAAAGCAATGTACCCTTTTGAGAGCATCGTGGACCTAGAATTGTACAAGGCTAACTTAAAGCTGGATTTTTGTCATATCAGTCAGGTTGTAGCGGTGCTTTATTACCTGTTTGCAAACTTGTATTATGTTAGGCTTAGGCTCGCGTGTAAAAAAGCTGTGTGACGTCCTTGTGCTTTTACTTTTCATATTTCCGCGAATTGTTCCTTCGTTTTCTTTGTTTTGTAACCGCGCGTGGCCGATTCCCGTTTCTTATCTGGCGTTTCAACCGGAGCGCCGTTTGCTCTGTTTGTCGTACGTCCCGTCGGGCAATATTGTTGGACATGGAAAGGGTGCCACCTTGTCGCTAACTTGATTTTTTGTTTCTTCGACAATGTTCTCGATCCTATTTCCATGGATCTGAAATTATTAACGTTCCGAGAGTAATGCGTGCAAAGCAAACGCCGCGCAACTCACTTTATCCACGTTCATCTGTGCACGTCAGACTGCTGACTGCTTCTTCTACGTTTGTGTTTCATTCTAGTATTTTGTAGAGCAGGAGCTCGCTAGCTCGCTGCGTTCAGAAAAGCTTTGCGTCGTTCTTGGCAACGTGGCAATATTCTGTTTCCTCCGTGTGCTGCACATCGCAGCGCGAAAAAATAAATTTGTGTACGCTGGACCACGCTCTTTTGTCTCCATTCGTAACATTGAAACTTTTTGTTGTATGTGATAAAATCAGTTCTATTGTTCTTTTTTCGCTTCCTGTTTTTGCAAGGATTGGAAAGCGTGGAAGCCGAAAGACATATCGTGCAACATATATCTCTTCGTGTTTTGATCCTTCGCGTTTCTGCAGCGTTTTTAGTGTTCTCAAGTATGTACCCACTCATCGAAACGAGAATACTATTGGGCTATCTCTTTTAGCGTTCTGCGCATTCCAGAGCAATCAACGGATTCATTAAGCGTAGTCTGAACGACGCGTACTTGGTTTCTTTCAGTTTTTTTTTATTGTATTATCGATAGGCCCGCAGCAGTCCGTGACTACGCAGCTACCGTATGTGTAGTATTTACAACTTTTGCTTTAAGAAAAGAAGCAATATAGATTTAAAAATCCGTAAACACGACGGCGCAGCGCTTGTGCCAGAGCACACAGAAGCCGTTGCCGTTCGCGCCCGAAGTCAACGGTAATTTACTTAGAAAAATAAAGCTCCATTTAAGGCAGGTGATATACACAATGACTGGACTATTCCTCGCTAACTACTACGAAAAAAAAAACACTTAATCAGCGCGCAGACACCAAAATCAGCAAGCGTTTGCAAGCCAAGAGCTGGCCAATACGCCGCACGCGCGGCGGCTGGATGACCTTCGTGCGGCGGTGGCGCCTGTAGCGGCGCGCGCGGTCCCTATATGAAACGAGCGCCGAAGTTTCGTGACCAGTAAAGCATTGAAGGACTCTGCTTGTACGTATTGGCTGTTTGTGTTGAATGCTGCACGCTCCGCCGTTTTACATTGCCTCTCCGCATGCCATCAACTCAAAAAAAGGGTGTGAGGCTCAACACCCTTTTTTCATCCATACACCCTTTTTTTGCCAAAACACCTTTTAAAGGTGTTAGCCATGGGACAAGATTTTTACACCCGTTTCGGCCAAAAAGGGTGTAAAAAAGTTTAGTGTGAGTAATAAAGGGGCGTGCAGCTTCAGATGATCTAGTATGTGCCTTCCGCTGGAGGTGGCCGAATGCCTCCACAGTTGATTAATATGGTTGGCTTCCACGAGTTTTTGCGTGGTATTATAGACCCCCAGACATTCGAGTCGAGCAGTCGATGCGTGCATGGGCACTTGTAACGCCGCCTTAGAAGCTTTTCTAATGAGGCAATCAATTTTCTGCAGTTCGGTTATTGTTACAAAAAGATAAGGGAGTGAGTAGGTGATGCGGCTTATCATGAAAGCTTGTACTAGCTGGAGTCTTTCTGTCTCATTAAGTCCTTTGGGACGGGTGGTTATTCGCCGAATTAGGTCGACAGTTTGGTTTACATGCGATGTAATTTGCGATATAAATTGAGTGTTTGATCTCTTACGCTGTATAAAAAGACCAATAATTTTAACACTTCCTACTGTTGGGATGGTGTTGGTCCCAATCTGAATTTTTATGTCCTGTGGGGCTTCCAATCTACGCTTCGCGGGTAGAGAAGGAACTGAGATTTCTTAGGTGAACAGTTGAGTCCTGCCGCACCTGCCTCCTCGACAACCACCTTTTCACCAGCTTGTAGGGCTCCTTCTATGAGGGCATCGCTACCACTCTGTACCCAGAGTGTAATGTCATCCGCGTACAGGCTAAAGTGAAGGTGCGGGATTCTTTCCAACCTCTTCGGGATGTTGAGGATGGCGAGATTAAACAAAAGCGGAGACAGTACGGCGCCCTGCGGAGTGCCAACTGAGGGGAGTTCAACAACGTCTGATGTGACGTCTCCGACCTGAATAATTGCTGTGCGAGACGTGCTGAAGTCCCTGACGTAGTTGTAAGTACGTTCTCCAGGGGAGGCTGACGCCAGCCCTTGTAAGATTGCATTGTGTGATAACCGGTCAAATGCCTTCGTGAGGTATAGGGCAAGTACAGCGGCCGTGTCCATTTTTGACGGAGGGGTAATTACTTCCCGGGATAGTTGAAGAAGAATTTCCTGAGTGGACAATCTTGATTTAAAGCCAATCATGGAGTAAGGAAGAAAATTATTAGAGTTCAGATAATTCTTAAGACGAACATGGATGATGTGCTCTAGTACTTTTCCAACGTATGAAGTGAGGGAGATGGGCCGAAGATGTTAAATATTGAGCGGCTGCCCCGGTTTAGATATCAGGGCAATTTTCGCGTGCTTCCAGGACTGGGGTAGAAACCGAGTTTCCAAAAATGGTTATAGTATTTTGTAAGGGTTGAAATATATTGGTCGTCTAGATTACGCAGCATCTTATTTTTTATGCCGTCTGGTCGTGAGGCCGACCTTGGGCGAATGTGGAGGAGGGCGGCTCGTACCTACGCTTCCGTTATTTCAGAATCTATTTCAGCATTAGCTTCCCCTGAATAGGACGGAAGAGCCTCTCTATCGCCTATCGGGATGTAAAGAGAGCGTACCTTATTGAGGAGTAGCTGATTTGTGCCAGGGAAATTATGAACTATGGCGGATAGTCGATTCAACTGAGTTGTCTTGGACCGTTCTGGATTAAGAAGATGTCTGAGAAGTGACCATGTGCGTTTCATACTTTAGTTTCCCTTCATCTGATCACAGATCTGGCCCCATTGATTCGCGCTAATTCGGCAGCATGGTTTTGTATGGACTCGGTTAACTCAGCTAGCTTCAGGCGGAGTTTACGGTTGTGCTTGTTGTTGCGCGAGCGGCATTGTATGCTTTTGAACGCTTCCCACACGTGTTGTAGCCGGGAATTTACTATATCGTTTTGACGTCTAGTTGGCCCTAAGCAAACCGCGCACTTTATTTCACAGCATGCATCGAAGCGGAGAAACTGTGTCACTTTGTCACGTTTGGTATATTATTTTTAAGAGAAGGAACTGTAAAAGAAACTGAAGAAAAAGCACAAACGAGACTACGATGCATTACTCAAACCAAAAGAACACTTCAACGTACAGATATAAGCAACAATGCGGAAGAAACTGGCATAACGCCGTCTGCTTGTTTTCGTCCATAGGCGACTGGTAAGAGCCTCGAGCGACATGGTGTTTGTTCTTCAAGGCGCATGCGTGCGCAACTAAGAATTGTCGGCGTAAATAAAACCAATTAAGTGGTTGTCCCTTTCACTTCCAAGTCGCAGGCCTCTCATTGTCTGTGCAACACACCAACCCAGACGGAAACCACTCGATTGCGGAGGACAGGGGAGCGGGCGCATTTAAATCTCCCACCACCACGACGGGCATTAAGCCCTGCTGTGCATGCATTCCCGTCCCTTCACCCGCAACCCGTGCACGCCAAAACCGGCAATGGGGGATAGGCACATCATTAGGCGGGAAATACACTGGCGAATGGTGAGAGAGAGAATTTATGTTGGACCAGAATATTCTTCCGGGAGAAGAACTATCACCAGCTGGTCAACCTGGGCCGCCGATGCGACAATGTAGCTCGAAATGGCTTTCAAGCTTAAGGGAAATTATGTGCTCACTCTGGCATTACAATAGGCCTTTTGAGCGCTATTAGCGGCAGCTAGTGGGCGAGGTGGAATATAGGCGGAAAACAGCGGCGGCTGCATTCTCGGCGGCGCCGGCAACGGCGGCTTTCGGGCGTCTTTGCACATATAGAGCTGGAGTCGATTCTCCGCAGCCATCTGATAACGGCGCAACGGCCTCCGTAGCCTACTGTGCAACTTGTGAAAGAGGCATCAGTGATGGCCAGCGGAATACTTGTTCCGGTAGCAGTTGTCAAAGAGTGGCGAGGAGGAGCCCCGGAACGGCGCCGAGTAACTACGCTGTACCGGAATGAAAACTGCGGAGGTGATACGTCTACTGCTTTGCTCTAAACCAAAACTGTTCAACTCTGTTGCGTTTGCGTACAAGTATCTCCATCCCGCATTTTAACGCGTCTCTGTGACCTCTTGTGTCCCTCTGCGTCCTGTACGACACGCGTTAATTTTTCTACAATTGGTTTCAAGCTTGCCATGACAGAAATATAACCCTTTTACTTCGGTCGGAGTGCCCGTGTAGTCGGAAGGGAAAAGTAGCAGTGTTGACTGTTAAACACCAGGATTGCGCAATGCGAGTCAATGAAAAGCGGGCATTCTTGTTACAGAAGTACAACTGCGGGCAAAATAATTCGGTATGGTTTGTCAACGGCATCTGCAATTGTAATTATATACCTCTTGCCCCTTTTTGTGAGGGCAGGTTTAACATTACGCATAGCTCAAGGAATAATTTGCGCATACAAAACAAACATTATACGAGACGCTATAACGATCATTAGTTTAGGGGAACCACAATATGGCTAGTGTTCGCCTAAAAGCCTGGCAACAAATCATCTTTAGGTTCTACGTGGCTTCAAAGCGCAAGCCGTTGGAAAACAAACATCACAGAATGTGTACAGTTAGCACGCGCTGACTACCAGTGTAGCTTTTCCCTTGAAATATGCTTCCTACCGCATGTTGATAGGTTGCTTTACTGAAAGGGCATCTTGAGGAAAAAATTCAAAACTCAAATACGCAAGACAGCGTTGTGGCGTACACCTCAGGCTTCCCGTATCAACAGATTGATATACATTTCTCGCATATAACAGGTAAATCCGCATAGTTCTCGAGATTAGTTGGGTAAACTTAAAAGTGTGCGTGTATGTTTGTGTCTTTCTCGGGGTTAATCGTCGTCATTTCCAAAACGAACTAGTCTTTCCTCGCACGTTTTTCTTAAGTTCTTGTAACCCCAGATTCGTGTGCTGAAAGGTTTCTCTCGTGATCGAGCTCCTTGGTTAGGAGGTTAGATTTATCACTTAATGGCTGGTGACTGCATTGACACGCTATCGAGTAAAACGCTACTCCGTAGACTCGCCTAGCTATAAACATCCGGGCTAAATGGGCTGGCTTCGCTACGTCAATTTCTGCAGGTATGTCACTTCCTCGTACCGGCCACTGAAATCTATTGGTTTGACCATCTGCAGATGAGTTGCCTTGAGCAGGATTTTGGTGCTAATTGGTTAGGTCTTAGTCTGTTTTAGAGCAGTGTTGCTGCTCCGTGCGTGGTGGGTGAAGGAAGGCTGTGGTGGGATTTGCGTTGGATCGATTCACTCGCACCATTGCTTTGGCCAAGTGCGCGACATGTGCGTTCCGATGACAACCTCGGCCCTACAAAATGGCAGACAATTTATGTTCTTAAACTGCTGTGTCTTCACTCGATATATAACGTAGAATCTCCGCCTCAACGCAAGTGAACTATAGATGAAGGGCC
Source organism: Haemaphysalis longicornis (assembly GCF_048455015.1). Taxonomy (NCBI): domain Eukaryota; kingdom Metazoa; phylum Arthropoda; class Arachnida; order Ixodida; family Ixodidae; genus Haemaphysalis; species Haemaphysalis longicornis. The sequence continues at coordinate 168,457,676 of NW_027526407.1, forward strand.
TCAATATTTTACATGGCTTCTCTAAAACAATTTTATTTGAAAAAATTTAAAAGCGTGATGGTTTGCTATGTTACACGGGTGTATGATTTCTGACAACTGTTGCGGCATTTGATTTATATGTAAAATGCAGATTTCGAACAGTGAGAAGATACAACGCGTACGTTAGAACTGCTGCTCTTGTGCGGAGTAATAAAACTTCCATGAAGTTGTAAAATCACGTACGTATTCAAATAGGCTTCTTACCTGGCGCTTATCTCTTACCTGCCAATACCTTATATCAAGTTTGTTTCGCCGATCCATTTGGCCCTATCAGTAGTAATTATTGGTATCACTTTTTTCTCCCAGCTGCCGCAATTATTTGGGTTTTGAAGTAGGTTTGCAATGAAGTCACGCTAAGAAGTAGCCTTTTTATGGAAGGATGTCGGTCCTTGAAGATTTTAATGTATGACTGTATACTGCAAGTTTGAGACTGTTACTTAAGCACAACCGGCCATGCTTCGCTGCCCGCTTGCTTTACCGTGGGCCCAGCGTTTTTTTATTATATTTACAGAGCAGTATTTAACAATGCAGCCTCGGCAAGAACATGTTGTTATGTCACATATACAACTCTGAAGTTTTACCCAGTACAGTCGGACCCGGTTATAGCGAACTGTAATACGCGTCACGATTAGTTCAATATATTCAATAGTTTCAAACAGCCGAACCCGCCAATAACGAGTTTTATGTCATGTGTTCACAGTACGTGGGACCCCCCCTCGTCACCCCCACTCAAAGTCCTGCAATCCCCGCATGCAGAAACTAATATAGTAAAGTATCCCATTACCATACAGACACTTATCTTTATTACCAACAATAAAGCTACTTTCCTCTTTAACCACGTACTTTCCCAAAAAAGCGGCAATTCTTTTTTTCACTGTCGTTTTCGCGGAGTCAACTAACTCCACATTAGACATGACTTGCATCTGCTGCAGTCTGTGTCCTTCAATATCGAAGCAGTATTGGTGGAGAACATTGACTACCGAAAGCGCTTCATTAAGCATCAGACGGCTTCCGCTCGCGACATCCCTCGCCTCTTCGCTGCTTCCAGCAGCGCCAGCGTCCAATCAGCTCACAGTAAGGGCAACGTCGTCGTCGACCCTGAGGCAATCCTCGAAGGGCACTCCTTTCAGCACAACATCGGGAACGTTGGCGGGCTCTTCCCACAGTTCGCCGATGCTCCCATCTTGTTCCGGACTCGCTGACTGGATGGGTTACATCATGAGTCAGTCGCGTCGTTAGCAGTTACCGAAAGTGCCGGCATTCACGTCGCTCCATGGGAGGCTCAAAATCTCTATTTCAGCCAATCAACATCTCGATCGCAACTCCGAGACCCTGCATTTTGGACGCAACTCTAGGCGCACCGAGTCATATGTGAACTTTGTTATAAGAAATATGTTTCATATCTGAACTTCATATCATATGTGAACTTCCTATATCATATGTAAACTTCGTTATAAGAAATAGGTTCACGTGTATTTTTGTAACTGATCTTTGTTTGTTCGATATATATAGCACCATTCCCTCTATCCAGGTTCGTTATAATTGCACTGGTCTCTATTTTGGAAAACCCGCTCATGAATAGAAGTGAAGCAGTATTAGCTAAGTAGAAATATGCCAAAAAAGCTGTTCCCGTCCTTGTTTTAAAGCGAGGCTCTTTGCCTCTACCCCCCAAGAGTTCCGTAGTGACCGTCGGTCTCACCAGAAAACTCCCGCAAACCAATAAAATAAGTTACTGGCACCACCACGAATCAAAACGTGAACCAATATAGAAACGCACCACGTGCCCGTTGTCTTATCGATTGAACTGCGAGCCCACGCGCAAACGGGAGAGATAGAAGGTGCACTTACCGAGCACATCAGTGGGTGTACCCCCTGCATTCTCGCTGAATGCCACGTGATAGCGTCACGCGACCACGCGCGCCGCTGTGCGCTCTGCCCACGGCCCGTGTAACGGACGTGTGCGCGCTTTGAGCATGCGCTAGGAGTTATAACAAAAGGAAGCTTACACCAACACGTGGGATATAGCTTCACCTCCTACTGTTCCCCTGAACTCTTCGCCTGCGTAGGCGGTGGCAAGGACGGAGAAATTGGATCGTCTAACACCGGGTTTGAGCTTCGTTGATTTTTATAAAAAAGAGTTTCCCCTCGTCTGCTTCACAAATACAACCGAAACAAACACCGATCATGAATCATGCATTGATTTAACCTTAGTACCCGCCGCGGTTGCTCAGTGCCTAAGGCTGCGTGCTGCTGAGCCCGAAAACGCGGGTTCGATTCCTGGCCGTGACGACCGCTTTTCTTACAACGGCGAAAAGCGAAAACGCCCATGTTTTTGAGACTCCGGCGCTCGTAAAGATCCCCAGGTGGTCAAAACTACTCCGGAGCGCTCCACTACGGCGCGCCTCGTCGCCTGTGAATCGTCGGTTTCATGAGTGAAGGACAATATCCGCAACTGCGCAGAATGAGATCAAGGAGGACGTGAAGGAAGAAGAGAGATCGAGACGGAGGTGGAGGAAGACACCGGGATCCCGAAGAGCGAAGCCTGTAGTAAGCCCAAGGCACCGACGTCGCCACACCAGCCTGGGCGGGAGCAGGCCGATGACGCTTAGGCTCCGGTCTCCTGACGCTCCGCCAACACACGTCTTTGCGGCTCCAGCGGAGACGGGGACGTGCATTCAGGAAGCGGCATCGCACCGTAGTCCTGCAACACGACCGTCCCAACAACGGTGACGCTCCCAAACCGACTCGCACTACGCCAGTCCCCCAACATAGTGACGACAGCACGCGGGCACCAGCTCTTCACAGCGACGCAACATTCCACGTCAGCGTCAGCGGTTAGGTAGGCCTGTTTCTGGACTCTGTGGGACCGTGTACACTATAGTAGGAGACTAATCAATTGACATTAGGACTTAGTTCTAGTTTTTTTCTTTAAACTCTTCTTTTCCGTTTGTGTGGTTTTCTTTGCTCGGTTTTGTTTGCTGTGAGGTTTGCCGTGTGATAAATGCCGCTTACCAAGCTTGCCTCGCTTTCCAATGTCCTTCTTCTTTGTCGGTCAGAACGCATGACATAATAATTGGCGAGCCTGCCAGGATGCGAACCTGGAAATCTTCTGGAATCTTCTGGTTCGATAAGCCGAATACTTTATTTTCACCTTCTTCCAGCGACCCCATTAATCATCTTGTTCTAATCTGCGGCTTCGGCTCCTCCCAAAAAGTCTCCCTATACCTTTTCTACAGCTGGCACATGGCCTTTTTCTCAATGGTATCTGAAGGTACCAACACACCCTGATCGTTCTGTTTTTGCGATCACGCGGAATTCTCGGGACAGTTCTTTCAGCTTGTGCCGCAACGGCTTCCCCTTGACGTGGCTGACTTTGCTTTTGCTCCATTTTGAACCTGCTTTTCCTCTTTCGGATTGTGGCTAGTCGTTTAGATGTCCGCCTGGTTGCGTACCATAGCTTGTGCAGTTTTTCAGTTGGCCGGTCTTTCTCCAGGGGACTACGCTGACGCTCTAGAACTTGTCTACGTGTCCAACTCTCCTCCCCTCGTTGGTCCGAGCTCTCTCTGGAGAATGCATGTTTTTGCTTCCTAGTGGGCGTCCGAGACTGATTATCTGGACATCACCAAACGTATCTGTCAGCGACAATTAGATCGTGCATGACATCCCTGTGCAAGTCCTTTCTTTGCGTCTCTGTATCGACAGTGGAGCTTTCATTCTTAGAGCGCGGTCCTAGTTGATTCGCAGACTCGTCCAATGCCTCAGCTCCTGTGAATGCCGTAACCAGGCCAATATTTTTCCTGCCCTTTTCAGAAGCAGCACTGGCCTCTGTACTGGAAGCTTTGTCAACATCAGGGGAAACTCCGTATTTCAACGTGGTCTTACTACCACAATCGCTCAATTCAGAAAAAAACCTCGTTTGTGATCACTCGCCGCTCGTGGGCCTCTCTGCCCTTGTATACACCGCCAAAGGAATCTGTGGACATCAAGCTGTCCTTGGCTAGACCCCTTTCAATGCGCTCATCTTTATGTGTCTTGCCTTCCGCCGTGCCACTTTAACCAGTGTATCTCTGATCTCGCGGTTGGAAGGTGCGTTTCACTTCCTCGTGCAGTCGTGAGAGTCCTTTGCCTCACATCTCGTTCGCTGCAGCCTCATTGCTACTGCAGTGCGCGTTTGTTCTATATCACGTGCTGCAAGTTCAATGCCCTCTGTTTTTTGACGCTATTTTGCTCAAGGCGCAACTTTATTACAGCCTATTCTATCTCTTGTTCCAATTCTCGCTTCTCTGCCTCGAACTTTTCCCGCTCTTTCCGGCTCTATTCTTCAGTTATACGGAATGCCTGCTTCTTATTCAAACCTAGCGTTTGAACTAACGTTAGCACTTTTTCCCAATCCATTCTCCTAGCGGTCAAGACGCGTGACTGGGCCAATCCTGGCAGTAATGTTCCAGAATCCTGGCAGGCTCGCCAATTATTATGTCACGCGTCCTGACCGACAAAGAAGAAGGACATGGGAAAGCGAGGCAAGCTTGGTAAACGGAATTTATCACACAGCAAACATCTAAGCAAACAAAGCCGAGCAAAGAAAACCACACAAACAGAAAATAAGAGTTAAAGAAAAAAAAGTAGAACTACGTCCTAAAGTCAATTGAGTAGTCTGCTACTATAATGTACACGGTGCCACAGAGAGTCCAGAGACAGGCCTACCCAATCGCTGACGCTGAAGTGGAATGTTTCGTCGCTGTGAAGAGCTGGCGCCCGCGTGCTGTTGTCACGATGTTGGGAGACTGGCGTAGAGCGACTCGGTTTGGGAGCATCGCCGTTGTCGGGACGGCCGGGTTGCAGGACGACGGGGCGTTGCCGCTTCCTGAATGCACGTGCCCGTCGCCGCTGGAGGCACCAAGACGTGGGTTGGCGGAGCGTCGGGAGACCGGAGCCGAAGCGTCGTCGGCCCGCTCCCGCCCAGGCTGGTGTGGCGACGTCGGTGCCTTGGGTTCACCACAGGCTTCGCTCTTCGGGATCCCGGTGCCTTCCTCCGCCTCTGTCTCGATCTCTCTTCTTCCTCGTCCTCCTTGATCTCATTCGGCTTAGTGGCGGGGACTGTCCTTCCCTCATGACAGTCGGTGCGTTAAACCCTAAAATCAATCTATTTCACTTCATTTTATTTCATTTATTGGTGCCCTCAAGACCAGGAGGTATTACGGAGGAGAGTGGTACTTGCGCATGAAGAAAAAAAATACAGAAGTGAAGCAGTTCATATACAGTTATTACAGTGGGGCGGCTTCTACTCATACCGTCTTAGCTAATAGCGTGTTTAAAGAATTCATGATATCGGATAGTTGCCATTGATGCGCGAAGGTGATTCCATTCAATGCTCGTGCATGGTAGGAATGATGTGTAGCATCCATTTCTTCTGTATAATGGAACTCCGACCTTGTGACGATGATCTAGACGAGATGAAATATAATCTCGTAGTGATATAAGTTCTTTATGTAATTTGGGATGGTGATATATTTTCTGGGAAAGACACAATCGAAGAATCTGACGGCGAGATGCTAAAGATGGGAGATTCATGCTAGATTTCATTGCTGATATGCTGGCGGTGTGGTTATAGCTAGAAAGAATAAAGCGGACAGTAATATTTTGAACCATTTATTGAGTTTATTAGATTAGCATGTACAGGATCCCAAACCAAGGCAGCATATTCTAATTTAGGGCGAATCAGAGGTTTCAAGAGGGTGAGTTTTAAGGAAGAAGGAGCTTTAGCAAAGTTGCGACGTAGGTACCCAAGCATTCCGTTTCCTTTAGCAATTATGTGTTCAGTGTGGATTGCCCAATTTAAATTGCTGGTTATGTGTAAGACTAGACATTTATAGCTAGAAATGGTGTCCAATGCAAGATTATTAGGATAGTAGATAGGAGGTGGATTAGTTGTTCTAGACACTCTGATAACTTTGCACTTGTTGACGTTGAGTTGCATTAACCATTTTTGACACCAAATTGAGACAGCAGTAAGGTCAGTTTGAAGAGCAGTTACGTCGGCATCGGAGGTTATTTCACGGAAGATTACACAGTCATCAGCAAATGAGTGTACATGAGAAGAAAGGCACGCAGGTAAGTCGTTAACATAAATAGAAAAAAAGAAGAGGACCAAGCACTGACCTTTGTGGTACTTCAGACTGAACAGCAGTGGGGTGGCTATTCACCCTGTTAGCTGCAACGTACTCAGAGCGATTCTTAAGAAAGAATTCAATCCAAGTTAGTAATTTCCCGTCCAGGCTTAGTTTAAGTAATTTGTCAATATTAAACTGTGGGAAACTTTGTCGAACGGTTTAGAAAAATATAAAAATATGCAGTCGGCCTGGGTAAAGTGATCCAATATAACGTTCAGTTTATGTGTGAAAGATGCCAGCTGGTTCTAGCAGGAGTATGTTTTTCGGAAACTATGTTTTGCTAGAGTAAAAAATGAACCAGACTCGAAGAAGTTTACAAAGTTCGAAAATAACGTGTGTGCTAACATTTTGCATGGTATACTGGTAAGGAATATAGGTCTGTAATTAGGTTGGGCAAAGCGGTTACCACCTTTCTAAAATGGAGTCACCTTCCCGATCGTCCATTCAGCGGCGAGGCAAACTTGGTCGAGTGGCTGTTGAAAGATCATTGTTAATATAACCAATAAATAAACACACGTACTCATTAAGAACTTCGGGTCAATTTTGTCACAACCAGGAGCAGAAGACGATTTTAAGGACCTAATTATAGCTTCAACACCACTAGAATCAATAAATATTGGAGGCATAACGGAACAGGGAAAGGCTTCAGCATTAGGAAAAACATCATTTGTATAAACCAAAAACTGAGAGGAAAAAACATCGTTTAGAACGCTCGCACATAAGTCAGAAGGAATTCGATTTCCATTAGCGTCTTCTAGGGTGATTGCGTCGTCGGCCTAAGGGTTTATAGTGCGCCAGAATTTTTTAATATCGTTCGTTACCATGGATGGTAACACGTTTTGTAAGTAATAAATTTTGGCCGTTTTTAGTGCTGCTACATAATTTTTAGACGCGAACTTGTAGGCATTCCAGCGATCCTCATTCCCACATTTCTTGGCAGACCTGTATAATCGAATTTTTTTGTTCGATAGGCGCTTTAGGTGAGCGTTAAACCATGGGGAGTCTTGGGTAGTTGTTATTGTGCGAACAGGAATCTATTTGTTCGACAAGTTGGCAACCACAGCTGAATACATGTCCCAATGTTTTTGTACACTGCGTTCGTGAAGGTTTTCCAAAAAGGTCCTAAGAAATGAACCAAGTTCACTTTTAATGGCTTCAAAGTATGCTGTTGAATAGTTTTTAATCATTTTTATATTTTAGGCTTCTTGGGACACCGAACAGTTAGCTGGAATAATATTAATGAATGATCACTTAAGCCAGGTGACAGCGTAATATCCGATACAAGTTCTGGCCTCGACGTTATTACGAGATTTAGGGCGTTCGAAGCAACTTCGGTTAATCGTGTTGGCTGAGTAATAAATTGGGTGAGAGAGAAGACAGTGCATAAGTCCAGAAACTCTTGGCTAAGAGTCGAGTAGGGCTGCATAATCGGTGGTTCTGAAGTCCATGATATGTTCGGCAGGTTAAAATCACCATCCAAAAACAGAGATAAATCGGGATATCTTGATGAGACCAGAATTATTACGTCATGTAGTTCATTCACGAAGTTACAGGAAAACTTTGGTCGCCGGTAACAAACGCCGATAATAAAGTTTTTAAAACTAAGTTCTTTACTGCCCATGTAATCTCTAACTCGCGGTTAATATGAATGCACTGGGAAGGAAGATATTTATTAATTGCCAAAAGAACGATACCACCTTTACGGCCACAACGGTCGCATCGGAAAATAGAAAATTTATTCGCGGGTAGAAAAAGTTCATGGTCGTCAATGTGTATGTGTAGCCAGTTTTCTGTGAGAGCAACAATGTCAGCGTTACAAGTATCTATAGCAGAAGTTATTTGGTCTCGCTTGTTGATAACGCTTCGATTGTTAGTGTTAACCTTAGAAAAGAATATCTCTTTGCAGTTATAAAGGGTGTGGTTAAATACATCTTCCTTGTCTCTTTTCGCTTTTTGAGGAGGCGCGTGTGTGAAATAAAGTGAGGTAGCATGGGTAATTGTTGTGGGTGTGGTTTACAGCTCTGCTTTCGTTCCACCTTCACAAGGTGGATGCGCGCGCATTATTTTTTTTTTACTCAAGGCAACTCTCAGAAGAATATTTAAAACAGTTGAATGAATTCAGTTAGTGTTTTAAGTTCACCACTACAAGTCTGAGGGGTGGCAGCATTAGTCAAGCTTCCATAACCATGGGGTTTTCTCTGTGAAAAGTACCATTTGCCACGAATTCCACGGTGAGCACGCTGCCCAGCGCAATTGCGTATCCGTTCTTTTTGTATATTATCCAGACAGTTCATCATTCGTCGGGTTGTCCCAAAAAGCTGAAGACGGTCTGCTCGAGAATAAAGACGTTGGTGTCCGCGTTTGTTTGTTATTGTCTATGGGCTTATTTATACCAAACACCCAACGTAATTGGTGGTCAACACAATTATATAGTTGTGAGTTAGCGCTTGCCCTGCCTGTTTCTTGTAAGTTTTTAAGCGCAGCTTCCTAGAACTTGCAGAAAACGATGTTTTGTTTGGTGGCCCTATTTATGGTCATATCGGGAAATTCCTTGTTGTTTATTCTGCGTTTCACGTCACTTTTATGGACAATATTTAGGATACACAATTGTCGGTTTGTGACCGAAACTTTACAATTTCTGAGTAGAAATACAAAGTATCGCGACTTCTTTAGAAATGACGAATTATTGTGTTTGAAGGGGAAACCACTGTAAAACGCTACACAACGGGGGACGACAGACACGGACGGCACTAGACTTTTCCATCAGTGTCTGTCTTTTTTCCTTGTGTAGCCTCCTTACACTGGCTCCCATTTCAAAAACTATTAATCAGCTGGCACAGGCTTCTGCCTTAGACAATTTATATTTGGTAAACCGAACTTTCTGCAGCCATTCTAGCGTAGTGCTACTCTTTAGAGAGATTTTCTCTGATGAAGTATGCAATGCGATTTTTCACTAAATTTTGATACTCACGAAAGATGTGTACGAAGGTTTCGGGTACGCGTACGGCTACTCGTTCGTTCGCTGAGGACTGAGAGAGTAAATGATTCTTTTATAAATTATTGAAAAAAAATTATTTTTCTCGTTTGTGCGGATCACCTTTAGCTGAGACAACAAATTTTCCAAACGCCCAAAGGGGATATCGCCTTGTTTCAGTTTTACTGCCGCAGAACTGACCAGGGCATATAATAGTGATAGTGAGCTCGAGCCCTTGTTAAAATAGGTTATACCTGTGCGAATGCCATATCAAATGAAGGAAACCGGAAGAAAGATTGAAGCTGCCGATTATTTCGCCATTTATGGGTGTCACTGGTTGCAACAAAAACATTATGGCGATGTTTAATAGGCAGATGCGTTATCGCATGAATCCTATTGAAAAGGCGTATGTCGTAGATTACAATTACTGATATTGCAATTCGAATTAACTATTGCTTTTACTAATGTTAAGTAAATAGCCAGCAAGGAAGTAGCACTACCTAAAAACAACGGGGCTTTTTTTACAGAATGGTGCAAATAGTAATTTCGCCTAAAAAGAAGGACTTAGTTCAAAGAGTGCTTTTTAATACTCTAGAAAATGCAGGCGGGTGTCTGCATAACCAGCCATGAAACTTCGCGGTATATATTACGGCTCAGCCTAGGAAAATGAACAATTTTATTTCACGTGAAAATGTCTCTTGTCATGGAGGACAACTTTTTTTAAATGCCAAGCATCTCTTGCTCGGGGCTATGTCCATCAGCGTCCGTCCGCACCTCTTCCCTCTCCCCACCAGCTGTGCGATAACGCCACTCTCCTGCTCTCCCTCTCGCCATGCCTGCTGTGCGATAGCGCGCGCGCTGCTCCTCCTCGCTTTCTCTCCGGGCGCTGCTCCCTCAGTTGCTGCTTGTCCGATGAACTGAATGGACGCCAAACATTCTGTCAGCGAACTGGCTGGCACACCTTCAACCAGCGCCAGCTAGCTCACTCCCAGAACAGCGAGCACCTTTGAAGACAAGGCTGTGCAGAAGAGAGCTCCAGATACAGAACGCAGACGTCAACGCCGAGCAGCGGACCCAGATGGTGTTCCGCAACGCGACGCCGCTTCGAAACGTCGACGTCGAGCAGCGGATGCCAAACTTCGAGAAAGTAAAGGCACTTTGAAACGCCAGCGTCGAGCAGCGGATCCCACACTGCGAGAAAGCGAAGCCGCTTCGGCACGCCAACGTGGCCAAGCGGATCCGGATGCCGTTCGTCAACGCTTTGGGTCACCATATTGTTGCCTTCGGGGAGATGGTGTAATTCTTTTAGAAATCTGGAGTCACACTAAGCTCTCGTTCACCTGTGACAATACGAAATGGCAAAAAAAAACACGAAGCAGTTCCTCCCATGGCATTATATGTAGACCGCCAACGTAGTGGGAAAGCAAGTGTAGTGCGAGCTGAAAACGTTTCCTCTAGTAATTTTTGCTTTGACGGTAGTGCATAGAAAATATTAAAAGTTATGTTTTTGTAAAAATTGTATTTCAGTACGCCACAAATCATAAAAGACGCAGAACGTTGAGCAACCAGTTTTTTGCCGTATTTCTTGAAATTGTTTTTTTATTAAATACCAGACCTGCTCTTGCACCCGTATTTACTCTTCAACATTTGTGCACCTTGGGATCAAAGGTATCTCTCCCACCCACTCTTGTATCTAGCCTCGTACAAAATAGAAAAGCCGAAGATGAGTGGATGTGCTAAGAGTAAACGCACTAATCCCGCCAACACCGGAATCTATCCTTCTCCGTAGGTTCTTTGTATGTGAGCCTTTGTGAGAACCATGCGAACGCTACCGCGCGGTTTTTACAGCTTGGAGCGTTTGTTCATTAACCCTAAATAGGTCTTGTTTTAAAGGATCCGCGCGGCGTAATTGAACATTATGTCAAACCTTCTGGCCACAGTGTCCTGATGTAAAGGATAGAGTAGTAGAATTTCGGGAACTCCGTCTGGTAGCCTTGAGGCGTGTGTACACAGAAGCTTTTGTTGTTTGAATGTCGAGTATTGCGCCTTTCCTTCTATTACTTCTCGGCTACGGTTGGGCTGCTATGCAGCCTTCACCACCCATTTCAAGAGCAAATATTACTAACTACGTCTTCTAAACCCTTTCGTAGTGCCGTTCGGGTAACTATATCTAGTCGCTCACTTGGATGGAATAACAAAAGAGCCTGTCTTCTCATCACCAATGTGAAAGCTATTGATGGCGATTTAGAGGGAACGTCAGACGTAAATGTTAGGTACACATGTACAGAAACCTCTCAGAAAAAAAGTAAACTATGATGGCAAGGTTTGTATGTTTGGTTTTTGATCCCGCGCGAACGAGGAGACGAGCGTGATAGAAAGATACGGGACATAGACAGTCGAAGGCCTACTAGAAAGAGCGGTTCACCTTGCACAACGTAACCCGCACAACGTGTACGAGGGTCTGGTATAGTAGACCTACAGTAATAAAAGGCAGTTTTTGACGAAGGTGTTACTTTTGTCGATGCCTTTTCTATTTCATTGTCAATGTGTTTGCTATTTCAGCCAAAGCGTGTAGTATTTTCCTCGTTATAAGACTATCATGGGCTGAAGAAGAGGATGCTTAACACTTGTGCCATAGTGTTGCGCTTCCTCTATAGTAGCCGACTTTCTTGAACTCGCCGAAATGTTACAGTATTATGATCCTTTCTGTCCTTCAATAAACACCTTGCTAAAATGCTGAAAAAGGTCAGTAATACGGTAGCGTTAGGCTGGGAACGTCAGAGATAAATTTCTATTCGTAGACAGTAGGAGTGGCTGTATGCGTGTGTACGCTGTCTGGGGGGAACGTCAACATGTAGGCTTTTTTCCGCAACTGCAACGTTTCGCCGCGGGGGGATTCATGACAGTTAACTAAAGCATCCTCTAAATTTTAAAATCGCCTTCTGCCACAAGTAATTTTAAATTTACGCTCGGATACACGTTTGAAACATTGCGACGCAAAACATGCGTGCATACATGCTTCTGCCAGTATCTTTTGCGGGAAATAGTTTAAAGCGAAGCTTCCTCATCTTGTCTTGTGACGTCGTTTTGACGAAACGCACGGTAAAAAAGCCAAATTTACTCAACGGGAAGCACCTCAAGAAAAAACGGCTCTGGTGGTCGAAATCGTACCTGGGTTTGTCAAGTTAGAAAATCGATCACTATCCAATTGCGCCATTCCAACACGGTCAAAACCACGCGAATTTTGCACTTTTTCGTTGCGTCGGGTTGCATTGGAGAAAGCATGAATACTTAACATTCTTTTTCTTAGGACAGGGACTGATATTTGTGATTAGTATATAGTCCCAGATCGTTGATTTGTTGGTGGAGAGTAATCTAAATTCAATTCTTTGTGACCAGCGCAACAAATGAGACCCCGACGTGTCTATCTTTAGAGTCTACAAACTATTTAAAGAGGCAATTACATGAATGAGAATAATGGCCGAGTATAATTTTTTTTAGTCCTGGTTACGCCGCAGCTCGTTAAGAGTGTACCTAAATTGATATCTTCAGTTTCCTTTACTGTAGTTTTCCATTATGTTGTTTATTTAGCTAAGTTTTTCATGACCCTGGAGCATTAACTGCCTTTCTTGGCTTTGTTATTAACGGCAGCCTTTCCCTCTTAGCTTTGAACTTAAAAACCCCGCAGCCTAGAACTAAACGCTCATCAATAGACAACGAAATCGTTCCCCAATTTCATCGCTTTGGTGAGCCAATATCCCACACTTTATTTTCAGCCATTCAAACTCGAGAGCAAAAATGCTTCTTTAAAATAAACCATATCCCGTGAATGTATTTTGCCTTTTCCTATCAGCGTTTCGCGGCTCTGTATATGAGCTTACGGATAAGCAGTCATGGGTTTGCCCTACGTCTGCCTGCGTGTACTTTGTTTTCGTTAAACGGCCACCGGTTAAAAATGCGTGTTTATTTCTAGCGTAAGTTACTTTAACATCAAGCTCATTTCTAATCTAAGGCTCTTTTCGCGCTATGCCTTAAACATTAGGCTCCAACTTCCGGTTATTTCTCCAGGTTAATAGGGCGAATTTTTACTCTGGTTTGTTTCCGTGATTTCATTTGCACAGTTTCATCTGTTTCATATTTATCATAGCCTTTGAATTCTAGTTGATAAGGAATAGCTCTTTCTCAGTTATATTCCTTAAGCGAATGCTTTGTTTTTGCCACGAATATTTATATTTCTAGGACGGGGCACAAGTTGGTTTTGCGTTCTATGGACAAGTACGTGTTCGTTATGAAAATGCCAACAGCCGCAATTTTGCTATGGCCTACGCAAGACAGCACCGGGAAAACGCGGTGAGTAGGTCGGTAGTGGAAACGTCACGTCGCCGTACTTGTATTTAAAGAAGTTAATGGATTTGATACGGTAATTGGAGTGGTGCGACCATGCCCAGCGGAAAGTTAGCCTCCTTCCGGCACCCGGGTGCACATATACGCTCAGTTTACGTGATTTTTCTGAAGAGTCGGCGTAGTAATACAGTCAAACCCCTTTCGAGCGAACCGGAATATGCACCGCGATTAGTTCGATATATCCAATAGTTCGATATAGCCGAACCCGCCTATAACGAGCTTATTGTTACGAGTTCGCAATCCGCGAGAGCCCCCCGCCCCCTCCCCAACTCCGCCATCCGCGTATGCAGAAACGAACACAGTACAGTAGCCATTACGATACCAAAATAATCCATTTTTTGGAAGTAATAAAGCTACTTTCCCACTTAACTGCTCACGTTGAAAAAAAAACGGTGATTTTTGTTTTTACTTTCGTTTTGGCGGCTTCAACTAGCATAGCATTCTCTACACGAAACATTGTTTGCACTAGTTCGAGTCCGCGTCCTCAAAAATCTAAGAAGCATTGGCGCAGCATATCGACTGCCGAAAGCGCTTTATTATAAGCGTAGGACGGATTTCACTCGCGACATCACCCGGAACTTTGGCGAACTCTTCCCACCCTTCACCGATGCTGCTGTCTTTGTCCAGACTCGCTGACTGGGCGGGGTTCGTCGCGAGTCCCAGTTACGGAAAGTATTGGGCGTCACGTCGCTCCTTGCGAGGCGCAATGTCTCAGTCGCGGCTCTCTCTCCGTTGTCGCGGCCAATCCACATCTCAATCGCCGCTCGAGATCATGCATTTCGGCGGCCTTTCTGGGCGCCCAGAATTTGATATATCGGATCTGAACTTCGTTATAACGAATATGTTTCCCATGTATTTCCGTAACTGAATTATTTTTTTTTCGATATATAGCATAATTCGCTCTATCCGGGATCGTTATAGCCGGGTTTGAACGAGTTCGTTCAACGACAGACGTTCATGGAACAATTCCAATGGCACTCCTCTTCAGAATTATTCTTCCCTCTTCCATGCATTGTTAGTGAGCGCCTTTCTCTACGCAATAAAATAAAAAAACACACGCGTCTCGTTCACAATTCGGCTCCCATCTCTAGTCTTCGCCTATAAATGGTATAACACTCAACATAATTCTTTCTCAGGTGGTTTTATCTATCTGGCTACGGTTTTGTAATTATCGCCGTAGAACCCTTCTTGTTACTGTAGAAATCACACTAATTTTTTTTTTGCCATTATAAGAAACACTTTGCTCCCGTTGTATGGCCGTGTATAGCTTAGTTTACGCGCGTGAAAAAGAATGTCGCCTGTTTAGTGCCATTAGTAATGGAAAAGCATTGCATGTCTTTTGAACAGAAATGGACAGCCTACTTGGTCTGGGACGATTTATCGGTCCCGAGCGGAGCGCATGAGCTAACGTGGGACACTGTTAGAGGTCATGTGGAGGTTTTCATGCAAAAACAATGGTCGTATCGTTCATATACAGCCAATGCACGAAAATATTAAAAATCTGGAACCTCTTACATGAATCCGGATTGCAAGTTCAAGCACTTAGACAGACGTCTATGCCCAGAACAGTTTCTTAGTCTCAAGTTGGGCATTGTACGCCTGAATAAATGGCTTCTATGTTTTAGTACCCCGAAAGTGAGATGGGCACTTCACCGTAACATTTGAAAACACGTTACCAAAACCCCCTGCCCCTCAAGAAGGTTTCTATAGAGCCCAAGGTAATAACGGCACAACTTTAGGGTCTGGCAGCACGGACCGCAACGACGGAGCTCGAGCGGTTAGTAGGCCACTTTCCCGTAGGAACCTTGCGGGCTTAGTCAGAGGGTAAAATTAGGTATGCCATAAACTCTTTTCATTCAATAGGGCCTACCATCTGCTAACAGCATCAAAAGCACACTAATGCCCGATGATGGCATTACAAAAATTCCCTATGGTGTCACAGCAAAAACAAGTGATGAAATGTTCGAAATAGCGCCATATATCTCAGGGAAGTAGTCATAAACAGTTCAAGCAAATGAATCGAAAAGCATGTTCGTAAAGTTGACGAATGGTGGTGATCCAACCTGGGTTATCCCTATTTTATTACCAGAACAGAATTTCTTTCCAACCGTAGCCAGCAGAATAGAGGTAGGCACCTGGAAACGGTTGTGATCTCCGACTAGTAAATTTTTGTTCACCAAGTACTCAAGACTACAGGAGAAATTTGTAGGCGAAAAATTTCACACAAATAGCTATTAGATAAGTAGCGGTGCTCGTTCCAGCTGTGGGCATGTATTTAGTCCTAAAGTAAATAGGGAAGAAGCAGGGAATGAAGCAAATGAAAGCGAATGATAACGCTAATCACAGGGCACAAGCTTCAAAGTGGACACGTGCCAGTCTACGCCCCACATAATTACAACGCATAGTTTGAAGGCAATGCCTTACATGTTCCACTTGTTCTACAAATTTCATCAATTCGGTGTGTTCGGTGGTGTACCCAATGCCTTTTACGTCACCGTGTCTCGTAAAGGCCGCGCCGGATGCGATACTGGCATATTATTTTCGCGCATCACGGGCTGATGCTTTTGAATTTTCTACCGTGTAAGAAATTCTAAGGTGTCCGATTTTCTTTCTTTCCATCCTCCATGCTCACCAGACACATCTTTGAAACTTCAGCTTTATTGAAGATCGGATGGTTTTGCACAACGCACAAAAGACCTGCCAACTTCTTTTATTTTCTAATATGTTTTTAAGGTTTTTGTTTTACCTTTTCTTGCTGTTTTTGCGCTTCCTTTGTTCCCCTTCTTAGAGTTTGCAGATTTCCCAACCACAACCTACAATGAAGCCAAATACAAGGGTCCACTCAAATAAAAGATTTGCTCTCGAGAAAGTTCCAAAACAATCAGTGGAAGACTCACTATCAACAGGTAATTTACGAAGGACTGCGCAATATATTTATCCTTAAACGTAGCTGAATATTGTTCTACCTGGCTTCAAAATTTTGTATTCCCTATTATGCATCGAGACCGTCTTTACAAATTTGATGGATAGAAATAGAGCTCTACTCACAAAAGCGAACCTCGCTGAACGTTTCGACGGTGATAAAAACGCCCCATGGGATTTTTTCACCTTTAATACGTTCAGCAATTGTAAACACCATTGATTTGATTCCAAAGAAAAAGCCTCCGTCTCACCAACATATTGTAGTTTTTGTGTCTTAGAGTCGAATATTGCACAGGTGTTCAAACCACCCTCACGCAGATTGCTAAACTTCTGAAGTCCACGTTTTTCTTAAGGTGTAAAACCTAAATTGTTCTATGCGTGTTCCCCTTTGTACCAGCATACCCATAAACCACTTTACCTACCTGCTATAAGAAAATGTGTGTTGATAAATATGTAAACATGAGATTACCTGACCTCACCTGCAAATGCAAACAAAAAACGATGCTTACATTTTGGGCAGTACTTCAGGATCCCGCCTCTCCAGGAAGTCTTACAGAACCAGTGTGGTCATGCCAAAACGTTTACGCTAAGATCTTACCCATAAGGCCGTTCTAAAAAGTGGTGTTTCTAATCCTGGTATTTTTGTCTTCCTTCCATTTTTGAACATAGATATCTAAAGTTATCACTTCCCATGTCCCTCGCGTACATTAGCCGACCTTCAGGTTTGTCTATTCTTCGATCGCAAAGAACATTGGGAACAGTCTTCTGCACTTTGCTCTGCAGAGAAACAATCGACCTTCTCATAATAGTTCTCAATAGAGCCTGATTTATGCACCGAATAAAAATCCGCTCATTTTTCTAGTCGCTGGTACAGATATGTTTCAAGTGTAAAGCGAAACCTCCGGAGAGAAAAAAAACTATCGGAGTGAACGTTGCAAGATAGTTTTTACCAACAAGCTCTTCTTATGGAAATAAATTATTGCACTTGTCGTTTGCCGCTAATATGCAATTTGCGGCGGCTCTTTATTTCAATTAAGGAAGCGAATTCCACTATCAGAAAATCACCCGAATACTCGATGGAATACAGAGAAGGCTGCTGGGTAAGTTGATGCTCAGCTATTGAACACATTGCAGCGCGAATATTGACAAACACGTAGAAGGATACAAAAGCAACGACGGCCTCCCCGTACGACTTCTACGTCTTCGGCCGACTTCTCGCTCAATAGTCTCGCATAACCATGATGCAATAGGAAACTTTGACGTCCACCTTTCTTAAACTTTCAGTTTCGATAAAAATCTATGAAATATTAAAAGGACAAACTGACGAGGATGCAAATAGAACCATGTCTGTTTTTTTTTTACCGTGGGGGGCTATGCAGACCTATTGACGATCCCTATCCTTTCGTAATATAATTGGGATAAGGGGAAAAGATGGCGCACATAGTGGGAGGTATTAAACCAAGGAAAAGAAATTAGCATAACTTGTGGCAGAGTAAGAGTGAGTAGGCTCATATACGTTTCGTATCCCGGCAGATCCGTACCACGCAGTAGCGCGCATTTTCTCGCCGTAATTGCCCTTTTCTGCAGCCAACTGTTACTTTTAAATTCTAGTTTCTTGCAAA
This sequence comes from Haemaphysalis longicornis, assembly GCF_048455015.1. Lineage (NCBI taxonomy): Eukaryota > Metazoa > Arthropoda > Arachnida > Ixodida > Ixodidae > Haemaphysalis > Haemaphysalis longicornis. The sequence goes on from NW_027526407.1 coordinate 168,475,807, forward strand.
ATAAAGTGTAACTCACGAGGCCGAAGAGTGGTTCACAGTTACGAGACGTGCTGTATAGAGTTAAAGGAGGTGTACCATAATTGAAAGATCTTCGTTTTGACTGCAAATTTGAAGCGCCTAGCAGCTTCACTTATGTAACACCAAATCACCATCGTGCCGTCGTTTTTCCGTGGTCACAAAATTTGTACCACCTCGCAAAACACGCTCTTACATTTTACTGTTTTGTGAGGGAACTCTCAAACTAACCCAGGATAACTGGAGGGGTACACCTGTAATGATTGTAGAAACAAGCAGCAGTGCAAGCAGACAGGTTTTTCCTGCTCGCAGAGCAAAACTAACTGGAACAAGTGGAGTAGCAGAGTTAAGTGCCAAAAAAGTATTCATATCAAGGTTTCTTTTTTTGATTGCTGAAAAGATGCAGATATTGACCAAGCAAGTGAAGCGGCAACTGACATCATGAGCATACGCTGAAAGCTAATTGCCGGTTTAAGGATGACCTTTAGGGGAAGCGGATATGCCAGGAGGATGCAGAAATCATGGGTTTTGGGGATGGCGGTGCCGCACTTGCGTATTTCTGTGTACCTCATAACAGAAGTCACTAAATGTAATGTTCACACTGACAGGGCTGTCACGGCTGTTTACTGCGGCATGAACAGGGTTAGCAGGAAACTTAGCGTGAGGTCATAGACGCAAACAATACAATGGGGAGCAATGGGAGACGGAATTTGTCGAGGTAAGATGCACATCAGCTGCAACTTTGAAATAAAGCATTGTATTGTGGTAAGGGACGCAATCCTCAGCAACTTTTTCAACTCTATATGACGTTCAAGTTTGGGTTTGCGAAAATTGGAAATGTAGCCTTATCCCCGCATAACGCTAGCAATAAGCCGGGCCAGAGTGAAACTAACGAACCAATAGCCAGATCTAAGAATTCGCTAAAACGTGGGTGAGGCAAAAGCTGCACACTGAAATTTTGTGAGCAAAGCAGGTTTCGAAAACCTTGGCACGGTATGTTGAAAGCGGATGTGTCGAACAAAAAGACTAACAGTTTATTAGCTGCGTGAAAGTGCAGAGAAGCAGAACGTGTAAAAATTTGCAATAAATTACCCAAACACCTTGGCAACTCATAGATAGTATCTTTACTCTACAAAAATAAAACTCAACATTTAAACCCATAAGTGCCACCGCTATTAGGCATTGAGCCCTGTGAAACGCAAAAACAAACAAGAACAAGGAAGAGGACGGGCATGGAGTACTTATGATATATAGAATAAATTGTTGATAAAGAACCCTGGATTCACCAAAAACAATAATTGAAATGAAAAGAGAAACGAATTACACAACATTTCCGGCCTCCAACTACTTTCGGATTCCAAAATTTTTGCGCCGAATCGCAGAAAGCTTTCTGTCGTTATCATTATATTGCCGTTGTGTCTCTTTCTACCTCAATCTGCTATATTGAAATGGTGCGAATTTGCTCCCACACGCCGAAGTGGAGATGCACAGGAACGCTTTCTACTATTCCCACAGTAAATAATTTTCTAATCAGCATAATGTAATCAGCCCGTGTAAGCCCCAGTGCATGTCTCTGCAGCGCGTTTATATGGAAACTTTTTTCAACTAGTATTGTAGCCACCAAGAATATTTCAGGTATGGCTGTGTCGGAGTTCCGTGCACCTCCGGATTTACAAACGACCCGTTCCAAAGTCATCACAAATTCCAATCTAATAAATATGTTTCAGCTTAATTATCGTTTTGAACCTTTCTCCCGTTGTCTTTTTTGTGCGTCTTACGCCAGCACCTTTTGCAGGCCTGTTTCCAGAATGCGCGCATGTTGTTCTTCCAACTTATTAAAAGTTCAGCTAGAAAAGAAATTATGTGGCGTTGCCTCTTGTGGGTCGGCCACGGAAGGAGGGATGAACACGAGGTAATCTAAAACTGTTTGGCACAAAATTGGATATGCACCTCCTCGCTTGGGTGGGCATGCGGCCAAAAGCCAATCACGTTACGCGACTTCTGCCATTATTCAGGTCTCGATTCTTTCCCCGTTCACCCATATTGCCCTTTTCCTCTATTTCACTCCTCCCGCAATAAATACGGAGGTACAATTTGATTTTGTACGTAATTTATTTTTTTATGTTCCACGGTTGGGGCCATACAGTAAAATATTTTATTGCGCTTGAAAGAGAAACACTGCAAGGGGTCGATAAAGGCATCAGCTATTCTCGTATTTCGCCGTCAAAATAGCGTTTTATAAGGTCATTTTGGGTACTATAGCGTATATTAGGCACGCATACACTTTTGAAAGCAAACTCAGGTATATTCAAAACAGTTACAGGAGGAAAGCGGACTAATCCAGGATACAATCTTGCATATTACAGAGTGTAAATAAACTTTTCTATAATTTTTATCCCGGCGTTCAAATAAGCAACTCAAGCATGGCTCAGGCTCGAAGTCAATTAAGCCTGGCAAAAGACAGCTTGCACAAAAACTCTAATATTTTCGCAACCTTTCCTACCAAATATTCAATTACACGGATGAAAGGCAACGTGTTTCGGTAATATTTAGACCACGAACGTTTCCCCACAACCCATAGAAAGCTATTCTAAAAACAGTATTATTCGGCAGTATTGTGGATACGATTTCGACAGTATTGTGGATACGATTTCAATTACGAAACCAGCGGGATACGATAAGATCCGACCGCGAGATATAAAAGTTCACATAGACAGATTAGGCTTGGTGATTTTGTCGATACTTAATGGCATATTAACGACCGGTAGTATTCCAGAAAAAATGAAGATTTCCGTAGTACGCCCTATACATAAGAACGGTGCTAAAGACGATCCTGCGAACTACAGGCCAGTAGCCATCTTGTCTGTTATGTCCCGTATTCTTGAAAAGTATATTTCGACAGTCATGATAAATTTTTGCTGCAAACATTCCCTTTTATCTGAAATGCAATATGGATTTCGACAGGGCAAGAGCACAACATTACTTTTAGAAGACTTTAATGATTCTATCACTGAAGCGTTAGATAGCAATAAAATAGTGTTAGCTCTGTTTCTGGATATGTCTAAGGCTTTTGATACTGTTGATCATGAAATATTGTTACAGAAATTAGCACACATGGGATTCAGAGGAAAATATAGCCAATTATTCAAGAACTACTTTACGGGAAGGTACCAATCTGTTCGAATAGGAAATGCCATGAGCGGAAAATTACTAATTAAAAATGGGGTTCCACAGGGCTCTACAATTGGCCCTTTACTTTTTAATATTTATACGAACGACATTACCAATTTATCTCTTTCGTCCAGGCTGTATCAGTATGCTGATGATACAGCATTAGTTTTTGAACATTCGTCGTACGAACATGCCGTTGAAGCTCTTCAAAAGGATATAAGCAAAGTACTTCATTGGATGCTTGAGAACTATATACACGTTAACAAAGCCAAAACAAAACTTCTTTGCATTAGAAGCCCCTATAAAAAAATTCTATTGAACAGAAAGGTATTTCTACACTTAGAAAACTGTAATGATTGTTCATGCTCGACTTTAGAGTACAGTCAAAGTGTAAAATATCTAGGTTTGTGCATAGACGAGTTTTTTAACTGGGATGAACACATAAATTACGTTTGTAAAAAACTGAGGACAATATCTGCCTACATGTATAAATTGCGAGACGGCACTAATATAGAAACACGATTTCGTGTTTACCAGTCACTTGCGGAAAGAACTCTTCGCTACGGCATAACTCTGTACGGAAGCTGCCCAATAACTAAACAGGAAAAGATAAATAAGCTTGTTCGCCGAATCGTCAGGAACATTGTATATGCTACAAGCCTGCATGAAAAGAAAACAACAGATATAATGAATGAAATGGGAATATTAAATCTTGGTCAGTTGTTTCGTTATACCGTCTTTATTACGCGCTACTATCTCGTGGAATTTAAAATGCCTGTAGCTAAAGCTAGAACGTTAAGGCAGACAGAACGATTCCACATACCTAGAATTTTTACGAATTATGGGAAAAGGAACAGACAATATTATGTTCCATCCATGTTTAACTCGGTCCCAGCAGAACTTCTTAATTTAACTAGTCTTCAGCAAGTAAAAAAGCAATTGAAAAACTGGTGTCTAGATTTTTAAGTAGACCTATAGTGGAAAAAAGAACTTCGCGGCCCATTTCAATGCATCGTTGTTGTCGCGGTTGGGTTGCACAAATTGTGATCTAGATTTTCATCAGTGTGGCATTATTGTGCATCATGGCAATTACCTGTATACAAGTCAGTATATCTCTTTTGTAATCTTTTGTAATTGTTTTCTTCTCTCCCTCCCTCGCATATTTTTGCGAATTTTTCCTACCCTTTCTTTCTTTACCGTCCTGGTTCATTCTTTATGCAAAAATTGTCTTCTTTGTTTGCTTGCAGCTATGACGTTATGTTTTCTGCTCTTAGTGCAGCATACATTGATATGCGTCAACTGTGTCGTACGCCGCTGTATATTTGTGATATCGGTATTGTGTAATCTTTTTCGGCATTACTGTTCTTGTTGCTGATTTTGTTTCACTAGCAGTGTTTTCTAAGGGATGAAATGCTGTTTGAGGGCATACATGGATGTATTTTCATTCTGTATTTTTTTCCCTTGTTTTCTTTTATTTCAATTTTTTGCGTTATCGCACGGTCGCTGAGCCTCTGATCTGCCTGCCCACTCACAAGCACTGCGTGCTTAGGTGTGGCAGTAAATGTATCATGTATATAAAACATTGAATAAAGCTTATATTATTATTATTATTATTATTATTATTATTATCATTGTATATTGCTTTTTCTTGCAATTTCGGAGCCTGCTGAGCGCGTGTCGCTGATTATAGAAGGCCGGTGAGGGGCGGACGTTGTTAAATTCTCACTGCAGACAACGCCAGCGAGCACCAAGTTTCAATATTTTATGCTGTTTAGATGAAAAGACTGAAGCAGTGAGCGCGGCTCGACCTAGTGGCGCACTACTGCAGAACCAGCCGAGATTGCGGCTCCTCTCTTTTCGTTGTCGGAGACCCTGCTATTGCATCAGTCAGAAGCAGCAGCCCACGAGGTCCACTGCAGGAACAAGGCCTTCCTCGTTGACCGGCAATCGTTGCTGCCCCGCGTCCCTCAAATCCATTCCTTGCCTCCGAATTTCCTTATTTTGTCCCTCCGTCGAGTAATTGGCCTTCCTCTTTTTTCAGACCCGCCTTTTGTTGTCCACTCCATCACACTGATAGCCCACCGATTGTCCTTTTGCCGAATCGCGTGGCCAGCACAAGTTAATTTGATTCCTCAATTAAAGTTTTTCTCTGATCCGGGAAGCTTGTTTTCTGCCTGTAAGTGCCAATCACATCATTACTTGTGGTATGGCCCGCTTACCTGACCTAAGCGTGCTTCTAAATTGTTTAGTAAGGCGCCAAGTTCGCGCTCTATACGTAATCACCCAACATTTATTTGTGAACATCCCCTTGAACGTTCTACATGACTGGCAGGCCGTCATCGTTTCGTCCGCTGGCTTTTACATCTATGTCAAAGTGGGCCTCTTTAGTGTACGCTAGAACCTCCGATCAATTCCAAAGCCAACGCCTGCACTACGAACCTTAAGCAAATGCTGCGCTCCCGCAATGCGATGCTAGCTCAGTCGAATAGATGCTGGACTTATAAGGAGAGGTAGCCAGGTTGAAATCCGACTACTGGAGGAGTTTTTTGTGCTTTCCAGTTGGCTGCAGATGTTTTTGTTCTCCACCGCTGCTAACCCGTAGCCCTCAGGGTTCTTTTGTGGTGCAATGGTTACGTATCGGATTTCACGCCGTGAAGGCCCACGTTGGATCCCCGGAACCTCCCTAACCACATTTTTTTTCTTGAAGCATCGGGGTTTTTGGTCTGCTACGAACGAATTTGTGTCGACCTAAAAAGCTCTTCTGTTAAAAGCTTCACCTTCTTTACACGCCAGTGTGGGAGTCGGCTGTGTCCGTCTGCAAACTGTGTCCGTCAGGGAAGCGTATCCCACCACAAATCGGTTTTCCTATATTTCTACAGCAGGGTCATTTCTGGTTGCGAGCAGATGACACACAGGTCATCTGCAAGCACTCCAGCTGTCCAAGACAGCCGTCCAAAGACCAGCAGTGGCTGGGCAACGCTGCCAGAAAGCAGGACGAATGCATCCGCCATTCGCCGTTGTTGACGCTGGTTTTGTTTGAATGCACAGCGAAGAATTCAGCAGGCTGCGCCCAGGATGCCCACCGTGGAGGTTTATAACGGTCCAGTGCAGGTTATTGCCGGTGGCTGCACACCGAGCAGATGAAAAAGGGCTACCCATGCGGAAAGGGTCTCAACTGACAGGAAGCAGGCTTGTAGCTTCCTCTGCAGAGGTATTGATTTTGGAGAGAGAGCCGGAGGAAGAGGGCGGCTAAACTCGCGGGCTGACGAGGATGTAGTGAGGTTGTAAGGCAATCGAGCGCGAGATGAAACGCCATTGACAGCCCCGGAGACATCCGATACGAATTTTCTGTCGTTTTGTTTGCTCTGAGTCACCAGACGTGTGCGGTGCACCTCCAAGACTGTCAAATTAAGTTTACTTCCTCACCCCCCTCTCTTTAGTATGTTTCCCACCGTGCGGCTACAATTTCTTTCAACTTCATGGTTTCGGTGGCCATGAGAGACTGTAAACACAGAGCACATGATCTGTGAAAACACCCCTAGCCCACCTAGAGTTGGCACGTTCTGTGAGGTGCAGCACTAAAGCTAAGAAACCTGTTGCCTGTTTTTGCAAGCCTCTTATAAAGCGTTATGGCAACGGATTTGTAGATGAAGTGTAGATCTATCTTGTTAACTCTTTTGCCTAAGTAAAAAGCAGAAGAAAGGGCAGAGAAGCGAATAAAAGTGAAATACCATAAGTGGCTTCCGCTATATTTAGAATAATAAAAAAGCGGCACGTCATTTTTCTCAATTTGTGATCCCCCAGCGCTACCCAAATGAGCGTCGACAGAAGAGCAAAAGTCGGGTGTTAAATGTACAGAAAGATACCTTGACGCCTGGATCATACAATGAAATCTCAATCGACGTTTTTCTCGCAATTTTTAAAGTAGTGTCGATGGTATTGTGTGTGTACTTGCAAAATATTTTCTTTTATATCATTAGAGTAAAAACGAAAGATATAAACAAGTTAAAACAACTATATTCAATCAATGTTTGGCCTAAGCATGGTGTTCTTTTCTAGCCATAGCAAAGAGTGTTTTTTATGGTGGCTAGTAACGCTGCGTATTAGCGGTATAGGTTTCCTTTAAAACTTGACATATATTCGAAATAGTGGGTAAGAGTTGGTGATATTCGTGCTTTGAAGTGATGCCGTCGGAATTTTTCAATTAACTTGGCGAAACTCATTTAGCTACACCTGACAGAAATATGTGAGGCATGAAATATTTCGCCTGCTTCGAGTTACGAAGTGTGTCCAAAATATTTTGAAGTTACATCATTTCGTGTAAAATATTCGAACATGTCCTTATACACACTTAATTGCGAAACTTACTGAAGATTTTGCTCAACCATGAGACAAGCTAGGAAGCATCTGTGGAACAGCACTGCTGAAATCCGGAAAACCGGTGCAAAAGTCCAGATTGTTTACGACAAGATAAAAATCGACAAGAACGTCTTCGAGTGGGACAACGTCCAAATGAAACCAGTACCTGTAGCACAGAGTAGTAGCATATCGCAAGACCCGCAATGACCAAGAGTCAAGCCCAAAACGTTTTTCCGATGCCTTAATATCAACACCCGTCGTTTATTCAACAAATGTTCGGAATTAGCGAGTGTCATTCTAGCTTACAAGCCTCACGTTTTAATTATAACGGACGTTTGGCTTCATCCGGATATTTCTGATTCCAAAATCTTGCCTCTAGGCTATAATATTATCAGAAGAGATAGAAAATGTCATGGGGGTGGTGTAGCCATTATGTTTAAGAACACCTTGCGGTTGTCTAGTCTACCAGGCATAACAGAAATTCAAAGCGTTTTTCCTAAAATTTTTCTCAATGAACAGAACTTGGTAATCGGCGCTTTCTACCGCCCTCCAAACAGTCGCAGTGCATTCGTCGAGAACGTTAATGAGTTTCTGTGTACGTACAGAAATCATTCCTCTAATCTTGTGCTGGCGGGTGATTTCAATTTTTAATCGGTTAGCTGGGAACACGATTTCACAAAGGCTCTGTCACCTTCATCAGAATCTTTCTTCGACCTAGGGCTTTTACATGATCTATCTCAACTTGTCAAGGTTCCAACACGTATCCAAAACGGCGCGGTATTGACGCTTCATCTTTTTATTGTTAACGGTGGCATACGTAAACGAAACACAAAAGTGCAAGTTTTTGAAGGCGTATAAGACAATAAAATAGTATGTTTAACCCTTGAAACCAACTCCACAGTACCGCCGAATAAAACAGAAACCGTCATTCCTGTGTTCGCGCGTGCTAGTGACGTTGACGGGCTAGATGCTCTTGAGAGTTCTTTTTCGTCTTTTGTTAGGCTCTGTCAATACGACGCATGCTCAGTTGACCAGGCGTGGTACTACTTCAAAAATCTTGTATTTAGGTGTAATAATGCGTTTATTCCGTCCAAAATGAAAGTGCATCGAAACTCCAATCCATGGTTAAATAAGAAAATCGTCCGCACCTCGCGCAAACTGAAGAAGGCAAGAAAAAAATTTAAACAATCTTCAACAACTTCCTGTTGCAACAAAATTTTAGCCTCCGCATGCTTTTAAACGAGGGTATTAAGAAAGCTAAAGAACACTACCAACGGGTCACATTACCAGAATTTTCAACTTCCTCCCCTGCAAAGTTTTGGCGGGATTTCTCAACAAAACAAAGGTCTGTGCCAAATCTTTGCGTGAACAATGTTCCAATCGGAGATAGGCAGTGCATTTGTCATACCTTAAATGATTACTTATGTTCAGTTTTCAACAGTGACGATGATGTTGCACCGACATTTCATCCCTCTTTTGTTTCCCTGCCAATCGACGATGTGTATATTCATGAAGAAGGCATCTTTTCACCTCTTCTTAACTTGGACACAAAGAAGACGCCTGGAATTGACGTAATTCCTAATGCATTTCTGGTCAGGTATGCCGAGTGGGGCTCTAAATATCTCTGTTTACGTTTTAATAAATATATTTCACGCGCGGAACTTCCGAAAGACTTGATGTATGGAAAAATCCTCCCTATTACTAAAAAACAAAATGAATCGCCACCAAGTTCCTACCGGCCTATATAAGTGCTGTGTACTTGCGCCGAAGTACTAGAGCAAATTATTTTCAAGCACATCGCTGTTTACCTGGAACAAAATATTATGCTTGACAACCGACAGCATGGTTTCCGCAAGAACTTTTCCACGGTAACACAGCTGCTAGAAACCGTTCATGACCTCGCATCAGCCATAGACTGGCAACGGCAAGTTGATATCATTTACCTTGACTTTGAAAAGGCATTTGATCGTGTTCCGCATCCTAAACTTCTTCTGAAACTAAAACCCAGTTTACAAAACGATTCATTACTCTCGTGGTTAGAAGCATATCTCTCATACCGGAAGCAAAGCGTTTATATTGATGACGTAACTTCCACATCTGCAGTAGTTCAATCTGGAGTCCCTCAGGGATCCGTGTTAGGGCCTGTTTAGTTTGTAGTTTTCATTAACGAGATCACTAGAGACATACCAATAAAAATTAAGTTGTTTGTCCATGAGTGTGTGCTATACCATAAAATTGAATTTGCTAACGATCAAGAAATTTTAAACTAGTCACTAAAAATATCCAGGAATGGTGCCTGAAGTGGCAAATGTCTATCAATTTAAAGGAAACTGTTTCAATAACTATAACAAGTAAAAACATCCACTGAATTTTAGATATCACGTCGGTAATTTCTTTTTAGACGCAATGTTCAGCTACAGTTATTTAGGTGTTGTTTTCACTTCTGATTTACGGTGGAATGAGCATACGGTGTATATCGCGAATAAGGCAATGAAAAAGCTCGGCTATTTAAGAAGAACATTGGGAAATTCAACGGACGAAGTGAAATTACTAGCCTACAAAACATACATAAAACCCGTACTAGAATATGTCATGCCGGTATGGGACCCGTATACGCGAACGAACATCGACAAACTAGAAATAGTACCGAGTAAAGGCGTCAGATTTATTTTTAACTCTTATACCTGGCGCGTATCCCCATCGAGTCTTCTTCAGGCCGCAAACTTAGAAAGATTACAAACGCGACATCACCGCGGCAGGCCAAAGCGGTTCTATTAATTATACCAAGGTAAACTTGGCATAGACAGAGCAAGCTACCTCACAATGACCGATCGCTGCCCGACGCGTTCATATCACACGAAAAAAGTTAGAGATTTTTCTTGTCACACAAAGGTGTTTAAACATTCCTTCTTTCCTCACACAGTCGCTTGTTGGAATTCCCTACCTCAGAGTACGGTCAAATGCTCTACTGTGGACATATTCGTGAAAAACCTCTCTACTTAAGTTGCTCTCATTGTTCTCGTGTACTTCTTCCTTAAGTGTATATTTATACTACTGTGTGCTAATCGCTGCTTCTGACTTTCATGTTCTGTGTGCCGCAGTGGTTTCTTGTCTGTAAACGGCGCCTTTCAAAACATTTGATTGATTGATTGTGGGGTTTAACGCGCCGACGCAACGCAGGCGATGAGGCGCGCCGTAGTGGAGGGCTCCGGATTAAGTTTGACCACCTGGGGATCTTTAACGTGCCCCGAAATCTCGCACACACGGGCGTTTTTGCTTTTCGCCTACATCAGAAAACCGGCCGCCGCGGCCGGGAATTGAACCCGCGACCTCGTGCCGCCTTTCAAAAAAATTGTGCGCGTATCGTGTTCTCTCTTATGTAGACATTGTTGCCGTTTTTTTTTCTCAGCATTGTGTAAACGTTTCTCCCCGAGTACAATTTTTTAAAGTTATTCCTTGTATAGCAATTCTTCTCATCGGGCGTGGTTTTCTATTTCCAAATAGTTGTTATCGGCTCACTCTTCTGCATTGGTGGGTAAAGTGTCATGGGCGTAAAATTATGTGCATGTATGCGCTTTCTCGGTTGTGTTTTCTTTTGTTTTCTTTTATTCTTTGACAATTGTTGTCAATGTGTGTCGTGTTATTTTTTTTTGTTGTAATAATATGTACCCAGTTAACTATTGCGTCCTTGTGAATGTAAACATGTTAACCCTTTCTGCCAAAGGCCTGGCTCTCAGGATGGCAGTATTTAATAAATAACACAAATACTTCTAACGATGTGCAAAAAAATTAGCAGCGCGGTTTTTGCCGAGGTTTTTTACCACGGCACAACTTGTTGGGCTTTTCAACGAGCAGGTTGTGCATTGTACTAAGGCAAGGTCAAACAGATCGCATATTTTCACTCTTGCGTAAAGCATTTAGACATCATTTCGGGTTTTCTTCCCCTGGCGAAGTGTGAGGTACTTAATATGGACCAGAATATGCTAGTCACGCAAAGTATTTCCTTGTTCAGCACATGTGAAATTATGCGCATAGTTACGCCGTGAACTATATCTGAGGCTTTGCTTCCTTACTTGTTTGTTATCGGTTTCTGCACACGCCCTCTCCCCACCTCTTCCCCCCACCCCGCTATTTTTTCAAAAATACAAGACACTGGCGCGTCTAAGTCTCTTCTTTCGAATGTCACGCAGGCTATACAACCTAATAGAAAATGTGTCATCCTCTGTCAACTAGATAAATGTTCGTCTTTGATTGCCATTGTGAGATCTGATTCGATAGATCTAGAACGATTAACGTCGAAAGATAACTCCTTGCAAGGAAAGCACCCCGTCATTCGAATGTAAATTCGTTGACCGCTTCTGCGCCAAATGTATTTTGTTTGGGCTTTTCAGGAGCACGAGTTCCCTTCAGTAAACGTTATTCATCCAAGAACCCTGCATCGTCCTCGCATGCGTGGCAATAGGTCCATGCTTTCTAATATTTTATCGGGCGGGAAATATCGATTCTTTATAGGGAGTATCTGAATGGTTCTTACATTTTATATTTTTACTATTGTTTATTATACGGTATTCCTAATGTATCCAGTTACGCAATTAATTATAGCCGAATATTGCCTAATATTCTTAAATATTTCATTAAATGTTACAAGGTTTATTTTAAGATGATAGTGATTGTGGTGCGGGGTGATACTGGAAGTTCAACATACCATTTATTTGAACAAAATAGGCTCCCTCATGTGTGTCTAGAACATTGAAACGGCGTACATCAGAAGATTTTTGGGCTTCTTGCCGAAAAAGTGGAAATATCCGGGCGGGGTCTTTGCATCTATTCATGGAATTGTCGCGTTTATCGTTTTTTTAAGTAGCAAACACTCTCAAATCTATTTTGCGGTAGCTAAACTACGCACCCTATCAAGAGTACAGCCCATATAAATTGTGCAAAAAGAATTACGTATAAACATGCTCAATATAAAACCCTAATGCCGCCCAAGTTCAAGGGTAAACTGTTAAGAGTGAAGAAAAGGGTCAAGTGTTTTTTTGCAATTATATAAGCCGACATGTATTTTTAGGGTCTTTACAAAGTTGTCAAGTTTGGAACCACTTGGTTGCAATCGAAATACGAAGTTTATAATTTTCTGCGTCTGTCAAGGCTACACGAGAAATATTGCGTAGTTGCAATCTCAGCCTTTAGAGCCCTACCTACACCTATATCTTACCTATATCTACACAGTCTCACCAATACTGTGAGCGTTGATTGGTTTCTTGACTAAGGAAGAAGACGCGTGGAATGAACTATTTTGCTATTCGCTAGTGGGACCAATCTCTCACCTGTACGTACCCATTATAATCATTATTTGTGGATTATCATCATCGCCTGGTGTTGTTCCGTCGAGTCACCGAGCTCCCTGCGAGCTGAGTAAAGAGACGTGCCTTGGAATTACCGTTCCGTTGTTCCAGTCTGCTTTCCTTTTACAAGTGGTGGAGGTTGCGTTCGACCCCGACCTCCGCCTGAACCGGCCGCACGCCTGGAGCTTCGTTCAGAACGCCTTGTGCTACCCCCAACCATCCCGATGGAGCGAGAAGGAGCGCAGAATTCCGCCGCTTCTGCCCCAGCATAGATGGTAACCTGCTGCCAGCGCGAACCTCCTTTCTTCGCTGGCTTCCGCGGTGACGACGTCGAGGAGTGACTTGAGCAGTACAAGCGCGTCAGCCAATTTAATGGGTGGAACGACACTTTCAAGCTACGGACCGTCAGGTTCTACGTCACTAAGGTTGCCGAGACGTGGTACCAAAACAACCGAGGTGACATATCTGACTGGGCCGACTTCACTGAGCAGCTGCGTCGGACTTTCGGGCCACCATCTGCTCGCTCCGATGGAGCAAAGCGTGCACTTCAACACCGCTGGCAGCGCTCTGACAAGATGTACGTATCGTACATTGAGGACGTCCTTGCCCTTTGCCGTCGGGTGAGCCCAGACATGTCGGAGGCTGACAAGGTTACCCATATCCTCAAAGGCATCACAGAGTCCGCATTCAATGCACTTGCGCTGCAAAACCCATCCATCGTGAATGACTTACGGGCCACATGCCAGCGTCTTGATGACCTTCAAGAAATGCGCCTCCAGCCATCTCATGGACAAGCTCGTCTTCCTGCAGAGCCAGACTTGCGTGTTTTAATACGCAGCATAATCCATGAGGAACTCCAGCTAAAAGCTTCGCCCGGTGCTCATGGAGACCGCTGCTCCCAGCCTGTGAATAACTAGCGGGAGATTATCAAGGAGGAATTGGCGTTGATAACGGGAAATCCGCGCAATGGGCCCCTAGTTCTTTTCGACATGCCCCTTACGTGGAAGCAGCTTCCCGAATGCCGGTCTCGAAAATGGAAATTTCTGTGGTACTGTCACAGCAGTCCCCTCACCGCCTCCCGCTCAGAATGGCTACACGAACTGACCGCCGCGTCTGGATCTTCGGCCTAATGACCTCCCAGTGTGCTTCTACTGTGGTATTCGAGGCCATATCTCACGCTTCTGTCGACGGCGCCAGTGAGATGAGCAGCAACGCTACGCTCCGTACGAACGCGACGTTCGCTACAACTACGGTCCTACGAAACGTGCGTATCCACGTCGATAGCGCTCTCCGTTTCCCAGGGTTCCGGTAACCCTTCCCGCGATTACCGTTATCAGATGAGACGCTGTTCGCCCACGCCTTCGCGCCGTTTTGTGTCACCTCTCCGCCTGGTTTGGCGTGACCCGGGCAGCCAATCGGAAGACGAAATGCGGCAGTTTATAGGGGGAAACTGCATCCTTCCAACTAATCACAACCCCGCGAGCGCACCCATCAAATATTTTTCCAGTAATAGTGGAAGGTATGTCTTTGCAAGCTTTAGCGGGCACCGGGGCAGTCTTTCCTTGATGCATTTGGATTTGTGTTCACGCTTACGAAAAGTTCAAATCCCATACTCTGGCCCGGCACTATACAGCGCCAATGGACATCTTAAAAAGCCTGATGGAACAAGTACTGCACGCGTTTTCATCGGGGACGATCGACACCATATTGAATTTACGGATCTGCCAGAGTGTGCTCACGAACTAATTTTCGTTGGCGATTTTCTTTCGTCAGCTTCTTCCATTGTCTCCTGTTCTCAAGCAGCTATTCACAATACGAACACCGAACCTTCTTCTGCTCCAAGTCCCCGACATTAGTTCTTGACTGTGCATTCCGACCACGTTCTGGCACCCGGTAGTAGAGAAGTCCTGATGGTTTTCTCAAGCAGCATTTCTGACGGCGATTTGGTGGCCTGGCCGTCAACCCGGTTGCTTCCTCGAGGAATTGCGATGTTGGCGTGCCTTCTCCGTTTTTCTCGGGGACTTGCAGCTCTGGCCGTCATGAACACCACGGGTGAGCACATTTTATTACCAAAGGGCATGTCGCCCCAGCGTCGGTCGTCTCTGGCTCCCGAACGTCTTCAGACTTGTGCGGTCTCACTACCTCGGATGGTTTGTCAGCTCTTACCGCTACCATTATCCCGGACCTGACAACCACACAGACGGAAAAGTTGCTTCAGGTATTGAAGAAGCACATTGCATCTTTTGATGTGAATTCCTCCACGCTAAAAGAAACCTCTGTGGCAGCACGCCGGATTGAAACAGATGGCTCGGTGGTTGTACGCCGTCGCCCTTACCATGTGTCTTCGCATGAGCGGAAGATTACTGAAGACCACGTCGCTGACATGCTCCAGTGCGATTTTATACGTCCATCATCGAGCCCGTGGTCATCGACTGTCGTGTTAACCGAGAAAAAGAATGGCTGAGTTCGCTCTTGTTTTGATTACCTTACCCTCTATAAGATCACGCGGAAAGACATATATCCAATGACACGCATCGATGACGCTCTCGACCACCTTCAAGCAGCGGCGTTCTTCTCCAGCCTTGATTTACGCTACGGTTATTTGCATATCCTGATGCACGAAGATGACAAAACAATACGGCCTTCGCCACCCCAAATGGGCTTTAGGAGTTCAATTTTATGCCTTTAGGGTTATGTAATGCGGCATTTGAACCCATGATTGGTACAGTGCTCAATGGGCTCAAATAGAAAACTTGCCTGTGCTACCTCGACATCATGGTTGTTTTTTCAACCACGTTTGAGCAACATCTCCAACGTCTCGACGAGGTAGTGGCGTGTCTCTCAAATTCTGGACTGAAGAATAATACAAAAAAGTGCACATTCGCCAGCAAATCGATAAAAGTGTTAGAGAACATTCTGAGCAAACAGGAATACAGCCATACCCTGCAAAGATTTCTGAAGTTCTGATTTTTCCGCACCCGCTACAGCAGAAACACCTTCGCAGCTTCCGCGGACTAGCATCGTACTTCCGCCGCCTAATACGAAATTTCGCAACAGTTGCTTGTCCTCTCAATAACCTCTTGCGTTCTGGAACAGCTTTTGCTTGTAATGAAGATTGTAAACGGGATTTTCAAACTCTATAAAACACACTCACGTCGATCCCTGTGCTTTACCACTTCGATGACGCTGCACCAACGGTACTACACACGAACGCCAGTGGCCAAGGCATCGGTGCAGTCTTGTTGCAACTCGATTCGTGCGAGAGGGAGCGAGTGGTCGCCTATGGTATCCGCAGGCTGATGTCGGCAGAATAAAACTGTGGAATCATGGAGCAGGAATGCCTTGTGTTTCGTGGGCCATCTAAAAGTTCCGCTCTTACTTGTACGGTCGACATTTTAAGGTCGCCACTGACCATCACGCATTGTGTTGGTTGTTGACGTTGAAGAACCTCTCCGGTCTCCGTCTACAGCAGTATCATTTTACCGTCTCCTACAAGTTTGGCAAAAAGCATTTAGATGCAGATGCCCTCTCACAGTGTCCCTTATCGCAATCGGCCGTGTGCTTCTCGCCGGCAAGCCGCCATGCTTTACCCGTGGCGCACATTGTATACTCCACGGTTGATGACATCAGTCTTCCGGCCATACAGCGTGACGCTACATTTTGTCGCAGAATAATCTACCGGATAGACGGCTCCGCGCGACCTCCCAATAGCCGGTTACGTCGCCAATTCCAGAAGTTTCGGCTTGAAAACGGGGTTTTGCACCGTTACAGCCACCACCCTACAGGGGCCAGGTGGGTCCTTGTCCTACCTCAGGAGCTACGCGCAGCCGTGTTAGAGGCATGGCGAAATACATTTAGAATAGAAGCGTGGCGAAATACATTTCTTCATGCACCAAATACCGGCCCGGAAAACTCACTACGACTCTGCCAGCCGGCTTGCTACAACCGGCACCTTGTCCTTCTGCGCCCCTCAAAGCTGTGCGCACTGACCTTTACGGCCTCCCTCCCAGCACACCAAACGGCTATCGCAGGATACTGACTGCTGTCGACCAGCTAACCATGTGCGCCGAGACGGCCCCTCTACGATCTGGCTGAACACAAGACATCGCTGGCTTTCTGCTGCAAAATGTCATCTTGTGCCATGGTGCACCCTGCGTCCTTTTAAGCGACCGCGGCAAGGCCTTCACGTCCCGAATTGTGGCAGAAATGCTTCAAGTGGCCAATACGATTCATAAAACAACCAGCAGCTATCATCCTCAGACAAACAACTTCACTGAACGCTTTCACCGGAGTCTCTCCGACATGCTCTCTATGTATATCAAACCAGACCACACAAACTGGGACAGAATTCTTCCATTTGTCACCTTTGCTTACAACACAGCAATTCAGCGCACCACTAGCTACTCACCATTTTTCCTGGTTTTTGGCCATTCCCCTTCCTTCTTTATTGATACCACTTTCTCATATGATACCGGTCTCTCTCGTTACCCCCTTTTTCTGACCAGTTCACCTCCAAGGATTACCCACTGTTGACACCTAGCCCCCATCCACACTGAAACAACGCAGCATGAATGAAAAGCCCAATACGATTCCGAGCACCGCAACATCAAATTTTATCCCGGTGAAGAAGTGCTTTTGTGAACCCCGACACAATCGCGAGGCCTTTGCGAGAAGTTTCTGCGCTGCTATCTTGGCCCATACACGATCATTGCGGAAAATTTTCCTGTAAACTATACAGTGTCTCCTGCAGTTGCCTCAAACGACCGTCGCAGACGTGGAAGTGAAGTCGTCCATGTTTCTCGTATGAAGCGTTTTACCCAACGTGTGCCTTAGCTACAAGCGTCCAGGTGGCCGCTTCCCAGCGAGGGGGGGGGTGGGGAGTGTGAGCGTTTATTGGTGTCTTGACTCATGAGGAAGATTCATGGATTGAATTAATTACTATTCGCTAGTAGGACCAATCTCTCACCTATACCCTTTATATTCATCATTTCATGATTATCATCATCGCCTCTGGTCGTTCTGCCGAGTCACAGAGTTCTATGCGAGCTGAGTAAAGAGACGTGCCTTGAAATTACCGTTCCCTTGTTCCAGTCTGCTTTCCTCTTACAATACCTATAACGTACCTATGCAGCCAAAATGGCGGAAAAATATACAGCGAGAAGAAATTCTAAACTCTTTTTGTGTAAAGGCTGCTAGAGATCGAAATTATTACGAGGGCCGCAATAGTCTAGTGTGAATCAATGAATAATATATTCACGTCTGTGTTGATGATGATGATGATTTCTATTGGTTTCCCCTTTGAAGCGGGGTGATGACATGTCATCTTACCAAAAAGGACTAATATAACCATGTTTTACACTCTTGGTTTAATACTAGCGCTGCTTAGGGCAGGCACTAAATCTTATTAGGCCCGAAATGCTTTCTTTTCCCTGTTACAAGTGGTAACTGTACTAGGCAATATTCCCCTCTCTGCTTTTCGTCCACCAGCATTCTAATCTTCTTTTCGTTCCCTCGACAGCGTTGAAGTTAACTTCCTCTCTGATACCCTTAAAGGGACCCTGCAACACTCTTTGAACAGTGCAAGTAAACCTGCGCAACGTTTAGATTACACTGCCAGGAATACCTGAGCCAAATATTACACGTGCACGTGAAGCGGTGAGCGCGCAAATCGATGTGAAAGACGCGGAAAAACAAACCGCTCTCTCTTCAGTTGTCCTCATTATGCATGGCCCGAGGGACGTCACATAGGCCATGGCTTCCCGATCGGCTGTCACTGGTCAACTTCGCGGGTAGATTCTCCCATTTCCGTCGTCGTCATCGCTGTGTACGAACCTCTTCTATGCCTGAACCTGTAGGCACAGTTTTGCCGTTTCTTTTGTGTTTTGAGTGCGCGCGGAGTTTGAGTGATGAGCTCAATACTTCCCTTTCAACGGAACCACTCGACTACAAACGTTTATTGCTTCAAAAACGCCCTACCAGCCCGAGCGCGCACTTGCGAGCAGGCACCCATGCCTGCTTTTTTGTGGCACCAGACCGGAAATAGGCCCCTCCGCGTTGCGGAGAAAAGGAGAAAACTACCCGGCATGGGATATATCTAAGGCCGCCGAAGAGAACGCCGCGAGCCACCCCCCTCTCCGGGAGAGAGTGCGCAGCTTTCGTCGCGTTGCCCGCGGTCGAGTTGAGAGGGAACGATTATGCGCGATTTCTCATCGCGCGTAATTTCGTTAATTGTGAACGGATTTTCATAATTCTTGCGGGAGGAGATTTCTGGGACAATAGACTTTATCCCAAAATACATTACTAGTAGTCGATGGCAAGTGTTGCAGGGTCCCTTTAAATGCTAGGGCTTCTGAAAGCCCAATATTCCCTTCATGTACATTTGGATGGATACCTTCACATTCTAACACTATGTGCCGCATAGTTTCTGTTTCTTTTCCGCAGACCACGCATACCCCATCATTTTGTAAATACTTCCCCACAAAGCTCTTAGTTCGCAGGCAACCTGCTCTAGCCTCAAAAAGCAAAGCACTGCCCTGGGAACTATCGTAGAAATTTTCCTTTCTGATGTTCATCTTCTCAGCCCTGTACATCTCTAACGACGTTTTAGCTTCCATTTTTTCCCTCCATTTATTCGTTTCAATCTGCCTTGCCTCTTTTTTGGTTACCTTGGCTGTTTTGGATTCCCCACTGTTCTTTCCGTATTTCATCATTACCCTTCTAGTCTTTCTTAACCACTGCGTGTCCACGCTTTTCAAGTATAGGTACCCAAAAACCTTAGCTGCCCACCTTCGTTGATCCATTGCCCTCAACCTCATCTCAAAGCATATTTTACTCTGAGCTGCTCTAAATTCAAACGACGCCCAGCCCATATCTGCGTGAACTCCTTCGTTAGTTGTTTTTCCATGCGCGCCTAAGGCCAAACGTCCTACCATTCTCTGGTTTACTTCAAGGCCTGATAGAACGTCTGATTTTAAGCAGAGTACAGCATTCGCAAACGTGAGACCCGGAACCATTACTCCTTTCCACATTCCTCTTACTACTTCATATTTTTTATACCCCCACAGAGCTCTATGCTTCATTATAGCTGCGTTTCGCTTTCCCTTAACCTTAAGTTGCTCCTCGTGATTACTTAAGTAGTTATCCCCTTCGTTTATCCACACTCCCAAATATTTATATTCCTTCACTCTAGGTAATTCGCCTTGGGTGCCCCTAGGGTGCCCCTCTAGGGTGCCCCTGTGTGCTCCGGACTTTCTGACAGAGCTTCAAGATCACATAGTCAGGCTTTCTAAAAATTGCATCAACGTTGCCGGTGATTTTAACCTACCACATATTGACTGGTCTAAGTTATCATCTCCTTCTCCATCTGACGAAATTATCTTCGATATAATGCTCACCTCCGACCTTTGCCAAGCGGTAAACGTTCCAATGCGCGTTCAGGGAACTTCGTCCTCTACACCCGATCTTGTATTTCACAGCCAGTCATTATCTCATCTTCAGGTTAGTGTCGAAGAAGGCATCTCTGACCGCAAGCTAGTATATTTTTCATGTCATTTGGGTAATTCTCACCACCGCGTTTCAGAAAAACGAAAATTGGTTAAAAATTACTCCAGAACAAATGATGAGTCTGTTCTCGACTACCTTGAATTGGGATTGGATGGTTTCACTCATACTGATGTTAATATCCTTTGGAACTAATTTAAATCAGTCTGTCATTTCTGTCTCGATAACTTTATTCCAAACCGCGCCAAGATAGTACACCGCAGAAATCCCTGGATAAACCGCGACATAATTAACCAAATGCGCAAAATAAAGCGACTTAGAAAACACAAAAGTAATAACAAAGTATACTTGCAAACCTTGCGACGAAGGTTGACAGCAAGTATACGTGCCAGTAAACAATTCGATTATTCTGAAACGGTTACAAAATTCTTAAAGGCGGACCCTGCAAAGTTTTGGCACCATCCTAAAGAAAATGGCAAAACATCGATTGATCACGTTTCGATCGACGGAGAAAAAATGGACGACCGCAAAGAAGTTGCGTCGCATTTTAACCGTTACTTTTATTCCGTCTTATCAAAAACCACCACATGTGACATATATCACAATAAAACGGACGACCTTAGCTCTGATTTTATAACCAATGAGGTTATCATTTCGATGCTGTTGAATCTAAAGCCGAAATCGTCATGCAGCCCTGACTGCATTCCAAACACATTTCTTCGCCGCTATGCTGAATTCCTTGCACGTTTTCTTGTAATCCTTTTTCGGTTGTCTTTTGCGAGTGGTACTGTGCCCCTGGACTGGCTAATCGCTCGTGTTGTCGCTATGTTTAAACAAGGTGATCGGACGAAAATCGAAAACTATCGCCCGATATCTCTCACGTGTACACCCTGCAAGCTGTTGGAGCACTGTATTGCAACTTTTATGATTATATTTCTAGGAGACAATATTAATCTTTTAACTCCGTTTCAACACGGTTTTCGTAAAGGCTTCTCGACCACCACCCAAATCTCTTGTACAGTTCATATACTCGCGTCCACTCTCGATAAATCTGGTCAAACGGATATAATATTTGTGGACTTCAGCAAAGCATTTGATCGGGTTTCTCATTCTGGTCTGATATTTAAACTTAACCGATTACACTTCCCTTCCAACCTAGTGAAATAAATATCGTCCTACTTAAACACGCGCCGTCAGTTCGTCGATGTAGATGGACACTACTCGGACTTCCTTCCCGTTAATTCTGGCGTCCCGCAAGGAAGCGTCCTAGGCCCGTTGCTTTTTTTTTAAATTTACATTAATGATCTAACAGCCTGTATTGATGAGAGCGTTACCATTACATTGTTTGCGGACGATTGCTTAGTTTACAAGGAAATTAAAAATAACAATGACCAGGTTGTTTTAAATGGTAGTATAAGGGCCATTTCTGACTGGTGCGATAAGTGGCACATGAAACCTAATGACGAGAAAACAGTGTTCATGCGCGTTACCAACAAAAAATGTCCCGCTGAATTCCAATACCGCAATAATGACGTTGTAATCGCTCAAACTGAAAGCTTTAAGTACCTGGGCGTAATTCTCACTAGTCACCTAACATGGTCCAAACATATCGATGCTGTCTGCGCATCTGCTCGTCGCAAACTTGGTCTCGTCAGACACAGGCTCAAATACTCGCCCCCGCATGTTAAACTGTTGGCTTAAAACTCGTCAATTAGGTCTAGAATAGAATATACATGTATTGTTTGGGACCCCTTATATTAGAAAGATATTAACAAACTTGATCAGATTAAAAGACTTGCAGTTCGTTTTACGTATAATTGTTATCAAAATCTGATTTTCCTACCGAACTAATGAACGCAAATCGAATTAGCTCCTTAGAATCTCGGAGAAAGTTTGCTAGGTTAAACTTTCTTTTTCATCTCTGGCATCAGGACTTAAAGTTCAAACTCCTCTACCTACCTTCAGCCTTCAACCACTAGACCAACACGACATCACCATTCCTGTAGGTTAACTCCCATTTTTGCACGTACAGAGAAGTTTAAACATTCCTTCTTTCCAAGAACCATAATAGATTAGAATGCCCTCCCAAGCCACATATTTCTTTCAAATGATGTACCCCGATCAATTGAAAATTTTCTTGACATGTAAAATTTCAGCTGTCTTGTGTTCTCCCCATTTCAGTTGCTTGTTGTATGGCGCTATAAATGGTCTTCTTTTTTTCCAGTTCTTCATGTTTTTCATGCATTCCTTGTATGCCAAACCTCGCCCTTACTATACCCTTGCTTTTTTTCCCTTGCGCTGCTTTTATTAGTTATTCTTTACTTTTTGCTTGCAATGTTAATGTGTATCAGAAAATTGTATTTGTACCCCACTCCTGCATGGGCCTCAAAAACGCCTGCAGTATTTTGTAAATAAATAAAAATAAATAAATACATCTTTTGGATTTCCGTACCACTGCCTGATTATACAAAGATTGGATAAACGTCCAGGAACACATATTCACTTCTTTTGCATTGGAAATTTTCAAATGAATAAGGTTCCATCGAACAAATCGAATTGCTTGTTTAGTTGTGCCTGGTGCTGCCGAGCAAATGGTAAGGGAGAATCTGCCGTGAGCCTGCAACCGCTGATGTCGTCTGTTTTGGGCGACATAACTGAATAGGTACGTGGTAACTTCGCATACTAATACTGACATCGCGGCAGAATACTAATTACTGCATTGACCCCCTTTAGTCTAGAGAAATGGGCAAATCACCGTCGATCTTACTAAGAATCGAAAGTGGGCGTGCGCGCTTCGGAACCTCACAAAGAAAATGTGGAGGTTTCCGCTTGTATAGGAAGTGTCAAAAACGGAAATCAAATATGCCTTCACAGAAGCCGTTGAATGTTTATTGTGCATCGACATGAACTTGAACATCGCTATTTATATTTCGTCGGTATGGCAGCGTCATACGCATCAACGTTTACACTAGAATATACGCGCCGGTGCATTGCGTAAATCTGGCTGAAGCCACAGGCGCTCCCAAAGCATCCGTGCGAACGAAACCGAACGGGTTGTCAGCGAATCGTTAGGTGAACACACGGTCGGCTGCAGCGCAAGGAGCAGCGGACCGTGTAGCGAGCGCGATATCCGCAAGTCAGCTTCTGCGCAGCTTACGCTGCGCTTCACGCGTACATTTAGGCGCTGGAATCGAGGCGCTAACTCTCGGCGCTCATTAGCGTCATGAATCACCAATTCTCTACGCCTCTCCTATTAGGCAACACAATCTAAAAGGAGTGATATACGGCGCGTACGTCACCCTATTCACGCGTTTGTTCATAGCGAAATCGAGGGCGCGTTTTGTACCTGCCGTTGCGGCGAAAATGTTCGTGGCCCGACTCCCGGTGCAGCCCCGTCAAGCGGAGTTTATCTGGCGATGTTATTTCCGTGACGATGTGACGTCAATTCGATTTTGGTGGACCCCTGCATCAAACACTTTCGCGTTAAACTGTTGGAACGAGGTGAGCACCCGGCAACAGCTGTAATCGTAACTGGCTATAACCGTCTACACGGTGGGTATATTACCAGATTTATACTCCGCCCTAACGTCTCAGTACTTTAAAATTGAAGTAAACTGCATTCTAGGAAGCGCCTCACCTAATGTCCATCAGCTGTGTTGGCTGGATGTTGACTGTTTCTGTGAGGAAGGCTGCACCAAAATTATTCCACCATGTTCATGACTGTTCAACTAGAGCCATGGAGACGAATGGGCATCGTAACATTCGTGCCTGGCCCCCATTTTAAAGGCACCGGGATGCTCCCCCAAACATTCCATTATTGCTATTTAAACGTAGTGATGTATTCCTGTTCTCATTAGCACGTAGATAGATGGGAGGGGGCTTCACTTTTCAATACGCCTTTTTGCCAACAGCAAATAATGGTACTAACATTTGAGGTCGGGATAGTTCTTTTATAATAAACGAGTGAAAACAGCACCCAAGTAAAGACAGAAAAATATGTGCGCAGACAGGAGTTCGCGTGTCTGGGTACTTTGTTTACGGTCCTTTTAAATGGTGTTTTCAGCATTTTATAATAATTGTAACACGCTAGCATTGAATTTCACATTATGTAGATCGAGACGTGGTTACAAGGACACAGCTGGAAGTTAATTGGGAATTAGCGACAATCGTTGGAAGCCTAGGCAACCTGTGTCTAAGCTAGCAGTTTTCAAATTCGACTGTTGTTGGGAAGCATAGGCTCCGCCAATTAGCCGTTCGGCATTTGTTACGTTTTCATAAATCAAGGCAGCTTCATAACTTACAGTTGAAAAAAAAAATATTAACCGCCTTCTGCGAAATGACAGCAGTCAAGTCTCCCTTCGTGGCTGCGTATACTATTGCGACATTTTGTTGGAGGCCGTGAAAGTTCAGACAGTTTTTGAAAAACTTCTACTGCTAAGTAGCCATACCTCTTAGCGCAACATGCTCCCGATATAAAGTCAAGCAATCTGTTTGAACAACTGTCCAGGCATAATCCTGGTCGGTTGTTGTAACCTATACTTGGGAGGGAGAGCAATCGTTTATTTGAGAGAACGCTCCCCGTCCTGCGCCTTCATTAGTGCGCAATATTTATCCCATTGCTTCGTAACGCAGCTGTTTAAGCTTGAGATATGTCCGTGCGGATCTTTAACAGAAAACGTCGCTCCGCGATGGGGAGAGATTAGAAATGCTGGACCTAGAGGGGAGAGATAAATCGGCGAGGAGGCAAGGAGACCGCAAGCAAGTCTTTGGAGTGTGACCGCCCAAAAAAAAAAAAAAAAGAACGCTTACCCGGTCAGGCTCGAAATAGGGTCCCTCGCATTATAAGTCGGCGTCTATGCAATCGTGCTATCATCGTTTTTTTATTGCAGGTCTATAAAATTCTATAACAACGGGTACACAAAGCATGTACAAAATCATATTTAAGGCTACTAGCTGGACTTATTTGGGCATTGTCGTTTAAAACTCCTGAAAGGGACTACCCAGACAAAACCCAAGTTTGGGTAAATCAAATGATTGCAACTTAGAATCACAGTGACTCCACTTTGAAAGTAACCTTCGCTAGAATAAGCTATATAAACAGGAAAAAAGGGAATGGCCCAGCGACCCACTAGCTCATTTCCCGTACCAGAACCTATGACGTCGTACGTCCGGCTGTATACTATTGGCTGATGCCGACTAAAGCAAACACAAGTTAGCCAGTGCTCATTAGCTTGTTGAACGAGCCATTTGTGCTTAACTGTAATGAATATTCATAGAAGAATGTCGCTGAACACAACGAAAGTTACGAAAATACACGTAAGCCTAGAAGTTGGGACGCGCAATGCGGTTGGTACTGGGCGCACTGTGCTTGTTTTACCTGCACAGCAGTCCGCCGTTTTGCAGTTGGCTTGCACGACGCTGGCGGATTGGCGTCAGCAACGTTGTCTTACATGACCCTGCTTCTCGAGGATGCCCTATGTTCCACGCAGCGATTACCTTCTAGCTTAATAAAAACAAGCGAGGTGCAAATACGCTCAGAAGCAAAGCAACGACCGACAACCGTCCGTGGCTGATTAAGGTAGCGCCACTTGGGATGTCTGCCTGCAAGGAAGGCTGCAAAGCCGCACTACACAGTGTAGGCTCGTTTGAATACGCGCTCTTATGACATCATGGCAGATGTAACGGAAACACATGATTTTTAGGGAGAATCAACATTGTAACCAAAATTGAATAATTTCTAAGTGAATACGCTTGGGGCTCTATCACACACAAAATCTTTACAATCAAACAAAATTGAATTTTGTCTTCATGGCCCCCTTAAGTGCCCTCAGGGTTTCTACCCTTGACTTTAGGTGCCGCCAGGGGTTCTACCCTTGACAGACATTCAGGAAATCAGTCGTTTGACTTCTGCCTTTCTACGAATTGCTAGATAGTCCCTATAAAGTAGTCTTATCTGCCTCGGCTACACGGCAATGTGGTGCCTGTCCATGCATAAACTCGAAATACTGTGAAGACACAAAAACATGACTGGATAATAGAAAACCCCTCCTACATTCTACACGCTCAAAAAAACGGATACCGCAGGATTGTAGCGGAAGATCATTGTGCATGGTCCTCTGAAGGACTTCCCACATAAAGACGGCCGCCCAGCGATGAAGAGAAACATATGCTCTATATTATCCGGTTTCTGGCTCTCCGAGGGTTCAAACAGTCCTATTTCTTGCATCGAAGTTTTTTCCGACACTGTACCTTCGTGCAAATTGAAAAAAAAAACACTTGAATAAAGGATGATCTTTCATTCTCTTTACGCGATTAAAACATTTTCTCCTAGACCTCCACAGTACACAGTTATCCACATCGGTGTCGGAAAAGCCGCCTCGCAGGAATCCTTACGCAGCTTTTCAACTGGACGTTTGATTCGGAATTTGGTATTTCGAATTCTAGGCTTGAGGAGGGTGCGTTGGGCTCTTTAATATAAATCATGTTGTGTGAAAAAGCTTCTTTTTTTAAACATATTCGTTTTAAAAAAGGGGCATACCCAAGAAAAGTCAAGCTAAAGCTATTGAAGACCACCAGCTTCGCTGTTTCCTGAGTCTTTGCATCTCAGTTGCGAAAATGGGCGAAATTTTTCACAATTGGTTTGAACGACAACTGTCATTTCTTTGCCCAAATTTATTTCTTTGCCCAAATTTATTATGGGCCGCATTCATAAAAGCTACCCTAAGAAACTTGCGTATATTGTTTCCAGAAAACGCAAGGATTGAAAATTTTGACAAAAAGGGGCGAAAAAAATTATTGCGCTTCCAGTATGTGAAGAATGGTTACCTGCGAAGCTGGACGCAGTCAAAGGGTGAACTAAAAAAAATTGTAATTTGCGGTTGAGCATACATTCTAGCTCATTGACTGAATGACGTGTTTGGTGATTTCTCTTGTTATGCTTGACTTGCTGCCCTGTGTGAAAGTAGACAGGGTCCTTCAAACTGCTTCAACAGCTTTTAAAGCAAAGCTTTCTAGCTCTACCAGCCAACGGTTCTTTTGTGGCGTGTGGGACAAGGAACTCCAAACGCGGCGGTGGCCGTGGTGGCGAAGGGGGAAAAGGGGGTGTTTACTCACGGAGCACAGTTTAGATGGCACCGCAAATGGTTACCCAGGGTTCCCTGCGCAGGTGCTTCCTCATAGCGGCGGTCGCACCGGCGTGACGAATTTGTCGTCTTGTTTAGCGACGGTTGCTTTTGGTCTGGTTTTCATTCAGCGGCTGGGGAGGGGAAGGGCGCATTGAAGGCGACACATGAAACAAGAGTGACGAGAGACAGTGAGAGAGAAAACGCATTAGCACGCGTGCCGCCCTCCTGCTCACCCTTCGAAAGACGTTCCTCTCCGTTTTGTTTCCGCTGATGCACGTTCGTTTTAGACCGCCATCTAAGCGACTCCCAGGTAAAGGCTTGGGTAGGGAGGCGGAGGGTGCTCTTCGGTGCGAATCTGAGCTAACGGCTGGCAGAGTCTCTCGTTTCACTCTATGTAGAGCCACGTGTGTGAATGAAAGTGACGCCACATGGGATATGATTGTGGATGTCGTTTAAAGCTTTGCTTTCTAACCACCTTCACAGCATGGATTGGAACCAACTTTTTTCCTGGTCTTCCATCAACATGGTTGTGAAATAAACTCATTTCAATTCAATTCAATTGTTGAAATGACCCAAGCTTAATTTTAGAGGACAAACATGGATCTATCGGTTTCCCTGCCTCTTCGTTTGTGTAACACACCAAAGTCATGCGTCTGACCACTGAGGACACGGATGATGATGATGATTCCTATTGGTTTCCCCTTTAAACCGGTGTGATGACATGTCATCTTACCAAAAAGGACTAATATAACCATGTTTTACACTCTTGTTTTAATACCAGAGCTGCTTAGGGCAGGCACTAAAGCTTATTAGGCCCGAAATACTTTCTTTTCCCTGTTACAGGTAGTAACTGTCCTAGGCAATATTCCCCTCTCTGCTTTTCGTCCACCAGCATTCTAATCTTCTTTTCGTCCCCTCGACAGCCTTGAAGTTAACTTCCTCTCTGATACCCTTAAATCCTAGGGCTTCTGAAAGCCCAATATTCCCTTCATGTAGATTTGGATGGATACCCTCACATTATAACATTATGTGACGCATAGTTTCTGTTTCTTTTCCGCAGACGACGCATATCCCATCATTTTGTGAATACTACCTCACAAAACTGTTAGTTCGCAGGCAAGCTGCTCTAGCCTCAAAAAGCAAAGCACTGCCCTGGGAATTATCGTAGAATTATCGTAGAAAGGACGACTGAGGACACCAGTTTGACGCCCTCGTTTTAACATCCCGCCAGCACAACGGACGTGTGATCAGTAAGGTCATGTAACCTATAGTTGGGCGTTCGCCTTCCTACCCCTTTCTTTACCTTCAACCCATACACGCATAAACCGGAAACCGGTTATATGCGCATGCTAGATGTGAAAGACACCGTAGAATTCGTCGCTCTGCAAGATCTTTAAGCTGAACAAGTAAGTAATATTGACTCACCTCGGCGTTCCAAGGAGAGACGTTTCTCTTCATCTGGTATGGATTCGCCGTAATTCCATAAGCTAGAACCTGAGGCTACAACGGCGGCGGCTGCGGCTATGGCTTTGCGTGGTTTTTGGTCTGTTCGCGCTACTGTTCGGGCCGACGCTTCTACAGTTCCTGCTCTTCCTCCTCCAAGCGAACGACATGTGTCCGGGCAATAGCGGGTTAAAGCCTGGAAAGGCAACAACCTTATTCTAGCGGGCAACCATGTGACTACCTATTTCCCTCTCCATTGTACGCATGTTACCGTTTGTGCACCCACAACCTGCACATAAACCGCTCGCTTACAGACTACAACAGACCGGTCACTTAGAGCCGTGAGACGCTCACGTTCAAGTCTCCCATGCCCACAACGGGATATCATCGGTAGTGGGGGGGAAGCCTAGCGATACGCGCACGGCGTCGTCCCTCGGCCCCGAATCGTGGAGGCATCAACCAGCAAGCCGTGACGGGCGCATACTTC
Organism: Haemaphysalis longicornis; assembly: GCF_048455015.1. NCBI lineage: Eukaryota > Metazoa > Arthropoda > Arachnida > Ixodida > Ixodidae > Haemaphysalis > Haemaphysalis longicornis. The sequence continues at coordinate 168,505,251 of NW_027526407.1, forward strand.
GGCATAAAATACAAAGGCGAAAATGTCGCTCAAATTTTTTTCTGATCTGAAGAAAAATTATGGACTGACTCCGGAATTCCAAGCAGCCGATTTGCTCTTCACCCCGACGGGATTCGAGCTACTGGGTGATGTGGAATTTGAGGCTTTAATGGCACCGACTAAATTCTCGCCAGCGGCAGCGTTCGGTCGTTTATACGCTCATTCGCGTTTCTGCGGATTCTGCACAATCATTTGATAACGGCACCACCGCCATTGTCGGCGGTCTGGAGAACCTGTGAAAGAGGCATCGATGGTGGCTCTGGGAATTGCAGTCGTGAAAGAGGGGTTGGCGGGGCGAGAAGGAGCCCCGGACTGGGGCTGAATAAATCGACTTCACCGAAACGAAATCGTTGGGGGTTCGACATATACTGATTCGCAGTGAAATATTGAGTGCAATGATCGAGAGTCGAGCTCGAAGTTTGCCAGGTTGCATTTGTATTATCCCAATCAGAGAACTGCGGGTTCTACAAGCAATTCCTACCTGCAATACGCTGCGAATAGCGCTCCTTTCGTAGAGTAATGTTTAGGCAACGCAGCAAAAGAACGCAGTGGTTGCCTAGCGGGTGAGGGCCCCCCAAGGAAAGACGTCATTGCCACACGCTCGTGTTTTCCTGCTGCGGTATTGATCGCGAAGGGAACCGGAGTAACAGGGCAGCCTGAATTTGCCTTAGATCGTGAACGTGTTCAGGCGGCTGCGAAATACACCCTAAGGCGCAATGGAATAAACGAAAGAATATTCTAAAAAGGCTCGGGCTTCAGTTTTTTCGAAGCCGCCCCTGGCATGTGAAGACGTCCGCTGCTCGCAGTAGCGTTTTTCATTCCGCCCGAGCGCGCTTACGTGCCCGTACATTTCGTCAAAAAACAGATGAGAAGAGAAGCCGGGAACGGAGAGCGAGAATATACAATCTGCGGCGAAAAAAGCAATTTTGGCAAGCGCGGGCATCCGGCCAGATAATAGAGTTTTAGCGCGCCGTTTTTAAAGGTCCGCTACGCCACCGACGGCCCGTCAGCACAACCGGAGCGTGAGAAGCAGAAAGGCTTTTAGCTGACCGATAACCGTATCTCCGGGGCGGGAATCATCAGGGAGTTTTAGCTGACCGTTTTTCACGGTCCGCTCCGCTCCGATAGCAAGCGGAAGCGCCATTGCGCATGCGTGGCGCGCTTGGCCGCGAACGGCATTGGCTCCGGTTGCGCTGTGCGGGCCGCCGATACCGGAGCGGAGCGTCGAAAACGGTCAGCTATACCTCTCTATTCCCGTCACCGTTGGTGCCGTGGGTGTGTATAAGCGAAAACCCCACCCCAAAGGACATCTAGGGTTCAAATGATGGTGACACAAATAAAAAGCAAAATACCGTGTTCACTGTCTGTTTTTCTTTTTTATACAATTTATTCGCTGCCATGGTCCTAAGTAATATAAAGTAACCGTTAAACATTTAAAAGCAAGAACAAGGCTCTTTTTCTGGAATATGCATAATAGTAGGATCACGCTTCGGCACCTAAAACGTTTCTTTTAGCGTCCTTGGACCTTGCGTTTTCAAGGACTAAATTTAAGTGACGTGTTAGGCCCTTGGTCTAATTCTAAACGAGCGTCTCGAGCGGTAAAAGCTGTATTGTTTCCCTGCGAAGCACATGACTTGATCAGACCCTCTGAGCAGGACTTTATTAATTAGCGCATCATTGTCATCGTGGAGACATCATCGCTTCATTGATTTAATTTTTTATACATCTCGTGTAGCAAGCTAGGTGCCTTGGCAGGCTTACCTCACGACTATCATTAACGACTACTTTCTCTTGCGGGCTTCCGTGGATGTTTTTGCTTCCTTTATAAACTTCATTGACTTGTGGGTCGTCTGCGCGCACTAAAAAGAGGTTTTGTGGTTTTGTCGCTCATGTTTCAAGAGCAGAAATGGAGTTCGCAGTAGAGTGGTCGCCTCGCACGGGGCAGCTAACGTGAGATTCAGCGGGGAAGCGTAAGCTGCCGTGACAGTCAGTTGAGCAAGCCCGACGACGGCAGCGGGGCCCCGCTCTGGTAACGCCACTTGCGCCGGGGCGGGCCGCGTATGCGCAGTGGTACAGTGGTAACAAAGGCAGGACCCCGCATTTTTCGTCCAAGACATCAAGTGCTCCATCAGTATAATCAGGCGTACAGCATAGACCACAGCATTTGTGCAAAGAAAAAAAAACAGAAAAAAGCAGTAAACCCACTTTGATGAATTATAGGACGCCAGTAACAGCAATATTAGGAACTGTATTGGGGTTTCAGAAAATTGAAGACCTTTTGTTTTTCTCCCAGCAGAGATCCTTGGGGGCCTCACGACTGCAGATGCCTTGACTGCAATCTCTGGTGTGTCAGCGCCAGCTTGTTGATAGATTGGAATGATTGATAGTGGGGTTTAACGCACCGACGCCTCACAGTCAATGAGTTGCGCCATTCTGGAGGGATCCTGATTAAATTTGAACCACCTGGTTATGTTTAACATGGGCAGAAACCTCGAACACATGGGAATTTTCGCTTTCCGGCTCCCTCAGAAAAACGGCCACCGCTGCCGGGAATTTAACGCACGTCGTCGTTCTCAGTACCACAGTGCCTTGGCCAGTGAGCCACCGCGGCGTGTGTCACCGTGTTGGTAAAACAAGCATTGTGGATTCAAAAACCACGGTTTCTGAAACGATTGATCAGCGCATTCATTCTTTGCACGATGCGGACGAAGAGCGGTAAACGTGACAAATCTGCTAAACTACACCTGGAGACGTGTTGCACTCGGGAGGAGCTGCATACGTTGAGTCGCATGTTTATACCTATTGTGCAGAGACCGTTGCCACGTCACCTCCTATACTATAGACAAAAACACATCCCCAAGCCAACGACCACTGCTGGCCCACAACAAAGGTCCCTAAGCGAGGAGGTGCGCGACAATAACAGTGCGGGATACAAAGGCACTATGAAATCTTCTCGTTTCGTATGCTCCTTAAAGGAGCCATGCAGACAAAGTACAAGTTTGTTTTACTCGTAAGGTTTGGTGTTTTATAGTGCTACCAGTGCTTGTCCGGCAGCAAACAGTGCTTTAGTCACTAGAAATTATTCATTTTTTGCTCAAATTTTGATTCTACCGCCACATCACATGTTGAGGTTGCTTGCGATGATGTCACAAAAACCGGTCTTAAAGCGAACCCGAATGCGGCAGCAGTCTTTCAGGGAACTAAAAAGCCTTGTTTACCGTAAGTTCTCCCAGATGACGCCACCATGCCGTAAGTGGCCTTTGCCTGTATTTGTTTTGTTTTTGCCCGTATTAGCACCTGACTTCTTTTTCTTACTATAGAAAGTACTCGATTTGTGAAACATGGGGTATACTCGACAACGAGGACCGCATAAGGCGATGTCGCTTACGCCAATCGGCCGGTGTGGTGTGAGACATACTTCCGGTGTGTGTGAGACATGTGAGAAACCGCCATACTTCAGTGCAGCTATAACAAGCCTAGTGTGCGCACTGGCAACAACAGCACGCTGTGGTACTTCTGTCTGCGTGTGCTTTCGTAACTTCTATGTTTACTCCACCATTCTTACTTCTTGAAAATGAATGCATGCAAAACGTTTCCGCGAAAGTAGCTCGTGCTGCAAGTTTATAGTCCCTGCCTAGCTTGCGTTTGATTTTGCCGTCCTACGCAATCGTAGAGCTGGCTGGTATGACATCATAGGTTCTGTGACAGGAAATGAGCTAGTGGGGTGCATGGCCATTCCCTTTCTTCCTAATCATGTAGCTCATTTGAGCTGGGTTTGCGTTAAAAGTGGTGTCAGTTTAAATCCAACTAGGCAATCTTTCGAATGAACCAAACTAGTGTTTTATCTTCATGCCCCTTGAAGAGTGAATATATGATTAACGAAAATCTTCCCGATTTCTTCATTTGTGTGTAGAGCACAAGAGAAGGCATGACCCAGAAAGTCCTTTAAAATACCCTATAAAACAGCCTAAAACTTGCCCTGAATACATCTGCAACACGTCCCAGTGACAAGAAAGAGTGCCTTTTTTTCAACGAGAGTGTGCATGTCACACAATACTAAAGTTTCCCTGCATGAACTTGAGCGCAAGAATACGCTGCTTTCGGCTTAGTTACGTCATTATCGCACAAAAAGAAATCACAAAGCACGTCCATGCCGTATTTACGTGCAACGCAAGAGTGAAAAGAAGAAATACGCCAGTCCGAAGTGACATCCAAGGAATGGAGAGCAGGTTCACAAAGCAAAAGAGGTTATTAGCAGATCCTATGTTAGCTTGAGAACCATAACGCAAGATGTAGCGTATCCAAGGTAGCAGAAGATCTTGCTTCCAAAACCAAGGTCAAGGTGCCGCGTAGAAACATGCAGTGTTGTGCTTTGAGCACCGTTCGGATGGATGAGGGAGTAAACGTCTTTACTTATTTCGACACGTCAAAAAACCCACAATATAAGCTGAAAGAAAAGAGGTTTACAGTAGGTGTTTGGGCAGCTCACAAAAAAATATGTAATAGGAGGTCATCGTACCGGTAAACATAAAACAAGCATTCTATTTCCATGTCGTTCCGCAAGACAGTGGCGTTGTTTGTGTCCTGGAAGAACCAGCTCCGCCACAGGCAGCCAAACTTCAGGGCAGCGATAATGTCTGAAACATTTCTGACATCACCAAAAAAGGCGCAACTTATCCCATCTAGGTATCTTTCGGCGAGGAGTGCCCGCGATCCCACATCACTTCCAGACGATCGAAAGTAGTGAGAAACTCCGGGCTGTGCAGATTTTGTCAGGACGGAGCACGAAGTGTCCAAGAAAGCACGTTTAGTTAGAACAAATCTACTGAGACTGTTCTAAATATCAGCAGATAGTCAGCGCGATCGTCCGATTCTTTTGCTGAACTCTCTTGTAGAGATGATCCTGCCCTCGCACAATGTCAGGTCAATTTATGAACGCGGGTGGAGCAGCGGCGATAACGAAAACAGCTTGTTGCCATGATGACGGCGCAGTTTTTTGTTTAAACTACCCACAGCGGCACAACACACTTTATCCCAGCAACCGCCATTTCAAGCTCCTGAGTCTTCCTTCGTGAGAAAAAACGTCAAATCTGGTTTTAAATATTTACCAGTTTCATTCAATAACCAGCGCTGTGAAGTTGTTTCGAAATTATGTTTGGCTCGTAGACTAAACGTAGGCACCGTGATAACACAAATATACCCTTTCGGTCAGAACCACGCACAGCGAAAAATTTGTAAAAACGAAAAAATATCTTTCACAACGCTATCATTGCAATTTACGGCGACGTATATTTCCGCCCACAACACCCAAGAAACCAAAAAATTGAGATCAATTGATGGATGCTTTTTTCTAAGAATGTGGGAGTATCTCACCAACGAACGGATCAAACGGAGACGCATGCTTTGTTTCGGCTTCAACAGTACGCAACGTGGCGTTTCTTAATATGTGTATTCCGATTCCCGAACATAGCGCCCACTGTAGTAACCGCTCTGACCGTCTCTTGTTTGCCCACTTTGGCTGCAAAGCTGCATCCCTGCCACTCAGTTCATTTCCCATGAAAATCCGCCTGCCGTCGCTGTTGACTGCATTAATTGCTTACTGCATGCCCCACTGGCAGTTTCGCTATTAAGCGCGCAGACCGGGTAGCGCGTGTCGCAAGCCGCGTCACTGGTGGGGCAGCTAGCCATGTGGCTGTTACTTGTCTCACGGCCGACCTAGTCAACAGTCTCCAGGCTCTCCACGTGCTAGCTCCACTCTCTGCTCTGCATCTGATTTGTATCTCCCTCCATTTATTCACGGCCCCAAAAATAACTAAGCTCCGCAGAAGTTTTGCCAACATGCCCCATCTATAAATGACGAAATTATACGCAAACGAACGAGCAGGCTTAGGTCACCTATTTTGGTGAGGAGGCGGCCCAGCGGATAGGGGAGACGCAATACGCAGCGGCCTTAAAGGGGCCCTGAAAGGCGTTTTGAGCACACTAAATGAACTAGAGCGATCGTTAGATTGGGTCGTCAACGTCATCTGTGCCAAGTATTACTCTTTTACACGCAGCGGAAAGCTCACACTTTTGTTGCAAAGTTTGTCGCTTTTTCTCCCCCTTCCCTTCGTGTTTTTGGACGCCGCCATCTTCACATGTCTACGTCAACGATTCCCAGATGTTCGTCATGGGCTACACATCCTGCTATTGGGCGAATTTTTCATGCACTTCCGGCAAAGAGATGAGCTGTCTGCTGAGCGTCGGCTCGCCGGCTGATCTGGCAGCGTAGTGCCGGAGTGCTTGGACATTTTACGACAAACGAAACAAGTGTAAACAAACGCTTAACCGTTGGTACTGAATGCTACACGGCCATAACACAACATGGATATTCTCTTACCTGAGTACGTTCCATAAAGAAAGCGTTGAAGCGCCATGGCACTTTTTTCGTGCAATCGCAGAGAATGCCCTGAGCCGAATGCCCGGGTTTGACGCATACATTTTATTCAACTTCAAAACAATCCAGAGATGCGTTTCGAACGAACACAACGTCACGACATGCGTTGCAAGTCTCAACCGCGATTGACAGACTCCTCCTGTCGTAAATTCGGCACTCACCTCGCGCGCGGTTTGCGGGGACGAACAGCAAGTCACTTAACTCTGGCGCACAAGCCGAGATGGCTTTTAGCCACGCACACTGCACATACCCCATGCTTGGTTGAGTCGTACGTCGCTCGAGAAAGATAATCCAGACTATGGGAAGCACTATGCACCCGCAGAAGCGCAACGTCGCATTTCATCGCGAAACAAAGGCGTCCACAAAACACACACCATCGCCTCCTGTAATGCCAAACGCATCTCGCACTTCCCAATCGGAGTAATTCGTACGCCTGCACTACCCACATGTCGCGAGGTGGGGCCCCGAGCTTAACCGGGATCACGAAACCGTAACTGACTTCTAGAGTGGTTTGTGCCTTGTTGCCAAAGCAACCGATGTTTGAGATTGTCAAAGATTGCCCTATTCTCGACTGCACAAATTGCTGGCAATTCAGGCAATTTTCCGGAGGTCTTTTCTGATTGGCTTTCAATTTTGGTCACGTGCTTCCGGTTGACAAAGCGGTTGTGTGTGCTGTCGTCATTTTGACGTTTCATATCGTTTACGGACACCAGTTCTAAAGTTTGCCTTATTTCTCGTTACTAAAGACGCATAATTCTCTGTCGGCAATAACAAAACAAGACTAAATGCAGCGGACATGACAACGTAAGCCTGTCTTTGCTATTCAACAACAATACTGCTTGTAATACACACCCCTTCAGTGATTGGCTGAGAAGGCGTGACGTAATTTAAACAGTTGGCGGGAACGATTACGTCATGCATTGGCAACTTCAGCCTGCGTAAAAGTGACGTAATGCTACGTAACAGCTTGAAAATGGCGGCTGTTTTTGTCGCAAAATACAAGCAAAATAGGGCAAAATATTGCCCCGGCTTACGGTACCGCGGAATGTGCGGCAATTTGCAGCAGGCGCAGTTTCGCATGCGCGCTGTTTAAAGCATGTTTCCTACCGAAACAAATTATAGTTTCAACTGCTTCCAAGTCAGCGATCATGGAACATACAAATAACATGCAGTATTTTGCTTTTATGTTTGGCAATGAAATAAAAATTATTTGTTTGGCGTAACCGCAACATAAGATGGCAGTACAAGCCTCTCCATGACAAAGAGAACCCAATGCATGGCATTTGTCCATACTTGTCCTAGTAAGCTGTTGGATCACATGATCGAACTCAAGAGAAAAATAACAATGAAAAGTGACTATTTAGTTCATTACAGCGCTGATTGCAGTCGAGCTTCACGAATGAGTGAATCGGCGACATCGGTGCGCTCCGCGGTTATCAGGCGTAGCGCTTCGCTGCTCTTATGTGTCACAGAAGCGATGGTAGCGGCCATCTTTTTCTGTGGTCACGCCATAAACTTGTAACAAAGCAGTAGACGATGGCGTGCGCCGGTGGTGGCAGGGAAGGTGATAACGCAGCAAAGCTTGCATTGAAGCAGAGAACCCAGCTATGTTAATAAAAGCGATTGAAAGAAATAAATAGATACGGTAAAAAAAATTATGTGATGTTCTTTAGCTCGACATCCGCCTTTCGCTCGCTTTTGGATCAACGTTACTCGATCGCCTTGTGGTGTTGGCGCCACATTTGACCTCCAAAAATGTGTTTTTCTTGTCAGCCTCAGCTTCCGTCTTAATTTTTATAGTACATGCCAAGTGTTTTTCTATC